>NC_068914.1:90879368-91504368 GCF_023091745.1 Budorcas taxicolor | reverse complement strand
GCCAAAGACTAATTAGAATAGATATGTTGCAAATGTAATTGAATCCAACCATATTACCTACTTCAGGACTGGTTTTAAGACAATTGTCACTGTTTTCCTACAACTGTGAAATATAAGGGGATGTCTCTCCTATCCCATTCAGAGAGGCCTTGAAATTGAAGCCAAGAGATGCAATGAGAGGTCATTATGTTATATGACAGGACTTCTTTAAAAGCCCTGGCTATTTGACATCTGATGAAACGTCAAATCCCAAGTGTCAGAGCCCACTGTGACACCTTCTATTTATTACACAGCAGTTTGAAGTCGGGGATTCAATGTACATCAAACTCCACAAAGTTATATGTTACATACTGGGTACTTTTTGAGAGAGCATCAGGGAAAACATGTCAGTTTTGCATCTAAGGCAAATGACTTTTGATGTTCAGTATTTTATTCTTAAAATTTGTCTTTGACAAATCAGATTAAGACATGATTCTCTGTAAGAAACTGCACTTAATGTATGATGACTCCTGTCCTTGATATATCATTTTCCAAAGTCTAGTTTAGGGATATTTCTTAGATATCTCCATAAATATTTCTCCTCAAAGGTACATTTTGTAAACTTATAAAGTACTTTTGTTTTTCAATTCTTATCAAAACAAGCAGGCATTTGAGACTTGATTCTATCTGCACAAACACATCATGATACAAACCCAAGAAGGTGTGAATTTGACTCGGTATATATTGGTTGTAAGAATATGCACCATGAACACCAAAGTAACTAAAAGTTTCTAAATTCCCTTTTTTTTCAGTCTCCAAGTTTTCAGAATTACGTATGAAAACTGACAGCACTTTTTGATATGACACAAATCTTAGTTAAATTCAATGGAAACTAAGTTCAGGAAACATAGATTGTCACTACAATAGAATAGACTATCCATGTAAAAAAATAGAAGAAACATCTCTAAAACTCAGGAATTACTGCAGAAAAGCAACACAGCCATATCATTCAAGCAAATATCAAAGAATTATAATTTTGCATTTTTATGCTTTTGCTACCACATGAATTTTCAAATCTCAACTTTCATCAGCCACAACAGGATTTTTGGCATTTAAAACTAACTCTCATGGATTTCAATATCACTGATACAGAATCTAAATTATCAGTCAACATTCAAAAGTTGTGAATGGTATATATTCATGGTTAGACATCAAAAGGTCAGGACAAATTAGAACTGAAATACGAGTTTATAAAGATTCTTATTCAAGAAGATAAAAATAACTTAAATTCTGTAAATGTGGAGCATGCATAACTGCCAATGTCTCCCATTTAAGATACCTCATAAATCATGTAGCTGCTTGCTCTCTCTGCACCTTTAGGCATTTCTGGGCACTTAAAAACTATTGGGACAAGTCCAAATCTCACAAGGAACTTAAAGCAGCAATAAGTACAAGACAAAATTCCAGTTCTCTGCTATTTAGAAGCTCATGCTATTTAGAAGCTCATTTACAAATACCTTAATATGGATATATTCTTTTTTTCTTAAGGTATCATTGCTTCTAGCTGACAGCAAGTAAGAGTTCCCTTAATAATAACATTACAAACATGCATCAGAGAAAAGCATTTGAACTTCCTTCTACAAACAACACCTTGGATTAATCATAGATAACTGTCTACTAGAAGTCTGCATGATGAACAGTAATTATCAGCATCAACTTGAACAAGAACATTTATTTCTTCCAAATAAACTAGTCTCTCTTACTCAGAACAACAACAACAACAACAGTTATCTAAAAGCAACAATTACAACAGAACATATTCTAACCACCTACTACATTGACTTGCAAGATACTTTTTTGAACGACTCATTAAAATACTAACATTATAAATTAATTGCACTGAAAATATAACATTTTAGAGAAAAACCTGAATGAACCTTTTAGCCAATCCAATATTAATCTGTGTAGAGATCGGGACCCTTTATACTGTTTAGATGCTGATAGCTATCCTTGCAACGAATCAAGCAAAATGTAGCACTTCAGTACTTACAGAACAGCTCCCAGAGAACACCATCTGGAAAACCTTTTGCATTTAAGATTAAAGCTGCACGCAAGGTTTATTGTGAGCCCCAGCATGCGAGAAGGAACAGGAGGAGGGTGGAGGGTAAGCGCTTACTTCGAAAATGCTCTGAAGCGTAATAATACACATCCTCGTAGCCCTCGTGGTAATCCTCTTCTGGTCGGTACTTTTTCCCCTTTCTTCTCCTGGATCTTCTTATCTGCTTGACAAATCCCAGGAAGCGGTCCATCTCTCGCTCCCCGCACCACCTGGCTCAGCCAGCACAGGAGTGGAGCAACAGCCCAGCTGCTTGGGAGTCGGTGGAGCATGAATGCCCAACACCGAACCTGGGGCTGGGGGACGCGCTACCCTTCCATCTGCCTCGGTGCCACCAGCAAGGCAGAGATTTTAGCCAGGGTGAGGAGGGAAAAATAACGGTATGAGTTTACCGTGACCAGATTTCTTACTTTGCTCAATAACCTTTCAAGTGTGTAATTTAGAAAGCATTTAAGAAAAAGAGAGAGAAAGTGAAATGATCATGAAAGACTAAGAGAAAAAAATCAAGGGCAAAGCGTTGAATTTCAAATCGCTTTAAAACAAAACAAAATAAAGTTCAACCAGCGATTCCGCTGAGACTCGAGGAGTCCCAGAGCTAGAATTTCACTATCCAGTGTCTCCATCATCAGGGACGGGGGTGTAGGAGGAGAGAGGGGCGGGGAAACTTGTTAGTCAATGGACTGAACCAAAGCTGGAGACGGAAAATACTTTTTCTTACCTGCTCATCCCTCCCCAACTACCCTAGAGTCCAGCTCCCAAGAACGGGCTTGGGAAAAGTCTTGGCAAACGATTGTTTCCATGGGGCTGATGGATTAACCCTTAGTTTTCTCTTGCATATCATATTAATGAGCTGCAAAGTGGTTTCATCCATATATACTGCCTCTTGCTGACAAAAGTGTGCAGTATGTGTTAATTGGAGCAGCAGGGAGAAGGCTCAGCAGCTGCTTTCAAATGACACATTTACCCACTGGGCATTAATGTATTCGAATCGCTGTTTGATCTAAATATTAAAATGCACTTCACAGAGAGGTTTCTCATAGGCCTAGTAACACCATACCATCATCAGCAAATAAAGGAAACTGCATGCTTTGGTGAAAGAAATACAAAAAATCCAACTCTGCTTACTCTGAACTCAAATATAAATCTGGCTGGGTTTTTACACCTTTTTAAAAAATATGAAAATGAATGGGCTAAGTAGCAAATAAAATTTACTTCTTAGTGAAGATGTAAGGAGGGAAAGTTTTGAAAAATGCTCATACCTTATTTGTCCTTTGTTTCCATAATCTCAACCCTTTTTTGTGCGTGTTTGTTTAAGTATGACAATCAGAAACACCTCAGACTAGAAAGTAGAGGTACACTAAAGACTAGACAGGTCAGTGTTAATCAGGAATAATCTTTTTCTCTCCATTTTCTTTTTCAGATCTTTCAATGAAGGCGAATTTTTAACACCAGGAAAAATTTGATTTGTTTACACTATAATGAATCAAATCATGTCAGCATATTACCTACTAAATTAATAATATTCTGCAGTTCCATATTCCCAGAAATGTAATTTTTAAAAAAGCTCCTTACTGTATAAAGATCATTCAATATCTATGCAATATCAAGTCTGTAGGAACACCCCAGAGGGTCTTCCAGAGGAAAGTGACTGCACTTTGCATTATCTGTTCTTAAGATTCACAAGCAATCTGTCTCACCTCTAGATTGTGACGCTCTCTATTTCCAGATATTAATTACTAATGATGGAGTAAGGAGACATTTACTCAAAGAGGTAAAAATTAGTCAACCAAGAATATTTTGGCCCTAACATGTGTAGTTAGATTTACAGTTAGACTCAGTGATTACATGGATCTCCCCTATTCCTAGAGATTTCCCTTTTTTATGTCCATGAAGAGAAATACAAACTTAATGATGCTGACATAAAGATACTATAAAAGGTTTTATGAACAACTTTAAACAAAAAAATCACCTGTCTGGTGGTTTCAAATCATTTATTAGTCTGACACCCTCAACCAAAATAAACTAGAATGATTTAGAAATGGTGAGCTAACAATTTGAAGATCTGGAGTCAGGATCTTGAGTAGGTCACTAAATAAATGATAATAATAACAATGCATAACCTTTTCTTTCAGTTAATCCTAACAACCTTTATAAGGAGGTGATACCTCTATGGATAAGGAAAGAAGGTTCAAAGGTGTTTTTACTGGTTTATCCAAGATCACACAGGTAACACTGCCAAGTATAATCTAGTACCAAGTATTTTATCATACAAATTCAGAGATTTTTATCTTGCGCATCCAAGAAGTATTTTTCATTCAGTGATTCAATTTTTCTTTCTGTGTACTTGTGATATTGAAATCGAGTTTGAAAATAGTTGCTGACTTTTCTTTTTAATTGAGCTAAACATATATCCTGGGTTATATGACTATCAAACATACTTTCCCCCAGAGACGGTACAGGCAATAAATTTTATACCACAACCTCTGACTTATTATAACTCCTAAATTTGTGGTGTCCACATTAGGTTTTATAGTTATTAGCTCCCAGTTCAGCCTGAAAGAACTGACAATACAGAATAGATGATACTTTAACAAAAGAACCTCTTTGCAGAAATCAATCTGAAAACACTCCACTATTGCTTACTGATTTTTAATTCTACTATTTAAAGAGACTGAGAGTTTCCCAAGCAATGATAAACAACCACTTTTTGAACAAGAACCAACACAAAGTAAAATTATCTACATATGAGACTGTTCTCATAAATACACAGAAATCACGCTTAGGCACCTTTCTGTTATTTTCCTAGATTTGTAGGATTTTGAGAGGTTAACATTCTGGCGTGTGATTATAATAACAAGAGTATTATAGAAGATGAGATTTGGTGGAGCTACAGAAGAGTTTCAAGTTCAGCCACAGATGTGGAAGAGAGTGGTAGAGGAGGTGACAGCCCTATGAAAACAATCACAGATGCTTGGGAAGCAGGAATAGGGAATCCGCTTTCTTTAGAGGAGGTCTACTTGGGTCACAGAAAATGAAGAAAGGTGGGAGTGAATGACATGAGGGAAAGGGAGCTCTGTGTATGTGTCACAGTCCAAAGGACAGAAGGCGAGACACCTGCTACCCTGCCTGGAGGCGGGGTGCTTGAAGTCAGGATCCCTTAATCCATCTTCCTCCAGCCCAGACCTCTGGGCCCAGAATTCTTCCCTCATTCTATCCTAAATATCCCATGCTTAGCAAACTAAAATCTAAAAGAACTGATGCTATGCAATAATGAACTAAGATTCCACAACAACTGGCAAATTAGTGAAGTTCAAATACATTCAGTTAAGTACAGGACTGTTTCTGTAGAGTCGCTCTTTCACCCCAGACCACAAACACGGCTAAGTGGTGCTATTCCCCAGTGACTGCACTCTACAGTCCGAGCAGATGGGAAGGTTTAGAGGTTGCAAATGGCAGTTCACAGAACAAGCAATCCCCACAAATGTGTTTGGTTTGGCTCACACTGGAGTTTTTTTTTTTTTTTTTAATGGGCTAACATCTAAAAGTTAGGAATTTCACAAAGACACTATTTTTTTCCTTGAAAAGTCAAAAGATCTGACAGCTCTGAATCCAGTTCCAACATTGCAACCATGGACTAAAACTGAGTCCATAAATAAGTAAACGTGTGCTTTCCACTGAGCCACAGTCCCTCCCCTGGGCCCAGTTCACTCATCCAGTTACCATCTGCCCCCTGCAGGCATTTATACTTGTGAGCCTTGGCTGAGGTATTATCCTGCCAGTTCCAAAGCACTAATTTAAGAGAAATTTCAGCTCCCTTATATTTTCATGTAAAGAAAGCAGATTATTATGACAAATTGGTTTTAGTTGAATTAAATGTTCACTAAATTGTATAATTAAATGTCTTAGACAAAAACTTGGGAAGATGGGAAAATAAAGCAGATTGAATTATTCAACAAAATGTGCTTCAACCGAGAATAGCAGATACATGTTAGCCAGTATTTTTTTAAACGCTAATTCTTTCCTTTCTAGGAAGTAGGTAATAGTTGCCATGGCTTTCCCACTCTTCTAAATTAGATTCTCCACTGTCTTTCAGGGAAAGAGGAAGAGATCAAATATTGAGATTAAGTCTTCAGTTGACAGTGTTCCCTAGATCTCTGATTAGTTCGGGCCCTTCTGTGTTTATTTAGATTGAGTAGTGGTTAGAGTATTTTCTGAGTAGTAATATGCACCATCCAATCTACTAGAGAAATCTTTGAGACATTAAGTCAGTCTGGCTCTTTTAGGTGCCATGGTGTTTACGCATGATGCCCAACACTGTGGTAGACTCCCTGTTACCACAGGGGAGATGCTCAGACATACTGAAGGGGAGACAGGGAAAAGACACTGTTCCCTGGCAATAAACCTGTCAGACCCAACCCACTTTACTACAGCATGTGATTTGTGATATACTCCAATAGTCTAAATGAAATTCATAGATCATGTAACTCATAAACATATAACTTCAACATAAAATACCTTAACCAATAATTTTACATTTAAATATCTATTTAATATTAAATTATAATAAATAATAAATTATAAAATTAAATAATAGATACAAAATTAAATAATAGATGTTAAATATATATTTAAATTAGATAATTAAATTTGAGGACACCAGAAGATGGCATCAGATCTTTGCTGCTGCTGCTGCTAAGTCGCTTCAGTCGTGTCCGACTCTGTGCGACCCCATAGACGACAGCCCACCAGGCTCCCCCGTCCCTGGGATTCTCCAGGCAAGAACACTGGAGTGGGTTGCCATTTCTCTCTCCAATGCATGAAAGTAAAAAGTGAAAGGGAAGTCACTGAGTAGATCTTTGCACCAACTTCTAATAAACAATTTCAAACTTAAGAGATAATCAAAAGCCATTCCATACAATGTACATAAAATAAAAGGGTAAGCACAGTAAAAATTAGTGTGTTAACTGAATATTAAAATGGTGAAAAATATCTCATGTCAAAAAAGATGAAAAAACAAATCACGGACTGGGAGAAGATATCCGCACAAGGCACATCTCATAAGTGACTGTTACCCAAAATATACGAAGAACACTTAAAACTCAACAATAAGAAGACAAACTACCCAGTTGAAAAATGAGGCTAAGATTTTAATAGACATGTCACCAAGGAAGATTTACAGCCGACACATAAGCATATGAAAAGATGTTCCACATGATGTGGCATCAGGAATTGCCAATGAAATCAGTAATGAGATAGCCACTACACCTACTAGAATGGACAAAATCCGGAACACTGACCGTGAAATGCCTGTGCGGATGTGCAACAGGAACAGTCAGTCACTGCCGGTGGAAATGCAAAATGGCACAGCAACTCTGGATGACAGTTTGGCAGTTTCTTACCAAACTAAACATATTGTTAACAAACAATTCATCACTCACACTCCTTGGTATTCACCCAAAGAAGCTGAAAACTTCTGTCCACACAAAAATCCGTATTCAGATGTTTATGATAGCTTTATTCATAATTGCCTAAACTTGGGGTGCTAACTGGCCCTTCAGTAGTAAGTAAATAAATAAGCTTTGATACATCAGATAATGGAATTCGGCATCAAACAGAAATGAGCTATCAAGCCAGGATGAAATGGGGGAATTTTAAATTCATATTTAGATCCACAAATGTATATTTAGTCCACAAAGAGTCGGACTGACTGAATTGAAAGAGGTCAATATGAGAAGGCTGCATATCATGACGATTCCAGTCATATGATTTTCTGGAAAAGGCAAAACTATGGAGACAGTAAAAAGATTAGTGGTTGCTAGAAGTTAGCAGGGAGGGAGGGATGAAAAGGCAGAACACACAGGGTTTCTGTTAAACTTCTCTGAAGATATTACGGGCTTCCCTGGTGGCTCAGTGGTAAAGAACTCGCCTGCCAATGCAGGAGATGCAGGTTTGATCCCTGGGCAGGGAAGATCCCCTGGAGAAGGAAATGGCAACCCACTCCAGTATTCTTGCCTGGGAAATCCCAGGGACAGAGGAGCCTGGTGGGCTACAGTCCACGGGGTCGCAAAGACTCAGGTACCGCTGAGTGAGCACACACACACAGACACACACAGACATACACACACAGAACAACACTCATGCCTCCTTATATAACATCATTAGCTTCTAGGCTCTAATAATTACAAATAAGCCTTCATTTACAGGAATATTTATTCATACAGATATTTGAATGTTGTAAAGATGTGGGATATTTAGAAGAGTTTCCCCCTTTATCAATAAGGATTACTGAACCCCAAGCCCCCATCCACAAAATGCTGGTCTCCTTCCCCTTTTCTCAAACTTTGCCCATCATTATGACAATCCAAAATGTCCTTATGTTTCCAATAGGGACATCTTGCGTCTTCTTTCTGACAACCACAGAGCTAAATTATAAATTAACCAAGCAAATGAAGCCCTACTCCTAGAATTCTGACTCTGTGTGTAATACCTACCCCCAACCCCACCCTACCTTTGTTCTCCTTGTTTAAGATACTTTGAAGTGTGAAGACTAATTTTATCACTCAGCTATTTCAGCAGTTGATATTAAAGACAGGTAATATCCTAAGAAATATGAACAGCATAATACTAATCCTTTGTGCCTTCTTGCTCTTTATGAATCTGTGCAAAATTTAAGAGAAACTAAGTTCCAAAAGGAATGCGTCAAATTAAAAATAAGTTCTTCACAGCATTTCCAAGGAATTTAAATTATGATTTTGCCAGTAACTGCACTCAGATTTACTAGAAGGAGAACACTGTCTGTTGGTATACTAGAATGAAGCCATTCTAGATAAAATCACCAAAGCTCTGCAATCAACCAGTGCTCTAGTTTGTACATTTATCTCAGTAATGAAAACACTTGTTTTCACTGTTAAAAAAAAAAAATGACAAAACAATAGCTCATGGTTAAACCAGCACCAGAGCCTGAAGTAAAATGCTTTCAATGTACAAGTAAATGTTTTCTAAGCTCTCCTCAGGAGTAATATCTGTGGGTAGAGACACATCCACACAGAGACAGGCACTCGCTGAGCAGATGCGCTCAGCAAATCCTTTTATTCTTTTTGTATTAATGATAGTAATGTGAAGATGCCTTACTTAACAAAAGATAGGTAATCTAATTCCATATATTTTTTAAGAATTTAGATTCACAAAATTTTGATGTTTGAAAATATTTCAGACATCACTCCCAGCTTCTCTATTCCCCATCAACATTCAGACCTGAGGTTTCCATCAGATTCTCCAGAAATCCTACAAGGCCCATTCTTAGATTTATGTCTTTCTTTTTTTCTTTCTTTCTTTTGCCATGCCATGTAGCATGTAGGATTTTTAGTTCCTGACCAGGGATAGAACCCATGACCTCTGCATTAGGAGTATAGAGTCAACCACTGGACTGCCACAGAAGTCCATGGACCTCTGTCTTCTTGGCGCACCTCTGACCCTACCCTGGAGCAGAATAAATGATGTTTCCTCTACAGTCTGACTACTCTCTGCTTCTGCCTCTCTTAACATAACTCTTGCCTCCTCACAATCTCCCTCGACTCAGCAGTCTAGTTAGTTGATGCGTGGTATGTAAAATGGCATGCATATTTTTCTTATTTGATCTGCTATCATTGTTATATTTCAGGGAAAATTATAAATATACGTTTCATTTACCTATCACCTTTACCTCCCTTTGCTCTTGCTTCCTATAAGGCTGTTTTCAATTAACCCTTAATAATAATAATAATGAAGGAAAAGGAAGCCTAGTGTGCTGCAGTCCATGGGGTCGCAAAGAGTCAGACACAACTGAGCGACTGAACAACAACAATATGGCAAAAACAAATTTAAATATCTATTGCACTGAGCCAGTCTCCAAGAGCTTCATGAACTCATTTAATCCTCGTGACAATTTTAGGAAGTTAGTACTGTCATTTGTCCTTATTGGTAGATAAGAAAAGGAGATACGGAATAGTTAATTAACTTGCTCTCTGCTGCACAGCTGATGGTGGCATATTTACTAGTTTTAAATGAAATCCACAGATCAGATAACCAGTACATACCATAGATCATATAACTATTATATAGATGATTTAATATATATATATAGTTCAGTTCAATCACTCAGTCACGTCTCTTGCGACCCCATGGTCCGCAGCATACCAGGCCTCTCTGTCCATCACCAACTCTCAGAGTTTACTCAAACTCATGTCCATTGAGTCGTGATGATCTCCAGCCATCTTATCCTCTGTCTTCCCCTTCTCCTCCCACCTTCAATCTTTCCCAGGTTCAGGGTCTTTTCAAATGAGTCAGTTCTTCGCATTAGGTGGCCAAAAGTACTGGAGTTTCAGCTTCAGCCTCAATCCTTCCGATGAATATTCAGGACTGACTTCCTTTAGGATGGACTGGTTGGATCTCCTTGTTGTCCAAGGGACTTTCAAGAATCTTCTTCAACACCACAGTTCAAAAGCATCAATTCTTCACCACTCAGCTTTCTTTATAGTCCAACTTTTACATCCATACATGACTATTGGAAAAACTATAGCTTTGACTAGACAGACCTTTGTTGGCCAAGCAATGTCAATGCTTTTTAATAATATAAATAACTTTCTAATAATAAACCAGGCAGTTTAGAGTTTATGCTTTTTTAACTATCATGCTATGCTGTCTCTCAAGAGTTATACTACTTGAACAGTATCTTTAAATGACAATTATAAGAAATTGCTATAGCTAGTTGAATGTTGATGTCGCTCTAAACACTCAAATGAATGATCTTACAGATTTATTTAAATTTTACAGTATGCTGGAAATGATCTATTTTGCAAATATATAAATGATGTAAAGTATGGTGAAAAACCTTAGATGTGAAATGAAGTTAAATATCTGCAAGAGGAATTGCATTTGTTTTTTCAAATTCCCTTAATGCAAAAGTTTGATGCCCCGGCCTAAATGTGTTTTTTTCTTTTTTTTTTAACTTTTTTGTTCTCATTTGGAAGCTTGTGTTATATGCTCAATGTCTGATGACCGGATGAAAGATGGAATGAAGAGTGACTAAATGGATGAATGAATAATTGATGAAGAATGGCTGAAGAGACGAGATTTGCCTAGCCTTGCTCACCGAGAGTGGGAGAGCTGTTACATAGTGGAAATATAGCCAAGTCCACATCCACTAGGCTAACAGAGCACGGAGAAGACAGAGATGTGAGTGGAGGCAGGAAAAACAAATTTCGACTTGCTGTCTTGACCTCCCTGTGATGCTCCCAGAAAATACAGCCAGTAAGTCACTGCCTCTTAAAGGGGAGACAGACTTGAATGAGAGACACGGAGCAGACCTAAGCCCACCACTGAAGCCAAGACCATCTGCTCTGCAGCCCGAAGCAGAGGGGCCAGACTGCAAAGTGAAAGCGAAAGTCACTCAGCCGTGTCCAGCTCTTTGTGACCCCACGACCACACAGTCCATGGGGTTCTCCAGGCCAGACTACTGGAGTGGGTAGCCTTTCCCCTGGCCAGGGGATCTTCCCAACTCAGGGATCTATCCCAGGTCTCCCACATGGCAGGCAGATTCTTTGCCAGCTGAGTCAAGAGGGAAGTCCAGGCTCTGCATACCTGTGAGCACGAGAACACAAATGACATTTGTTGTAAACCACTGGATTTGCGTGGGGCTCATAATGAGGATTGGAAAAGGCAATGGCACCCCACTCCAGTACTCTTGCCTGGAAAATCCATGGATGGAGGAGTCTGGTAGGCTGTAGTCCATGGGGTCGCTAAGAGTCAGACATGACTGTGAGACTTCCCTTTCACTTTTTACTTTCAGGCATTGGAGAAGGAAATGGCAACCCACTCCAGTGTTCTTGCCTGGAGAATCCCAGGGATGGGGAAGCCTGGTGGGCTGCCGTCTATGGGGTTGCACAGAGTCGGACACAACTGAAGTGACTTAGCAGCATCAGTGGCATAATGAGGATATATTGCTCCCCTGGTGGCTCAGAGGTTAAAGCGTCTGACTCCAATGCAGGAGACCCAGGTTCGATACCTGGGTCGGGAAGATCCCCTGGAGGAGGAAATGGCAAACCACTCCAGTATTCTTGCCTGGAGAATCTCATGGACAGAGGAGCCTGGTAGGCTACAGTCCACAGGGTTGCAAACAGTCGGACACGACTGAGCAACTTCACTTTCACTTTTTACTTTCATGCATTGCAGAAGGAAATGGCAACCCATTCCAGTGTTCTTGCCTGGAGAATCCCAGGGATGGGGAAGCCTGGTGGGCTGCCGTCTATGGGGTCGCACAGAGTCGGACACGACTGCAGTGACTTAGCAGCATCAGTGGCATAATGAGGATATATTAGAGTAGGTTGACTAGGGTACCATTGCCGACTTACCTAGTACAGTTCATGCTGCACTGCAAGGGCCTCATTTTAAACCCCTTTTTTTCTAGACTGGTAGGACATAGAACAAGGGTCACATCTTACTAACGTTTAGATCTTTGGTCTCTGGAAGAGCACTGGTCACAGAGTAGATGTTCAATACATGTTTAAAGATGAAATGAATGGACGGAAGGATGAGTCTTACATAATGTAGCAAATTTATTTCAGTTCTGATTGAAACCACTGGAACACCCACCCCCAGGCACTGAGTTGGCCCAAATAAACATTGGGGGAGCTTCAGAAATAGAACAGTGACCACCTAGGAAATGTCAAGGAATTTGTCCCAGATGATGACTGGCACTGATCATTGTTTCTGTTGCTCCAAGAAGGTTTATCTTGACACAATGCACCCATGAAGAGAATCCTATCTGGGTCCTCCAGAAATTAAGGTCAGGTTAAGAAAGATTCTTTCCAGTTTGAGAATTAGTAATGGCTATCTGTTAGAAAAACTAAATTAGGCTTGATCTTAACTCTAAAGAAAAATACATCAACTATTCCTTATGTTCTTTAGACACTGAAATAAACCCATTTCTGCCTTTCTCTATTTTTAACCCCCAGTAGATGTTTTTGGAATTGGATGTTTCTGGAGTTCTGGATTATGAGAGAATAATTTCATAATCCATGTAACTCAAAGGCCAATCCAAGGAAAGAAATTCTGGTCTACCTATTAAAGTTTCACTGATTCTAATTATTTCATGTCAGGAAATTTAGCCTCATAGCAAAAGCAAAATGCAAAATCTTGTCAGAAAAGGTTGGAATATGTTTTTGTACAAAAAAATACATATATTTGAAAAAATAATGTAAATTGTTTTCTGTTGGATTATTTTTTCAAAAGAATTGTATGGAATATAGAGTTTGTTGCTAACTCTTTCAAAATAACCAAATTAGTTTTGCAAGTGTGCATACTCTGACCTGTCTCTTGAGAAACCTGTATGCAGGTCAGGAAACAACAGTTACAATTGGACATGAAACAACAGACTGGTTCCAAATAGGAAAAGGAGTATGTCAAGGCTGTATACTGTCACCCTGCTTATTTAACTTATATGCAGAATACATCATGAGAAATGCTGGGCTGGAAGAAGCACAAGATGGAATCAAGACTGCCGGGAGAAACATCAATAACCTCAGATATGCAGATGACACCACCCTTATGGCAGAAAGTGAAGAGGAACTCAAAAGCCTCTTGATGAAAGTGAAAGAGGAGAGTAAAAAAGTTGGCTTAAAGCTCAACATTCAGAAAACGAAGATCATGGCATCCGGTCCCATCACTTCATGGGAAATAGATGGGGAAATGGTGTAAGACTTTATTTTTTTGGGCTCCAAAATCACTGTAGATGGTGACTGCAGCCATGAAATTAAAAGACGCTTACTCCTTGGAAGAAAAGTTATGACCAACCTAGATAGCATATTCAAAAGCAGAGACATTACTTTGCCAACAAAGGTCCATCTAGTCAAGGCTATGGTTTTTCCAGTAGTCATGTATGGATGTGAGAGTTGGACTGTGAAGAAAGCTGAGCACCGAAGAATTGATGCTTTTGAATCGTGATGTTGGAGAAGACTCTTGAGAGTCTTGACAGTCTTGACTCTCTTGGACTGCAAGGAGATCCAACCAGTCCATTCTGAAGGACATCAGCCCTGGGATTTCTTTGGAGGGAATGACGCTGAAGCTGAAACTCCAGTACTTTGGCCACCTCATGCAAAGAGTTGACGCATTGGAAAAGACTCTGTTGCTGGGAGGGACTGGGGGCAGGAGGAAAAGGGGATGACCGAGGATGAGATGGCTGGATGGCATCACCGACTCGATGCACGTGAGTTTGAGTGAACTCCGGGAGTTGGTGATGGACAGGGAGGCCTGATTCATGGGGTCGCAAAGAGTTGAACATGACTGAGCGACTGAACTGAACTGATACTATCTAGCATATGTCTAAATTAATATTTTTCTGCACTGATTTTACCAACTGGTTATACAGTGCACCAAACAGGTATGTAGTATATTATGCTTTTTAAGTATTTCATTGCTGAACAATGAAGTCAGCAAAGCAATATAAACACAAAAGCATCCTGGTGCTATTTATAATTGGTCCTATAGCATTAAATTAAAGGAGAAGGCTGTTACGTTTATATTCTCCATGTACTATGACTCCACCAAGCTCCAGATTCACTTAACCATATCCAACTTCCTACGAAGATGCATAATAGACATCTCCAGGATAACAAGGTCAGAAACTCTAAAGACAGTCCTCAACCCTGTATCTCCCATCCTAGCTCTCATCTTACTAATCAGTACTACTCTTCTAGTTGTCAGGCCAGAAACCAGAGTCATCCCTGATCTCTCCTTTAGACCCCCCATATCAAACTTATCAGCTATACCTTCAAAATATATCCCAAACTGATCAGCAGTGACAAACTATTACATATAGGATGGATAAACACCAAGGCCCTATCATATAACATGCTGCTGCTGCTGCTAAGTCTCTTCAGTCGTGTCCGACTCTGTGCGACCCCATAGATGGCAGCCCACCAGGCTCCCCCATCCCTGGGATTCTCCAGGCAAGAACACTGGAGTGGGTTGCCATTTCCTCCTCTTATGCAGGAAAGTGAAAAGTGAAAGTGAAGTCGCTCAGTCGTGTCCGACTCTTTGCGACCCCATGGACTGCAGACCACCAGGCTCCTCTGTCCATGGGACTTTCCAGGTAAAAGTACTGGAGTCGGGTGCCATTGCCTTCTCCGCCATATAGCATAGGTCACCCCAGATGCCCACACTGTGATACAGCCCACTGTCACTTCTCCCTGTCAGAAATTACTTTGTTTCATAGTGTGCTTACTTATATGTGATCTGTTTTTTCTCTTCTAGAATATGATCACTCTGAGAGGAGGGACCTTGACCCTCATATGTGTGTGCATGCGTGCTCAGTCACTGCAGTCGTGTCTGACTGTTTGCAACCCTACAGACTGTAGCCTGCCAGGCTCCTCTGTCCATGAGGATTCTCCAAGCAAGAATACTGGAGTGGGTTGCTATTTCCTTCTCCCTGGGATCTTCCCGAACCAGCGATTAAACGCGAATCTACTATGTCTCAAGCTTTGGCACGTGGGTTCTTTACCACTAGCGCCATCTAGGAAGCTTCTTACCCACATGAATGCTGCTCTACTTGCCAGTTGTGATCATTAACTGGCAATGCAGATGAACCATAAGCATTTGTTCAATGAATGAGTCAGATTTAGTGTGACTGTTAATGGAAACATACTATTTAAATTATACAAGGATCTTTAAAGTGTTCTTCCTGAAAGTGTATTAAACACCAAAATATGCCACCAAGAATATGAAATAGAGCCAGTTCTAAAGACTGGTCAGAGCTGGCATGCATTAAGTAGCTAACATGTCATAGATGCTAAATATACTTTATAGAGTGAATAAATGAATTTTTAAAGCTATAGACACTCCAAAAGCCCATTTTAGCTAATGGTTTCAAGCTCTTCATTAACCTTATAATTAAAGCTAACATCAAGTAGGGGCTTCCCTTGCGGCTCACCTGGTAAAGGATCTGTGTGCAATGTGGGAGGCCTGGGTTCGATACTTGGGTTGGGAAGATGCCCTGGAGAAGGGAAAGGCTACTCACTCCAGTATTCTGGCCTGGAGAATTCCATGAAGGATATAGTCCATGGGGTTGCAAAGATTCGGACACGACTGAGCAACTTGCACTTCACATCAATATCAAGTAGAACAATGGCTTTGAGTTTCCCTCTCCTGTTGCACACCCACTACTTAATAAATATAAAGTGTGCAATATGTATGGGGGAAATGATTGAGTGAATAAATACACAAACAGCCTTCACTAGTGGCTCAGCAGTAAAGAATCCACCTACAATGCAGGAGACATGGGTTCAATCCCTGGGTTGGGAAGATCCCCTGGAGAAGGAAATGGCAGCCCACTCCAGTATTCTTGCAAGGAAATCCCATGGACAGAGGTGTCTGTCAGGCTACAATCCATGAGGTCACAAAAGAATCAGACATGACTTAGCAACTAAACAACAACAAAATGTAAAAAGGAAGGAAACAGCCACAGGTTCAATAATAAAAGTAAAGAAGAGAGGTAAGAACAAGGCTAATCCAAGTTGGATAAACAACTCCTTAAAAATAAACAACCTATAAGTACTTTGATCCATCCATCTGTTTTGGGTGGACAGGGCATGCTCATAGTTTCACTGAATTAGACAAGGCTGTGGTCCATGTGATCAGATTGGTTAGTTTTCTGTGATTGTGGTTTTCATTCTGTCTACCCTCTGATGGAGAATGATAAGAGGCTTATGGAAGCTTCCTGATGGGAGAGATTGACTGAGGGGGAAACTGGGTCTTGTTCTGATGGGTGGGGCCGTGCTCAGCAAATCTTTAATCCAATTTTCTGTTGATGGGTGGGGCTGTGTTCCCTCGCTGTTGTTTACCTGGGGCCAAACTATGGTGAAGGAAATGAAGATAATGGAGACCTCCTTCAAAAGGTCCCATGCGCGCACTGCTACACTCAGTGCCCCCAACTCTGCATCAGGGCACCGCTGACACATGCCTCTGCCGGAGACTCCTGAACAATCACGGGCAAGTCTGGATCAGTCTCTTGTGGGGTCACTGCTCCTTTCTCCTGGGTCCTGGTGCGAACAAAGTTCTGTCTGTGCCCTCCAAGAGTCTATTTCCCAGTCCTGTGTAAGACGGGTGGGTCATGGAGCAGAGTTCTGACAAAATGTGGTCCACTGCAGAAGGGAATGGCAAACCACTTCAGTATTCTTGCCTGCAGAACCCCATGAACAGTATGAAAAGGCAAAAAGATAGGACACTGAAAGATGAACTCCCCAGGTCGGTAGGTGCCCAATGCTACCGGAGATCAGTGCAGAAATAACTCCAAAAAAAAAAAAAAAAAAATGAGGAGACGGAGCCAAAACAAAAACAACAACCATTTGTGGATGTGACTGATGATGGAAGTAAAGTCTGATGCTGTAAAGAACAATATTGTATAGGAACCTGGAATGTTAGGTCCATGAATTGAGGTAAATTAGAAGTGATCAAACAGGAGATGGCAAGAGTGAACAATGACATTTTAGTAATCAGCTAACTAAAATGGACTGGAATGGGTGAATTTAACTCAGATGACCATTATACATCTACTACCGTGGGCAAGAATTCCT
Source organism: Budorcas taxicolor (assembly GCF_023091745.1). NCBI lineage: Eukaryota > Metazoa > Chordata > Mammalia > Artiodactyla > Bovidae > Budorcas > Budorcas taxicolor. The sequence goes on along the minus strand of NC_068914.1, from coordinate 91,486,668 downwards.
TTGAAGAAATAGAGTACCCCTTATAGCCAACAAGAGTCCAAAATGCAGTACTTGGATGCAATCTCAAAAACCACAGAATGATCTCTGTTTCCAAGGCAAACCATTCAATATCACAGTAATCCAAGTCTATGCCCCAACCAGTAATGCTGAAGAAGCTGAAGTTGAACAGTTCTATGAAGACCTACAAGACCTTCTAGAACTAACACCCAAAAAAGATGTCCTCTTTATCACAGGGGAATGAAATGCAAAAGTAGGAAGTCAAGAGATACCTGAAGTAACAGGCAAACTGGCCTTGGAGTATAAAATGAAACAGGTCAAAGGCTAACAGAGTTTTGCCAAGAGAATGCACTGGTCATAGCAAACACTCTCTTTCAACAACCCAAGAGAAGACTCTACACATGGACATCACCAGATGGTCAATACCAAAATTAGATTCATTATATTCTTTGTACCCAAAGATGGAGAAGCTCTCTACAGTCAGCAAACACAAGACCAGGAGCTAACTGTGACTCAGATCATGAACTCCTTATTGCCAAATTCAGACTTAAATTGAAGAAAGTAGGGAAAACCACTAGACCATTCAGGTATGACCTAAATCAAATCCCTTATGATTATACAGTGGAAGTGAGAAATAGATTCAAGGATTAGATTTGAAGACAGAGTGCCTGAAGAACTATGGACAGAGGTTCCTGACATTGTACAAGAGGCAGGGATCAAGACCATCCCCAAGAAAAAGAAATGCAAAAAGGCAAAATGGTTGTCTGAGGAGGCCTTACAAAGTAGAGAAGCTAAAGGCAAAGGAGAAAAGGAATGCAGAGTTCCAAAACATAGCAAGGAGAGATAAGAAAGCCTTCCTTAGTGATCAATACAAAGGAATAGAGGAAAACAATAGAATGGGAAAGACTAGAGATCTCTTCAAAAAAATTAGAGATACCAAGGGAGCATTTCATTCAAAGATGGGCACAATAAGGAACAGAAATGGTATGGACCTAACAGAAGCAGAAGATATTAAGAAGAGTTGCAAGAATACACAGAACTGTACAAAAAAGTTCTTCATGACCCAGATAATCACGATGGTGTGACCACTCACCTAGAGCCAGACATCCTGGAACGTGAAGTCAAGTGGGTCCATCGCTATGAACAAAGCTAGTGGAGGTGATGGGAATTCCAGTTGAGCTATTTCAAATCCTGAAAGATGATGCTGGGAAAGTTCTGCACTCAATATGCCAGCAAATTTGGAAAACTCAGCAGTGGCCACAGGACTGGAAAAGGTCAGTTTTCTTTCTAATCCCAAAGAAAGGCAATGCCAAGAATGCTCAAACTACCACACAATTGCACTCATCTCAGTTCAGTTCAGTTCAGTTCAGTTGCTCAGTCGTGTCCAACTCTCCGAGACCCATGAATTGCAGCACGCCAGGCCTCCCTGTCCATCACCATCTCCCGGAGTTCACTCAACCTCATGTCCATCAAGTCGGTGATGCCATCCAGCCATCTTACATGCTAGTAAAGTAATGCTCAAAATTCTCCAAACCAGGCTTCAACAGTACGTGAACCGTGAACTTCCAGATGTTCAAGCTGGATTTAGAAAAGGCAGAGGAACCAGAGATCAAATTGCCAACATCTGCTGGATCACTTAAAAAGCAACAGAGTTCCAGAAAAACATCTACTTCCCTGGTGGTTCAGAGGTTAAAGCATCTGCCTCCAATGTGGGAGACCTGGGTTCGATCCCTGGGTCAGGAAGATCCTCTGGAGAAGGAAATGGCAACCCACTCTAGTATTCTTGCCTGGAGAATCCCCTGGATGGAGGAGCCTGGTAGGCTACAGTCCACGGGGTCGCAAAGAGTCGGACACGACTGAGCGACTTTACCGACTTCACCTTCTGCTTTATTGACTACATCAAAGCCTTTGACTGTGTGGATCACAACAAACTGTGGAAAATTCTTAAAGAGATGGGAATATCTGACCACCTTACCTGCCTCCTGAGAAATATGTATGGAGGTGAAGAAGCAACAGTCAGAACTGGACATGGAACAACAGACTGGTTCCAAATAGGGAAAGGACCTGGTTAATTAACTTATATATAGAGTACATCATTAGAAACGCTGGGGTGGATGAAGCACAAACTGGAATCAAGATTGCCAGGAGAAATACCAACAACCTCAGATACATAGATGATATCACCTTTATGGCAGAAAGTGAAGAAGAGCCTCTTAATGAAAGTGAAAGAGGGGAGTGAAAAAGTTGGCTTAAAACTCAACATTCAGAAAACAAAGATTATAGCATCTGGTCCCATCACTCCATGGCAAATAGATGGGGAAACAGTGGAAACAATGACAGACTTTATTTTGGGGGGCTCCAAAATCACTGCAGATGGTGACTGCAGCCATGAAATTAAAAGACGTGTGCTCCTTGGAAGAAAAGTTATGACCAACCTAGACAGCATATTAAAAAGCAGAGACATTACTTTGCCAACAAAGGTCCATCTAATCAGAGCTATGGTTTTTCCAGTAGTCATGTATGGATGTGAGAGCTGGACTATTGTCCAGAAAGCTGAGTGCCAAAGAACTGATGCTTTTGAACTTTGGTGTTGGAGAAGACTCTTGAGAGTCTCTTGGACTGCAAGGAGATCCAACCAGTCTATTCTAAAGGAAATCAGTCCTGAATATTCATTGGAAGGACTGATGTTGAAGCTGAAACTCCAGTACTTTGGCCACCTAAAGCGAAGAACTGACTCATTGGAAAAGACCCTGATCCTGGCATAGATTGAAGGTGGGATAAGAAGGGGACGACAGAGGATGAGATGGTTGGATGGCATCATCGACCCAATGGACATGAGTCTGAGTAAACTCTGAGAGTTGCTGATGCACAGGGAGGCCTGGCCTGCTGCTGTCCATGGGATCGTAAACAAGCGGACACAACTGAGCAACTGAACTGAACTGAATTGAAGTATTTTGATAGCAAACCAGGCAAGCATGCTTGTAAATGACAGCTTGAATTAGGGGTCTAGGAAATGGCTTTTAGAGGAGAAGGTCAAGAAGCTAAGATGAATCACATGGCAAAGCATTTATAGGAAGGAAAAAAGAGAAATTTAAATCACATTAGTCATCACCACTCAAAAGAGAAGTGAGACTATAGGAAACTATTTCAAATACCAAGAAAATGTTTCTTTAGCCAAATGAATTGATGAAGGAAAAAAAAAGCAACAACCCTAAGCTTTTTGAAATGCAGTCCTCTGGTAGAATGAATCAACCAACCATGAAACATAACTAAACAAATAAATGTGTGCCATTTAAAAATAGACTTTCCTTGCTTTTAGTGGCCTGCAGCCTGGAAGGAAGAGAGAGAGAGAAAGAGAGAGAAGAGAAGGAAGACAAGGAAGAGGAGAAGAAATAGGAGGAGATGAGAAGGCAGAAGGAAGTATGAATGAATTTCCAGGCAATAGAAGCCATTGGTAATATATTGTTCAGAACCATCCATATAAAGCGTAAATAGAGGACATGAATTCTCACATTACCTAAGAGGATTTCATAATCAGCACTATATTTTCTTGATCATTTGAAAGTACCTAATTATATAAAAATTATAACATTTTCCAGCTAGAAGAGATTCCTAGTCTAAATCCAACAATAATACATCTTCAGGGAAAATATGAATTCTGATACTCTGCAAATTTTTGAAACCCCTATAACATTCAGATGGCACGTGAAGGATTTTGAATTTGTTAATTATTTTAAATTTTTAACTCTCTAACACTTATTCCACACATAGTTATTGACTGAATATATTAATTCATTTTATGTGGTGGAAAAAACAGAAAAAAAATCTTTAAAACCTTAAAGAATAAACTCAATTTTCCAAGCCTTTTGAATCCTAATATACTTGGAACCTCAGAATGACTGCCTGACATTTCATTTTGCAAGAAGTCTAAACAACCACAATAAATTTACAAATGCAGACATGCCACAGTTAAATTTCATTTCACGCTCAGTAAGCAAACATTATCAAACTGTAAGCACTGTCCTCCACTGTCTTTTTAACTCAAAATCTTGTAGCCAATGGATGGTCGACCTTGAAATATTTCACAGATGGATGAATTGGCTTAGTTTATTCATCAATTTGCAGTCTAGCAAACTGAGGCTATATGTATTACTGTTCAGGCAGGTGGCTCTACACTTTATTTAATAAACAACACAAATAATTAGCGATTAGACAGAATCAAATTAGAGACCTAATTAGGAATTATTCGAGAAAAGCCTTCTAAAGATAAAGAATATTTTTTTGTGTGTATGTTCCAAGATTTTAGAAACTTGATTCAGCTTTCTACTATTAATGGCAATTTTCTTTAAACAGTTTGCATTGATTTCAAAGAAAGCAAGAAAATACCTTCATTGAAGAAATCATCAGATTATACAAGAGTCAGAGATACCAAATGAGGGCTGAGTGCTATAGAGTGCTGGGTAACTACTGAATTTATTACTGCTTTCCTTCATTTTTAGACTATATGTAAAAAGGAAGCTTTACTTAAACATATTTGGTTTCATAATACTGTCATTTCATTTGTCATCTGCATTTATCACCTACTCAGTAAATGTAACAAAGATACAACATGAAAACACATAAAAAACCCACTCATAACATACTTTCTAATTTCAATGCCAAAATCCCATTTAGTATGTGAAAACCTTGTGTTGAATTTTTATTTATTAAATTTTAAAATTGTTACTGTGTAGCAATTTTCAATGACAAATTATCAAAAAGAAAATTATTCATGCAGATTTTACATCCTGGAAAAAATTCTCCTTTGACTAATCAAACATTGAATTTGACAGATACGAACTAAGGAAATTTTCTTTTCAGTTGTGATACACACTGTTCCCCAGCATGGAAGGTTTAACCTGTAGGGTCCAAGTGGTTAGTTTTAGTCATGATTTGCATCTGATCCTTGTGGACACTACAAGTCAGTTATTCATACCCATCTTGACTTTTCTTCACTGAGTAATATCCTATTCAAACTCTCGAGAATTGATATAGCTACTTTAGTGATAAAACTACAATTGAACTTTTCAAAGCCCACCTGCAGACGAACGTATGTAAGTGCTCTTTTGGTAATGCATTATTAAAGAAATGAAAAGAAGTGAAAAGGGTTAGTCACTCAGTCGTGGCCAACTCTTTGTAACCCCATGGACTGTAGCCCGCCAGGCTTCTCTGTTCATGGGGATTCTCCAGGCAAGAATATTGGAATGGGTTGCCATTCTCTTCTCCAGGGGATCTTCCCAACCTAGAGATCGAACCTGGGTCTCCCACATTGGAGGCAGAGTCTTTACCATCTGAGCCACCAAGGAAATAAAATTCAATTAATTTGTATAGTAACACTGTCAAAGTTTAAATGACAGAATATCTTCATCAATGCTACCATATGCCCTTTATACAAACTTGTAATCATCTGCTTACTTAACTATGAGTTCAAGGGCAAAACTGTCCTTTTTATTGCTGTCGGCTGAATGTCTAAGCATATATTATTCTCCTTGAAAGTGAAAAGTCACCCAGTTGTGTCTGACTCTTTGCGACCCCTTGGACTATAGGATGGGGATCCCGTGAGGATCCTCTGTCCATGGTCTTCTCTGTGTATTCTCCAGGCAAGAATAGTGGAGTGGGTTGCCATTCCGTTCTCTAGAGGATCTTCCTGGCCCAGAGATCAAACCTGGGCCACCTGGGTCTCCCACATTGCAGGTGGATTCTTTACCATCTGAGCCATCTTTATTCATTGGTTCCTTCAACAAAGAATTTACCTAATGTTAATTGTGTGACAGTGGTGTTGAGTACTACTAATATCATAAAAAATAAAAATAGACAATGCACACATCTAACGAAACAATGAAGTGTACATGGAGAAGAGAGGGGTGACAAGTTTGTATAAAAAGTAAATGAAGAAAATTGGTAAGAAGGCCCTACACTGGTTATTTATATTCTTTATTTATATGTATACAGTAAGTGCTCTATATACAATTGTTTAAAGAATGAAGCAATTACTATTTAATTTGAACTCCATGAATCCACTGTATCATACTAAAGAAAAGTCAAATTTCATTATAAGGTATCATATCAGTGTTTCCCCAATAGCTCAGCCGGTAAAGAATCCACCTGCAATGCGGGAGACACGGGTTTGATCCCTGAGTTGGGAAGATCCCCTGGAGGAGGAGATGGCCACCCACTCCATTATTCTTGCCTAGAAAATCCCATGGACAGAGAAGCCTGGTGGGCTACAGTCCAAAGGATCACAAAGAATCAGAGAGGACTGAGCTACTGAACACCATGCATATCACTAATTCTCATGAGTGTGGGTTTCATAAGAAAGGGAACTTATAATCACCTGGAAAGGAGTTTTTTCCAACTCCCAAAGACCCATCAAAACCCAGGTCAATGACCCCTTCCTCCAGGAAGGCTTGTCCTAGGCTCACCTATCCCCATCTCTTCCAAGGGATCTAGGTCTGGGAATTATAGTGTCCTAAAGACCTTTACTCTACTAGTTGGGACCCTAACAAGTTGGTAAGAGTGCTTAAACACAATGGAGGGTTTTGTTTTGTTTTTTCATATTAGGGTTTGAGCTGGGGGTTAGGAGATTGTAGGTGGCAGGTAGCATTGCTATATAAAGTCACCCAGAGACCTGCGTTCTTTCTATCTGAAATGTTATAGCTTGGCATACTCTCTTTATGGCCAAGAGTTTGGCTAACCATTGCCTTGGCCAAGTCTCAGCCCAAAGGGGGAGAAAAATGGTAAACTTTCCCTTGAAGAGCAGAACCAGTAAACTGCACATACTACTTCTGCCTGCTGCCATCAGTGTATGGCCATGGCTTATTGAACTCATATAACAGAAAGGCGGTTTCTCCAGCTGAGTACCCCTGTTCTTAGCTTAAGAACAGGGGTAATGGGAGTTCACCAAGGAATGGATCAATTGGTATTGGAGGATATCTGATCATCAACCCTCGCTTTAGTATATCATTATTATTCTCTGCTGTAATTGAGAACTTGTTTGGTCTTTGCGGGGGGCTGATTTCAAAAAGTCTGTTCAGCAAAGAACCTGTATTCTACTCATCTTTGTCACCCTGGTATCAAGCATGGGGCCTGGCCTCTAAGGACCACTCAACTGCTGTGCATTAACTGTACTATAGGCTCTACTGAAATTTCATTTTTTTCTTATTATAACCTAGTCAGCAAGGTAAAATAAGCCCATTTCATAGGTGCTGATATTTATAAACAAGCCCATTTAAAGATTCAATACATAGTGGATTCAGTATTTGAAACCAAGCTTGTATGACTCTTCAAATCCCTAGTTGTTACAATGAAGCATGCTGGCATGTTTTAAGTCAACATCAGAACTTTAGGCCATTATTTTAAAATCCAGCCTCAAAATCTTTCACTAGCAATGTCAGAATTTTCAGGTGATTATTCTAATATCAACAGTCTTATTTTTATCCCACACCAATATTTTCTGAAGGACAAGTAACAAGAATTCTGATGGTTAAAGACTTTTGAATTTATTACATAATCTTGAAAACATTTGAAATTTTAAAAAACTAGATCCTTAGTCACTTAAGGTCATTACATACTGCTCTTACTTATCTCATGATTAAACTTGTCACCCTTTAATTCTGTCTAGAGAACTGTGGGGTTTACAATAATTAAAAAAATTTTTATTTTACTGTGGTAAAAACTTTTAATATGTAGTCTATCCTCTTAACAGATTTTTATTTCATTTTATCTATTTATTGGCCATGCCACACAGCAAGCAGGATCTTAAGTTCCTCGACCAGGGATTGAACTAGAGCCCCATGCATTGGATCCACAGAGTCTTAACTACTGGACTGCCAAGGAAGTACCCACTTAACAGATTTTTAAATGCACAATGTAGTATTAGTAGCTATGGGCACAATGCTGTATAGCAGATCTCTACAGCTGATTCATCTTACATAACCGAACTTGTTGGCGGGAATGCAAAACAGTGCTGCTGCTATGGAAAACAGAATGGAGGACCTCCAGAAAATTAAAGATAAAACTGCCATATGATCCAGCAATCTGACTTTTGGATCTTTACTCAAAAAACTGAAATCAGGACCTCAAAGAGATAACTGCTCTCCCGTGTTCACTGCAACACTATTCACAATGGCCAAGTTGTGGAAATAACCCGAATTGACGGGTGAGAAAGAAAATTTACTATATACATACAGAGGAATGTTATTCAGACTTTAAAAAAAATGAAATCCTACAATAATAACCTCTAAACTTAAGCTAGGCACTAGATCTTTGAAGCAAGATGTGAATGAAGTAATATTTGCAAATATTGTTCCTCACAAACACTTCTTCAGAAAACAAATAGGATTTTATTCAAGGAGTTTGAGAACTTCCAAGTTAAACAAAATTAAACATGTTTTTCAACTGAAGGACTTCTTTGAGCTTCTATGTCACTGTGCATTGTGACTCTCAGATATGAAGTAAACATTTCATCACACTATATTTTTTTTTCTCATGGACTACCTTACTTTATGTGGTTCTTAAACTATCTAGTCTCAAAAATTCTTTACTCTCTTAACTATTATGGAGGACATCAAAGGGTATATGAGTTATATCTATTGATATTTACCATAATAAAATAAAATTGAGAATTTGAAAGCATATTTATTAGTAATTTATTTTAAAATGACTTTCAATATAAGTAATATATTTTATAAAAATATCAATTTCTCAAAACAAAAAATCAGTGAGACTATTGGCACTGTTTTATACTTTTATAAATCAAATATGTAGCTTATTAAGAAATAGCTGCATTTTCATGTCAGATTCAGTATTTAATCTGTTGCAATATGTTGTCTGATCAAAGCATACAAAGAAAATCCAACTTCATATGAACATTCAGTTGGAAAGGAATTAGTATTTTAATAGCCTTTTCAGATAATTGTGAATATTTCTGATACTATACCAGAAATCAAGAAGGGGTAGTTTCTTAAAAATAAGCTGCAATGTGGAATCTGAAACTTTGTCAATGAACTTTTTTGTACTCTGTTACATTAAAATTCATCAATCTAGGTGATATTTGAATGGACTTTCACTTACATATGATTCTATAGCACCATGTTTCGGTCATTTAGAAAATAATGATTCAATGAATTATGTAGGTCTTGCAAACGTTGATGTATTTCAGCATACCATATCAAAACATCACAATAATTGTCACCACTCTTCCTAGAAAAGCCATTATTGGGAAATGACTAGCTCATGATGGTAGATACAAATGTCCCAAACTTCCAATTTTCACTTGAAAGCTCAAATTTTATCCTTGGCAACAAATACTATCTGTTGTTATATTTGAAGTGACAGGTTCATTTTGTTTATTTTCAAGAAAATACCTGCCAAATACCCAAGTCTGAATAACAATAGTCAGCTTGTCAGTTCTTCCAATAAAATGTTACTTCTGGTAAAGTGGCTAGTTCAATTCACAACTCAGTCTGGCCACTACTTTATCTCAAGACAGCCATAGTATTGATACTTTTGTATGCAACAGAAGTGTTCTAAAAGAATCTTCCATTTTGTGACTCAGAGTATAAAAACATGCTTATTGTTTTACCAAAGGCACTCGTTTGTGAAACACACTTTTTATTTTTAATTGCAAGTATGTGGTAGTGAAGAATAAATGACTGTTAGCACATTTTGAAGGGATTCCCTGGTGGCTCAGATGCATTTTGATGTCACTGACTTGGTACTAAAGCTCCAGAGGTATTATTCACCATCAACTAACAGCAAATAATGTAGACCCCCAGGGGTCTATGGACTATACTTTGAGAACACTGCTAAACAGAATCACTGTCAAATAAAACTGAAAAGAGCCTTGATTTTGTTATTTCCTCCAAGTTCTAACAGAAGGTTTCCCCCAAATTTTAGTGCAATATAAAACTTTAATCATTTCAGAAGTATAAATGCCAATAACTTGTCTTTTACATATACTCATCAAAAAAGCAAGAGAGTTCCAGAAATACATCTATTTCTGCTTTATTGACTATGCCAAAGCCTTTGACTGTGTGGATCACAATAAACTGTGGAAAATTCTGAAGAGATGGGAATACCAGACCACCTGACCTTCCTCTTGAGAAACCTATATGCAGGTCAGAAAGCAACAGTTGGAACTGGACATGGAACAACAGACTGGTTCCAAATAGGAAAAGGAGTACGTCAAGGCTGTATATTATCACCCTGCTTATTTAACTTATATGCAGAGTACATCATGAGAAACGCTGGGCTGGAAGAAGCACAAGCTGGAATCAAGATTGCCGGGAGAAATACCAATAACCTCAGATATGCAGATGACACCACCCTTATGGCAGAAAGTGAGAGGAACTAAAAAGCCTCTTAATGAAAGTGAAAGTGGAGAGTGAAAAAGTTGGCTTAAAGCTCAACATTCAGAAAACGAAGATCATGGCATCTGGTCCCATCACTTCATGGGAAATAGATGGGGAAACAGTAGACACAGTGTCAGACTTTATTTTGGGGGGCTCCAAAATCACTGCAGATGGTGATTGCAGCCATGAAATTCAAAGACACTTGCTCCTTGGAAGAAAAGTTATGACCAACGTAGACAGCATAGTCAAAAGCAAAGACATTACTTTGCCAACAAAAGTCTGTCTAGTTAAGGCTATTGATTTTCCAGTGGTCATGTATGGATGTGAGAGTTGGACTGTGAAGAAGGCTGAGTGCCGAAGAATTGATGCTTTTGAACTGTGGTGTCGAAGACTCTTGAGAGTCCCTTGGACTGCAAGGAGATCCAGCCAGTCCATTCTGAAGGAGATCAGCCCTGGGATTTCTTGGAGGGAATGATGCTGAAGCTGAAACTCCAGTACTTTGGCCACCTCATGTGAAGATTTGACTCATTGGAAAAGACTCTGATGCTGGGAGGGATTGGGGGCAGAAGGAGAAGGGGACGACAGAGGATGAGATGGCTGGATGGCATCACTGACTCGATGGATGTGAATCTGAGTGAACTCCGGGAGTTGGTGATGGACAGGGAGGCCTGGCGTACTGCGATTCATGGGGTTGCAAAGAGTTTGACACGACTGAGCGACTGAACTGAACTGAACTGAAGTGAATGTAGTACATGTGAAAGAATCAACTTTTAATTTGTTTGTAACTATTTCCACATGCATTGGTGGAAGAGGCCCTGTGTTTGGCCACCTCAGTTAATAGATCTGCCTTTATTCGATTTTTTTGGTAGGTAATACCCAAACTGTGGTGTATGTGTCAAAACCTTGTTCTTTTGGTGATTTTAAGGCTAGGGTTCCTAATTCAGTTTTTTTCAGTTCATGAGCTCAGCTGGTGAAAAGTTTTACAAAATTTAAAAATGAAATAGAGCAATGTATACCATAAAGCAGTAGTGATGTCCATGGGGTCACAAAGGGTGGGACGCGACTAAGCACACCCACACACCCCACTCCAGTACTCTTGCCTGGAAAATCCCATGGATGGAGGAGCCTGGTGGGCTGCAGTCCATGGGGTTGCGAAGACATGACTGAGCGACTTCACTTTCACTTTTCACTTTCATGCATTGGAGAAGGAAATGGCAACCCACTCCAGTGTTCTTGCCTGGAGAATCCCAGGGACGGGGGAGCCTGGTGTGGGCTGCCGTCTCTGGGGTCGCAGAGAGTTGGACACGACTGAAGTGACACAGCAGCAGCAGCAGCAAGCACACCCACCTCCAGCCAGCACACATGGTGGACTGTGATAGAAACATCAATATTTAAAGATGTTAAGTAATCAACCTTTCAAATGTATTCTGTAAGTAATTACACTATATTATTATTAGGTTGGGCTTCCCTGGTGGCTCAAAAAGGTAGAGAATCTGCCTGCCAGTGCAGGAGTTGCAGACCCGATTCCTGGGTCAGGAAGATCCCCTGAGAAGGGAATGGCTACTGTACTCCAGGATTTTTTCCTGGAGAATCCCATGGACGAAAGAGCCTGGTGGGCTACAGTCCATGGAGTCACAAAGAGTTGGACACTACTGAGCAACTAACACACACACACATATCCATTTTTAGGTTACTTATCCCACAGGGCAATGACAGCAAAAACACATGAATTAAACCATTCACTCAACACATTTACTGAATAGCTGTTATGTACTAGGAACTGGGCTGGGCATGACAAAATATTTAATAAAGATGTTTTAAAATAACACATCTTGCTATACTGAAACTACTATGTTTGTTGTTGTTGTTTTGGTCACTAAGTCTTGTTGGACTCTTTGCAACCCCATGGACTGCAGCCTGTCAGGCTCCTCTGTCCATGGGATTTCACAGGCAAGAATACTGGAATGGGTTACCATTTCCTTGTCCAGGGGATCTTCCTGACCTAGATATCGAACCCACATTTCCTCCATTGGCAGGCGGATTCTTTACTGCTGAGTCACCAGGGAAGCCCTGAAACTATTATATTTCTTATACTACCATTATAAGTTAATTTCTGAGATGTATAGGTTCAAAATATCACACTAAACTGATAATTTTTAGTAGTCACTGCCAAAATTCAACTTAATCTTATTCGAGCATTTATAGTAAAATTATGAACTTGGTAGAAAAGAGTGAAATACACTAAGAACTTTTACTTGACATTTTTTAAAAAATTTATCATCAGATAATAAGTACTATAAAAATGGTGCTAAAGACTCTGCATTTCAGCCAAAATAGAGAGTTACAGGTGATTAAAGGTCAATGATTATTGGCTTTTTTTCTTTGCAAATGCCATGAGTATTCAATTTAGAAGCACCATGATATAAATAACTGTGACTTGTCTCCTAACTTTTTGCTTTTTGCCATAAGAAATAAAGAAAGACAAATATTGTATTTTTTATAATTTTATAACTTGGATTGGGAAAAGTTTAAACAAATATCAGCCTACAGAAATAAAAACATTATTTTTGTCAATATAATTTAGCCAGTGTTATATTTTAATTTTTGGTACTGCTAACTAGTCTCCTAGTGAAATCAAGCTGATAGTAAGTTAAAAATCTCTCTAATACACACTTATTCTTTTGTCTTTAGAAACAAATAAACCATTGAGATCATGAGTAACTCCACTCTCCTGAAAAAGTCTTGTGAAGTATGTGATCTCTCATAGAATGTGGGACTGATTATGGGATACGGAGCCCCCACTCAAATGAGGGGGCCATCTGTATACATCTCATCAAGCTCATCAAGTATGTAACAAAAGATGGAGATTCTGCCTCAATCAGTTCATGACCTGGGGGCAGGGGGTTGTGAGCATCACATCCCTGGACAACCACATTCATGCCAGGATGAACACCCAGATAATGAGCATTTCTTACCGTGGACCAGAGGCAGAATAGGGGCTAAGTGATGGTATCATGTCTATCGTGTGTGTGTGTGTGCACGCGCATGCATAGTATTCAAATAAATACGCCTTCTTGGGACCTCCCTGGCTTCCAAAGCAGGGAATGATGCAGGTTTGCACCCTGGAAGGGGAGCTAAGATCCCACGTACCTCAGCCAAAAAGCCAAAACATAAAACAGGAGCAGCATTGTAACAAATTCATAAAGACTTTAAAAGTAGTCCAAATTTTTAAAAAAATCTTAAAAAAAAATGCCTTATTTTTCCTTTCGAAGAGCTGTTATTCAGAAGGCATCTTGCGGTTGGAATATGCAGAAGGACTAGGAAGAAATGAATTAGACTGACCGTAAGTAACTTAAAAGCCTAGGAGCCATAAAGCACCATATGGAGAGGCCGATATACGATAGATGGTGGCTTCATCACTCTGGTTCCCTACTTTCACCTATAATGCTTTACAGCTAACAAAATCTTACAGTTTCTCAGCATCCCTATGAAAGGTTCCAAAGGTCAGTATGCCATTCCATTTACAAAGCCAAAGCTAGTGATGCAGAAATAGGTCTCTTACTGAAAATAGACCTGGTTACTACTTCCAGCAGAACCTGATGACTGACTGCATGACCTTGGGCAAATGACTTAACCTCTCTAGACTTGTTTTCTCATCTGTGAAATAAGAGGATCGAACAATATGATAGCTTATGTGACAGTTCTAAATCTGATTACATATCCTCAGATGTATAAATTTACACCTTGAATATTAAAACTTCCTGGGAAATTAAGGGAGTGTTGCAAAGAACTATTTTTTACAATTATGTGCTATCTGGTACATGTTGGTAATGGTTCTCAAGTTGCTATCTTCGTATCTGTTTGGGGAGATTAAAATTCCTTGAGGATGGTGATCTCTAGATTTCTATGTAGTTAATTGCCCAATAATGTCTAGTAAAGTGTTTTGCACATTAACATTTTCAGGATAAAAAATGATGATCATTTAAAGCTTCTCTTGCTAAAGTATCAGTTTATAAGAAAATTATACCTTCATTAAGATTCATCTTTCTTCTTCATCAGTATTTAGTACATGCTCTGGCATCTAACAACCACACGTATCAATCTCTATGGCAGACAAATTAGAATGCACTTCTTTGACTGAAAAAGTTGAGACATTTAATAGACACAACACTGAAAATCAAGTATTTACTCAGTAAAAACCACCTGTGATACTTGGGGGCTTCCCTTGAGGCTCAGCTGGTAAAGAATCTGCCTGCAATGTGGGAGACCTGGGTTCAATCCCTGGGTCTGGAAGATCCCCTGGAGAAGGGAAAGGCTACCCACTCCAGTATTCTTGCCTGGAGAATTTCATGGACTGTATAATTGGATACAACGGAATGACTTTCACTTCAAAAAACTGGGGGCTTCCCTCATAGCTCAGTTGGTAAAGAATCTGCCTGCAATGTAGGAGACCCCAGTTTGATTCCTGGGTCAGGAAGATCCGCTGGAGAAAGCATAGGCTACCAACTCCAGTATTCTTGGGCTTCCCTGGTGGCTCAGCTGGTAAAGAATCCGCCTGCAATGCAGGAGACCTGGGTTCGATCATTTCTCTATACAATGCTTGCTACACTTGAGGATCTTGACACTAACTTAGAGCAAATATGCAAGCTGGGATTCATGAGTCTTTACCCAGGACTCATGGGTAAAGAGTTCTGAAAGAATTCAGAACTGGGGTAAGAGCACAAGCCTCCCTCCCTTCTGGGCCCCAACCACCAACATGCATCCACGTGCTTCTTATTGCCATTGAGTGGACTAAATTTCTTAACATGTAGGAAAGAAAATGCAATGCCATCCTCAGCTCTGAAACAGACAGCCTGGTAATTCCCAAGTGTAACCAGTTTCTAATTGTGCTAACAGCTCTGTCCTTTCTAGGAAAGAACATACAAACGGGCTCCAGCTGTCCTGAGGACCTAATGTTTCATTCTTTGCACAAGCTTGACAAGTTTTCAAATGTTAATAATATTAGCCATGATTTCCATAATGTAACCATAGCAGAGGAGCCCTGAGTCTGCCAGGATTTTGAAAAGGTGGGTGAGGCACATCCCTAAACACAAAGAGTTTCAAGGATAAGGCATTTTGATCGTCAACCAGAAAAATCTCACACGTACAGAGAGGTGGGAAGTAGAGAAGCAAGAGCTACTGGTTGAACTGGTAGTCTCAGAGAGGGGCTGCTTTCAGGTAATGCTCCAAAGAGAAGAGAAAGGTGAAGAAAGACAGCATGTGCTGCTGAGATGAGGCCCCAGGCCCAGAAAAGACCTCTCCCCAAGGGCTGCCTCACAGGATCAGTCCCTCTTTGAATGGCACCAGGCAGTTACTGCTCACCTCAAGACTCTGGGGCTTTTTGATTTGACATAACTCAGGGGATTTCATAGGACATTGACATTGCAAGAGTCTTTCACAGTTCAGCTTAAAAAAGGTCATCATTGTAAGGTTTCAAGGGCTTTATTAATTTTTCTAAAGGCCTCTCCTACTCCCTTGATACACAAATCATCTTCTTTGAAGCACTTATATTACCACTATTTTTGTCTATCTTTCCTCTTCAGTTTTTAACTAGTTCAATTCTATGTTTAGATTTGAGCAGTTTATCCACACTTCTTTATCCATCTCATAAAACTCTGAAACTTTGATGAGATTTTCAATTTACACAGTTCTTCATTGTCTTAAAGAGTAATCAGCAACAGCAGACATTTACAGATCTCTGAAAAGGGAGAATGACTGAAAAAACTGGCCAAGCAAACATAGACAGTGAATATAGGAGACGTGGTTTCATAAGCACAAATTTTACACGAGTTCCTAAGTAGATTTTTTCATGCTATACCCATTTTTGCTTCGCAATTCATTTAATAGGAATTTCTAACAGCATTATTGTTATTACTTTTCTCTGTATGATTTCACACACATAGCATACGAAGTTAAATACGGAGTCTGCTTATTAGGCATGATCATATTATTTAGTACAAATGGAATGAACTGCCTTTTCTCCATGGGAAGATAGTTTAGTATAAAAATGCCTCCATCCTTATTTTCAGGGATTAGTTCTAGAGTCAACTTGTTTGCCATCCTCCTCTGCCATCTGAGAGTTTAGGTCAGGCCTTT
This sequence comes from Budorcas taxicolor, assembly GCF_023091745.1. Classification (NCBI taxonomy): domain Eukaryota; kingdom Metazoa; phylum Chordata; class Mammalia; order Artiodactyla; family Bovidae; genus Budorcas; species Budorcas taxicolor. The sequence continues at coordinate 91,470,145 of NC_068914.1, read as the reverse complement.
GCCCTTATCCCACAGTTTCTTCATCTGTAAAATGGGCATAATAATATTCATCATCTGTTTGTAAGGATTCTTACAATAATCAGCACCTATAAATGTCAGCTTTTACTCTGCTGCTGCTGCTGTTGTAATAAAATGATATGGATGCCCTTAGGATGACTAATAGCAAATTTCTTTTTTTCCCTTTTTAAGGAATAAAACTATATTTAAAAACATTACAAAGTATCCTTTGTCTCTGAAATTAAAATTTGGATTAAGAATTAAGGAACTAAACCTTTGGGACTTCCCTGGTGGTCCAGTGGCTAAGATTCTGTGCTCCCCAATGCAGGGGCCCACGTTTGATCCCTGGTGGGGGAATTATGATACTACATCCAGCAACTAAGCCTGGGTATTGCAACTATTGAGCCCTCGTGATCTAGCGTCCGTGTGCCCCAACTAGAGAACCCCATGGGCTGCAATGAAGAGCCAGTGCAGCCAAACAAAAAAAGAAAGAATTATATCTGCTGCAGCCAGCACAGCAGGTAGGGATCGAAAGTAGTCGATGCACAGTTTGGGAAAAAAAAAACTAGACACAGAATTAAAGTTTTAAAGATGGGACCGGGGAACTCAAGACCTCTTGGGTCAAGAGCCTTGTTCCTCGGAACCACGTCACTTTTATTTAGTGTCTCGGCAAGCAGAAAGTATCTGTTGTGCTACGATGAAGTCAGCCTCCTGTGCCCACGGTCACATCTCTCATTTTATTGATTATTTTAAACTATCTTCACGTACAAGGGCTATCACCTAGCTGGAGGTCACGGACCTGTATATGCCTTTGGAAAACATCTTAGTGTGTGCACAAGCAGCGTTCTGAACTTGCGCTGACCTGGCATTCCAAGGTCCACACTATGTTTTTCCTTAGCTTAGCAGGGCATGACAACCCCAACTGATCAACCCAATGTCCTTTTATTTGGGTTATGCTGTATTGCTATATTTTGCTTTTCTTCTTTTCCCATGGTGATTTTCTCCTGGCTTAGCCAGAGCAATAGGCGGCTGACTATTAACCCCTGCATATGTCTTCCACTAATATTCAGTTTCTATAATTCTAAAGTACTTATAAAGAATTAGGTAACTTGAGAAGTTAGCAAAACATTATTTTACGTTAACTGAGTCCAAGTCTTCAGTTCTGTTTCTACTTCAAATGCTACTGGAGTTAGGTAAAGTGTCATCTAGAGAAATCTTTGTACTACAGATATTAGATGAAAATGAAGCCACAGAAAAGAAAAAACAACACTGTATTACATTCTCTCCAAGGACAAAATAACTTAAAAGTGAAGAAGCAATGATTTTCCTCTAAAGCTCAAAAATTTTAAACTCCACTGAACTAAATACAAATTGGGATAAAGGGGAGAATAATGCTCAAAGTTTGAACATATGATAAGCTTAATTTTTCTTTTCAAAACATTCACCTGGTTAGTCTGTGTTTGGCTTTGAAAATGCATAAAAGAGAGTCTCTATCTGTGGAATTCTCTAGGGAAGAATGCTGGAGTGGGTAGCCATTCCCTTCTCCAGGGAATCTTCCCAACCCAAGGATTAAACCTGGGTCTCCTGCATTGCAGGCTGATTCTTTACCATTTGAGCCACCAGGGAAGCCAAAAGAGAGTCTAGGTAGAGGGAACTCAACATATAAACAACATACATCCTAAATATATTCTAGCATTTTCAAAATGATTAGCATCTTATTTAATACATATGGCTTGCATTTCTCTCTTTGAGGTAAGCTTTTGGATATAAAGAGAAAAATCTGCCTTCATTGTATTGATACCTGCTGCACAGCAAAACAAGAGTACCCAAACATAGTGACTTAAAACAACACACACTGTGGGTCTGAGTCTGAGTGAGGCTTAGCTTGGTCCTCTTTTCTGGGTCTCACAGGCTGCAATCAACATGTCAACTTGACTGAGCTTTCATCTGAAACTCAACTGGGGAAGGGTCTACTTCCAAGCCTACTCAGGTTGTTGGCGGAACGAAGCTCCTTGCAGCTGTAAGACGGAGAGTTTCAGTCTCCTGCTGGATGTCAGCTGGTGGCTGCCCTCTGCCTGCAGAAGCTGCTTGTAGATCTTGGCTACTCCAGGTTCCCCAATGTGGCTGCTTGCCCCCTCAAAACCAGGAAAGGAGAGAGAGGGGCCTCAGCATGACAGACACTGCAGTTTTACATCACATAATCACATACAAGTCATCACATATGTCCTGTCACTTTTTCCCTGTTCTATTGATTGGAAGCAAATCACCATCCACAGTCAAGGTTTCGACCACATAGTGCATGAGCACCCGCAGGCAAGGGCATGGAGAACCTCAAGAATCTGTCTGCAGGACGTCCCTGGTGATGCATCCAGTGGTCGAGAAACTGCCTGCCAGTGCAGAGACACAGGTTTGACCCTGGTCCGGGAAGATCCCACACGCCACGCAGCAATAAAGCGTGTGTGTGACAACTACTGAGCCAGTGCTCTAGAGGCCATGTTCCATAAAAAGGGAAGCTGCTGCAACGAGAAACCCACACGCTGCAATGAAGAGTACCCCCACCTCGCTGCAACCAGAAAAAGTCCTCACACAGCAACAAAGACCCAGCACAGCCATAAATAAATACATAAATTTAATGCATTCTATTAAAAAAAGGATCTGCACTCATGTATTTTAATGTTTAGTAGATTCGTTTTTAGTGGAAAAGAAGGATGACAACATTGATTTTCTTAAGCCTAAAATGTCTACATTCCACATTTTCTCTTTGTCCTCTCAATAATTGAGTAGTGGCCTTTTTGATGTATTATTTTGAAATGATGGTGAACACTAGCTATACATTTGCCTATAATTCAAATTTAAAAACAGATTCCTTTCGTAAAAACGTGTCTTTCTTGGCCTAGCACAGAATAAGTGGGTCAGGTTCTAGAACTGCTGTTGCTTAGACTTCTAGTTTTTTCAGCACTTGCTCAGCGGCTGGAGGCTAGCTGCTGAGAAGAGAGTACGACACAGTCTTTTCAAGGATCTTTCACTGGGAAATCCTTCAGCCTGTACTAGAAAGAAGAGACATCACTATCAAACACTGGGCTTGCTGTGCATTCCTATGCCTCTGAACTCAAGATGGACCAGATATCTGTCCTACGATGACATAATTTATCAGCAATATGGTGAGACGGTGACTTCATGTTAGTTCACCACTCTTTCTACAGGCTTAAACAAATTCAAGGTAGTCCTTGTGAATTGAAGATGACATGATCATGATTATGGATGATGCTGAATGTGATAGTAAAGGGTTAAAGAGATTGCCAAAGGCTATATGGAAAAGAACTTATAAGTAGGCATGATACCTGGAATTCTTGACATTGAGTTCACCTTTTAAAATGTGAGGCCATGCCATCCGTTTTCTAATCTACTGACATGCGGTACTCATATAATATGATGTGGAGATTACTGGCATTATTAGTAACCAATACCTCACATCCCATAGCTTTCACATTTTCAGAACATATTTATAACTATTATTTCACTTTAGTTTAGTGAACATGGAATCAAGGATGATTTATTTACCTCTATTGCTTTCCAGTCTGACTTTTATTATATGGAGTGAGTTTTATCTCTCTTTTACAATGGAAATTAAATTACCATCTTTTCTTTAAATATCAGCTCCAACTATTCTTCGCCTGAAGCAGCCTTCTGAGAGAGCCTTCTGGGCCCTGGTAGTGCACTTTTCTGCCTTGTGTCTTTGCACAGAAGAGCTTTGCGTTACCCTGTCTCTCACCCTGAACATTTAGTCGTTTTCAAGGATATTTTATATTTCGTTTGCTGGATGGGAGGCTTCACCAAAGGAAGGGATTTCCCTTGTTTTTAATTTTGGTTGGGGTTATGCTGTATGCCTCATAAATATACTCCTGCTTATAGAAGCATTCAGCAAAGGGACCTGTGATCTCACACTTGGTTGCTGATGAAAGAATCTTCAGAAAACATTTCCCCTACTTGTCCTTCTGTCTCTGTGGTAGGCTGAAAAAAGTGACCACCTTTTTCCCACCTTGGGTACTGATACTCATTTTACAAACTATTTGCAGTACTTTATTAATATTTTGAAGCACTATATAGTCCAGCATATTTTCTATTAATAAAAGGTGATTTTTTAACTTTTTTAAAAAATGACAGAATTTTTTCCCAAAATTTTATATGGAAATCTCAATATATAAAAGAGATCAAAGCCATTTAGCTCTAATGAAAGGGGATGGTGGTGGATGGGGAACAGGTCTAGCTTGCCTGCCACTCTGCCACCCCAGGACCTTCTCAGAGGCCTCAGGAAGCATCTGAAACTCTCTCTCCAAGGCAGTAATTGGGGCTTCTCTGGTGGCTCAGAAGGTAAAGACTCTGCCTGCAATGCAGAAGACCTAGGTTCAATCCCTGGGTTGGAAAGATCCCCTGGAGAAGAGAATGGCTACCCACTCCAGTATTCTTGACTGGGGAATTCTATGGACAAAGGAGCCAGGCATGGCTCTCATGTGCCCATGGGGTCACAGAGAGTCAGACATGACTAAGCAATTAACACTTTCACACGTTTCACTTTCAAGGCAATAATAACTTCCGAGTCTCATTCCCACCAACTACTTGGGAGCTGGCCACGTAGCCAGGTTCCGACGTCCACAGCAAGTTGCTACCTATACAAGGTGACACTTGGCTCTAATTTTCCAGGAATGCTGATTAGTTCATGTTGATGCATTCGCATTAGCATTATGTTAATATTATTGATATTGTCAAGGACTTTGAGATATCTTACATTGGCAATTTCCCTCAAGAATGACAAGAGAAAGAATGAGCTGGCTGGGTCACCCCAAGTTTAAAGACAGGACTAATCAAATTCCTTTCAAAATGTCATCTGTTGACCCAACCAACTTCACTGGACATATTTCAAAGTCATAACAGCTAACAATGCTCACAAACAATGTTTCAAAGCAAATACTTCATCATTCATTTACAGTTTTTGAAACTGAGACTCAGAGAAGTTAGACAACTTTGCTAAGGTCACACAGCCTGAAAATGGCACTGCTGCAATCTGAACCCAGGTCAGTCTCGAAACCCAGATTTACCTCTTAATTGCCCAGTTACTTAACCTCTGGAATGGCAAATAGATGGGGAAACAGTGGAAACTGTGTCAGACTTTAATTTTTTGGGCTCCCAAATCACTGCAGATGGTGATTGCAGCCATGAAATTAAAAGACACTTATTCCTTGGAAGGAAAGTTATGACCAACCTAGACAGCATGTTAAAAAGCAGAGACATTACTTTGCCAACAAAGGTCCATCTAGTCTAGGCCATGGTTTTTCCAGTGGTCATGTATGGATGTGAGAGTTGGACTATAAAGAAAGCTGAGCGCAGAAGAATTGATGCTTTTGAACTGTGGTGTTGGAGAAGACTCTTGAGAGTCCCTTGGACTGCAAGAAGATCCAACCAGTCCATTCTAAAGGAGATCAATCCTAGGTGTTCACTGGAAGGACTGATGTTGAAGCTGAAACTCCAATACTTTGGCTACCTGATGCAAAGAGCCGACTCATTTGAAAAGACTCTGATGCTGGGAAAGATTGAGGCAGGAGAAGAAGGGGACGACAGAGGATGAGATGGTTGGATGGCATCACTGACTCAATGGACATGAGTTTGGGTAAACTCTGGAAGTTGCTGATGGACAGGGAGGCCTGGCGTGCTGCAGTTCATGTGGTTACAGAGTCGGACACGACTGAGCAACTGAACTGAACTATCCTTTGGAAGCCTGTTTCCTTGCCTGGAAAATCAGGAAACCAAAAAACCTATCACATAGGCCACAGAGAAAACTAAATGAGTTAACTTGTAAAGGGTGATCACAAAAGTCCCTGGAATAATTGTACAGTATATATTCTTAACCAGGGTTGTCATTTATTAATAAATTTAAGTTATGAAGGGCTTCCCTGGTAGCTCAGCTGGTGAAGAATCTGCCTGCAATGCGGGAGACCGTAGTTTGATTCCTGGGTTGGGAAGATCAGCGGAGAAGGGACAGGCTACCCACTCCAGTATTCTGGCCTAGAGAATTCCATGGACTTCTACAGTCCATGGGGTCGCAAAGAAGTGAGACAGGACTAGTGACTTTCACTTTCACTTGAGTTATGAGCCAGGCCTCCTATAGTAGTTCTGTGCTTCCCTGTATTTTATCTAGAGTTGTATTTGAAGAAATCCTGGCTTCTGCAAAAGATCAGGACAAGCAGTGAACTGAGATGAGTTACCTCTGAGACTTGCTTTGTGTACACTTAAGACCTGTACATTCCTACCAAATTAGTTTCATGCTTAGAAAATACCAAGAGGTCACTTAGCTCATCTTCACGCTGTGGCCTGGTCTCTTCTGAAATTATCTACCTCAGTTGGAAATATCTCCAGAGAAAGAGGTTTTATGGCTTCCTATGGTAACAGATTCAAATGTCAGATGTGGACAGACCCAAAGCCACGAGCACCATGCTGTATGCTTCTCTGCGGCATGAGGTCAAGAATACCTAAAATCTTCCTCTAGAGACCTGGGCCATTTTACAAAGGGGCTTCTTGAATTTCAGCTGGTATCCCTCCTTCTAAATCAATGCCTAGTCCATTCTTCCTTTCATCGGTCCTTGGAATTAATGAATATATCTATTTAAAAACTGTATCATCCATTTACAGGAGAAAAAGTTATGTTCCTTTCAGAACTGCAGAGCTCAGTAAGGAAGTGATTTACTGCAAGCTGAGCTCTGTTAAGGGAGCAAACTGGGGGTGTTCTGGGTGAGGGTGAGGGTGAGGGGTGAGTACTGAACTGGTAAGAGTGAGGTGTTAAGAAAACCTCTAGCCTGGGAATAATAAGAAACAGATTATGCAGAAGGCAATGGCACCCCACTCTGGTACTCTTGCCTAGAAAACCCCATGGATGGAGGAGCCTGGCAGGCTGCAGTCCATGGGATCGTGAAGAGTTGGACACAACTGAGCGACTTCACTTTCAGTTTTCACTTTCATGCATTGGAGAAGGAAATGGCAACCCGCTCCAGTGTTCTTGCCTGGAGAATCCCAGGGATGGGGGAGCCTGAGGAGCTGCCGCCTATGGGGTTGCAGAGAGTCGGACACGAATGAAGCGACTTAGCAGTAGCAGCAGCAGCAGGCCGATAAAAAGTGTGTAAGGCTTTACACACTGACCGTTTATCTGGCGTTAGGCAGACCCATAAAAAGGGGATGATGATAACTATGCTGCTTATTTTAAAGGCGTGTTGTGACAATCAATTGAGATCATGTTAAGCAAAGCGTGTCAGTGACTATAAGATACTGTGTAACAGGTGGTTCCTGGCGGGGTTGGAGAGGGGAGGACTTGGACACCACCAGGCAAAGTCTCTGACCTACAATCCCAGCAGCATGACCACAGGTGCCTCAACTTTCTGAGCTCCTTCCACCTTTGCAGAAGAGGGTTTGCGTCAAGAGGTGGTCCTCTGCTGGCTTTCAAAGCGAGGACCTGGCTTACAAAGACAGGGAGATGGAACCTAGCCAACTAAGGGCTGAACTTGACTCAGGAATGCCCAATGCTCCTTAAACCTGGGGTCATGGCTGCACAGAGCAGCCAGCTTTCCTGGCTGCTACTGCAAGTGCTGGTATCAAGGACGGTGTTTGAGTGGGTCTCGGCTAGGACAAGACTGTTTATTTTACAGGTGCCCCTGGTCAGGGCTCTGAGGCAGGGTGTACACCCCATAGTGGTCCTTCTGAATATTTGACCCTTGCCATCCTCCTCTTTATTCTGGACCGAGAGTAGTGCTGCCTTCCTTCTCTTCAGAAGCATCACCACTACTGTCAACCATTCTTTGCTGGGCTAGATGTGAGACCCTTAAAACCCCCATCTCCCCACCCCACCCCTGCTCCAGAGGGATCCAGGGTGTCCTCACATTAGTCCTTTTCCAGTGTCCCTTTCTGCTGGCGAAGCAGGTCTCTCTCCTGTGTCACTGGGCCCAAGCTTCCACTTCTTCTCTCCTCCTCCTCCTCCGTTCACATCCATCCTTCCTGCCTTCACCAGGAATCTGCACCCTCCCAAACCCTAGTGGGAACCCTCACCATCAACCTTAGACTTAGGATTCCTGTCATCATGATTACTGGCATTTGAAAACCACCCTGAAGTTGGATACTGTGTATAGCTATGTAAAACAAGTCACATTATTACTTTCCTTTAAAAAAAAAAGAGTTCAATAATTGAGTGTAGAGAGAAAAGCCTTAATAGATAATGATAGACAAAGTGTATCAAAGGCTTACTATGTGCACAGCATCAGATAACAGTTTAAAAGGATTATATCCGTTAATCCTCCATACAGACCAATGAGTTAGGCATTACTCTTATTAGCTCCACTTAACAAATGATTACACTGAGTCTTTAGAGACATTCTATCGCTCTACTTTACACATTTGATAAGTGTAGAATCAGGATTTAAATCATATATTGCACTGCCTCTGTGAAATAATTAAGCAATGGCTTTCTACTGCTAACTGACAGCTTAGTATATGCATGAGAAAACAGTGACTCTGAATTAATACAGATGTATGATAAAGCAATATAAAGGGATAATAATCCAACGGGGAAAATGAAATGAAAGATCTTCCTTGGGATCAAGGAAAACCAAGGTTTCATGAAACAGCAATTAATACTAGTCAAATTAGCAACCAGTATGTTAGCATTTCTTTATATCTTGTTCTCCACTGCATTTGCTTCAAGTCAGCTTTGAAATACTTGAGGTTTGCTGATGATTCATCTCTTTTTAGCAGGAGCATACAATTGGCTAGACCATGTGCTCAGGCTCTTCAGTCGTGTCCTCCTCTTTGCGACCCCACGGACTGTTGCCCATCAGGCTCTTCTGTCCATGGGATTTTTCATGCAAGAATATTGGAGTGGGTTGCCGTTTCCTTCTCCAGGGGATCTTTCCAACCCAGTGATCGAACCTGCGTCTCCTGTGTTTCCTGCATTGGCAGGTGGATTCTTTACCATTGAGTCACTGGGTACACATAGGTAATAAAAAGAGCTCTTTTACCTAAGCCTGCTACTGCTATTGGTAAGGAGTTAAGACACCAAGAAAATAACAAACACCATCCCGGTGTGTCTAGGATCTGCGTGCCCATCCAAGATACAATGAGTAACTATTCCTTATGGCCAACATCACACACTTCTAAATGCTTGAAAGAGCCCAGACCTAGGAGCAAGAAGACCTCACATCCTCCAGAAAAATGCCTGCCTCCCCGAAGCCTTCTCTGGCTTCCAGATCTGGGTCTTCACACGCGCAGCCCTATTATACAAGCCTGTCCCTAGATAATGGGAGCTTTCAGGCAGAAACACAGTGGCAATTACATTAGCGTGCATCTTCAATACATCTTTTAAAACAAGCCATAGATCTTGGAGTAAAAACGTCTTCAGAAGGAATCCCACAACCACCTTCTCTGAAATTGATTTCACTAAATTTGGAGATAAATTACAAGTATACTTTTTCTAAATATTTATTTATATTTATTTATTTGACTGTGCTGAGTCTTTGTTGCAGCCTGCAGGGTCTAATTCCCCGATCAGGGATTGAACCCAGACACCCTGCATTGGGAGCTTTTTGTCTTGGCCGCTAGACCACCAGGGAAGTCCCAACAAGTATACTATTTTTAAACACATGTACTTTTTACTTTTAACTGTAAACAATGAAATAATGAGAACGCCTTCATTAGGAAGATGAGACACAGGCATTGATAAAAACGCCTTCATTAATATCGTGGATTAACGGCCAGCAGGAGTCCTTCCTCTGTGTTCACCCTTCCAGATTTGAAATGAGAAATATCATTAATAGGCCTCATTTGCAGGCTGGCAGTGGGTGGCTCCTCTAAAAGGATGAATGATGATTAGTTCACCTGAAGAGGAGAATGTTTATGGCTCACAGTTGGGAAGCTTAGACCATTAAAGCGGTTCACTGCTCTTTCAAGGAAAGGAAGGGTACAGTCATGTTGTCCTTCTCTTCAAAGCCCATCCTCTAAATGAGGGTTATAGAGGAGGAAATGCATGCTTTTATCCAAATAACTGATGTCAAACAACCTAATATGGAATCCATTCCATTTGTACCAAATCATCAGAATCGGACCCTTTCATTTATTTCCCTAGACTCATTTATTCACGGCTTTGCCTTTTCCAAGAAAAGCTTAGTAATGCCTTTATTCTCTCATCAAATTAAATTAATACATATTTACCTAGTACCTACCATGAGCCATACCACACCAACAGGATACAAAGGTAAATAAGGCATTGTTCTAATCTTCAAAATCTCACTCTAGAATAAGAGGGAGATTTACAGAAGAGTTGCGCTAACAAAGGTAGCGAAAACCATACAGAGGAAGGACAAAGAAGCAACTGATTGATGCTACTTGGATGAGTCAAGCAAGGTTTCAGAGCAAAGAATGACTGAGCCAATCGTTGATGGGTATTTTGTACTTTCCAAAAAGAAGGGCATTCCTACAAGAGGCACCAAGGTCCAGAGGCCCAGTATAATTAGTCCAGCATGTTATGTGTGCAGGAAGAGTATAAATAGGAAGGAAGGTTTGGAAAGGTAAAGTAACAGAAGGACATATATCAGAGTTAATGTCTGATCTTGCAAGCAGTGAATAGTCACAAACCAATGTGTGTTTTAGAAAAATCACTGATGAGCAGTGTGCAGAGGGAACTGGAGAAGGGTGGTAGGGAGCCCGTGAGAAACCTACGATAGTAGTCCAGACAGGCAGCAATCCAGGCAGGCAGAGGGTAGGAACTAGGGCAGGAGTGGCAGGGTGGAGAAGAAAGGTCAAATGTTTTCTGAAGGAAGAATAAACAGGTGAGCATCCATTGATAGACTTGAGTTCTTTGAGAAAAGGATTATAGAATCTGCTACCAAGTCCAAGCTCACCCTGCTCGCTGCAAGATAGGTCAGTAAACCGAGAGATGAGGTGTTGAGGCAAGGAATATGAGTTTATGCAGACAGAGAATATGATAGACTAGTGTCTCCAAAGGGAAAAAAAAAACATCTTATCAGTGTCTGGATGCCAGCTTCTTTAATAGAACAGAGAGGGAGACGAGGTGAGGATGTAAAAAGGCCTTTTGTCTTGCAAAATAGGAAGGGATGTTAATTTCTTCTTTTCTGTAGCCATTCACAGGTGGGCAGGGTTCCCTGAAGCAGGCCATTAGGTATGATCATAATACAAAAGGCTTTCCAGGTGGCTCTAGTGGTAAAGATGGAGAAGGAAATGGCAACTCACTCCAGTACTCTTGCCTGGAGAATCCCATAGATGTGACAGTCCCTGGGGTTGCGAAGAGTCAGACATGACTGAGCGACCTCGCTTTTGCTTTCTAGTGGTAAAGAACCTGCCTGTCAATGCAGGAGACATAAGAGACATAGGTTCAGGTTCCATCCCTGGGTTGGGAAGACCCCCTGGAAGAGGGCATGGCAACCCACTCCAGCATTCTTGCCTGGCGTATCCCACGGACAGAGGAGCCTGGAGGGTTACAGTCCACGGGGTCGCAAAGAGTCAGGCACAACTGGAGCAACTTAGCATGCACGCACATAATTACAAACGCAACCGAAAACCAAGGTTAAAGTCAAAGAAACAGATCCAACATGGAGTCAGAATTGGCTCTTCCTTGTTACAAATCCTACAGGAGAACAGTATTAGGAGAAAAAAAATGAGTTCATCCTTTCCAGAACAGCAATGGGTGAAGTAGAAGAAATACTTTTCATTCATTCATCTATCCCCGGGTACTGTTTATGTTTCTATGTATTTTAGAGTACTAATTTTAAAACCTTTAAAAATACTCCAAGTGTTTCAAAGTGAGAAAGCTCGGTGGGTGATGGGTAAAATCGTTAGCAGATAGAGAGATGAGGTTAGAACATCAGGATTACATTAACGAGACAGGACTGCCTGCCCAGAGCAAAGGCAGGAGATGCCCTCTCCCATCAGACAAGACTCCAGCCAGGAGCAAAGGTGTGACACGCTCACTCATGCATGGAGACAAATCAACTTAGACATAATAAAGCCAAAGGATTTGATTAGGAATGTTTGGGATCAGTGACTAGGTTAAAATAACAGGAAAGAAAAGCACAAGGACAGAACATCACATGATACGTGGGAGGGAGGGGGGCAGGGTATACTTTGGTTTGGGTTGATAAAAATAGGTGAGAGAGTCAGGTGATTCTTCCTGGTTTGGTAATGGCTGTGATCGAGCAAATAAGAAAATAGAAGAGGTTTAAAAAAAGAGAAGCCAAATGAATAAGAAAGGATGGCTGAAGAGGCATAAGGATAACGTAACTGTCAGAGTAAAATATTGGGGTCGTGGATAAGGGCAGCCTCCTATGTATAAAGGTCAATTTTAAACTTAGCAGTGAAAAAGACATTTTAAAGGGCAAGTCAGAGCACAGGCAGAAACGATGAGCTGCCTGGGTCACAAATACAACTAGAATTCTGGCACAGACTTCAGCATTTTCTAGCCCAGAAATGAAATCAAGACACTAAGAGCTGGCCATTGCAGTAATAAGCATTACTTGTAATATGACCATTGCTCTGAAAGAACATTAGACTAATTTGGATTTAACTCCCAATAGGCTCATATTTAAGGTAAAAATACAAAAGGAAACAGAGAAAAATGGGAAAAAATGAACAGAAAGACTCTTCCCCTTCACTGCCGGTAATTAACAGACAAGTGGAATAATCTAGTAAGGAAATAGCCAAATCAGTGATTCTAAAATCTCTTATGTACCTATTATAGAGAACATTGTGGGCAGGTAATTTAAGTAACCAGGCCCAGTTGTCTTGCTCCTATGTTACCAGTTTATGAGGTCAAACTCTAACAGATACAATTCTAGAGGAAGCCTCAATTCTATGGGATAAGAATTTTTTAAAGGATTTAATCCTGCTAGTTAATTATACATAATATTCACCTATGAGTTTAAATATGTCTTTGCATACACACACTAATGTCTCAGGCCATGCATATATGTATGAGACTATATGAAGACTCACAGTCATAGAAGAAACGCCTGAAAAATTCAACTCTGTCAATTCCATTTCAGCAGCTGTGCAGTATGAGAAACAATGAAGAGATATATCCCCAAAGGGACAAGCTTGGGCTTCAAAAGTCAAAAAAGAAAATAGGAATTCACAGCACAGTGGATTTCTGAACAACATAGATGGTAGTCAGCTAAGTGACAGCTTACTTAAGAGAATGGCTATCCTACTTTCAGACTGGGAGGGGGACATAAAGTTCACCTCAACATGTGTAAATTTCACACTTGCTCTGTATGAGACTCAATGCCAAATGCTTCAGATCCACAGAGGGTAAGATGAATTCCCATTCATTGGCACTCTGTACCAATCTCATCTCTTAACTCTACAGTATTACCACTTAGAGCTGAGACTGTGTTCAACAGATATTCTAGCTAGCAAATATAACCCATAAGGTTGCAAATTCAATACAATTTAATCCATGACCAAAACAGAAAATTCATTTAATTTGTTGTTATTGTTGTTCAGTCACAAAGTCATCTCTAATTATTTGTGACCCCTTGGACTGTAGCATGCCAGGCATCTCTGTCCATGGGGTTCTCAGGCAAGAATACTGGAGTAGGATGTTGCCATTTCCTCTTGTAGAGTCTGTTTCCAACCCAGGGATTGAACTTGCTTCTCCTGCATTGGCAGATGGATTCATACCACTGAGTCACCAGGGAAGCCCTCATTTAATTTAGATACTGGCATTTTCAGAACTAAAATAGACTGGAATGGTTAAGTTTAACTCAGATGACCATTATATCTACTACTGTGGGCAAAAATCCTTCAGAAGAAATGAAGTAGCCATCACAGTCAATGAAAGAGTCGAAAATGCAATTTGGATGCAATCTCAAAAACGACAGGATGATCTCTGTTCATTCCCAAGACAAACCATTCAATATTATGGTAATCTAAGTCTATGCCCCAACCAGTAATGCTGAAGAAGCTGAAGTTGAACAGTTCTATGAAGACCTACAAGACCTTCTAGAACTAACACCCAAAAAAAGATGTCCTCTTCATCATAGGGGACTGAAATGCAAAAGTAGGGAGATAACCTGGAGTAACAAATTTGGCCTTAGAGAACAAAACGGCAGGTCAAAGGCTAACAGAGCTTTTCCAAGAGAACTTACTGGTCATAGCAAACACCCTCTTCCAACAACACAGGAGAAGATTCTACACATGGACATCACCAGATGGTCAATACCGAAATCAGACTGATTATATTCTTTGCAGCCAAAGATGGAGAAGCTCTCTGCAGTCAGCAAAAACAAGACCGGGAGCTGACTGTGCCTCAGATCATGAACGCCTTATCGCCAAATTCAGACTTAAATTGAAGAAAGTAGGGAAAACCACTAAACCATTCAGATATGTATGACCTAAATAAAATCCTTTATGATTATACAGTGGAAGTGACAAATAGATTCAAGGGATTAGATCTGATAGAGTGCCTGAGAACAATAGATGGAGGTTCCAGACATTGTACAGGAGACAGGAATCAAGACCATCCCCAAGAAAAAGAAATGCAAAAGAGCAAAATGGCTGTCTGAGGAGGCCTTACAAATAGCTGAGAAAAGAAGAGAAGAAAGGCAAAGGAGAAAAGAAAAGATATACCCATTTGAATGCAGATTTCCAAAGAATAGCAAGGAGAGATATGAAAGCCTTCCTCAGGGATCCTTGTAAAGAAATAGAGGGAAACAATAGAATGGGAAAGACTAGAGATCTCTTCAAGAAAATTAGAGATATCAAGGGAATATTTCATGCAAAGATGGGCCCAATAAAGGACAGAAATGTATGGACCTACGAGAAGAGAAGATATTAAGAAGAGGTGGCAAGAATACACAGAACGGTACAAAAAAGATCTTCATGACCCAGATAATCATGATGGTATGATCACTCACCTAGAGCCAGACATCCTGGAATGAGAAGTCAAGTGGGCCTTAGGAAGCTTCACTATGAACAAAGCTAGTGAAGGTGATGGAATTCCAGCTGAGTTCTTTCAAATCCTGAAAGATGATGCTGGGAAAGTGCTACACTCAATATGCCAGCAAATTTGGAAAACTCAGCAGTGACCACAGCACTGGAAAAGGTCAGTTTTCATTCCAATCCCAAAGAAAGACAATGCCAAAGAATGTTCAGACTATTGCACAATTGCACTCATCTCACACGCTAGCAAAGTAATGCTCAAAATTCTCCAAGCCAGACTTCAGCAGTATGTGAACCATGAACTTCCAGATGTTCAAACTGGATTTAGAAAAGGCAGAGGAACCAGGGATCAAATTGCCAACATCCTCTGGATCATCGAAAAAGCAAGAGAGTTCCAAATCTACTTTTGTTTTATTGACTACACCAAAGCCTTTGACTCTGTGGATCACAACAAACTGTGGAAAATTCTTAAAGAGATGGGAATACCTGACCACCTTACCTGCCTCCTGATAAATCTGTATGCAGGTCAAGAAGCAACAGTTAGAACTGGACATGGAACAACAGACTGGTTCCAAACCGGGTAAGAAGTACATCAAGGCTGTATATTGTCACTCTACCTATTTAACTTTTATGCAGAGTACATCATGCGAAATGCCAGGCTGGATGAAACATAAGCTGGAATCAAGATTGGGAGAAATATCAATAGCCTCAGATACACAGCTGACACCACCCTTATGGCAGAAAGTGAAGAAGAACTAAAGAGCTTTTGATGAAAGTGAAAGAGGAGAATGAAAAAGCTGGCTTAAAATTCACCATTCAGAATACTAGCATCATGGAATCCAGTCCCATCACTTCATGGCAAATAGATGGGGAGACAATGGAAACAGTGAGAGACCTTTTTTTTGGCTCCAAAATCACTGCAGATGGTGACTGAAGCCATGAAATTAAAAGACACTTGCTCCTTGGAAGAAAAGCTATGACTAACCTAGACAGCATATTAAAAAGCAGAGACAGCATATTAAAAAGCAGAGACATTACTTTGCCAACAAATATCTATCCAGTCAAAGCTATGGTTTTTCCAGTAGTCATGTATGGATGCGAGAGTTGGACTATAAAGAAAGCTGAGCACAAGCTGCTCTGTAGATGAGGCAGAGGTAAAGTTTTTCCTCACTGATTGGCCGACATTTTTCTTGCCAGTGACGTTATCGTTCATCTTCTAAAGTGAAGTCATTTTACAACATTTGGGTAGAGTATTAACTCTAAAAGAATCTTAAGGTTTTTCATGTCATTGAGAAATCTGTTTATATTGAAATCTATTGAACGCCTACTATGTGTCAGACATAACAGGAGTTTCCAAGCCCTCTGATTGGTCATTTGGGCTGCCTGAGGAGTGTTCAAGACCAGGTCAACCTATGGTTTTTCAGTGCCTGACTGACAACACTGCATAAAAGCGTGTACAGACAAGTTCAGTGAATCTTTTTTATTTTAATTGTCTGGTCATTTGTCCACTTTTTGTAACTATCTAACTATCTAATATATATATATATAGACATACATATGCATACATATATATGTATATATATAAACATTCTTTTAAAATTTAAAAGAATTGTCGGGTAAACTACAGGTGTGCTAAGTCGCTTCAGTAGTGTCCATCTCTTTGGGACCCTATGGAACATCACCCGCCAGGCTTCTCTGTCCATGGGATTCCCCAGGCAAGAATATTGGAGTGGGCTCCTGTGCCCTCTTCCAGAAGATGTTCCCGACTCAGGGATTAAACCTGTGGGACTCAGGGGTCAAACTTTCTTATGTCTCCTGCATTTACAGGAGGGTTCTTCACCACTAGTGCCACCTATTTTAGAAAGCAATGAATAATTTTTTAATGTAAGTATATACCAAGCGTTGCATGGGCTCTACTTCCATTTGAAAAAGCATTTGCAGCCTTTCTGAAATTCAAGTTTAACTGAGCATCCTGTATTTTATTTGCAAAATCTGGTGGAGCTGAGCTCTTCAGGATATGAGAGAAATGTTCAGAGTCGGGGTGGGAGGCAAAAAGGAACCCAAACTGAAGACCTTTCTGAATGGCTGCATATTGTAGAAGCTTCCCATGTGTTTGTTCCTCCTTCTCTTTCTCTTCTTTTCTTGACCTTCTGCTGGGCCTTGAAGAAATACCAAGAAGTTTATGTCCCTGTCCTCTGTGAGCATACTACTGCTAAAACAAATAAAGTCATATAATGAAATATGACATGTGCTGAGGCCACAGAGGAGGATAAAAACCACAATTCAAAAAGATACTGCACCCCAATGTTCATTGCAGTGCTATTTATAATAGCCAGGACATGCAAGCAACCTAAAAGTTCATCAAGACCTGGCATATATATTTACAATGGAATATTGCTGCTAAGTCGCTTCAGTTGTGTCCGACTCTGTGCGACCCCATAGATGACCACCCACCAGGCTCCCCCGTCCCTGGGATTCTCCAGGCAAGAACACTGGAGTGGGTTGCCATTTCCTGCTCCAATGCACGAAAGTGAAAAGTGAAAGGGAAGTCGCTCAGTCACGTCCAACTCTTCGTGACTCCATGGACTGCAGCCCACCAGGCTCCTCCACCCATGAGATTTTCCAGGTAAGAGTACTAGAGTGGGGTGCCATTGCCTTCTCTGACAATGGAATACTACTCGGCCATAAAAAGGAACAAAATTGGGTCATTTGCAGTGACATGGATGGACCTAGAGTCTGTCATACAGAATGAAGTAGGTCAGAAGACAAAAAAACAAATAATTGTATATTAAAGCACATATATGGAATCTAGAAAAAGGGTACAGATCAACGTATTTTCAGGGCAGGAATAGAAGTGCAGACATAGACCATTCCACATTCTACATGTGGATACACAGTGGGAAAGGAGAGGGTGAGATGAATCGAGAGAGTAACACTGACCCAGATACACTACCATGTGTAAAACAGATGGCTAGTGGGAAGCTGCTGAATAACACAGGGAGCTCAGCTTGATGCTCCGTGATGGGTGGGATGAGGGGGGTGAGGGGGAGATTAAGAGGAAGGAGATTACACGTATACATATAGTTGATTCACTTTGCAGAAACTAACGCAACATTGTAAAGCAATTATACTCTAATAAAATAATAAAATTAAATTTTAAAAAAAAGAGAGCGATCAAGTCTGGTTAAACATGCAACCTTATCTAGTAAGCAAACATTCCTTAAAATATTTCCAACACACAAAGATGTGAGATAAAGTAGGGCTCCACCTGGAGCACTGTCAGTACCCTTCACATCCCTCAATATATATTTTGAGGTTTACCCTCTATTCTCTAAATTATTTTCTACAGGTATCAGCTCAGTCTCATATCTTTGGACTCAGTTAAGCTGGGTTTAAATATCAAATCTCAACTAGCATTTCATAAAATAAGTCCATCAAGGTGGCCATAGTTAACCAGGCCACAGAAACTGGGGAGCCATCCCCGCAGCCCAAGGACACCCTCATTGCTTCTGGGGAACATCTTGGGGTGAACATTCTCTTTTCAAAGACGCCAAGCACAAGGCTTATATTCCCCTATTCTGCAAATCACATTTGCAAAGGTTACGTAGGCAAAATTACTAAACACACACGTTGAAAACACAGATTTTATTTTTTAAATAGGTATAAAAGTTTCCTATAATCTTCATGAAAGTGAAGGTGTTAGTCGTTCAGTCGTGTTTGACTCTTTGCAACCTTGTGGACTGTAGCCCGCCAGGCTCCTCTGTCCATGGGATTTCCCAGGCAAGAATACTGGAGTGGGTTGCCATTCCTTTCTCCTGAGGATCTTCCTGATCCATGCATCGAACCTAGGTCTCCCCCACTGTAGGCAAATTCTCTACCACCTGAGCCACATAAGCCTAGTCATCTTTGCCAAAATAACATCATCAGTGATTTTTCTACTTTTGCCCCTATACCACTCCCAACATAGAGATTAATTTCAAGTGATTTGCTATTAGTCCCCTCACTGAAAAGAGGCATATTTTAAAACTTTTTCCTAAAAATAAAAATACATGCCCACAATAGAAAAGTTTTTAAATGAATTATTTGGAAAAATAAACATCTAGAATGCTGGCTGATAACATATTTCTTACTAGCTTATATTTATATAACTTATATAATATATAATTACTTATAATCTTATCCTATATAAAATTTTGTACATGCACTACTGAATATGTGTTATACATACAATTTTATATTGAAAGACTATTCCATAATTCATCACTTGTCTATATTTTAGTGTTTCTGATCAAGACTTCCTAAGTTGGACCTCAATATCTCCAGTTAACCTTGTGTGGCCATTAGCATTCCCTGCCTTGGTTTCCTCTGGTTGTTGTGATGAGTCATAAATGCATTAATAATAAGTATAGCACTTATATACTACCTACCACATTATGAATTCTGAATGACATTAGCTATGAATATTTCTGTAATTATGATAAAATTATTTGGTATATCATTTGAAGGCAAGAAGCTCGAAAAATCAGAACAAAAGAGTGTAAATAAAATAGAAAAATTCCAGTAGGACTGATACCAATTTCTCTGATATTACCAGAAATGAAATTTTGTATAGATTTCCAACATTTGGCACATAACAGATGCCCAATTTATGCTAGTGAGTGAATTAATCAAGGAATCATAGACCAGTGGCTTTTGGCTTAGGGACAAAGATCATATTTTCATTTGTTTCTATGTGTAAGATGTTTCTCTAGAAACTAAATATACATATATATAAAGCCACCAACTTCTTCTATCTTTGAAATCAAGGAATCAGTCTGTAGAACTACTTGATATAATAAAACAAAGGCTGTTAAAGCGGTTGAAATATCATAAATTTGTATTTGGGAAGAGATTCTTTCATTGTCAAACAAAAGTCCTTATAAAACTGTTACAAAATACCAAGTAATAGTGGAGGGGGCGGGGGGGGGGAGTTCCTAAACCAACTTCTGAAATGTGAGCTACTATTTCTGAATTGATAACAAAATGTTTAAATATGAAAAAGATTCAATTATAATAGTATCATAAAGAATAAAATACTTAAGACAAACATAATAAAGGAGGCAAAAGACTTGTACACTAACAATAAGAAACATTGCTGAAACAAATTAAAGACACAAACAAGCAGAAAAACCTCCCACTTAATGCATAATAAGATTTAATATTATTAAGATAATACTACTACCTGAAGTAATCTTCAGATTTAATGCAATCCCTCTCAATATCCCAGCAGTGTTTCTTTCAGAAATAGAACAATCTATCTAAAACTTTGTATGGAATTTCAAGTGATTACCAAATAGTGAAAACAATCTTGAAAAAGAAGAATAAAATGATAGGTCTCATATTTTCTAATTTCAAAATGTATTACAAAACTGTAGTAACCAAAATAGTGTGATACAAGAACAATAGCAAACATGAAAAATAATGGAACAGAAACAGCCCAGAAAAAAACTCTTTCATATATTGTCATATGATTTTCAACAACAGTATCATGCTCATTCAATGGGGGAAAGGACAGACTTATCAACAAGTGGTACTGGAAAAACTGGATATTCACATGCAAAAGAATGATGCTGAACTCTTACCTTATAAAAATTAACTCAAGTTGGATCAAAGACCTAAACATATGCGCTAAAACTATAAAATCCTTAAAAGAAAACATAGAGGAAAATCTTTATGACATTGGATTTGGAAATGGTTTCTTGGCAATCCCACCAAAAGCACAGGCAATAAATGACAAAATAAATAAACTGGACTAGTTCAAAATTTTAAACTTCTGCACAGAAAGGATATAATCAACAGAGTGAGAGGCAAATTATAAAACAGGAGACAATATTTGCAAAGCAAGTATCTATAAAGGGTGAGTATCCGATAAAGGGTGAGAATCCAGAATATATAAAGAATTCCTACCACTCAACAACAAAAAACAACCTGCTTTTAAAACAGGCAAAGGGCTTGAATAGACACTTCTACAAAGAAGGTATACGAATGGCCAACAAGCAAATGAAATGATACTCAATATCACTATTAATGAAGTGTGAATTAAAACCACAATGAAATGGCACCTCATGTCCATCAGGATGGCTCCTATCAAACACTCCCCAAAATACCAAATGCTAAGGATCTAAAGAAACTGGAACCCTTATGCACTGTTGGAAATAAAAAATGACATAGCCTCTATGGAAAACAGTATGGTGATTCCTCAAAAATTTAAACAGAGAATTATCACATGATTCAGTAATTCGACTTCTGGGTATATGTCCCAAAGAATTAAAAGTTAGATCTTGAAGAGATACCTGTACAATCATGTTCATAGCAGCTGTATTTACAATAACCAAAACATGGAAGAAACCTAAGTACCTATCAATAGATGAATGGATAAACAAAATGTGGTAAATACAGGAATGGAATATTACTGAGTCTTAAAGAAGGACGGAAATTTTGACACAAACTAAAACATGGATGAACTCTGAGGAAATTATGTTAAATGAAATAAGCCAGTCAGGAATTCCCTGGTGGTCTTGTGGTTAGGAATCTATGCTTCCATTCCTAGGGGCTTGCAAGCAATGCGGCATGATCAAAAATAAATAAATAAATAAAAGAGAGAAAGAAGCCAGTCACAAAAGACAAATACCAAATACTATATGGTTTCAATTATATGAACTACCTAGAGTAGTCAAATTCACAGACAGAAAATAGAACTTATGGTTGTTGAGGGCTGGAAAGGGAGAAGGGAATGGGAAGTTATTGTTTAACTGTTTTAGTTCTTCAAGATGAAAAGAATTATGGAGACTGGTTGCAAAACAATGTGAATGTACTTAACACTACTGAGCCCTACACTAAAAACGGTTCAGATGACATGGAGTTTGGGATGGACATGTACAAACTACTATATTTAAAATGGATAACCAACAAGGACCCGCTGTATAGCATGGTTCCCTGGTGGCTCAGTGTTAAAGAATATGCCTGTAATGCAGGAACCTGAATGCCCAGGTTCGATCCCTGGGTTGGGAAGATCCCCTGGAGAAAGAAATGGCAACCCACTCTAGTATTCTTGCCTGGGAAATCCCATGGACAGAGCAGCCTGGTGGGCTACAGTCCATGGGGTCGCAAAAAGAGTCAGACATGACTCAGGGACTAAACAGAGGCTGTGTAGCACAGGAATCTCTGCTCAAATTTAGGTGGTAGCCTGGATGAGAGCGAAGTCTGGAGGAGGATGAATATATGTAAGTGCATGGCTGCATCCCTTTGCTATTCACCTGAAACTATCACAACATTGTTCATCTGGCTATACCCCAATACAAAACAAAAAGGTTTTTGTTTTTTTTTTTTTCAAGTTCAGATGACAAACTTCATGTTATATTATGGCATATTTTACCACAATTGAAAAGAAATACATGATTAAAAAATTTTAAGAATAAATACAGAAATATTTCATGATATATTCTTTCTGGCTTTAAATTTTAGGCTTCACTTCTCTCTTAAATCATTGTGCAAGTATAAGTTCTGTTTTCCTAACAAAACCATAATTTCCATGGGATCATGTACTGGGTCCCCTGATTTGGGCCCACAGTAGATTTATAATAAATCTTCGGTAGTTGGCACTAACAAAATTAACATAATAATGTTTGGTTAAGCTTCTGTTGAGCCTCAAACATTAATATCCTTTACACTTGTTGAGAGTAATCAGCAGGCAAAGGAGAATTTCCATTCTGCAGGAACATCTATTTCAAAAGACAGAAAATCCTGGACAAGAGAAACTTCATTTACTTCTCTTAATGAAGTGCCCAGAGGATTGCTGGCACTTAATAAAGTCCTTACCTTTTAGGTCTTCAAGGAGGGAATGGTTTGGTATTGAAATACTCTATGCCTCTCCTATAGGAACTATCTGCTTTCATAAGCTGGACTATTCATTACTGTCCAAATTTGCAACACACATTTTGCTTCTGAACCTTTGTTCACACTGTTTATTTCTCCTGCTTAGCGTCCTCTTGCCTCAACAGAGCAATGCTCACGTCTCATTCCCTGCAGGAAGTATTGCTTGTGATAAACAGTTTAGAGTCTGCTATCTTCGGTGATTGCTACCATCTATAATTCTCACTTGCTAGGATTTCAAAAAGTCTATTATTTATATAGTCCTCTTGTCTCAATAAGACCTAGTCACCAGTTCTGAACAGTCTATCTGACTGTCTTTTTGATACTTCCACTTGGGTATCTCAAAGTCACCTCCATATCGATATGCCCGCAAATTGAATTCAAGATTTTAATCCCACAACTAGGGCCTCTTCCGGTTTTCTTGGTCTTGATGAATGACCCCATGATACAAACCAGAAATCTACAAGTCATCTTCATCACCTACTTTTCTCTCATTCTCAAGATGGGCCTCTCCTGGAATAAAGGTATCTCCTACTTATCTCTGCATCTACCAGCTTCTTGCTATCTCCACCACCAACCTAGTCCAGCATGGTTTTAATAGGTTTTATTAGTATTTAGGTACAGTAAAGCCAACAGATGTCGAGACAACGGCCATTGAAAGATTGTTTCTTCTTCTCAACAAATCCTAAGAGAGGAAGTACGTGTCACACCATGGGGTGGGGGGGGGGGGGGGGAACCCAGGCAATCACAGGGGTCCGTCTTGAGGCAGAAGGAGAGGCAGGAACTGTGGGCAAGAGCCTCTCCTCTGGTTTCCATGGGAAGGAAAGGGTAAGGCAGGATCAGCCAGTTTATCATCAGCTCATCTGAATAAGCTCAGCAAGCACTGGGGGTACCGGCTGTGTCTGACACCTGGCCTTGGGGTGATTAGGGCAGATGGACAGCGGGCCATGGAGTGAAGGCCCAAGAAAGAAGGTGGTTGGTGGTGTGGACTTAATCAGCTGCTCCCAAAGGGGAACTGACCAGCTTCTGAGCCAAAGCCTTAAACAGGGTCAAGACAGCATTTAAACTTTATTACAAGTATATCACCCTGGACCATTTACTGTAACAGCCTCCTAAAGGTCTCCCATCCATCATTCCCTTCCATTTCTATAACTTCCCCACCCTCCCCTAAAATCCTTCAGAGGTTCCTACTTTCTCAGAATAAAGATAGAATCCTCTAACATGGTTTATGAACCCCTGAACACCCGCGATTCTCACCTCCCCAGGCACAGTTTCACCCTGCTTCCTCTCACTGTACACTTAGTCCTTATCTACCTGCTGTCTACCTTGTCATTTGCTCCACAAAAAGGTACTTTCCTGCTGAGAAGACATCGGTTGCAGGAAATCTAATGAACATCCTACATCAATTCCAGCTCTGAGACTTATTTTCACTTGGCAAAATAAACTCTGTTATTCAGCATTAATTAATCACATGCTGCTATCCTTTACACATACTTAGCTGCATCACTATATGAACCCTGCAGGTAAAATCGCTGGATTTATTGCCATAGAAAGGGTAGGTTTCAGGTATACATCTGAAATCTGATTACTGAATCTTGCAATGAAAATAGTCTGCTCAGAAAATCCTTGTTTCCAGGAACTTCCAAGCTAATAGAGGCACAAGTTTTGCTTGAGGATGTGTCTGACGACTCCACCAGACTAAAAAACATCCTCAGGATCCGGTTGTAGCATGTTAAAAACTCATTTCAAGATGAAATTTTTCCTATAGCATTTAAATCGTGGAAAGAGGATATGAGAATGTGCTTTAATTTCTTTTTATTGACGCATGATCATCATTTTAAATAAAACATTTATTGAAGAGGCAGCAAATCAGTTTATTTGATCCTTGGATTTGTCATAATTTCTCCGACTAACTTGAACATTTTGGTTCATTTTACCAGCAGACAGAACCAGTCAATAACTGGTAAGATTTACTTTATATATGACTTCCAAAGTCCATGATGCCAAAAACATCACTTTCAATCCGTATGAATGAATGGGCTTTGTGGAAAGACACAGGAAGCGTAGTTGAAACTCAAGTTCTTTTGTTAAAAAAAAAAAAAGTTCTTTTGTAATAACCCTAAATGAGCTTTCTTTATCTCTGAATCTTTGTTTCTCCTTTCTTTCTTTCTTTCCCTTTTCTCTCTCTGTCTCTCTCTTGACTCCCTCACCTCCTGCTCTCTTGACTCTCCCATTCTTTTAGCTGGTCTTTCACTCAGTTATCCAATAAGAGTTCAATGATCATTTTCTCTATGTGGACACAACACTAGGCCCTGGGGATGAAACAGTGAAGAAGACAGAAAAGAGTCCTGTGGTTAGGAAGCTCACAGTCCAAACAAGTGACCCACCATTGGACAATTACAGTCTAGCATGAGAGATGCTATGGCAGGAAAAGTGTAGGGCACTATGAAAGCACCTAGGAAGGAAAATAACCTGAAGCCAGGAGTCACAGAGGGCTTTCTCAAAGAAGTGACATCTTAGACTATGACATCAAAGAATTAGCCAGAGGTCCATTCCAAGTAAATTTCCATTTAAATGGAAAGGATGCTGACAAAGAGTCTAATGGTAAGTATTCTGGAGTCCATTGGCTCTTGTCTTTGGCCTGCCTAGTTTCTCCCAACTCGCATCCAACCTGCAAACAGTTGTCAAATCCATCTTCCTAAGGCACCACTCAATGTCACATCTCACCTCCAGGATATTTGTGGTGCTCAAGACAGCATCTCACCTACCCTGCATCACCAGTCCCACCTCATCTCCTGGGATAAGCCTCCCACCTTTTACAGACGCCGCCAGAGAACACCCAGCGCTGGGAACACTGATACCCGCTCCTTCCTGCTAAGAAGCTCCGAAGCACTTCTTCTATCTGGTCATTTCTTATATGAACAGAAAGCTTATCGCTCACCTTCACCTTCTCAGTGAAGCCTTTATGGATCCCTCCAGCCTGCGCTGACTCCCCTTTCTCTAAACATCTACTGTGCCCCGTTTTTTGAAACCTCCTTTTTTTCCCCAACACCACAGTTTGTGTTTTTTCATGTCCCTAATGATATTACAAATGCTTTTAGATCTTAAAAATCCTTTTATTACCTCTCCTCCTCACCACCCTCTCTGTTAATACTGTTAAGCCCAGAACATCTCCTGAAGTGAATACAAATGAAGACATATTTTTACCCAGTTCCCAAAAGGCAGGTGTGTGGGCTTGCCCCTAGAACAAACAGACCTACAAGAAACAAACTATCCCTATTTACAGTCCCAGTTCCAACATCTACCAGGTGGCCTTTGCCTTCCAAAGGTGGAGGATAGTGCCCTGGATTAGCAGTACCAGCCTGCCCCAGCACGAATGGGCCACTATCATCACTTGGCAGTGTCTGAGTCCCTGCTCAGGTGCCCGGAAGTCCAGGCACTCATCCCTTCCTCATCCTGTTCGCTTCAGTCCCTCAGTATTCAGGGAGGGGGTCAACGCTGATAGCTTGAGGCCCTTGGGAAAAGATGAAAAAACGGTCTTCAGCTAAGAAGCTCTAAATGTCCATTAAAGCTCTTGCCATTCTGACCACAAACAAAAACAGTCGCTCTCTCTTCTTTATTTTCAAGGATCAGCTACCTTTTGGCTAGCAGATGTGGTCTAGCAGAGAAAGAAATGAACTAGAAGCCCAGTTTTCCAAGCTCAATTCTGACTCTGCTAGTCTCCAGCTTAATAATTCTGGTCTAGTTTTCTAACATCTCTGTGTCACGATTTTCTCATCTACAAGAGGAAGGAGATGGGTCCACATAATATTTCAAGTCCCTTTTCAGTCTCTACTCTATTGAGATACATTCTATCCCCCAGGGCATTTATAGATAAGCAGAGCAGTAACTGATTAAAGAGGAAAGCACCAGACGACGTAAGGGGAGACAAAAGAGGAGATGAATCATATTACGAGCCCCACGGATGAACATGAGTTTGGAAAACTATTGTGAGGGGAGGTTAACAGCTCATTCTGGGAACACATTTTATCTCTAGAAAGTTAGCTGGTAACTCAAGCAGTTTGCAGTTCAATCATTCAGCCCTCCTTGTGAACACAGATCTGGGTTCTTGAGAGTTGACTGTACAATTTTCAAGATCTCAGAACAGTTATATTCACAGTCAGGATAGCCCGCTGTCAGATGATGAAACTGTACTATAAGACTTAGTAAAATATCACCCTACTGGATTTGCAGGTAGCAAGGTTTTTATGTGGTTTTGTTGTTTGTTTTCTTTTTTACTGAAGTATAATGGTCGTAAAAGACTCGGACACAACTTCAGCTCAGTTCAGTTCAGTTCATTTCAGTCACTCAGTCGTGTCCGACTCTTTGCGATCCCATGAATCGCAGCACGCAGGCCTCCCTGTCCATCACCAACTCCCAGAGTTCACTCAGACTCACGTCCATCGAGTCAGTGATGCCATCCAGCCATCTCATCCTCACTAAAAACAACAGTGGATGTAACATTATACTAATTTTAGGTGTACAATGTAATGATTGCTATTTGCATATGTTGTGAAATGAGCACCATAATAAATTAAGTCAACATCCATCACCCTACATGTAGTTTTTGTTTTAACACTTCATAAGAATGGATTTCAACTTTGTATCTTGAAATCACAGATCTTGATGCAGTTTTAGCCTGAGATGGGAGAGGGATATACCAGAAATAAAATATTTTCAGTGAAACCAAAGGGCATTTTCAGGAATATTTAGAGGTGCCTCTTGGATGCTTAGGACATCAGGAATATTCCTTCAAGTGTTACTGAATAGAGTTAGCAGACAAAGAAATTCAGAACACGTTTTCTTAAAAGCACATCTTTCTGATATAAAAATATGTAAATATATTTATTTACTATTTTCAGATAGGAGCAGTCAGTAAATCATATTGCTTTCCTTCCTTCCTCCCTTCTTCCCTCCTTTCCTTTCTTCTCTTTTTATTTAACGAGAAAAGGAAAATCTGACCTCTCTCTGAGTAATGTCTCTCCTTCTGGACTTCCTAGCTTTATAATTTCTCTCCCTGCCTTCTTTAATATCTCTGAACCTTGATTTGTTCAGCAACTAACAATGTAGGTGAAGTATCTAGCATGATACCTGGGATCTTATATTGACTTATTTATTCATATTGACCTCATGCCAAAAGCAATTTGAGGGACTACTTGGCCAATAGTAAGTGCTAAAGAAATGTTAATTTCCTTCCTCTCCTCCCTGGAGATCCAACCAGTCCATCCTAAAGGAGATCAGTGCTGGGTGTTCACTGGAAGGACTGATGTTGAAGCTGAATCTCCAATACTTTGGCCACCTGATGCAAAGAGCTGACTCATTTGAAAAGACCCTGATGCTGGGAAAGGCAGAGGGCAGGAGGAGAAGGGGACGACAGAGGATGAGATGGTTGGATGGCATCACTAACTCAATGGACATGGGTTTGGGTAGACTCCAGGAGTTGGTGATGGACAGGGAGGCCTGGTGTGCTGCGGTTCATGGGGTTGCAAAGAGTCAGACACAACTGAGCGACTGAACTGAACTCCCTCTATTTAAATCACTCCTAATTTTGTTGAGAGGGAAGGATAAACTGAGAAGCAAGAAGAATTTGGGAATAAAGGGTATGGAGATAAACTATTAGTGATACAGTTTTTCCCCATCTGAGAGAACGACACCCTTTCACAAGACACAGCACATCTGCAGTGGAAACAGGAGGCTACACATCAAAGTAGGAACATTGGCAAGTGCCTCTGTCTCTGAGAAAAGAGGAAGTTTGGGGCAGGAGGATGTCTTCAAGGCTAGAACAGCTGTCCATCCAAGAGCTCAGCTGCCCAAAGCCAAACTATAGTTTTATTATAATTACATTTGAAATTTATACAGCCTTTTAATACTTCAAACAGCTAACCAAATCATCATCGTGCAGGGCCCCCCAGTCGTCCTGCAGATTTGACCAGCTGGGCCCTTCTGGAAGTGACTGTGATGCAACAGAAATCAGAAGCTGCAGATGAAGAGTGCTTCGGCACACCAACTTCAACACTCTGGACTGTTTCTCTGTACATAACGTGGGCTAATTTAAGTTCCATTTCAGCTCTAGAATCAATGCCACGGAAACAGGGTAACGTCACCAAGTACTCACTAGTACTTAGCTGACTAGGATCTTGGATCCTTTTTCTTTGTTCTCTGAATTGTTGTCTTTTTATACAATTTCTCTTCCTCATGTTAAACAAGCAAACTGTGAAAAGACTAAGCAGTCTTCCTTTAATCCCAAAGAATCTGCATTTTTTAGGTTGAAAGTGTGTCTTCACAGAATCATATTTGTAAACTATACAGAAAAGTAAACTATCTGCAGCCACTCTGGAAAAATTTATGGATGTTGCTTTAAAAATTAAAAATAGGGCTACCATATGACCCTGCAATCTCACTCCTGGGCCTACATCTGGAAAAGATGAAAACCCTAATGAGAAAAGATACACGAACCCCAATGTTTATAGCAGCACTATTTATAATAGCCAAGACATGGAAACAACCTAAATGTCCATCAACAGACGAATGGATGAAGAAGATGTGGTGCGTATATACCGTGGAATACTGCTCAGCCATGAAAAGAATGAAATAATGCCACGGCAGCAACATGGATGGACCCAGAGACGATCATACTAACTGAAGTGAGTCAGACCCAGGAAGACAAATACCATATGCTATCACTTCTATGGAATTTAAAATGTGATAAAGTGAACTTATTTATAAAACAGACTCACAGAGATAGGAAACAAATTTATGGTTACCAAAGGGTAAGGTGGGGGGGCATAAATTAGGATTTGGGGATTAACAGATATACATTATTATATACAAAATAAGTAAACAATAAGCACCTACTGTATAGGAGAAAAAAATGGCAACCCACTCCAGTATTCTTGCCTAGAGAATCCTATGGACAGAGGAGCCTGGTGGGCTGCTGTCCACAGGGTCACACAGAGTCGGACACGACTGAAGCGACTTGCAGCAGCAGCAGCAGAGCACAAGGAGCTGTGTTCAAATCCTACAGTAAACCTTAATGCAAATGAATATATATATATATTTATACATATAACTGAATCTTTCTGCTGTGTTCTAGAAACTAACAAAACATTGTAAATCAAATATACTTCATTAAAAAAAAACCTATCATGACAGGTCACACCATTCACAATTCTGACTTCTTCACAACTAACATTCCTTTTCCTCATCACATCATCATGCATTAGAGTCATACCTCTAAACAGATGGGATACAATTTTGAATAAAAAAATTCAACTGCAGTTTTTTTAGGGGTAAAGTCTTCCATAAATAGACCCAGTAACTTTAGTTGAGAAGGACTAGGTCAAGACTCTGAAAAGGTTTGTCTGTGGAAACACAAATTCATTCTTCCATTTTTGGACACCTTTTTGTACCTACTTTAGTGATGAAAATTATATCTCACATTAGCTGTGCCAGGGATTCTCGAAAGTAAGTTTGATGCCTCTCCAAAATTGCATTATGATTAGCTTTAAATCAGGAAAGAGGCCAAGACTTACTTTTCAAGCTAAGTTAGCAGCCTTCCTAAGAAGTTAAATTGGAGGTCAAGGAAAAAGAAAAATGTCATTTAGAATGAGGCCACAGTCTAAAACCACCTCTTAATACCTTTGAAGGTTAGGCAGAATTTTTAATCACCCCAAATAATAATTAAATTAAAAATGCTTATGTACACAAACATAACACAGTATTGCATACCTTGAAATAAATTTGGATGTTTTTCCAATCAGTGTAAATATATATAAATTTTATAACTGTTTAGTTTGCTTAAATGTATTTTTCCAAACACCAATTAGAGATATCAACTCTAATGATTTTGAAATATTTACTTGATACATTATTAATGGGAAATCTGGACCAATTCCCATGTATTTCAACTAATGACAAAAGATATAAAGTGACTCCATTTATAATTCAAAGCCTGAAGTCACTGCAAGTAAAACAATTTGCTGTTAAATATTGCAAATCGTTAGTGCTATCAGCATATATGTCTTTGGAGAATAGCTTCACATCCTAACACAAACCAACCTCCATTTATTGCAAACATGAGTAAGTAAAACACGCCATGCTGGCAGAATATATCTTACCCCTCCCATGCAGCCACTCTTCTTGTTAACGTTCCCCCTTGATAAACAGGAAAAGTAACAGATGATTAAGATGCTATTGGCTCAGAGTTTGGATCTCATGGGTCAAATACAGGGGCAGGGGGGGCTTTTTCTTCTGATTGGGAGCATTCTCAAGATACCATGAGAGAACTCTCTACATGAATAACAGGTAAAGGAAATTTCTCAATCTTTCCATTGCTGTGGAGCTCATGTTCTTTGAAGATGCTCAAATACTTCTGTAAATATCTCCAAATCTTTCTTACATGGGGCAAGGTGTCTTTCCTTAAGACTTTATCATTACCTGTCAGCTGCCAGTGACACCTTTGATACTTGGCTTCTTTGCTAAACTAAATGTGAAAGTCGTTCCCACAGTGAATTATAGAGTAACTGGCAGTGCGAACTGGATGACTGAACTTCATTTTTGAAATTTATCTTTCTTTTCTCCTTACATAATCAAAAGCTCAAGTATCTGAGGGAGCCATTTTAACAACTCTGCTCTTAAGTAATAATTAAAGCTGCTGCTACACAGGAGTTTTATGTCTTTATAAATGTCAGCTCAATTCTAACGAATCCCAGCTTCTCGGCACCACGTCCATGAATATATAAAATTCTGAATATATAAAATTTTGAAATGTCTTTTCGCCATCTACACACTTATAAATCATGAGCCAAAGTTAAAACCCCAATCAAGTGTGTACCTTTCATAAATTCCTGAGCTAACAATTACTGGCATGCATTCTAACACCAGAATTCTTCTCCAATTATTGAGAATAAATATGATGCTGAGCATGCAGAAAGACTTCAACATCTGAAGTTCGACTGCACTTATTCTATAAGAATATAATTTGAGAATTCATGAATATGATTAGCTCCTCTCATTGGAAATTTAAAAATATACATTCAAATCTATCATTTCTAAATAGATATTAAAAATAGGTTATTTTTCTGACTCATGTAATTACTAAAACATGTCTGACTCTATTAGAATTAATAAATAATGATAAACCATTTCAAACTCTTTGGATTGACAGGGATAAGAAAGAAAATAAAGTGAGAAAATCCATAAAGCAAAGGCTTATTGAGTGTTTGCTGGATGCTAGATATACACTAGGGATATAAATACAAATAAGGTATACTTGGACCCTTGATGTGCAATGTTCTGAGAACAGACTGTAATAAAATGGAAATGTGCACTGAGATAGAAAGCATGGATGAATATTTTATATTAGTTACTCCAGGAACAGTATGAAGGAGGGCTCTGTGAGAATTAGCCTTTACTAAGCATCGATTGGACACCAGGTTCTTTACTTCCACTGTTTCATGGAATCCGCACAATAATCCTATATATCACTGTCTCCATTTCTTGGCTAAGGAAAGGAGAAAAAGGAAAAATAAATGATTTGGCAAACTCACATTGTTAATAACTGGTAAGACTGGAATTTAAATCCTGCCTGGGTCACACTTCAGTTCAGTTCAGTTGCTCAGTTGTCTCCGACTCTTTGTGACCGCATGGACTACAGCACACCAGGCCTCCCTGTCCATCACAACTCCCGGAGTTTACTTAAACTCATGTCCATCAAGTCAGTGATGCCATCCAACCATCTCATCCTCTGTCGTCCCCTTCTCCTCCCGCCTTCAATCTTTCCCAACATCAGGGTCTTTTCAAATGAGTCTCTTCTTCTCATCAGGTGGCCGAAGTATTGGAGCTTCAGCTTCAGCATCAGTCCTTCCAATGAATATTCAGGACTGACTGGTTTGATCTCCTTGTGGTCCACGGGACTCTCAAGAATCTTCTTCAGCACAGTTCAAAAACATCAATTCTTTGGTGCTCAGCTTTCGTTACAGTCCAACTCTCACATACATACATGACTACTGGAAAAACCATAGCTTTGACTAGATGGACCTTTGTTGTTAAAGTAATGTCTCTGCTTTTTAATATGCTTTCTAGGTTGGTTGTAGCTTTTCTTCCAAGGAGCAAGTGTCTTTTAATTTCACAGCTGTGGCCACCATCTGCAGTGATTTTGGAGCCCAAGAAAATAAAGTCTCTCACTGTTTCCATTGTTTCTCCAGCTATTTGCCATGGAGTCATGGGACCAGATGCCATAATCTTAGTTTTCTGAATGGTGAATTTGGCCAGCTTTTTCACTCTCCTCTTTCACTTTCATCAAGAGGCTCTTTAGGTCCTCTTCACTTTCTGCCAAAAGGGTGGTGTCATCTGCATATCTGAGGTTATTGATATTTCTCCAGGCCATCTTGATTCCAGCTTGTGCTTCATCCAGCCCAGCGTTTCTCATGATAGACTCTGCATATAAGTTAAATAAGCAGGGTGAAAAATATACATCCTTGACGTACTCCTTTCCCAATCTGGAACTAGTCTGTTGTTCCATGTCCAGTTCTAACTGCTGCTTCTTGACCTGCATACAGATTTCTCAGGAGGCAGATAAGGTGGTCAGGTATTCCCATCTCTTTAAGAATTTTCCACAGTTTGTTGTGATCTACACAGTGAAAGGCTTTGGCATAATCAATAAAGCAGAAGTAGATGTTTTTCTGGAATTTTTTTGCTTTTTTGATAATCCAGAGGACGTTGGCAATTTGATCTCTGGTTCCTCTGCCTTTTCTAAATCCAGCTTGAACATCTGGAAGTTCACAGTTCATGTATTGTTGAAGCCTGGCTTGGGGACTTTTGAGCATTACTTTGCTGGTGTGTGAGATGAGTGCAATTGTGTGATAGTTTGAACATTCCTTGGCATTGCCCTTATTTGGGACTGGAATGAAAACTGATCTTTTCCAGTCTCCAATCTTTCCAATGGCATGAACATGCTGTGAAAAATGCAAAATGAAATATGAACAACCTATGTACAGCCTGACCAATACATGGATGCCGCTACAAATTAAAAGTCATAGAGCTGATGCAAGAAGGAATCTGTGAGATGGCGCCAAAGACAGGAACATGACTATCCCCATGACCCAGGGGGCAGGCAACATGGAGAAACTTCAACATGTTCTCTTATGGACTTCATTCCCACAGCACTTTGTGAAAATAAATTACTTGTTCTTAAATTACAGTGGCCCTCTTTGTCAACATCGCCACTCTCTGAAGTGACGCTTTCAGGCTATTCTTCCTTTTCCATCTGCTTTTGTTTAGGGTGTGCTGTGAGGGTGGTAGCAGGGAAGAAGGCTGGGGAGAAATCACATTGGTTATCAAATGTCTCGACTTCCCTGGAGGCTCAGATGGTAAAAACATCTGCCTACAATGCAGGAAACCTGAGTTTGATCCCTGGGTGGGGAATAGTCCCTGGAGAAGGAAATGGCAACCCACTCTAGTACCCTTGCCTGGAAAATCCCATGGATGGAGCAGCCTGGTAGGCTATAGTCCATGGGGTGGCAAAGAGTTGGACACGACTGAGTGGCTTCACTACTACTATTAAATGTCTGAAACTATGTTTCTAAGCCAGTAAGACTGAGCTGGAAATACTAAGCTTTACCAGCTGCTACTGTACGCAAGGCACATCATATAACTGGTCATATGCTATTAGTCACTTTGATGGACAGCCCTGTCTTCTGGGAATGAAACTGCTCTCTAAGCAAGTTGATTTTTAGAAAAGACAGCTTTACAACTGTTAAATCTGAAACCAAACGGAGCAAAAATACACCCTGGCATAGTTTGTTCTGTATGAGTCTGTATTATCAAGTGAGAGACTCAATATTCCCACTTTATAGGTAAGAAAACTAAGGGCATGAAGAGAAATGACAAGCATGCTTTCACAGACTTTGGGAATGTCAGATTTGGTTCTTGAATCCAAGCCTGCTGACACACATTACTTAATGCTTTATCTTCCTTCTTTAGAAAGTTCTTTTTTTATTTACTAGTATATTTTTGAAGGCTAAAGCATTTACAAATCAATGAGAAAAAGCCAGTATTTCACCATGTTGCTACAAGAATATCACAGATTATGTTATTTTAAGGTAGCAAAAGGAAAACCTGAGGTTCTTATCATCTCCAGTGCTGATTACTAAATACCAACACAGAAAACAGTGTTTTGATGACATGAATAGAACTAGCTGGAATCTGCTACAGCAGTGCTCTCCAAAATGGGTTCCATAAAACAACTCCCTTATTGTTCCAATATGTTTGTGAAACGTGAAATATCTTATTCTCGTCACGCAGATTCCTAGTGCACTCTGGTATATAAAAGTTTGATAAGTCTTACAATGTAAAAGAACCTGTTTGACGTTATTTAATTCAGAGTGCTTCAGATAATGAAAGCAAAACAATAGAAGTGGTTCAGTCTCAGTGATTGAAAGCCCAGAAAGTTTTATAACATTTCTAGATTCAACTCCAAACAATTAGTTAAATCAAAAGTCAAACCAAAGATGGATTTTATAGGATTTCCATTTACTATACTTTGTCACATAAAAACAGTGCCTACTCTGAGCCAGGTGTCCTCCAAGGCCAGGGGTAGCAAGGCAGCTGAAACTAGGGTGTCAATCACAATGAATTTGTAGTAAGTGGCTGACTAAAGCATGGTGTTCAAAAATACCACATGGCTGTGCCTAGTTTGCAAGAGAAAACGTACCAGATTGACTTGTTGTGTCTGCCACAGACACAGAAGTGAAGAATGGAGGTGTGTGGCCATATATTGTTCATTCACAAACTAGGGAGTGAAGACACATAAATGAACAAACTGGGACATCCCTGGTGGTCCAGTGGCTAAGACTCTGTGCTCCCAGTACAGGAAGCCTGGGTTCAATCCCTGGCCAGGGAACTAGATCCCCCATGCTGCAACTAAAGATGCTGCTTGCTGCAACTAAGACCCGACACAGCCAAATAAATAAATATTTTCAAATGAATAAATGAATGAACTGTGGCTCCTGACTTCAAGAAGCTCATCTGGGGTAGGGAAGAAGAAGTACATCATCATCATATTTCAACACAGATAAGAATAAGAATGAGTGACGGCATGCTTAGTCCTGTCCAACTCTTCGCAACCCTAGGGACTGCAGCCCACCAGGATCCTCTGTGCCCTCTGTCCATGGGATTCTCCCTGCAAGAATACCAGAATGGGTTGCCATTTCTTCCTCCAGGGCGTTTTCCCAACCCAAGGATCGAATCAACATCTCCTGTGTCTCCTGAGCTGCAGGCAGATTCTTTACCCCTAAGCCACCAGGGTAACTCCAGGAATAAGACCAGAAGGCTATAATAGGAAAAGAAGAGAAGTTATCAGCTGGCTTCAAAGATTAAGGGCTACCTGATCTGAATCTTGAAAGATAAGTGCAAATTCATCAAGTGTGCAGACAGGATGGAGTATCCAAGGTGACACTACAGTTTGAGGCAATAGTAACGTGGAGAATGGGAGGGTGGAATCACAGCACACTCATGGGGCTCTTGGCCATTCATCGTAGCTGAAGCACGGGGATTATGGAGGGTACACTTTCCAGCTTTCTTTTGATCATATTTTCTAGGGTAACCCTTGAAACAATTTTCATCATGTGTTTTCTGTTTGTTTTTTATAAATATATGTTTTTCACTATCAGTACTGTGAAGTTATTCAGCCTGGTAAAGGAAAGAATGTTCTGTTTCATGAACCAACATGGTTAAGAGAGGATTACTATATATACAAGAGATATTTTTTATTCTAATTTTCAAAATGACCAGTATGCTCTTAACTACAACAAAGTTCCACATATTTCAGAATACATATGGTACCCTTACTGCTTCTTTGTGATAATTTACTTTCATCACCATGGTAAGTTTTGTGACTCTGATCTTTGTATGTTTAAGAAGTTAGGATGAATATGAATTGACTTTATGTCATGTCTCAGAACCTCTATTAAAAATATAAATCATTCAAATTGACATTTTTTCCATGGCATTTTGTCTCTTCTGCAGATTGTAACTGTTAGCAGCCTTCCCACGGATGGAATACCAGATAACAATGTCCACTTTTCTCCTTGGAAACATTTCATTTTCTTATAGAGAAAGGTGAACATAAAACAAAATATAGCGAGACAGCAAAAGAGACACAGATGTAAAGAACAGTCTTTCGGACTGTGCGGGAGAAGGCGAGGGTGGGATGATTTGAGAGAATAGCATTGAAACATGCATATTATCATATGTGAAACAGATCGCCAGTCCAGGTTCAATGTGTGAGACAAGGTGCCCAGGGCTGGTGCACTGGGACGACCTGAGGGATGGGATGGGGAGGGAGGTGGGAGGGGGGTTCAGGAGGGGGAACATATGTACACCCATGGCGGATTCATGTCAATGTATGGCAAAAACCCCTACAATGTTGTAAAGTAATTAGCCTCCAATTAAAATAAATAAATTAAGTTTAAAAAATGGTCAAGAGCCCACTTTTGAAAGGGTCTTGAGACAATCATCTGATACAGGTCACGGTAAGTTTCTTTCAGAGTTGCAGTTAAGGGCAGTCATCCCTTTACATTTAAAACAAAGTCCTTGACTCTAAGCAGACATGACTTGAAGCAAATTTAAACATGAAAAATGACCTCATGGCATATAGGGGTATACGAGGGAAGTACTGATGGAAATGGAGGAAAAGCTTGTCCCTGGAACAAATATCTAGGACTTTAGTGTTAATTCAGTTGTCGTTTTTGTTGCTGTTGGTTTCAGAGAGATTCAGTATATCAGAGCTATTCCTTGAAAGAATGAGATAACAGAGCCCACTGACAAATTAACAGCATAACCATCATGAGTGACCATTTCTACCTCATTTTTCTATTACCCAATTCCTGTGACTTGTGCAAATATATAATTTCCCCTAACAATTTCCATTATACCCTGCACCACCTTTGCACCACCACTTTGTTTGGGAATATGAGGCTTATTTAGAATAGGCATTCACCACTGTTATAGATAAATAAGCCAGAAGCAGAACAACTTTTGACTCCAGGATATGAAATGCGACAAATTACCTGGAAATAACAAAATGAGGCTGTAAAGACTAGGATAAATATTCCTGGCATTTTCTGAAAAATGCCAGTGTTAGCCATCACAGATGGCTACAGGCCAGTTAGTTCCTTTAGCCTCGTTGTAGGATCCATGGTTTCCTTTTAGGAGGCAGGTTTTATTGTTGCCAAATACATGTAAGTCTGTTCTAAACCATTATTCAAATTTAATATTCATTTCTGCTTACAGATATATTCAATGTGTGAATTAATAAAAGATAATACAAGAGGAAAAAAGGCTCTGAATGAAACAATTTTCTCAGACTTAGCAACAATCCATCTACATATAGTAACAAAAAATAGTAACAACAAAAAAAAATCCTTATCTTACTGAGCTATCTAATTCTGTTCTCTGTTGGAGGCCCATCAACGCATTTAGCAAAAACAACCAGAATCCTATAAGTATTGGTAATTACAACTATATTAACTCCTGAAAATGGTTTTGACAAGATCAGTGCCAATGTGGGCAACTCCTAAAACCAGCACTCTGTGGGTGATGCAGGCCTCAGTCAATGTCCTGAGAATGCTGATTTGCAAGTGGCACCTGGTTGGATTTGGGAGAGAATACTTGGGTCTTAGATCTCCTGAACACCACATTAATATACTCCCACTCAATCACGAACAAACTTTAGATGGAAACAAACAAACTTTCCATCTAAAGGTCCCCAATCACCACCCATCTGCTGCCAGTCTTGATGTCCTCAAGATGGCAAGGCCATGTTAGACATAGGAACTTTGATGACCCATGTGCGTGGGCTGGGATCACCACCCTCCTTTGGGAAGTCACTCTTCAATGTTTAACTCACACACTTTCCAAAAACTATATTTTAATGTAAGGTCCTCGTATCCTTAGTCTGGAATCTAAAACAGAGCTTATAAGGATAAATAATTTATTGGAAGAGCGAGGGCTTCTAGGGTACAACTTGCTCAAAACCCTGGGCTTTGGAGCCTGCCAGAGCTGGGTTTATGCTTTTGTTCATCACTAACGGGCTGTGTGAATGACTCAGCATGGTCTCCTCTCCTGGGACAGTCATTCCTCTCTCTCAGAGCTGTCATAAAGATTAAACGTGAATCTCAGCCCAACTACCAAACACACACTTGCCCTTAGCACACACCTCTCTTAGCACCCCCATAGCTGAATTGTTTCTTTGTTTAAATAGACTGTCCATCTCCTGATTCTGAGCTCCCTGCTTGCTGGTGTCCTGACTGGGCCATAGCTGCACCCTGGCCCAGGTGCACTGCTTGGTTTATAGAGGCTCAACCTATGCTTTCCATGAAAGGAAGAGCAGGCAACTGTCAGTGCTTCTCCAACTATAATATGCATATGAGTTACCTGGGGCTCTTGTTAAAAAGCATATTCTCATGAATCACCAACCGGAAAGTGTGAAAGTGTTAGTCGCTCTGTCGTGCCTGACTCTTTGCAACCTCGTGGACTGTAGTCCACCAGGCTCCTCTATCCATGGGATTTCCCAGGCAAGAATACTGGGGTGGCTAGCTGTTTCCTTCTCCTGAGGATCTTCCTAACCCAGGGACTGAACCCAGGTCTCCCACATTGTAGGCAGATTATTTACTGTCTGAGCCACCAGGGAAGGTAAGCC
Source organism: Budorcas taxicolor (assembly GCF_023091745.1). Lineage (NCBI taxonomy): Eukaryota > Metazoa > Chordata > Mammalia > Artiodactyla > Bovidae > Budorcas > Budorcas taxicolor. Next base: position 91,430,514 of record NC_068914.1, on the reverse strand, counting down.
TCAAAATATTTCATTTCTGACAAGTATCCAGGGAGATGCATGCTGCCAGGATCGCACTTGGGGTAACTAAGTGCTAGTTTCTTCTCCTGCCCTTTCTTTTTGGATCCCACAACACTCCGTGAAGTGGCAACAGGGAGTTATTTGTGAGCAGCTCTTTGATGGCTGTTACCCTTAGCCAAGGGTTTCCCAGGTGGCGCCAGTGGTAAAGAACCTGCCTGCCAATGCAGGAGACAAGGGAGACTCAGGTTCAATACCTGGGTCAAGAAGATCCCCTGGAGGAGGGTATGGCAATCCACTCCAGTATTCTTGTCTGGAGAATCCCAAGGACAGTGGGGCCCAGCAGGCTATGGTCCATAGGGTCGCACAGAGTCGGACATGACTGAAGCGACTTAGCACACACCCTTAGCCCAACAGCATCCTTTGCCGGATGCAAACACAGAGGATGGGGACACCCAGGATTATACTGTGTGGGGATTATTTGCTGATATATCGCTACCTTATTAGGACAAGCTATTAAGTGAACTCGTGTTAATTGTCAGAAAATAAAAAGCTCCTTAAGGAACAATGAACCGTTTCACTATACTTCTAGAGGGCAACACTATATAATGTGTTAGTACAAGGTGGAGAAGGAAATGGCAACCCACTCCAGTGTTCTTGCCTGGAGAATCCCAGGGCGGGGGAGCCTGGTGGGCTGCCGTCTAGGGTCACACAGAGTCGGACACGGCTGAAGCGACTTAGCAGCAGCAGCAGCAGTATAAGGCACAAATTTACAAATATGTGACATTTAATACCGTGGACTTCAAACAGGTGTCATTCCCTCCACCACAGTTACGTTAACAGAATGAGTATTTATAAATAAAATAGGCCAGAAATGCACACAGCCACATTTGCAAAGGAAGCTGTCATCCAGTTACCACATGGCGCCATCTGCTGGACAGATCCTGACGTGCAGGGTTAAAAAAAAATGCAGGGTAACCCGCTAGGAATAATAAAGATTTCTGCAGCTTTTCAATAAGATTTATGCAAATCAAAGCAACTTCCTATTGTTTTGCACTATTTTATTTGGAGAGAATATTGTACAGCGTCTATGTCCTTTTGCTTAGAAAAGTAGAACAGTTTTATAAAGATATGCCTATTGATACAGGACTAAAGATTGAATCCAGAAATCCTCATGTGGTCAGGGAGAAGAAAGAACTGCTTCTTTATTTCAAAGAAAATTTGGTTTTCTTGGAACCACTGGAGTTCAAATGACTCTTAATCAACAAAATACTAGTTCACGTTATTTTTCAGCACCCCCAGCAAGAAATAGATATACCAATAGAAAATATAAATCCTATTCGAGTTCACCGTGGACACAAGTTCCCCTTGAGCCTTAACACTGGTCAAATTCTTTAGCACAAATGACAAGAAAGGAATGAATGGGAAAGATGGGAGGCTTACGCAAGACTTTCTTATTGACATCTTTCAAGGAAAATGCAACTTGCTGAATCAGAGTAGTAATATAATTTTGAAAGGACCTAACAACTTCCTGTCTGATATACACTCAGTCTAGTTGCGAGAGCTATCACATAGGACTCAGGTAGTCTTCCATTTTAAAGAATTAAGCAGATGAGTTTAACTGGACATATTAAAGAATAATGATTAGTGCTGTGAAATATCTACTTTGGAATGTTAGAGAAAATATACGTAACCAGGTCCTTTTAAGCAAATTTCTATAGAGGATCTCAACGGGTATTACTGGCTTTCATTCAATGACCCTCAGAATGGCTCTACTGAGGTTTTCCAAAGATTCAGAAGTGGAAACTATGAATAAAATATGGATCAATAAAGTATCTTACAGGTCCTTTAGAGGAACATTAAGTGAATTGCCTGAGGTCACGAAGTCCTAACAGTGAGGGGAAAAAAAAGAAAAAAGAAAAAAAAAAAAACCCTGGGACTCAGATTCTGGCTGAAAACATCTAAAGCACTTTTTCCTGTAGAATTCTTCTTGGGGGACAATCCCATAACTAATTTAAATAGCTTTCTGGGGTACATTAATTATGTATGCTATTTGTATGCCAGGCCTGCAAAAGGAGAAAACGCCTTCCTTGCTACTCATAAATGGACTGCTTTCCTCTTAGTGAGACGAAAGCGCTCCAAAAGGCTCTTGGAAGGAAACAGCAGCGAGGCCAGGAGGGCTGGGAGCTCACGTGGAGCACAGATTTTTCATGCAGCTGTCTTGTCTCATCTTGTGGGACTGCCTCAGTAGTCGGGAAAACTGACCTTTCTATCCAACTGTCAAGGCTCCTCCGCCACCCCGACCTGGGCCTTCACCATCCTCAGCGGGTGGATTCCCAACTATACATTTTCATAAACTAAGCACTGCCAGAAGGCCCAGCTGCACTGGAAGGGAAGTCGCACCTACATTCCATCTCTCCAAATGGTTAAGGCAGCAAACCCTTCCCTGTTTGCATCCATATGAATTTCCAATATGTGGCAGTTTCAAGAATGCTGAACCAGAGTTTTGTGAGCACACTCTCACAGGGTAAGATGATGAAACTTAGGATATGGAACGCTATGGCTTGAAAGACTGAAATTCCAAAACAAACACATTCTAAGCTTGTTAGGAAAAGTATTCCTGATGGAAACAGGGCCTCTGGTAAAGCTTAGAAAATTTAGGAGAATGTTATTTTAAGTGCTTAAGTCTAGAACTCTACCCACTAGCACTGAAACAAAAGCTGACTAAAACTTTCTCTCCTTTCTAGCCAAATTAAATCACTTCCTGTCCCCAAGCGCATCTCTGTAGTTTCAAGCCCCACTGTAACTGTTCTTGCCGTTCATTCTCTCACTCACTCATTCCAGCACACATGCACTGAACAAAATTAATATTTAATATTAAGGCCACCTTTGAGTCAGGCACGGTTCCAGGTGGTAAGACAAGAGCAGTGTCCAAGATAAATATGTCCCTGGACTCATGGAGTTGACATCTAGGAGGGTGGGACAGACAGTAAATAATAAACCAATAAATCTACCAGGGATGAATTACTTAGGGAAGAAAGATAAAGCAAAGTAAGGAGACAAAATGACGAGACAGGTGTGTCTACGTCATCAGGGAAAGCCTTTCTGGTAAAGTGACATCTAAACAGAGCTCTGGAGGAAGTGAAGGAGAGAAAGGTATAGTTACCTGGAGGGGCATCCGAGGTAGGGGGAAATCGAAGCTGAGAACTGTTGCTCACCAAGTTCAAGCAACAGTTAGGAGGCTGCTGGTGCCCCCGAGAGAGGATGGAGAATGAGGGGGAAAGGCGACAGAGGCAGCGGGGAGGTAGTTCAGGTAAGTGCTCCTCACACATTCTGTGGCAAAGAACCACTGGTGTGTTTCTCATAATCCATGGCAGAGCAAGTATTTTATCAAGTACAGTTAAAATGCCACAGCAACATCTACTGCAGTATAAGCTTCTGAATCTGTGTCCTCACAGATCCACTGCTCTTCTCAGATCAGCAATGATGGGGGCGGTGGGGGGGACACTGCACAGCATTGGGAGGCCGGGGTCAGTGCTGTGAATTATATTCTGAGCAGCTGTACCACCACTAGAAGGTTGGTTTTCATTGGAATATTATTGCTTTACAATGTTGCGTTAGCTTCTGGTGTATAACAAAGTAACTCCACCATATCTATACATGTATCCCTCCTTCTTGAGCCTCCTTCCCACAACCTCCATCACACTCATCGACTAGGTCATCACAGAGCAACGAGCTGAGCTCTCTGTGTTACATAACAGCTTCACACTAGCTATCTGTTTTATACATGGTAGTGTGTTTATGGTAATTCTAGTCTCCCAATTCGTCCCCATCCTTCCCTTCCCCCATGGTGTCCACAAATCTCTTCCCTATGTCTGCGTGAATGGTCATCATCGAAAAATCCACTGAAAGGTTTCAGAGAGCCCTCTGCGCCCTTCTGCATCCACAGTGCCATGTGGTAGGAGCTCACTCGGTAACAAGAACCATATTCACCACTCACAGAGAATAGCTTCCACCAGGAGCCCTGTGAGCACTCGACAGTCATGCATTAACCCCGTCTTGTGTCTTCTCCTCCAACCCCACCCAGAGAGATCGCTTTCAGTGGAAATTCTTCTCTTTTGCTTGGTCTACTCTGCATGGCACTCACCTGCACAATATTAGGATCTTTTGAGCACATGCCATATCTCTCCCTATAGTCTGCAAGCCCTTAAATATCAGAGACTGCTTCATAAATCTCATACAGATTATGTTAACCTGACACTCAATACATGCGCTCAAATTGAACTCTAAACTAGATCTATAAAGATCAGTCATCAACATGATATGACCATATGAAACAATCTTTTAAAGACCTGTTTACAGCATTTTAGAGATTGCTGACATTTTTCAAGTTCCCTGTAACTTTGCAGATCAAATTCAGAAAATCAATACTGGTTCAAAACTTCTGTGTTCAATAGTTCTAATCTCTTGTTTATAGCATATTTCTTGAAATACATGAGATATATTGGTTGGAACTTGTAACCATCTTAGTGTTATATAGATATCTTTTCTAATGAAACTGGTGTAATGTAGTTTGACCTGCAGGGCTAAGAATTTAAATGCTCCCTTAAAAAATCAGCAACCAGGAAAGAGCATTGTTTTTATATGTCACAGACCTGTATCTACTTTCCAAATTAGAAGTAATGATGTGCTGTGTTTCATGTGTAGGGAAATAATTAAACATCTGGATTAGGGAACTATAAGATTTAAAACCCAGTAGCAAGTTGAAAATTCAGCTTTCACTATTTTAGCTCAAAGAAGCAGAGCAGGATTATCTCTCTAAAACCCAATATGAAAAAGTATATGATGATTCTAACTTTATTTTTACTATACAGAAACAGAGTCATTTGTACATTCTTGAGCATTTGAGTCTTTGGACTGAATCACTATTTGCAATGAAATTCCTGATTCAAAAAAGAAAACACCACTTCCAATCAGAGAACGTTATTATTTTTCTCAAATTTATAACTTTCTCCCTTACAAAAGAGGACAATCTTTTAAAGAGGAGGAGGACAGTAAGGACTATGTAAACAGAGCAGTAGATCTTTATTTTTTTTTCAGGAACACATTTTTTAAAAAACAACACTTTTATTTTGTATTGAGGTATAGCCAATTAATAAACAGTGTTGCGACAGCTGCAGGTAAACAGCAAAGGGACTCAGCCGTACATATACATGCTTCCATTCTCCCCCAAACCCCCCTCCCACCCAGGCTAGAGCCGCAAATCTTTGCTGTAGCTTTTCTGCATGGCAGAGATGTCTTCATTCCTAGCTATAAAGGGATCTTATTACCCCCGTACATAGAGTTTTAAAAGGTCTTAGTCCTTTCAGGCTGCTATGACAAAGTACCACAAGGCTGGATGACTTATAAACAAGATAAATGTTTTCCTCATTGTTGTGGAGGCTGCAAAGTCCAAGATCTGGCCCAGGCAGCTCTGGAGTCTAGTGAGAGCCTACTTCCTGGTTTACAGACGACACCTGTATGCTCTGTCTTCACAAGGCAGGAGGGATGGAGGCTCTCTCAGGCCTTATTTATGAGAGCTCCAATCCCGTTCATGAGGGTTCCACCTTCATTACCTAAATAACCTCCCAGTGGTCCTATTTCTCAATACTGCCATCTTGAGGGTTAAGGATTTCAACACATGAATTTTGAGAAGATACAAACACTCAGTCTACAGCAGTCAGCAACATAGTCTATACTGTATCTGGTCATCCACCCATCCACCTATTGATCCATACATCCACCCACCCATCCATCCATTTGCCCATCCATCCACTCACTCACATCTCTTTATCAATTGATCACTTGATTTCTCTCTCTTCTTATATTCTTCAGAGTGAAAAAAAATAAAGTTTTCTTCCCCAGATTCTAAGATTCAAAACAAAACATTAGGCATATTTTTATGCTTTTCTTTCTATATATTCCTGGATGATCGTCTTTCTTTCTTCAGCAATTTTGCTGTTTCTGCCTTTCCCTATCTCACTTTTCTCTTTAACCTAAATCTAATCCTTTTCTTCACTGTATAACTCCCCATTTCTTTCTGTCAGCTTGCAGAAGCAAATTTAAATGAACACCATAGCTTTTGCTTAGGGATCTTTGTAAAGCAAGAACAGAATGAGGACTCAAGAATTTCCCTTGCTGGGTCTTCTATAGGAAGCCCCTCTCCCCCTGGGGTGGTGGCTTTATTTGCTGCCCGAAGTACACTTCTAACTTGGCGGCTTTTCTGCCAGTATTTCACTCAGAAAAAAACATATGAAATAACCTAAAGCCATATGAAAAATATCTATGAGAAATAAGAGAAAAAACTGCTCCTCCTAAATCATTGGAAAAAGAAAAGGCAGTTACTTCATATTATGCATTAAAAATCCATGACCAGAATTTGACCTTCCAAGACAGACACTGCTGCCCCTTAAACTGAAATGACCGAATATCAGAAAAGCTTCAAACACTGAACTAGCATCATTGCTTTCATTATAAATTTAACCATATAAAGTTTAAGCACTTAGGGGTTTTCTTTGGGCAGGGCTGGAGTAGGCAAAGGGCACACAAGAGCTTTTAAATACAGTTGTTACATGAAAAGATGTTCAACATCGCTAATTATTAGAGAAATGCAAATCAAAACTACCATGAGGTATCACCTCACACCAGTCAGAATGTCCATCGTCAAAAAGGCTACAAATAATAAATGCTAGAGAAAGTATGCAATACAGGGAACCTTCTACACTGTTGGTGGGAATGTAAAATGGTGCAGCCGTTATGGACAGCAACATGGAGTTTCATCTGAAAAACTAAAAACAGAGCTACCATACGACTCAGCAATCCCACTCCTGGGCATATACTAGAGAAAACCATAATTTGAAAAGATGAATGTATCCCAACGTTCATAGCAGCACTATTTACAATAGCCAAGACAAGGAAGTAACCTAAATGTCCATCAGTAGATGAATGGATAAAGACGTGGTACATGCATACAATGGAATACTGCTCAGCCATTAAGAGAATGAAATAATGCCATTCGCAGCAAAAGGGATGGACCCAGGGAGTCTCACACTAAGTGAGGTGTTAGACACAGAAAACAAATGTCACTTATATGTGAAATCCTTAAAATAACAATATAAATGAATTTATTTACAAAAGAAAATTGACTCACAGATACAGAAAACAAACTTATGGTTACCAAAAGGGAAACAGTAGCGGGTGAGATAGATAAGGAGTTTGGAAATAAAATATATGCACTACTATATATAAAATAGATAACCAACAAAGACCTAATGTATAGCATAGGGAATTATATTCAGTATCTTCTAATAACCTATAATGGAACAGAATATAAAAAAGAATATATGTATATATATGAATATGAATCACTTTGTTACACATGTGAAACTATCACAACATTTAATCAACCATGTCTCAATAATTTTTTTAATACACTTGTTTGTTTTCTTAAACTGTTTGGTGGCTTTTGTTATTTATACCTTACACATAAGGTATTCTGTTTTTTATACCTTATATATATATATATAATTATCTTGTCTATGTTATATGGGGCTTCTATGGTGGATCAGCAGTAAACAATCCACCTGCCAATGCAGGCGATGTGGGTTTGATCCCTGGATTGAGAAGATTCCCTGGATAAGGAAATGGCAACCCACTCCACTATTGTTGCCTGGGAAATCCAATAGACAGAGGAGCCTGGCAGGCTATAGTCCATGGAGGCATAAGAGTCAGACATGACCTAGTAACTGAACCACCACCACCATGTTCAATACACATTAAAAACAAAATCATCAAAGCCCATTCTTTGAAAATGCTTGATATATATAGTGTTATCTCTTTAGAAAACACTAAAGAACTTTATTCATGACAGAGATACTTCACAACTTTTTGTAGAGTTGTTAGATAATTAATTTAAGGCACCTAGCACATTGCTTTGCATACAGCAGGTACTCAATGAATCACCCTGATGTCAAAAAAAGATTGATAAACAGGAAACAAAATTCTACTGTAGGAATACATGCAGAATTTCAACAGGTGAATTTGAGGAATTACAAGCATTCAGAGGAGAGCAATGGTAAAGTATGGAATTAGTTAACACTTTACATTAAACATAACTTTTCTAAAGACATGTGGGAAAATGTATGTGATTGATCAGAATGGCCAGGAAAGGATGGGGGAGAAATCTGTGCTGGTAAGTTGTGAAGGAGCAGAAGCCACAGAAGCTGAGAGAGAGAAGGAGAGAGTTCCTTTTAGATATATTATCCAAGTGAGGAAGATAAACAGTTGGGGAGAAGACTCACTGCAGCATTTCTTGGCAAGCATTTTATATGTCATCTTAATGAATCTTCTCAAAACTATGAAAAGTAGATGGTATCATCCTGTCCATACAGACGAAGAAATCACTCTTCTGTGAATTTAGAAATGCTGTCCCCAGAGACACAAAATTATAGCAGGGATTTCAATCCAAATATATTTGACACGAAACCTTACAGGTTTAAACCATGGCACCTCGAGTAGAGCAAAGTCAAGAGAATGTAACGGAGGTGGAGGGAAGAGAGGGCAATCATCTGCCCCTGGAATGGGGAAACTAACACAGAAATTAAACAAAAATCTCATTTGAGTCCTTTCTTCAGCAGTTATTATGGAGATCAGAAAGCTAAAATCATCTTTTAAAGCAGAGGTCAAATTAGTGTTCAGAATATGCGATGCTATGAGTCCATCTGACACACTGGACATATGAAAATTACCAGGAGTGGTTGTAATATACCTTAAAGGGCTAAGGAATTTCAGGATGAAACACTGGGCCAAAAGGCACCACTTGTCATTTACAAAATTATCCTGAAGTGAGGAGTCTGGAAGGTTTCCAGTATGATTCTAAGATGGAATATGGGACCCTGAGACCTAGATCAGTAACTTGAACTTTCATGTATGACTGGCAGGCGTTGCACAAGTCTGACGCTTCAGACATACGATGGAGACTACTTATATCTCTTGTACATGTACATCTATTTCTATAGCATATTACAGTTATTTATGTACATATCTTATCATCCTAACTAGGTTTTACACTGTTTAGCAAAGGCTATGTCTTATTCACGTTGTATGCCCTGACAGCCTGGCATACTGACCCGTACATAACGGATACTCAGTATTTAATTGAATCAACTCCCTAACATATCAGGAAGCACAACTGCTGAGTGGAAAGGCAACTGTGGTTTCTGTCAGGGGAAATACCATTTCACTGATCTAGAATTCTTTAAAAGATTGACATCAGTTTGTGGCCAAGGAGAACCACTGGACATACTTCTCCAACTGAATTGTATGGTAATTGAGAAAATGTTTTGTCAAGGGGAGAAAAGTGTTTCAAAACTAAAAACAAGAAGGAAGGAAAAGTGCATAATTTCCCTAAACAAAAAGGAGTTAACCACAAATAGTCTGTTGCAGATGACCTTATTTAATCTTTTTAAGATATAAATCATCTGGCTGATGAAACCATAACATGTTTCAGATTAGAGATAAGAAGTCAAGCTGATGGACATAAATGGCAAAGAAAATGGCAGAGATGAGTGGAATGAACAGTGACAGACACACACGGAAGACAAGTGCCAACTAAGGATTAAATACAGAAATAACATATAGGATGACCAACTTGGAGACTCAGAGCCATTGGTAACAATTCTGGAAAACAAGGAAGGCCCTAAATTCAGGCATTTTCTAAACATACAGACCAAAACCTTCCAAGTATTATCAAACAGTATTTGGGAAAGCAGGGGGTATTATTTTCCCTTTGCACTAAATCCAGATTCTGGGACTGTGCCTAAAGAGAGACAGACATACTAAGTCAGAAAGGATCCAAAGATAGACACCTCGGCAGGACACTCAACCTCCGCACTATTGACATTGTAGAAAAACAGTTCTCTGTTGTTAGGATGTGGGTGCTGTCCATGGTACTGCAGAATGTTTAGCACAATCGCTTCCTGGTGGCTCAGCCAGTTAAGAATCTGCCTGCAATGCGGGAAACTCAGGTTCAAACTCTGGGTCAGAAAGATCCCCTGGAGAAAGGAATTACAACCCATTTTGCCTGGAGAATTCCATGGACAAAGGAGCCTGGCAGGCTATAGTCCATGGGGTTGAACATAACTGAGCAACTAACACTTCACTTTTCATTGACCTCTACCCACTGGATGCCAGTAGCACATTCCCAGTTGTGACCACCAAAAGTATCTCTAGACATTGACAAATGTTCTCTGGGCAGCCAAGCTTAATATAAGAACCACTGCTCTAAAGTGATCCTGTGAGTCCCCAGCTGGAGAAGAAATCTGGTAAGTATATGACAGAAATAAATATTTGATGAGAGAAGGTAAATACGCACATGTTTGCTAAACTCCAGGACCCCAGGTGTAGCTGAAGGAAAGCACTTATAAGTGCATTTTAAATCACAGAAGTATTACTATATAGGGTGCAAACTTGTAAATTTAATTTTACCCCAGGAAATGGACCGGATCTGACAAAAACAGGTTGGAGAAATCTTTGGCAAAGTCAGGTATAGCAGATCCCAAAGTTTTATTTTTAATCTTAATCTTTTAGAGGGCAATGCTGTTCCTTCACAAATAATTTATTAATGCAAAGACAGACAGAATACCAGTGTAGCTAATCTAACTGTTACTCAGCTATTAGCTGATTTCTTCAGTTTTGATATTGTGTTCTGTTCATTCTTGGTTTCACCAAATGAATTTGATGAAACTACAGAAGTTATTTCTCATGTAAAGCTAGCCAAGCTTGGGCATACATATGCAGATGAAAAAGAGACAGTGATTGGGTTCATGCTTCTCACAGCATCACTGACAAGTGCTGTCAGACTGGAAAGATGGGTACTTGACCAACAGATGCAAACTCTTCATAAATGTCAGGACTTATAGTCATGGCTTCATATGTTGCCATTTCATGAAGAGTCACTCCATTTCCGAAGAGTCACTCCATTTCCAAAGACTACACTTTAATCTGGTGTCCTTGCCATTATTGCTTTTTGACCTTGTTTAGCTGTGCTGAACTACTGCACTTCACTGAGATCCTTAACAGCAGAGCTTACCCAGCAGTGGAGAATGTAGGGTTTGTATTCAAAATCTGGTTTTTACCATTTATGGTTTGTGTGATCTTAACCACAACACTTAACCTTCTGAGACCCATTTTTTTTTAATGTGCAAAATGCAAGTATAATGACCGTTCTCTCAGCACTGGTGTGATGATTAAACAAGGTGCAAGGTTAGAGAGCCACAGCTGGACTCGTCATAGGTGGTGGAAGGATGGTTTGCTGGGCAGTAGGGTCTGGAAGGCAGACTGTTGAAGGATGAGACAATGTCATAATTCCATGCTTTTTTCTCTTTTTTAAAAAATGACCTCCTTGTGAAAACCTGTGATAACTGTTTTCGAACACTTTCTATTTTTCCCTGTAGCTAATATATAAACATTACATACTCTTGGCATCTACTTTGACAAGGGGCAAAAGCACAACCACCAAGATACCTTGTAAAATCCCTATCGATTAAGGTTTAAGAAAGCAGATCTAGAGTCAGACTGCCTGGGCCCACATGCCAGCACTACCACTTATTAACCACATGGCCCCTCTGTGCCATGTAGTTTTTCAATCTGTAAAATCAGATAATAAAGTTACCTGCCTCACAGCGTTGTTATAAGGTATTAAATGAATTAATAACTGTAAGGTACTTAAAAGAGTTCCTGGCAAGTGGTAAGTACTCAATAAGCATTGGCACCATCATCATCATCATTTGTTCTCAGGATCACACTTTGTCAAGAGACAGATATTGATGGGCAGGGGACCCCGACCCCCATCCTAAAGTGTAAAGACTAGAGTTAAGCTCCTCTATTTCATTTCTTCACGTAATATTCTCCCTATCTCCACATTATGCCAGGTAGGGGTTTTGCTAAGAGAGACTTGAAATTAAAGTAAGATTGAACGATGTTGTGTTAAAGCAAGGGATTTTTCTTGACCTACGTACATTGCTATGAAATTTAACACCCTAGCCTTCAGGCAGACCTGAACACTCATCAGCTGTTTCTAGTTTTGCTTTTTGGCACCCTTAGAATGATGCAATCTTCTGAGCTGTGGGCAGCAAGACTTCTATTTGTCTTCTTCTAATGTATTCCATTTCATACATAACTATCATGATTTCAAGCTGACCAGCACCTTCCAAACGCTCTCATTATGTTTGGGAAATCTGCAGCCTAATGGATTGATTTTATCATTTTATCAGAATCTAGTAAAGTCAAGTTCCCAGAGCTTCCTTGCAGCTAGGCAACAGGTGCTTAGACAAGGTTTTGCCAGCCAGTCTGTGCTCCTGACTCTGGTTTGGAAACAAGCAACTTGAGGGGATGAGCTCTGGGAGGAGGCCATTGTGCTAGCTTTGATGGCAACAGAGGCATCCACAATCAGGGGTAGCCAGCCCGGGGGTTCCCCCTGGTTCTCAGCGGGCAGCAGAAGCAGCTGCAGTTTACTCATCAGGCATGGTTTTAGTACAGTTCCTGTAAGCTCAGAGCCAACTCTTCTTATGGTTATGCTCCAACCTCCATCACAATTCTTTGAGTTATCTAATATCCTTATCATAAAAGCCTTTTCTGGTTAACCAGCCCACGTTGGTTTGTATTGTTTCTCCCTGAAAATCTTGACTGAAGAGCTAGATCTGCTATGAAAGGGAACACAGGCACCACCCTACATCAGGAATATATATAAAACACCTGGTGTTTTTAAATGGTGGTTGATATAATTATGTCTACCATAAACATGCAATTTTTTCCTCCAATGTTTTCAAAAAGTACTGCTTCTACAGAGCAAAAAAAGCCTTTGCCTTGGCCTTTGCAGTTAATAATGTTTTGTCATTATACTATTGAGTTTATCTTATCACTGATTTTTTTTTTTTTCAGTAGACCCCTTCTTCCTTGATCATCTCTGTGGTCTGGGCTGATATGACTCAAAGACTAGGACCACTGTTTGGAGCACCTAGAGATGTCTTGGCTTCCTCACAATGTGGTTGTCTCAGGGTAATCAGACTTGTTAGTTTTCAGCTCAAGTACCCAATAAATAAGGGGGAAGCTGTACTAATTTTTATGACCCATCTTGGAAACCACATAGTGTTAATTCTGGCATACCCTACTAACCAAAGCACTCACAAGTCTGCCCAGATTAAGAGGAGGGAAATCCAATTCACCTCCAGATAAAGGAGTGGCAATGAAAGGTGCTATTGCATCGTCTTTGGAAAAGAAAATGTGACACGGAGATGCTGGCAAAATGGATTTAAAACCCAAATGTTAATTCCAAAGATGTCTAGGAGTCAGAGTCAGACATTTAGACTGCTGGAGTACTTTGAGGCTTGATTGCATCATAATACTCTGTATCTGGTATAGGTCTCATAAGCTGACTTTCTCAATTTTACTTTCTATCTTTCATCTATCAGTACATAATTTGACTATGGAATAACCATCTAGAAGAAATCTGGTGACTACTTACCTCCTGAACATTAAAATTTCTCCCTAATAGTCCAAATTAATATATGGTTTGTGTTTCTTCCAGCTTATCATAAGTCCCTGGTGCTATGATTCCTCTGCAAAATAAAGATCTCTTTAAAAATCTTGTGTTTGCTTTCAGAGCAATGTCATGAATATAAAATCCTTTTGATGATAAAAGGATTTTTATGGTGCTCATGTATTTCTTCTAGTTTTATAAATGGAAGATGGTGTTGATAATGGCATAATAATTTATATCATACTCACGGCACAGATTGCAGCTGGGTTTTCCATTGAAATATTCAATTACATTTCTCTACATTCTAACACCACTGTCAAAAGATGCAGTGAAATCTTTCCTGACTCTCTTCTAGGCAAAAACAGATTCTGCAAGGAAAAGTCACTTAAGATTCTTGAAGGACATTTCTTCTCATCAGTATGTGATCCAGGGGAGATACATGCTATTTCAAGATACATGTTCATCAGTTATTCTCTTAGCAAATTTTAAAGTTTTCATCATCTGATGGTAAAAGTAAAAACTGAGAGCAATTACTCTTAAGGTACCAAGCCAGAAGAAAATATACCCAGTGTCTTTTTTAATGGAATGTACAATTGTTCCTCAAGGCCAGAGCTTGGGTCTTATCCACAAATACCCAGTTCATTTACATAGTGTTTTTTTACCTAATGTCTGTTGACAAGAATTTTATGATTATACATTGCTTCCATGGATATACAGTTCATGCACCACAATGCTGGCTCTTTTATATTTATCTAGGAATTTAAATTTTTAAACTTAAGATGACTGACTTTCCGTGAACTGGTTATTACATTTACATTCTAAGAATATTTACACTTCTTGCATGCATACTGTGTCTGTATGCTAACATCAAAGTCAAAATTGATACTAAGACACAGAATTGGTACTAAGACACATGAGGTCAGGACCATGTATACCTTATATATTCCCTGCACTGAGTTGAGCAGTGCCTCACACAGAGCAGGTATTCAACAAAACATTTGTAAAATTATGCAATGATTGATTGAATAAATGAAAGAACAAGGCATCCTTGGGTCTGAGATCACCTTGTCTTATTCACTCATCATCTCATGAACTCATCTCATTCTCAAAATAAAGTCAGTAATATCCACATAGTTATAGAATGGAGCCTTAGCTTCTTAAGAATTTAACTGGCTCATATCCTGGATTGTCATTACTAGGAAGGACTGAATTTTCACAAGCAAAGTATGTAAATTGAGCTCAATTTCTAGGAATGATTCTGGATTGGACCGGATAATGGGAAGTGTGCAGGTATGTGCTCCTGTTAAGTGAACAGGAAGTGATAGGCATGTAGTTAGCTGGCTGCAAAATCCCTTTTCCATGTACACTCCCCTGTGAGTGCCAGGATTCACCCACTCCACAGGCTGCTTTACAAACATTACACATCCACAGTAAAAATAAAACCCTGGCATCGGTGCTACTTAGTCAGTAATCAAATTCCACACACATTCAGAATTTTGCTAGTATGTACATTTTAATAATGAAGTTGTCTTAAGGGCTGTTGAGGGGGAGTGGAAGACTTCATTGCTTTACCAAAGTCTGCCAATTATCCCTTAACTTTGTGGCTTTACTAGGGTCAATTATCCATCATATTGTGGTGTTTTAACCGGTTACAAATTAAACAGGAAAAGTAACAAGAAAAGAAAACATTCCTAGACTACCCTAGTCCTGCCAAGCATAAAAATGAATTTAACTGAGAAAACTGCTGAGAGATTAATATATAAAATTTGTGTGCTATTAAAGAAACCATTATAACAGCTAAGTTCTGGGAATATAGCCTCCGCAAAAGTGAAGGGAGACAGTAGTGAGATAAAATTTAGATATTTATTTTCTACCAATGTAAATGGGATTTTATTACTACAATTTCACTTAAAGTCACATATGCAAATCTCTAGTGTGTCAGTGAAGGAAAGATTTCAAGGGCTAGGTAATTTAAATTATAGTATTAGCTAAAAGGAAAAGGATGAGCATTTAAAGAAATCTGTAAGAGTGATAATAAGGATTAAACTGAAATAAAAACTAGGCTAGGTGATCTTGCTGTTTAAAGACAAAAATGTTTAGTTACGTTAGGAAAAAAGTCAAGAATAAGGAATTTTTATCTCAAGTATAATTCTCTTTCGTTTTCATTGTCATCACCATCATCATGGCCATCCTTTGCCAAATGTTTATTTGCTAGCAAGCACTTTATGCACACTTTCTGTGAATCCTCAGAACAACGCTATAGTCAGGTTCTATTATTACCTACGGTTTACTATTGAAGAAACCGAGGCTCAAACAATTTAACTAGCACAGATTACTTGCCTAAACATTGTAAGCGGCAGGTTAAAATTCTAGGCAGTCTGATTTCACATTTTCTCATAATTAAGATCTGTTCAGATATTTCTGACAATAGCTCTGATGGACACAGTAGCTACAGACACAGCAAAGCTGTGAACTCATGAACCTCAAAACTTTACTAGATATGTGACTAGTCTCAGGTCACTGAAACTTTCTGGTTTTCAAAGCCCTGTAGAAGGCGGTAGAACTAGACTAGAGACTCGCATCTGGGTGGCATGAGCTGCTAGGGAGGGACTGCACATTTACAGTGGGGTGGGATCACAATGACTGTGGACCACTCTTACGGGCTTGTGGGCGGGGTGGCGGGCAGGGTCAGTCACAAGTTGTAAAGCGTGGAATAATTCCACTAGAGGAAAACTGGTTGTGTTCTTCATGATTTTCCAAATGTTCCACCAGACATTCGATAAATTCTTCGTATAACAATCTGAGCCTACATGGTAATTCCTTCTCCACATGCAAACAAAAAGTATTGTTTTGTTTTGTGCTATTTTAATATACACTGATTTCTCTAGGAATGCAATGACAGTCTGTGTGGGTGACTGTGTACGGATGAGAGAAGGTGCTTCTCTTTGAACATCTTTAAAATTATAGTTCACCATCTGGGAAAATCATACACTATGGTATTTGAGTTGCCAATTCAGCACACCTGTCCCCAAAGGCATTTCTGACTGTTGCACTCATGATACACCCTATGTACAGGTACAGGCATCCGACTACTTCATATGTTTCCAGAAGAGTCATGCTTAAGGAATTATATATTGATACTGATACATGTACATGTACTTGTAGAATTTTTATTATAAACATACTTTTATATATAAATTTTAATTGTAATTATATATAAATTTATACATATATATTTCTATACATATATAAATATATTTTATTAGACATATTTCATATATAAATATTTTATTAGACATATTTTTATTTTCCTTGCTATTTCAATCAGGCTGTTATATTGATTTTTTAAAATTTTTGAGTTGGTTATATTGTTGGTGATGTTTATTAAGCCTAAGCCAGTAAGGCACTGTTACTAAATATTTGCCAAAAAAGGGTGCACTAGTTCTGAGAAGATGAAGAAATTCTGGACGAGGGGTTTCTAAGGTCTCACTCAGCTTTAAGATTCTATTCTATCCTATTAAATGAAGCCATAGCCAGTGATTTGCTCTACAAAAGTGGCTATAGCCAAAATCAAAAGTAAATTACACACTCCCTCGTATTTTGCATTACTGTTCACAGAATACAGACTTATGTTTCTGGAAGTTCTCTAATTTGCACATTTTTAATGATGGAAGTGCCTTTCCTAGTCTATGAAGCAGAAAATGACATTCCACATACACCCCCACAGATTCATTCTTCCCTTTGAACCCACACATAAAACATATCTGACAGAAAGTCAGCTGGATTAGAAAATGAAGTGAGACTGTGCTTACAAATTAATTTTAAATGAAAAAAATATAGTAAATTAAGTAAAACGATAACAGCAGGAACAATGGCTGACAAATGAGAGAAATGATGTGGAATTAAAGTAATTTGATTACTCTGCACTGTGGGCCAACATTATGAAAATATTCAGAGAATTACAGCAAAGTATCACCATCTTCACTAAAGAAGAGCTTAAAGTTTCCCAAGTGCTTTGCCATCTAGAATGTCACTTTGTCAAACAGTTATCAAATGAGAGCTCAGAACTTTTTTCAGAGGGGTATGACAGCCGTTCTAACATCTCTCCTCTCACTCAGGTTCACTGGCTAAACAAGATGAACGGAGCCCCCACTGAGCAGATGGGCAGAGCACCATGCTGAGTACCACGAAGCGTGATGGGAATGCAGGGCTTCCTGCCCTGCACATTCCTGCAGGACACACACAGCTAAATAAATCTGAAACGAGGAAGACCATGAAGCACGCTCTAAGGGAGGAACAAAGCACTGACCTGGCCTGGGAGAAGGAGAGATTCGTTTCAACTGGGGAAATCTGAAAATGCTCCTTGGAGGATTTGAACTGAGCTTGAAGGGAAGAGAAGCTCTGTTAAGCAAAAATGAGTAGAAGAAAGAGGTAGCCTAGACACAGGAAACAGCTTGAACCTAGGTCTGGGACAGGAGAGGATGTAGAGCAAATTGGACTGATGGTTTAGGGTGAGGAGTGACCCTGGAAAGGGTGGAAATAAGATAAATTTGAAATCCAAGTTGAAGAGTTGGGTCTATATTCTATATTTTCAACATTCATTAAGCAAACATTATGGAGCACCAATTATGTATCAGACTCTGTTTTAGGCAGTAGGGAAACAGCAGAAAACAGGAAGAAAACAATTCCTGACCTCACAGGGCTTATATAATTAGAGAAAATACAAATTAATTGGAGAGATAAATAAGAACAAATACATAGTATGTCACTGGGTACAAAGTCTTGTGGATTGGCACAGCCATTAGGGAGAACAGTATGGAAGTTCCTTAAAAAATGAAAAGTAGAGCTATCATGTGATCCAGCAATCCTACTGGGCATATGACTGGAGAAAACCCGAATTTGAAAGGATAAGTGCGTGCCAGTGTGTATTGCAGTGCTATTTACAACACTGGGGACACGGAAGCAACCCTAAAGGTCCAATGACAGAAGAATGGGTAAAGAAGATGTGATACAGATATACAACGGAACACTACTCAGTCGTGAAAAAGGAATGAAATGATGCCATTTACAGAGACATACATGGGCTCAGAGATTGGCATACTGAGTGAAGTAAATCAGACAAGTATCACATGACATCACTTATTTATAGAATCTTTAAAAAAATGGTACAGATGAACCTATTCACAGAACAAAAACATAGTCACAGAGGCAGAAAACAAACTTATGGTTACCAAGAGGGAAAGAGGGGTGGGGAGGAATAAATTAGGTCAGAATTGACATATACACATTTGTAGTTCAGTTGCTAAGTTCTGTCTTGACTCTTTGCCACCTGATGGACTGTGGCCCGCCAGGCTCCTCTGTCCACGAGGTTTCCCAAGCAGGAATACTGGAGTGGGTTGTCATTTTCCTTCTCCAGGGGATCTTCCCAACCCAGGGGTCGCACCTGCATCTCCTGCATTAGCAGGCAGATTCTTTACCACTGAGCCACCAGGAAAGCCCTTTATACACACGACTACATAAAACAGACAACTAATAAGGATCTGCTGTATGGCACAGGGAATTCTACTCTGTAATAATGTATACTGGAGTAGGAAATGGAAACCCCCTCCAGTATTCTTGCCTGGAGAATCCCATGGACAGAGGAGCCTTGCAGAACACCGTCCATGGGGTCACAAAGAGTCAGACACGACTGAGCGACTAAACAATGACGTATATGGGAAACGAGTCTTTAAAAAGCGGATATATGTGTATGCATAACTCACTCACTTTGCTGTATACCTGAAATTAACACAACACTGTAAATCAACTATATCCCAATAAAAATTTTTAAGAAAAGAATAACAGAAAAGTATTGTGAGGAAGAAATGAAGACGGGAAGAGGAATGGGATGTTGCCATTTTAGAATGTTCTGGGAAGGCTTCACTGAGAAGGTGGCATTTGAACAACAGCTTGTAGGAGATGAGAATGTATGTAATAGGGATTTAAGAATAGATTGTGGCCACTATACGCCAATCAGAATGGCGAAAATCCAGAACACCGACAACACGAGGATGGTGGAGTGAGAGGACGCTGCATGCATGCGCGCATGCTCAGTCGTTTCCGACTCTTTGTGATTGCATGGACTGGAGTCCGCCGGGCTCCTCTGTCCATGGAATTTTCCAGACAAGAATACTGGAGTAGGTTGCCACTTCCTTCTCCAGGGAATCTTTCCAACTCAGGGAGATAACCCATGTCTCCTGTGTCTCCTGCATTGGCAGGCAGATTCTTTACCACTGAACCACCTGGGAAGCCCCTCACATTGCTGAAAGGAATACAAAATAATAGTCACTTTGGAAAAAAGTTTGGTAGTTTCTTACAAAAACGAAACATATTCTTAAGCATCTAAACCAGCAATTGCACTCCTTGGTATTTACCCAAAGAAAATTTATCGGGTATCCACACAAAAACCTGCACATAGCAATGTTACACATAACTGCCCAAACTTGGAAGTGACCAAGATGTCCTTCAGTAGGTGGTTGGATAAATAAACCGTGATACATTAGAGAATGGCATATTATTCAGCACTAAAAAGACATGAGCTATTAATCTAGGGAAAGACATGGGGAAACCTCAAATGGATATAATTAATTGAAAGAAGCCAGCTGGAAAAGGCTACATATTGCAGCCTCTGATCCCAACCATATGACACTTTGGAAAAGGTAAAACAATGGAGACAATGAAAAGATTAGTGGTTTCTTCTAGAGACAGGGTAAGAGAGATGAGCAGGCAGAGTGCAGAGGATTCTCAGGGCAGTGAAAATACTCTGTGTGATACTATAATGATGAATACATGCCATTATACATTTGTCTAAACCTACAGAATGTATGCCAGCACAGTGAACCCTAAGGTAAACAAACTATGGGCTTTGAGTGATTGTGATGGTCAATGTAGGTTCATCCTTGGTTAAAAAAAAAAAAAGGACCAATTTGGTGACTAATGCTAATAATAGGGTAAGCTATGCATACTTGGGAATGGTTATATGTGGGAAATCTTTGTTGTAAATTCGAAGTTTTGTTGTAAATTCAAACTGTCCTGAAAACACAAAGTCTTAGAAAGAAGGGAAGGAAGGAAGGGAGGGAGGGAGGGAGGAAAGAAAGAGAAAAAGAAAGAAAGGTGAATGATTTACAGAAACCGATTTGTATCTGGGGATGATAACTCTAGAAGTAATATGACTTACTGGTTTGAGGGATGCACTGGGAGAGGCAGGTAACTAAAGACAGAGAGATAAGCTGGGCAATGCACTGGAGCCACGCTGTGTTCATTATTCCTAGTTACACAGTCGATGTGTAAAAATAAATGTACAAATGGTAAACAGCAAATCTGGTCAGCAGTTATCTTTGGGATGGAGGAAGAGAGGAAAAAAGGAAAGGAGAGAGGAAAAGCTGAAATAGGAAAGGGTTCTGAGATGGCTTTTACAGATTTTGATGATTTCTTGCTCAAGCTGGTAGTGGGTGCACGGGTGTTTGTTACATCAATCTCTATTTCTACTTGCATATTTGAAATAGTTCACAAAAATAGAAAAAAAAATAAAAGTAGAAGCTAGAAATAATTAAAAACAACTCATATATAATTACCATTTACTATGTCCTAAGCAGTAAGGGCTACACAGGGAATATCTCAATTAATTCACAGCCCAGCCTTATGAAAGGAATGTTACTACTATCTTTCATTTATACGTGTGCTGTGTTAAGTTGCTTCAGTCGTGTCCAACTGTTTATGACCCTATAGACGGTAGCCCGCCAGACTCCTTTGTCCATTGGATTCTCCAGGCAAGAACACTGGCGAGGGTTGCCACTTCTGCACTGGCAGGCGTGTTCTCTACTATTGGCACCTCCTGGGAAGCCCCTTCATTTGTAGGTAAATGGGGCGCAGAGACTAGGAAATCTGGGCACACAACTAGCAAGCTAAGCCACATGGGCTCCAAACAAGGTTGTGGAAAGACAATACATGGAACCACTGAACCAAACCGCCTCCCCGAAAATAAATAGAAGCTTGAGCTAAAGAAAACTGAACACGAAGGAGGGCTGACAAAGACAGCAATAAAGTTGAGTCACTCTCAAGACACAATGGATTGAAGGGCAACCTGTTACAACATTCACTCCTTAATTTCTTCTTTTCATTGTCCAACTTTCATTGCACATTTCTTGATGCTTATGTATCAGGTACTACTCTAGATGCCGCAATATAAGACAAGATAAGATCGTTTACAGGCTATTGGAATATGGTGTGATCAGTGCTATGATAAAGATATGCACAGAGGTTTGGGAACCTGTGGGAGGCATATCTAAAACCCAGATCTCAGAGCTGCATTCAGATGAGGAGGTGAAACTGATACAGCAAAGGTTGAGATGTCTGCTCACAGTAGGTGGAGGTGCATCCCCCAAGGTTTACTTGAAGAAATGCAGATGGTTCACACTGCAGGGGAGACAAAAGGGAGTGTATTTGCAAAAGATGCAGCTGGAGCAGTAAACAGGGGCCAGGCGATGGTTAGCCATGCCAAATTAGGAAGGAGTGAAGGATGGGGGTAATTAAGAGCAAATGAGGGTGCAAGGGAGGGGGCAGATGAACCCTGAGAATCTCACATTTTCCAGAGTTGGGCTTGATGAGATCATCTGCTAAGAGGAAGGGAGGTGGGGGGCAGGTAAAAGCCTTGGCATAGAGAAGGTCAGAAACAGCCATGTTAATTAACCTGACAGGAAATTAACAGGTGATCCAAAATTAATGCACCGTGACAAAGTTGAGGATGCAGTGAAAGTGAAGTGCCTTGACGCTAAGTTCATGGGTCAGTGCACACACTGATCAGCACCACCGCTGGGAGATCCTGATCCATTCTCAGCCGCTTGGGAATGGGAACCAGAGAGGCTGCAGCAAATAACCACGGATAAAGACAATCAGGGTAGGGCATGGTGGATTCCTGGACTAGTTTTTAAATTATTTATAAGGATGCAATGAGTCATAGCAGTAAGGAACACAGACTCTATTGCTTCCGAGTTTATAATGTAATTGAAATAGAGCAAAAGCAACCAATTCATAGTAGCTGAAGATTAGCGAAATGAATCCCAAAAGAATGTTGCACTGTACCATTCCATAGGCAGACTTTCCACTGACCTGTACCATTCCATAGGTAGGCTTCTAAAAATTAAGCAGACTTTTGTTAATGCTTCTCAAGGTTCATTTATATGTGTTCCCTACAGATACGGCATCCAAGTAAGTGGTGAGATGAATGAAGAAATCTCTAGATCTTACCTGTGGCTCCATATTAGGAGACAGGTTTTCAAGCAGAATTTCTGTTATTCTTATGGTCTTTTCCTTTCCTGAAAATTACACCTGTTCGACTAAGTGGGAAAAGGAGGACTAAAGGGAGTTTTCACTTCTCTTCCCTTCACTTATTAATTCCTGCAGGTATTGCTACAAATGGACTCTTTGATGAACAGTAAATAGAGTTAAAGAAAAAGGCCCTGTGGATTGAACAAGAGAGAAAGAGAAGAAGCAGCTTCTGGGTATAGTTACCCTCGGTAGTCAGGGGGCAGCAGGGTAGAAATTCATTTTTTCTGGACACTAACATCAGAGGGGAGTTTTAAGCCTTAGTCTGTGAAGATGTGATCTGGGGTTCACAAGGGAAGTAAAGGGTAAAAGACTTCAGGCACTGCTGAAGAAGCTGAAGCTGCTAATTGGCTCTAATGATCTGAATGCAAATTAATAAATCTCTGTGCTAAAAATTACACGCATCTATAACTGTGACTTTTATAACTTAAGAGCTCTTTTTAACCCATTATTCACACTCTTTCCTTCATGGGACCTGATAGGGATGGAGAATGTTCAGTTTACTGCCTTTCCTCATCACATGCACTGTTGAGCTTTACAGCTTCTGAAGGTCTTGTTAAAAGGATCTAAGGATTGCAGGCATGAAACCCACAGACAGCTTCACAAAGGAAGGAGAAACAGTCAGGCACGAAGCTGTGGAAGGCTGAGCAGCTTGAAAATTCCCAGCCCAGTTGTCTACTCAAGAACCCTGGGACCCAGCCAGAAGAAAACATTGACGCTGCAGTGTGTAGCTGGGCTGTTAGAAATAAGATGGTCAGACTGTATTTTCTTCAATAAAGGGTAGAGTCGTTGCCAGGATGAATGGAGATAATTGATAGGAAGGCCTGAGCATGCCTGGTACACAGCAGGCACTTAAAGTTTTGTCCTGTCATTCATCCATCCACTGAGTCTGAGAGACAGCATCTAATTCCTAATTCAAGTTCCCATTATTTCACCTCTTCCTCGCTGTAGTCTTCTCTTTCCTGTGCACTTGTTCCTTTTCTTACCCGCCTCGTCCCTTCCTCCTCCTCTTACACCCTCCATCACATGCAGAGGCACCATTTCACTCCTCTGGGGTCACATGGGAAGAATAGGTATTGAGCCTCATCGTGAGACACCCACCAGAGACCTAAGCCTTGGACCCCATCCCCTGCACCTGCTGTGTAAACAGTCTGCGTTCGCTTCAAGGACCACACCTTTATCAACATAGATATTCAAGCACCTGAGTCAACACAAGACTAATATTAAGTGAGAATGTCAACTATATCTGGAATGCTGGCAGCCAGGGCAGTGCACACGGGCAGGACATCTCCAAGATCGCCAGAGGACAACGGGATGCAACTGTACTTGGGATCCAATGAGGATGGTACAGGAGAAAAAGAAGTAAACGGACCCAGCAGACCTGAACCCAAACCCATTTTAGGCCATTAAATGGGTGATGATTCACTTGATTCCTTGAATCACTGCCCAACTTCTCTGTGCCTCTGTCTTTGTAAAGTGAAGTCATGGTGAGAATGAAATTAGTCAATACATCTCAAACCTTAAGAACACTGTCAGGACGTGTGTGTGCTCAGTGGCTTCAGTCGTGTCCGACTCTGCGGACTGTAGCCCGCCAGGCTCCTCTGTCCAAGGGATTCTCCAAGCAAGAATACTGGGCTCCTCTGTCCATGGAATGTATTAAGCCTCAAATAAAGTATTACCTGACTTCCCTGTGGCTCAGACAGTAAAGCATCTGCCTACAACGCGGGAGACCTGGGTTCAATCCCTGGGTCAGGAAGATCTCCTGGAGAAGGAAATGGCAACCCACTCCAGTATTTTTGCCTGGAAAATCCCACGGACGGAGGAAGCTGGTAGGCTACAGTCTATGGGGTCACAAAGAGTCGGACACAACTGAGCGGCTTCGCTTTTAAAGTATTAACTACCATGACCACCACCATCATCATTTTATTTTAAGATAAGTCTGGAATTGTGATAATTAATATTAATTATAATAATAGGATTCTGTTTATATTTTGCTTCTTAGTTTCAGAAGCACCTTCTTTATGCTCGCATTCTGGCTCCCCAACAGCCCTGTGGAGTGGGAGCGTTATCATCTCTGCTTCACTGACAAGGAATCTGAGCTGCTTGACATAATTGTCCTCCTCTGCCATTCTCTGCGAAGTTCATACCTAAAGAAATCCTGGATTCTGGCTGCAGAAATGAGGAAGACAAACACATAAGCAAGGTAAGAGACAAAAACCGGGAGGAAGGGTCTTTCCCTTTCCCCCACGTGTTATGTGTACTCTGCCCTCTCTGCTTTATTCACTTCTGTTCTCTCCACTCCCTCCTCACGGCCACAGCCTCTGTCATCTCTCACTGGGATGACTGAAACTATGACTTGATGTTCATCCTGCCCCTCGAGTCCCTGCCCCTCCCAACCTTTCTCCACAGAAAACCCCATCATGTCCCCCTCCTTCAGGGGCTCCCCTTATCTGCCCAGACAGGCTCCTCCAGTCATGTCCCAATGAATCCATGCATTCTCCGCACCCCCCTCAGATCTCTGTTCACCCTGCTCTGTTTCACTGCTGGCTTTTGTTTCCACACTAGGTTATAAATTCCTTGAGGGCATGGGCCATGACTTTTCATCTTCATTCTCCCACGACCCATCAAAATACCCAACCCATAGTAAATGCTCAGCAAATATCTGCTGAACAAACAAACTGAAATGCAAATAAACACAAATAAAGGGAAATGGGGGTATAGCCCTGTCTGTACTTACTCAGTATGCCATCAGTGGACACATTCATGGAAAACTGCCTGCTTTGAGTAAAAACTGAACCTGATTAAATCCAGGGTTTCCGATCTTGGGGAAAGGACCCCAGGGTCTTCCTTTGCTGTTTCAATGATTGAATGCTCCCAACCAAAAGGGCTTAGAGTCAGGGTGAACCTACGTCCTAGTCTGCACACAAAATCTCTGATTTGTAACTTTCATCCAACTAAAAATAGCAACTGTATCCCATTTCACTCTCAAAGATGTCCCCATACAAATGCTGTATTACAGGATGGGGAAAAGGGCAGACCTGGTTTGGGCTTGGTGGCTCAAACGCTAAAGAATCTGTGTGCAATGCCAGAGACCCGGGTTCAATCCTTGGGTCAAGAAGATTCCCTGGGGAAAGGAATGGCAACCCATTCCAGTAGTCTTGCCTGGAGAATTCCATGGACAGAGGAGCCTGGCAAGCTACAGTGCATGGGGTTACAAAGAGTCAGGCATGACTAAGTGACTAACACTTTCACTTTCACCTTCCTGATGCATGACTTTGGTCAACTTCTCTAAATTTCTCTAAATTTCCATCTGCAAAATGGGTATTTGTTTTATGGGACTGTGAAGATTAAACAAGATGATGCCTGCAAAGAAGTTAGCAACATAATGCCTGGCACCTGGCTCAAAGATATTAAAGCTGTATTATCACCTGATTGGAGAAGCTGATCACTCCAGTGTGCCTGCATTTACGAGCAAAAAAAATGCAGTTACCAAACGTTAGCTCTCCAACGCATTCTCCAAACAAATTGAGTCAGGTTAGAGCAGCAGCAGAGCATGTATGCGTGCCTTTTGTGCAGCATTACAATAGTGCTTTTAAGAGCAGAGAAATGGGGAAAGCAGGGCAAAAGTCTGCATGCTTGACCTGCGTATTTTGTTAATAATTTAAGTGAGACCACTTAGCACTTTTGCTTACTACAAAGAGTGGGGACCTGCACTCCCACTGTTGTATTTCTAGAACTCTCATCAGCCACAAGGGAACAGAGAGCTGTTTGAAAAACTGCATCTCTCTAGCCTCTAATAATTATATAAAGCATATCACTGAGGATCTATAATTGGTAGAGACAGCTAAGACTAGAAAATGAGACTATTACCCTCTGGAATCATCTTATGATAAATGATACATTTATTTTAGAGAAATAAGAATCAAAACACATAGCAATAGGAAAGAAAGTTAATGCAGTTTAAAGTATTACTATTCAGCAGAGTTGACATCAATTGGAAATGAATAATCATGAAATGTAGAAGTTATAAGAAACGAAAGCTTTAAGAGACAAAAATTGTAAATGGATTATAAAAAGAGAAGTCTCAGGTTTTATGAAGATAAAACTCAGTCTTGAATACAAGGGCTGTACAATGAATATCTGATGTACAATTTCTTGGACTGAAAAGCAAGGCATAAAGAAACTAAATGCAAAATAGAAAATAAAAAAATATTACTTTTTTCAGGTAACAGAATAATATTTTGAAATATAATCCTAAATATGCATCATCCCTGGCAATTCTTATTACTTCAAAGTCCTTTACTCAGCTGAGGCATTCACTGCTTAAAGAAGAGAGCAGGCCCAGACAAGAAGAAGAAGCCATTGCCATCTTAGATTTTAAGTAGCCTTGTTTTAAAACAGGTCATGAAAACACTGATTTTGCCTTTAGTACCTAAAGGAGATACTTTCCCTGGACTCCAAAGATGTACTTTAAATATCAAAGCTAGCTTGAAGGACTTAGAATAAAAATCCACAATGAGTCTGGTAGATTTTGCCCACTGAGATCAACACCCCAGAAGAATGGACAGGAACTCTTTAAAAAGACTCAGCATCCAAAAGCAGAGGACACTTGTGGCCCCTGGTCAACTGAAACTCCCAGTGGTTCCAGGGCCAAATCAAGAAGGCTGCAACAGAGCAGAAATGCCAGATTCAAGCAGAGAGAACTAGCCACTCCCACTTCCCTCCATACCAGTCCCTGTGGGCACCAGCAAGGCATGGAGGAGAGCTGAGAATTCCCATGGGCCCTTGAAAGGCTCATGGAGGGACAGGAGGGGATGGGGTTAAGCAGGGGGCCACTGTGCTATCCCATCCGGGTAGCCAGTGACAGAGAATTTGCAGCAACAGCTGTGCGTAGGCCAAAGCCAGGATTTCGTGCAAGTATGGTGGAATCTCAGAGAGAAAACAGCATGAGGAGAAAGCCAAAGTGATGGCAAGGTTAGAGGAGAAGGAGCTTCAGTAGGAGCTTCAGGTACTGATTGTGCTAAGATCAGATCAGAGACACATCAGGAGCAGATGTATGGCAGGGGCTGATGTCCAAAGATCAGGAAGGATGAGCCATCTCAGAGGAGGCAGGGAGAACGGGGGACAGCTGGGGAGCCAGCTGCTGCCCCTCCACCAAGGTCTGGAGGCTGCAGAGTCCACACTGCACTCTGATACCCAGATGCCTGATAGAAAAGGAGAAGAAATCGGAAAGACTAAGATTTTCCATGAAAGAAGAATGCGTTCACCTAAAAATGACCTTCTTACCTTAAATGGGCAAAATTATGAGGAAATGGAGACCAGTGCTACAGTTAGAGGAAACTGAAGTTATGGTATGTGACTCTTGATATAAAATCCCCACGTATGTCCAACTTATGGGAAATTAAATTGATGGCATCTTTCTGTTCAAAGTTAATGACGAAAAGATCCAACAAAGAGCAAAAGTTAGTTTCTCCTGCCACCCTAGAAAAACTCTCCATTTTAAAGTAAGGAATGGTAGGAAAAATTGTAGAAAAAGCACTGTGGGGTAGGGGGTGAGGAGCAGTGTACTTAAAATGTACCGAAGACCTTCTACAACCTGGTATCATAATATACTCTGTACTTGATCCTCCCAACAACCACATGAGACGACACGGGCAACAGCATCCCTGTTTCATGGAAGAGTCCAAGGTTCACAGAAGTCAGTGAACGTGTACAAGGTCACACAGCTGATTAGGGGCAAAACTGGGATTCAAACCCAGCTGTTCCTAACTCCCTGAAGTCCAGACTTTCTTTTCCTTGAAAGCAGAATCAAACTTAATGATGTAAGCACCTGAAATCTAGAAGGGGAAAAGGCTGAGGAATAGAATTCCAGTGTGTGTTTCACAATATGTGCTGTGCACATGCCTACCACCAATTTACATCACATAATACCTAAAAACTGAACTTCCTGAATTATAATGAAGCTGATATTGGAAATGCGGTTACATTTTTTGCAGGGGTTACAGTTTGTCTGCTGCCTCCTCTTACCAGAGAACCTAAATGCACCACAAGGTACTGTTAATACTTTCGCATGAATTCTTTCAAACTCAAATGAAAATACTCACTTAGTAGGTAAATCAGCTGAGAATTAACTCCATAACTAGGTAAAAGCCTTAATATAATATAGTTTTTAAAGAAAGGATTATCTTTAAGTCATATGTAACAGAGGCCTTCAAGCTAAAAATGCACGTAACAAATAGAACAAAATGACTAGTTTTAAAAAAGGAAAACTGTGCATTTGGAGGAATAAATTAACGATGATCTATATATCCTGGGTGGCTTCTACTCTGCAATTTCTGTTTCCTCCCCAAGCCTATTTACAATCTACCTCACCCCCCCTCCATATCATCTCCCTCTTCAGTCAAAAATTTTTTTCTCGAAAGTAAATCCAAGAGATTTCCCAATAAAAATTACTTTCATGTCCCAAAGGTTAAGCTCTCCATATGATCTTAAGAGGTTAGACTCCTGAGCTTGGCTCCTATCTTGAGCACTCATTCATCCTACCCTCCATCTACTCTGGAAAGGTGGGACCATTTTTGGTTGGTGGTAAACATAAGCACAAATAAAAAGACAATAATAGCAACAATAATGACAAGGTAATAGTAATAGGAAAAACTAGTATCTATATACCATCATATAGCCAAAAGTGCTCTCCAACAGATATCTCATTTGATTGTGCCAACCATACTGTGAAGAGGCTCTGGCAAATGTTGCTGCTTTTGTTAATGACTCCTCTTACCACTCCACTTCCTCTATTGGATAGAACAACAGGAGGTTTCAACAGGTTCAAAGAGTTTCTTTGCAAGATCACACCCCTAAGTGAGAGCTGGAATGAGAAGTTCCCTGGGTTCTTTCTCCCCAGTGCTCAGGATCTCCAAGCATCACTCCTTAGATGTTAAATGAATTTCACATCTTGAAAGTTGGGGAATTGAGAAGCAAAACAATTAAAATTGTGATGTGCGAACCACTTGATCTTACCCTTTGTTTCTCAGGCTTTGTTAACCATGTAGGCCTAGGAGATTCAACTGCTTTGAAGACTTTGCCTTCTGGCTTTGCCTTAGGAGCAAAACATACTTTAATAAAGGTTGGCATTTCAAGTGCTAGCAGTACTTAGACATAATAAGGACTACTAAGGCACAGAAATGTTTGAGAAGGCTTCGAATTCAAATTATAATTACTAATGACAATATTTAAGTAATTATAAATGTAAAGTTGCTCATTCTAACTCAATGTTCTCATGGGTAAAATGAGATGGTATCTGTCTCCTGGATTGCTGTGAGGATTGAATGAAATCCTGACCTAAAACACTCAGAATATTGTCTGGAATACCAGGAGCCCATTAATATTAGCTAGTGGCATTATTATTTCTAAAGGTAGAATAATAAACTATGGA
This sequence comes from Budorcas taxicolor, assembly GCF_023091745.1. NCBI lineage: Eukaryota > Metazoa > Chordata > Mammalia > Artiodactyla > Bovidae > Budorcas > Budorcas taxicolor. The sequence continues at coordinate 91,400,146 of NC_068914.1, read as the reverse complement.
TATCTTCATCCAGGTCTTTGTTTTTTCTAGAGGTCAAGGAGATTTACTTCTAATACTTAGCTGCCTTTTACCTAGTTAGAAAATTCTATATGCATTGTTACAAACTGAATGTCTATATCCTTCCCCAAATCCATATGTTGAAATCCTAATTCTAAAGGTGAAGGTATTAGAAGGTGGGCCTGCGGAAGGTGATTAGGTGATAAGGATGGAACCCTCATAAATGGTTCTAGTGCTTTTATAAAAGAGAGTCCAGACAGCTCCCTTGCCCCTTTCATGACAGAGAGAAGACAGCCACCTATGAGAAATGGTTGTCATGAGACACCAAATCTGCTGGCATCTTGGTCTTGGACTTCCCAGCCTCCAGAGCTGCAAGAGGAATGTGTATTCTATATAAGCCATTCAGACTATGGTTTTTCGTTACAGCAACCCAAATGGATGAAGACGTATGTTCTGAAAGTGTGTCTGGACTATCATGTTTTACATATTGTTATTCTAAGACAAACATCTCTTAAGGAATTGACGGTAAGATATGATTATGAAGATTTTAAAAGTTTCTTTATAAACCTTTTATAAATGAATTTTATTAAAATTTTATAAACTTTTAAAAATGAATCTCAAAGTTCATTTTACTAAAAGCAACAGAGCAGTGCATCCCATGTTAAAGTACCTCTCTTTAACTGAAGATTTCTTTACCAATCAAGAGTATGTGAAGATATTAATATTTATTCCCAGATGGCCCCCTATCAGAAGAAACAAAATGTTACTTTAATTAGAAGGAAATTTAATTTAGATAAGGATAGGCCTACCTCAGCAGTTCTCTGTCCTCTGTGTGCATTTGAATCATCTAGATTCTGGAGAGCTTTTAACCAAGTCCTGCTCCTGAGGATTCTAATCCAACTGGTCAGAGGTGGGGCTGAAGAACTGAAACATTTTAAACCTATTCAAGAACTGAAACATTTTAAACCTATTCAAGAATGTGCAGCCAGGGTTGAGAATCATGGACCAAAATTCAATATCCAAGGTCCTATTTTGCTAATAGGAACAAAAATTTTGTGAGTCTCTGATGTTTTACTACTGAAAAACAGATTAGCTCTCTTCAGACTTCAAAAGACACATTCAAATAAATGAAGCCACATTTTGACCTGAAGAATACAATGTCCTACAAAGTTTAAAGACATCTGAAAAAATAGTGTGCTCCTCTATAACCACATGGAGAAGGAAATGGCAACCCCTCCCAGTGTTCTTGCCCAGAGAATCCTGTGGACAGAGGAGCCTGGTGGGCTGCCATCTATGGGGCTGCACAGAGTCGGACACGACTGAAGAGACAGCATGCATGCATAACCACAATGGGATGTTAATGAAGAAGTAATGCTAGAAAACACAGCTGATCTAGAGAAGTGAAACTCCAAGAAGGTACATGATTTGTCCCAGGGAACAAAGCCAGCAGCAGACTCTGGTATCGCACCTTGCTTCCTACCCTGCCACTGTTCCTCCACTGTATTATGTCTAGCTGTTTGTATGCACAAAGCATCCTTTTTTGTTTGTTTCACAGATTTTTGAAAAACTGTGATCAAATACTGAACATTATCTGCTGTATATGTTCAATTTTTAATATGCTTATATGTGCATCTGAAACTATCACAACATTGTTAAATGGCTATACTCTGAATAAAATACAAAGGTAAAAAACATGCTTATAAACTGCGCTAAATGGTCAATGACAGAAGCTAAAATATATCCTTAGCTTCTGATCAGAATAGATATATTTAGTAGGCTTCCAAATTTTAATAAGAGTGAGATCATGCTAATTTTCTTAAGTGTAATTTCATACTACCTGTATAACATTTAAAGCATTAATTTGTGACACCTTGGCTATATTCCTGAGTAGAGAATGTGTCATAATGTATCAGCATGTGTCATAATGTGCTAACCTGTCATATTTCACATCACTGAGCTTGGGACTGCATTTGTAATAATATAACAAAACTATTATAGACATGATCCTATGGACTGTAGCCCACCAGGATCTTCTGTCCATGGGATTTCCTGGGCAAGAATACCAGAGTGGGTTGCCATGCCCTTCTCCAGGGGATCATCGCCACCCAGGGATCAAATCCATGTCTCTTATGTCTCCTGCATTAAAGGCAGATTCTTTACCACTAGCACCACCTGGGAAGACCACAGCAATGATAATAACTGTCATTTGTCAAGTCCCTATTATATGCCATGCATGATACTAAGGGTTTATGCAGCCTTTAAATTTATTATATACATTTCATAAATGGATAAACCAAGGCTCAGAAAATTTACAGTGCTCACAAGCATAGCCATTTGGTTGCAAACCAAGGATTCCAATGCAGATCAGTTTATCTCAAACGTAATATTTTATCCACAAATTTATACTGCTGTAATAACTGATTTAAAACATTCAAAGTTAAATTTTGTTGAATATAAAATTAGACTAAAATTTTTTGATTAAATTGAATTTAAGCATAATTTAGGTTGAGAAAACCCCAACTGTCTGAGAAAACACTGATGATGAAGATGAAGATGGACACTGATGAATCCTGAATGTAAGACAGTTGAAGAAGCCCTCGTTGGTCCAAGTGACAGAAAAATGACACCGGGTTCAGAAGTGACACACCTGTAACGAAATACCACTCTCTGCTCTGTACCAAGAGTGAGCACCAGGGATTATAAAATCAGAAACACAGGCAGAGAGAAAGCATTTTTAAATGCAAATAATTCAGATGATTATAACTGGAATACAAATGAGTTTATTATACATGTTAATGGGTTAACCATCTTAAGACCCCCCAAAAAAATTATCTGACTAAAGATAAATCTTAGCAGGAGGGCAGGGAATGTAACAGGGTAACAGATGTGCTATGTCTAGAAAGAATTGCATCAATGCAGGAATTGAAACTACGGCTGTGGGTCTTGCCTCTTACAGGATTACCAGTGGTTGTTCAATGACTTTATGATGTGTTTCCTAGAGACTTAAATAACATCACAGAGAGCAGGCGGATTTCAAGGGAAGAGAGTAAACAAGTAAAGTGTTGCTATATTTTCATGTTGATCTAAAAATTATATAGTTGGATTTCTAGTAGCAGTTTTATGATCATTATAAGCTGCCTAGAAGTCTGTTTTAATGCAATAAAAGTAGAAGGACCTCAAAGCATGGTAAAGCTTTAATATTTAGCCATAAAGGTTGAGTTCTACATTTGGAAGCAACTGGCAAAAGTTCCAACCATTTATAATGCCATATTGATTCAAAATTTATACAGGGATTCTCACAACCTTACTAAGAAATAGGCTGCAGTTATGACTCAATGGTCCAGAAGCACTCAAGGACTTAATGTAAATGTTACATATCAAGGACCTGGCGGGGCTATCAGTCCTGGAAAAGTGTTCCTGTCTGAGTGATCACAAAGTCACATATGCTTCTAGGAGGATGGGAAGGTGGAGGGCCTGGCAGTGGCCTGGAATCAATGAGGGGAGATTTATCTCCCACCAGAAGTATACACTGAAAGGGTGTGGGGCAGTGTGCTGAGGTTAGGATGCTGCCTGAAGGGTTGGCTGCCGAAAACAGAAATGAGGCAGCTGTGTCCCCCACATCCCAGGGCCTGGAACTCGGGATGACGTGACTTTGGTACTTCCCCAGAGGTCACAGAGCTAGCCATGCTCCTAAGCAAGGGTGAGAATACATACCATTCCCCCACGGTTCAGCACAAGAGAATCTGCCTGCGATGCAGGAGATGGAGGTTTGATCCCTGGGTTGGGAAGATTCCCTGGAGAAGGGCTTGGCAACCCACTCCAGTACTCTTGCCTGGGAAATCCCATGAATAGAGGAGCCTGAAGGGCTACAGTCCATAGGGTCGCAGAGTTGGACATGACTGAGAAACTCACCAAGAATCAACTGGATCAGCACGCAGACAATGCTTTGATACAGAGATTTTCTTTCCTTATCTCAGATGAGAATGTGTCTTGAGAGAGAGCTAAGAAGTGAGGAGATTCCTTTGGGAAAGATGCCAAAGCAAACTCTTCCCCATTGATGTGGAAAAGGAATTGGAAGCTTCCCGAGAGGATTCCACCACGTTCCCTGAGAAAATAGTACTTGGGAAAGCAGAACGTGATACACGGCCAGTGGGAGACTGCGGGGAAGTCCAGTTCAAACCACACGGGGCAGGTGGTGGTTGCCTTCCTCACTGGAAGGGCAGAGGAAATGCAGCTCAGAGAGTAGATGGCAAGGACCTGTGAAGGCCCGGGCAATTCTGGCACAAGGACGCAGCGGCAGTGACACTGGGGCAGCACGCCCACTGTGAAGCTCAAATGGCAGCTGCGATGGCAGAAAGCAGCATCAGGGCAAGCAATGAGCAAGAGACTGGGTCCAGAGATGACGGGAGAGACAGGAGAGATGGTGACAGGGTAGTGACAGCCTGGCCCTCTGGCACATCCGAAAGTCACTCTATTGCACAGCCCAGAAGGGACAGCTAGAGGCTCCCTGGCCTGGCCCCATGCTGGCCCCAGCCACCATCATCGCTCACCTGGATGGCACCACAGTCTCCTATCTCATCCCTTCCCCCTCAGTGTTGCCTCAGTGTACCTGCCAGGGAGATCCTTTTTTAAACTGTATTAGGAAATAATTTTAGACTCACAAGAAAGTTTCAAAAATAATACAAAGAGATTCTGTGTCTCCCTTCCCCCAATCTTCCCAGAGTATATTATTAAGCAAGGAACACTGACATGGGTGCAATATCATTAACTCAACTATAGACCTTACGAGGCTCTTCACCACATTTTTTCATGCATTCACTTTTTTTTTTTTTTTTTTTACTGTTTGGTTCTGTGAAACATTATAACACAAATAAGTTTGTGCAACCACATTATAATCAGGATACAGAACTCTCCCTTCACAATAAGAAAAAAAGCCTGTGCTGCTCCTTCACAATCACACCCTCCCCAATCCTCAGCCTCCCAACCGTCGACCCATTCTCCGTCACTATCATTTTGCCATTTAGAACACGTTCTATCAATGGAATCATAGGCTATAACACCTTTTGAGTTCAGCTTTTTATCAGTCAGCATAAGGTGGCGCTAGTAGTAAAGAATCCACCTGCCAGTGCAGGGAGATGTAAGAGACAAGGGTTCGATCCCTGGGTAGGGAGGATTCCCTGGAGGAGGGAATGGCAACCCACTCCAGTATTCTTGCCTGGAGAATCCCATGGACAGAGGAGCCTGGTGGGCTACAGTCCATGGGGTCATAGAGTCAGACATGACTGAAGCGACTTAGCATAACAACCTTAAGCTCCATCCAAGCTGTGTGTATTTAACAGTTCTTTCTTTTTACTCTTGAGTAGTATTTCATTATCTCTATGTACCAAAGCTTGTTTTCCATTCACTCACTGAGCACTGAGGGACATTTGGGTTGTTTCCAGTTTGCTGCTATGAACATTTTCTGCTGTGAAAATTTAGCTGCTATGCAGCTGTACAGGTTTTTGTGCAAACTCAGGTTCCCACTTCCCTCGGATAAATACCCAGAAGCGTGATTGCAGGGTTAAATGGTAAGTGTATGTCAACCTTTATTGGGAACCACTAAGCTATTTTCACGATCATTTTAAATGAAACGTCATGCTATATCATTTCTTGTTCAAAACCCTCCAGGGGCTTTTCCAGTTAAAAGCCGAAGTCCATTCAGTCCTTTCAAACACCTTACAGAATCTGGTCCCTATTACCTCTCTCACCTCATTTCTTGTGGCTTGACTGCTCATTCTGCTCGGCCACATGAGCCTCCTTTCTATTCATCTCATCAGCCATGCTCCTTCCAACTTGAGCCTTCTGCCTGGACCACTTGTCCCTCAGAAGTCCATGTGCCTTCCTCGCTCATTCTCAAGGCCCGGCCTTTATTTTATCCAGAAAGAACATGTTGCTTTCTTTTAAAAAAACAAAAAATTGAGGCACAGTTGATTTACAATGTTGTATTAGTTTCTGTTGTATGGCAAAGCAATTTTTTTTTTCCCCAGATTCTTTTCCATTATAGACTATTACAAGGCACTCAATATAGTTCCCTGTGCTATACACTAGGTCCTTATTGCTGATCTATTTACAATATTTTGTATCTGCCAAACCCAGACTCCTAATTTATCCCTCCCCTGCCCTCCCCTTCTTTGGTAACCTGAGTTTGTTTCTACGTCTCTGAGGCCTTCTGTTTTGTAAATAAGTTCATTTATAGCATTTGTTTAGAGTCCACACAGAAAGTATGTTGATGTGCCTTTCTCTGCCTAACTTACTTCACTTAACACGACCATCTCTTTTCAGAAGGTCTATTCAGAGAGAACACTTGAAAGTCTTTCTCCAGTCTTTTCTGTGAGTGTCTACTGAGGCTCATGGAGAAAAACCCTTAAGAGTGTGCACTCCCGCCACTGCCGCCCCTAAGGCCTCCACATCCTCTCTCTCTACCATAGTCAAATCACCGCCCAGCGCTGCGCTGTGTCTGCTGCAGGTAAGCCAGCGTTTGCATCTTGTCTCTTTGGCAGCAACCTGTTTCCTTAGATGTGGGGTCAGCTGCAACCAACTCTCCAACGAGTTAGAAAAACATAAGCTTGGGGTTTGAAGTGCTTTTTAAATTTTTTTTCACTGTGAAGACAGGAAGATGCTCTTTCCAGCTGACCACCAACCCAGGAGAGAGGCCACGTGCTTCATACCCATGGTGTGCAGAGCAGGCCTCTAGGATCACTGGTCCGGGCCACATTCCCCTGCCTTTGCCTTCCCAGGTCCTCATAGGCCCAGCCCTGCCCTGATTCCTAGGCTAATTCTGAAAATGGCAAGAGTTTGATCAGAAGACAGAGACTGCCATCCAGACCCAGACCTGAGAATTAAACTGTGCTCTCAATCTGCCTCCACAGGGCACAAGCAGGAAGCATCCACGGGGCCTCCCAGTGGCTATTTTCAAGGCATTGTGTTGAGACACCTTTGTATTTCTAGAATCTTCCTGGATATACAGGCCATTAACCTAGGTTCCCTCTGGGACTTGGAACCCTAGTCACTGTGATTGCACCCCTCTGCCCCTTCCCTTGCGCCTCCCAGGTGGCGTTAGTGGGAAAGAACCCGCCTGCCAATACAGGAGACATAAGAGACGTGGGTTCAATCCCTGGGTCAGAAAGATCCTCTGGAGGAGGGCATGGCAAACCACTCTAATATTCTTGCCTGGAGAAACTTATGGACAGAGGAGCCTGGCAGGCTGTAGTCCATAGGGTCACACAGAGTCAGACACGACTGAAGCAACTAAGCCCAGCACAACCCTTCTTGGGGTCTTGCTGTCATCCTCCAGCCAGTGGCTGTGATTCTGCTGGGAAGAAACAGGGTTTCCTGACGTGGCTCAGCTGTGCTGATTCTGCCCGCTGAGAGGGCACTGCAACCATGATGCAGCCCATCTGCCAGATGATCTACCCGCGGACCACAGACTGCTAAGCACACCCCTTCTGTTTTTGAATGACCTTAGATGACTGAAAAAAATCTTTTATTGAGATATACTCGATGTACAAAAATACATAAGTTTCAGGTGTACAACACAGTGATTTACAATTTTTAAAGGTTATACTTCATCTACAGTTAGGATAAAATACTAGCTATCTTTCCTGCTGTACTATATAAATAGTCTGTACCTCAGTCTCCTACCTTGCTCCTTCCTCCTTCCCTCTCTCCACTGGAAACCACTAGTTTATTCTGTTTATCTGTGAGTCTGTTTCAGTTTTGCTGTAGTCACTACCTTATTTTATTTTATTTTTTTAGATTCCACATATTTCACTGTATGTGATAACATACAGCATTCATCTTCTCTGATTTGTTTCACTAAGCATGATGCCCATCAGGTCCATCCACATTCAACACTCCCATATTCTTCAGACACATCTTTGGGTTACTCAGGTGCCCTGACAGCATGCTCACAGCCTTACTGTGTCTGAATTCTCTGCTTCTGCCTGAGCCCTCACTGCAGGCTCCCCTGAGCACCACTGATAAGCAAAAATGAGTCTTGCTTACCAATGACTGCCATATTGAAGGATTTGTCCTCAAAGGTAAAGGTAGCCTAGACCTGCCACGACCTCCCACAGTTCATATCAGTGTGCTACTGGTTTATTTCATATGAATGTTCATTTGTCAGAACAAAAGGAGGTTATACACGTCTTGTAGTATCCTGCTGTTCCTAGTGTCTTAATTCTAATGTTAATACATCTTTGTTACTAGTTTAGCCCAAAGATTAAATGTATTGAAATTCAAACTGACTGTAGCTACTTCTGGCATCTAACAGGAAAGCCAAAATTCATATCTTTGAGAAAAAAAACCATGTGCTATCCTCTGATCTTTTGCAGTTTCAGAACTTACGGAGAAGTGAGGGATGGGACAGATGAGACAGAGGTGAGGAGACATGACCGAGAAGGAAGAGGGAAGGCCGAAATTCCAGAGCCGCTGCCAGTTCCGCTGCACTGGTAAAGGCGGATGGCCATTTTGCGTGGTGAGATAGTAATGAATCCTTAGACAGACAGAGGCAGGCATGGAGCCAAACTGTGGGTTGTGCTACACTGCACTGCATAAAAGGTGAGAGAAACTGAATTTGAAGTGGAGAGAGAACTGGAGTGGCACGTGGGTGGGCAAGAGTGACCTGTGAGAATGTTCTCTCTTCCGTAGTGGATGAGGGACATTTAGGAAAAGGAAAGTCTAAAGCCAAGGCTAGGTTACTCAGCCACACCAAAGAATGAAGTAACACTACTTGCAGCGACATGGGTGGGCCCAGAGATGCTCACACTAAGTGAAGTAAGTCAGACAGAGACAAATACCATACGGCACCACTTATATATGGACTCTTAAATAAAATAATACAAATAAACTTATTTATGAAACAGAAATAGAGTCACAGAGAGAGAAAACAAACGTATGGTTACCAAAGCGGAAAAGTCCTGGGGGGGAGGGATAAATTAGGAGATTGGGATTAGCATACACACATTATCATATATAAGATAGATAAACAACAAGGACTTACTGTATAGCACAGGGAAATCTACTCAATATTCTGTAATAATCTATGTGGGATAAGAATCTGAAAAAGAATATATGTGTATGTGTAACTGATCATTTTGCTGTATACTTGAAATTAACACAACATTGTACATCAAGTACACTCCAATATAAAACAAAAGTAAATATATAAAAACAAGTTCAATTCCAGTTAATTTGCATTGTGATGGTGTAACTGCTCACTCTCCCCCACTGCCTCAGGCTTTCAGTAGACTGTTAAACCTAAAAATGTCTTGTCTGAGTAACTGGCAGGGAAGTCCAGAGGTGAAAAAGTCACGTGTAGGTCAGTATGAAGCAGAGGGAAGAAAAGAGCAAAGGCAACCAAGCCTTCCACGGGAACCAAAGCTCAAAGCGAGAATGACGACGAGAATTTATCTAAAAAAACAAAAAGTCTTTCTCGGGTCTGGGTTCCCCCTGGGATGTAGAAGAGAGGATTTAACTCAGTGTTTTTGAATCCTAACAAAGAAGCTTAGCTGTCACCTGCAATGTGCTTCTGCATGTGAGGAGACACCTCCCCACATCTTCTGTGGGTGGCTGTGGTGTAAGATCAGGCTTCCCAGGTGGCACAGCGGTAAAGAATTCACCTGCCAATGCAGGAGACGCGGATTTGATCCCTGGGTCAGGAAGATTCCCTAGAGTAGGAAATGGCAACCCACTCCACACTCCAGTATTCTTGCCAGGAAAAGTTCACAGACAGAGGAGCATGGTGGGCCACATACAGTCCATGGAATCACAAAGAGTCGAATACGAGTGAGTACCCACAAGCACATGGTATAAAATTGGGTCCAGGTGATAGGAAGGAAGACATAAAGGGGTTAAAATTCTGCCACAAAGAACTGCTTTGGCAGACTGGAGAGAAAGTCAGGAAGTTGCTTTTAGAATCCAGAGAGTTCCAAGTTAACCAGCTGTAACAAATTCTTCATTCTAAGTTAAGTGTCTTGAAACAAGGATTAGGAAGATGGCTTGGCAGTTTTCTGGTTCCACAATTTCAAAATCCATGTCCAAGATAAGGGAACAAGAATTAGGATGTATCAAGGAAATTTCCAGACCCTTCCTAAATCCTGCTTCCACAGCAAGAGGAAGCTGCTCAGACTGAGAGGCAGGGTAGAATGATGGTTAGTGCACAAGCGCATGCTGGCTTGCCTGAATCCAAATACTCAGTCATTAGCCAGCTGCGAGACCCTCCTAGTCTACAGTGAGTCTACTACTCATAAGTCTCTGTGTCCATTTTTTCCTTATACCATGTGAACGATAATCAGTTCAGTTCAGTTCAGTCGCTCAGTCATGTCCAACTCTTTGTGGGCCTCCCTGTCCATCACCAATTCCCGGAGTCCACTCAGACTCACGTCCATCAAGTCAGTGATGCCATCCAGCCATCTCATCCTCTGTCGTCCCCTTTTCCTCCTGCCCCCAATCCCTCCCAGCATCAGAATCTTTTCCAATGAGTCAACTCTTCGCATGAGGTGGCCAAAGTACTGGAGTTTCAGCTTTAGCATCATTCCTTCCAAAGAAATCCTAGGGTTGAGCTCCTTCAGAATGGACTGGTTGGATCTCCTTGCAGTCCAAGGGACTCTCAAGAGTCTTCTCCAACACCACAGTTCAAAAGCATCAATTCTTCGGCGCTCAGCCTTCTTCACATAATAAACAGTACTAAATTCATGGCATTGTGGGAGGATGTCATGAACTAACACATGGAAAGTATTTAGATTAGAAGCAGGTACCCAGAAGGTACTCAATATGTGTTTGTTCCCTTAATAATAAGAAGGAAAGAGCTCCTCGAAAGCACTGGAAACTCCAGCCCTGAAAGCTAGGAATCATGTCCCTCCATTTAGGAAGAAAAGTTAGGATCAAAGCCTAAGACTCTTGGAGCCGTCTATAAAGTGAAGGTCAAAGCACAACAGCTTGTAGCATTTCTGCCTCTTCTTGATTAGCTCTGGCAATACAGAAAGCTGACACTGGATTAACACTTGCACATGCTTACATACCATGTAGGTAAGAAAAATGCATTCCGTTCAATTTAAGACCACGATACAGCCAAGGTGGGCCAGCAGCTGCTTCAGAACACTTGCCTCAGAGACTAGCATACTCACAAGCAGGAGATGGCATTTGAGATCAAACTGTGCAGTGTTGCCTCCATACAGATGTTTTCACAAAGAGGTGACAAAGTGACAATAAACCTGGTAATGTGAACAAATCCAGTTATAACAACACAGGGGAAATTAATACTCTGCCTCAGAATAGTGCTAGACCAGTGATTGCTTTTTGTGACTTATAGTACCTCATTTTCTTGACTTTGATCCTGAAATACTTTTTTATATTGTTCTGTTGGTGACATCGGTGTGAATCCAAACACATGCACACACATCAGCCAGGGCTTTGTAAATCCCAGTAATAATAATCACCTGCCACAAAATGCTAGGATTCATTTTTCTATAAAAGCCAAATCCTTTGCAAAGCAAAGGAAAACCATCAATACTGACAAGAATATACTGCCGAGCCCTTGTGCTGTAAAATCTCAAACAAACAATATTTTGGAAGCTAAGGGGGGTAAATCATGTTTATTTATCACCTTTATCACCTAACTGCTTGTCCAAATGCTAACCGTTCCATAATCCCTGAAAATCCTACAAAGTGAAGAAATTTTAAAGACAATTTTACTCATGTTAAACTAAGGCAAGAACTAAGGTTCAAAATCAGTTCCAAATTCAGAGCCTGTGCTGTGCGCATGACACTAATATCATAAGACACAGATTCCCCAGCCTTCCTCAATAACTGGTTACAGTTTGTGACATTTTTTTATTTAATGATGCTCACTTTAAAGAAATGTTTCCCAATATTTAATCTAAACCCCTTTCTTCTCCTCAGGTTTACACAATTCCTATTATTTATGTCTTCAACGGGGAGAGAACGTTGGTCAATGTCTTCCTTAATAACAATTCTTTAATCATGATTACATTGCCTCTACTCCAGACTAAATGCATCCAACTCTAACCTTTCGTTTAAGGCCCGATTTTCCTACCTATTGATAAATGCATGTGCTCTTCTCTGGACTCATTCCAAGCTCTTAAAGTTGTCTCAAAATGCCTATTATACACACACACACAATTGCTGCTGTTTAGACACTCAGTCATGACTCTTTTGCAACCCTATGGACTATAGCCCACCAGGCTCCACTGTCCCTGGTATTTCCCAGGCAAGAAAACAGGACTGGATTACCATTTCCTTCTCCAGGGATAGAATCTGTGTCTCCTGCACTGCAGGCGGATTCTTTACCACTGAGCCACCAGGGAAGGTATATATACTCTCTATATAACAGATAATATATAATGATATTATGTTATATAATATCACTATCCATATATATAGTAATATATAATGATATTGTTATATAATATCACTATCCATATATATAGTAATATATAATGATATTATGTTATATAATATCACTATCCATATATATAGTAATATATAATATTATGTTATATAATATCACTATCCATATATATAGTAATATATAATGATATGTTATATATCTATATAATGTATATGATACATGCATATATACATGTACACACACATACATATATGTATTTATATACACACACCCTCCTCCTAACACACACACTCCTCCTAAAGTGAAGAACCTATGCCAAGTACACCTGAAATAATCCTTCCCAGTTTTTTTATATGAGAAAGAATGAAATTTGATTCATAATTTTAATAAAAGCTTTATCTTGTTAGGATATTCGAGATCAACTTACAAACCATGATCATCACAGATCTCTTGTTACGACCCTGTTTCCTAGTCCAGCTTGTACTCAATGTGGTGTGTTTATTACCAGCAATTACAATCTACCTTGAAATTACTCTCTACAAGCATGCCAAATGCTCTGGTGCCTAGAGGGGAAATAGAGCAGGCTGGTAGGTGTTGGGTTGCTGAGCAGGGGCGTTTATGTAAGGCCTCAACACCCAGCATCCTGACAGTGGCTTAGGGTGATAGCGGCAGGGCACAGTATGCACGTAACAGCATCGTCCTTTGAGCAGAGGCGTGTGGCAGAGAAAGGTAGCAGGTTATCTTGTTTCTCTGTGGTTGTATTCCTGCACCTCTCTTTGGAGTAACTCACTCCAGCTTCCCAATTTATGTCCATAATGGTCCTTCAAGGTTTTATTTTCTTCTCAGTGGATCACTCCTTTAATATACCCTTGCCTGAATGCGACCTCTATTTTCCTTGACATTAGCAAACCCACAGAAAGTTGCAGGAAGGAATTAAGAGGCCCCTGCCCCTCAGTGAAGGCTTAAAGGCAGATTTCTCTTCACTGGTCCATGACACACCCAGCGAAGTGTTGCTGGCAGGAAAGAATCTACTCCTGTAGACATCATAGAAAAGAAGCTATGTTCCTGTCCCAGGGGACTCTAACCCACAAGTCCCTACCCACCAGTTCACAGACCAGGGAGTGGTACGTGCCAATTAGGAACTGGGCCACACAGCAGGAGGTGAGCAGCACACCGCGAGCAAGGCTTCATCTGTATTTACAGTCACTCCCCATTGCTGGCATTGCTGCTGAGCTCTGCCTCCCGTTAGGTCAGCAGTAGCATTAGATTCTCATACGAGAGGAAACCCTACTGTGAACTGCACATGCGAGGGATCTTGACTGCAGGCTCTCAATGAGAAGCATCTTGAAATCATCCCCACCCTGACCCCAGTCTTGTGGAAAAATTGTCTTCCATGAAATCAGTCTCTGGTGCCAAAAAGGTTGGGGCCCACTGCTCTAACTCTGTGCAATGCGTTCTGTGCTGCAGGCTAGATTATAAAAGTTAGTGGCTCATGTGTGCAAAAGAGTTGCCCTGTACTGTCCAGCCCATCCCACACCTACTGTGAGCACTGCTGTGAAAAGTCCCTGGGCCTCTGAAAACTCTTGTGTTCCAAGGAGAACAAAGGAAGAAGTAGAAATAGCTGCAATTACATTTTCCAGCCAGACCAATCTGTGCATGTGATTTTAGGGCAGGCACTTCCAGTCTGAGAATGTCCTCTTAAATGCTGGTAATAGGTAGAGGAGGGAGTTAGAGTTGGGAGAAGAGAAGAGACAAGTGAAGTAGGAATCGATGGTTCCACATTAGAGTCATGGGAAAGTTAAATCGCACCTATTGGGTATGATCAGGTTTGTCTGCATATAACAGGAACCTCAAATATGTAGCTTAAATAAGTCAGAAATTTACTTCTGATATAGGCAAGGAAAATAAAGTCACCCTCTCATATCCACACCGGTTTTGCATCCTTGTATTCAACCAACTGGAGCATCCTTGTATATATGGGACTTGAGCATCCACAGATTTTGGTATCTGTGAGGTGCTGGCACCAGTGCCCAATGGATACCGATGGAAGATCCTAAATACATAGGTGATATATACCGCCATGTCAGCTCCAAAACTGACAGAAACCCTGAATCTTATATTTCTACATGGCATTCATCTTGGAAGTCCAAGGTGGCTGTGAAATTCCAGATACTACATTCCAAGCAGAAAGAGGAGCAAGAAGTCAGTCAGTTCAGTCGCTCAGTCGTGTCCGACTCTGCGACCTCATGGACTGCAGCACACTAGGCTTCCCTGTCCACCACCAACTCCCGGAGCTTACTCAAATTCATGTGCATTGAGTAGGTGATGCCATCCAACCATCTCATCCTCTGTTGTCCCTTTCTCCTCCTGCCTTCAATCTTTCCCAGCATCAGGGTCTTTTCCAATGAGTCAGTTCTTCACATCAGGTGGCCAAAGTATTGGAGCTTCTGCTTCAGCATCAATCCTTCCAACGAATATTCATGACTGATTTTCTTTAGGATTGATTGGTTGGATCTCCTTGCAGTCTCAAGTCTTCTCCAACACCACAGTTCAAAAACATCAGTTCTTTGGTGCTCAGCTTTCTTTATAGTCATACGTCTCATTTGAGTCAGTCTGCCTAACAGAGCCTTCCTGAAAGCCAGTCCAACCATGCAGCTGATTCTCACCGACCACCTATGGGGTTCTGGGAAACAAAGGTGTTTAATCCAGGCACATTGCCAGTTGGAGGAAAAAAACCAGGTTTTTTTGTGAGTGAAGTTAGAATGGATACTGGGTAGATAACTATCAGTTTGTAACAAGATAACTAGACAAAACACATCTCGACTTGACTTAAGCGATACATATTTAAAAGCATTTCCCTGAATTTCACATTTCTCCCAGAGCAGTGGAAACCCAGGGATGAAAACACATCAGGATATTTAACTCAGCTGCATGGAAATTTATCACTCACATCTCTTCAGAGTATTTTTAACTTGGAAATGAAAGGAAATCTTGATTATATAAGTAAAATAACAGAACTTGATCATGTCAGAGGGAGCTATTCAAACTGGAATGCAGAGCTTTGTTTTGAAAACAAAAACCATCTATTAGAGGGGGAGTTAATTCACCACAAGAATGAAACCAGTAAACATCTGCAATTTCGCTTGATGAGGGAAGAGAATAAAAAGCTTAGTTATTTTAAGCGATAGACAAAAGATGAAGTGAAAGCAGAATGGAGCCTAAGACTTGTCACTCTTGCTTACAAAAGGGCTGGCTTCGCTCAACCATGTGTGGGACACATCTGGTGGAGAGAGAGACCCTAAATATTTCACTAGGTTATCCTTATGGTTCCTGATACCCTGTGGCTATAGTCAACATGCTCTCTGAATAGAAGATCAGATTATATGGCTTGACAGGGGACTTCTTTCTTTCATGGCAACTTATGGAATAGTCTCATATATGTAAGATGGTACACATGTAAGAGATTGCTTTTATGGCAAAGACTAAGAGCATCTGATCTCACGGCTATCTCAAGAAAGTTGGGGCTTACTCTAAACTTGATAAACCTCTACTGACCTTTACAATCAGCCACTGAGATTCTTTGTTAGTGTTAGTTGCTCAGTCGTATCCAACTCTTTGCAACCCCATGGACTGTAGCCACCAGGCTCCTCTGTCCATCAGATTCTCCAGGCAAGAATACTGGAGTGCCATTCCCTTCTCCAGTATCCATTCTAACTTCACTCACAAAAAATAATTAGGCTCACATGTCTAGCACAATTTGATCACAGTAATACACTGTGAGGGTAGATGAGGATACCAGTATTAGTAGCTGCTGCTAAGTCACTTCAGTCGTGTCCGACTCTGTGCGATCCCAGAGACAGCAGCCCACCAGGCTCCCCCATCCCTGGGATTCTCCAGGCAAGAACACTGGAGTGGGTTGCCATTTCCTTCTCCAATGCATGAAAGGGAAAAGTGAAAGTGAAGTCGCTCAGTCGTATCCGACTCTTAGCGACCCCATGGACTGCAGCCTACCAGGCTCCTCCGTCCATAGGATTTTCCAGGCAAGAGTACTGGAGTGGGGTATTAGTAGAGCCATGGATAAAAAACGTCCACTCCTTCACAATGTGAAGTGCTTCCGGGTGCTGACCCAGAAGAAACAGTTGACCTGAGGGATGCATAAGGCAAGAGTTCTAGGAAAGTACAGGGATATGGGAAGAGCATTAGCTTCAAAGTTCAGGTCAGGGAACTCCCTAGTGGTCCAGTGGCTAAGAGTTCATGCTCTCAATGAGCTCTCTTGAGCTCAGTTAGAGCTCACCTGGGAAGGCCGTTTTGGAATGTTGCAAAAGAGACACAGGGAAAGAGGGAGAGTGAACTGGATTTTCAGTACCAATCACCTAACATAGGAAATAGGAACAGTCACTGGGAAAATTCACTTAGAAATCATTTAATATCTTTGGATACAGACATAGAAATATTTTTGTTGTTGTTTTAAGAGTGTATACATCATGATGAAATATAAAGATCCTAAAATACACTGTTTTTACTGCCTTTTGAATTATTTAACAGTAAAGATACATGTTCTGTCTAACTTGCTCATTTCTTCAACACTCAGAATCGAGCACTAGGGAAAGCTTCACGTCTATGTGAAAAATTAATTGCTACATGTTAGTTTTCCAAGCATGAAGTTCTGATCTGTTTACCTTCAAACACTATTTGTACAAATAAATAAGTTAGTTTTTAGAGCCGATGCACAAGGAGAGTACAGAATTAAGTTACTAAAGCCTGAAATGAGGCCAAAATGCCCATTAAAATCTCTTCTTGTTAATTCACATTTAATGACTGGGAAACCCTTTGCCTATTACTATGCTATGCAAATCAACACGTAAAAAAAGCATGAAAAAAAATTAAGAGCCCCGTACCACAATCCATAGTTATCATTTATTTTGACAACTCTATTTTAATTATTCATTATAGTACTTTATGGCAGAGAGTAAATGTGTAGCAGTATATTTTTTTAAGTTAAAAAGTCTATGTACTGCAAACCTCAGGAGTTCTTTTTCCCATTAAATGTTTTCTATAGTCAGGAAAGAGACTGCCTTTTTAGCAAACTTCCAAGGTTACTTAGTGACAGAGTAGAATAAATTATGTCCTATTATTTACCTACTTCTGCAATTTGGAGATTTTTAAAGATAAAAACCTTTTTTTAATCTCTAAAGAAAATATGTATTGTGGACCTCACTTAATTAGCTTTTCAAGATTGAAGGGGAGGCTTCCCAGGTGGCACTAGTAAAGAATCCACCTGCCAATACAGGAAGCTTAAGAGATGCAGTTCTATCCATGGGTTGGGATGATCCCCTAGAGGAGGAAATGACAAACCACTCCAGTATTCTTGCCAGGAGAATTTCATGGACAGAGGAGCCTGGTGGGCTACAGTCCATGGGGTCACAGAGAGTCAGGCATGACTGAGCATTTGAGCACCTTAAAGTGAAGGCAGGGAAGAAAACCACAGAGAACTAATAAAAAGCTTCAAGGAAATACTAAATCTTTCCCTTAAAATTGAATTTAAATCAACATAGACAGGAAGGCTTACAATTATAGTTTTGTTTTGTTTTTTTTTCCCAAAATAATATGAAGGGAGAGAATGGTAACAGACAATAATGAGTTTGGGATCAAGGATCATTAGATAACACCAAGGACACCTGCCTTTGCCACGTTCAAGGATAGTTTATGGATTGCTGCTTTTCAGTGAGGGAAGGGAGAAGAGGTGGGAAGTGGAGCTATTCTCTCCCTTGACCCAATCAAAGAAACAAAGATTGACACAGTGGTGCTGTCTCTGCACCTGTTAACACTTTAGGAAACTGGATATTTCTTCTGCTGGGAGGTACCAGCTCTTCAAGAAAGTGACTTGATGATGCATCATAGGGAGTATTCAATGAAAGGTTCATACTCTTTATATTACATATATATCAAGCCTGGCCACAGCTAAAAGGCTGTTGCTAAATATTGTAGCTCCAGAAATGAACAGCAGGGAGGGGAAACACTTTCCTTCCTGCTAGATAGGCTAGAGGGCACTGCGGTATAATCTTTGCAGATATGTCTTCAACCTTTGTCTAACCCAGGCTTTTGCACACCAATTACTGAACAAATACTTCAAATGACTGCATGGTGGTCCTGCCTACTGGCCAACACTTAAGATGAACAGTGATGCCCTCTTGAAGTGGGCAGCAGTGCTTAATTGAGTATTTCAGTGTATCTTCTTATTTTGTTATATAAAATAGCATGGGAAAAAAATGGAAATCATGACAGCATTAGTTTTAATGATAAGAAGCAAGGCTCTCAGGTGGAAAACTAGTTGATGTGAGAACTGGCTGATGTTATTAATTAAACAATTAAAGAACCTGTAATGAAATGCTGGAAATTTCTATCCTAAGATAGTGCCTAAAAATATACCTAACTAGAGACATCACCATATATTTAGGTCTTTGTGTATGGAGCCCCATACCCTTAAATTTAGAAAACTTGTTAAAATGTAGTATTGGTATTTTTCATCTTTTTAATGGAAAAGCAAAAGGGAGTTTAGGAGCTAGGGCACTCCTGCAGTGCACTTAGAGAAATGTCAACTTCCCCTTAAGGTCCTCAGATAGAGCAAATGTTATCGAGTCTTCATAAATGTTGACCCTGCAGAAGCATGTGTGATACTTCACCAAGTGTGTAGCATTGAGGTATTCAGTAAATGCTTTCAAAATAGCCTTATCTAGGAAAACTGGACCCTCTCTTTTTCTTCTTTTCTATCAAATTCTAGATGAAATGGCCCCATTCATTTTTATGCTAAAGGAACAAAAGTGTGGAAAGCTGCCTTGTTAAGCTGTAAAAATGTTCTCTGTAGGAAGCTTCTGCTCCAAGCTCCACACTTTAGGTCTGTGGATGTTTGTGTTTGTGAGATGTGAACGCTTAGATACAGAAATGATAGATGCCACAGAAATACCCAGGTAGGTAGCTGAGCAAAGCAGGAAGCCCTAGGGGAGAATGCTAGGCAAGGGAGACTTTTCTTTGCTAAGACAACCTGAACCCTGTTGTTAGTAGTGTATGGTTTATGCAAGCAAATGACAGTGAAGTTAAGGTTGAAATGTGTTTTAGTAGGAAATAATTGCAAGTTAAAGGTTTCATGAGCAGAGGAAAACAACCACACACTGACCCTAAATGTCTATCAAGGATTCAACCTTTAGAAGTCTTTCTCTTAAATTGCCAGCTGATTAGAGGGTCTTATTATAGCTCTTATTAACTATACATGCTACTGTATAGCCATTCTAAAGTGATGGACTAAGTTTAGAATACTCAGAAATGCTCAGGGAATTTCTTAAGAGAATTTCTGAGATTTAGAACTTATTTTTTCAGCTTTTACAAGTTATCCTAAAAGCTACAGGGTTCTGGATTTCTATCACAATGTATTAGGATGAAGATATTCTTTTATATGTTTAAGACGTTTTAGAGGGACATTTTCTACACAAAATTTGAGATTAGTGGTTAGTAAAAAAGGTGGTCAGCCTTTAACATGTAAAATAAAATAAGGCTGAATTAAATCATTGAAAAAGAAAAGGATTCTCAATGGGGAATCTGGCTGGAATATCTTGGCATTCATATAGAAACAAAAAGGACTTCCCTGGTGGATCAGTATTTAAGACCTTACATCCTGAGTAGCGAGTGTGTGTTGGGTCCGTGTTCTGGGAGCTAAGATCCCACATGCCTCGTCACCAAAAAAACCAAAACATAAAACAGAAGCAATATTGCAACAAATTCAATAAAGACTTAAAAAAAAATAGAAACAATTTTCAAAGGTAAAATACAAACAATTTAAAAATCAAGCTATAAGGAGACCAGATTTCCCATTTCTAGTTTGTTTTTCTGTGATACAATTCTTCTTTATTACCTTCAGTAATAAAGGTTTATTTTATTATTTATTTTTTTATTTTTAATTTATTATATATATAAATAGAGTATTTATAAATTTATTATTATTTTATTTATTACCTTCAGAAGCAAACTGCCAGTACACAGAATGTATGTAGTAGAGTATCTCTGCCACCACAATTGAGGATGCTGGCCTCTCAAGCACATGCACTCTGGGACCAGATCTTCCCTAAAGGCGCCAAGCTGTTGCTAGGTAAGGCAGGAAGGGCAAGGAGAAAACACAGACTGCAAATAACCAATGTGGGAGGAAGCAAGGGTAAATTCATTTGATGTTTATTGAGCACCTACTAGGCTGGGCCCTGTTAGTGGCTAAGATCTAACTATTAAGGCATACTTTCTGTTTATGGAAAGCTCCCAGTTGACTTTAACTTATGATCTTGAAATAATTTTGGACTTTGGGAAGAGTCTTAAAAGTTGTACAAATGATTCCAATATCCCTTTCACCCAGCTTGCCCTAATGTTAATAGCCCATATAATCTTCATACCAATTATTTGGTTTAAATAAAAAAAAAATTGACCTTGGTACGATACTATGAATTAACCGACACACTTTATTTATAATTTACCGGTGTTTCCACTGGTGCTCTTCTGTGAGAGGAGCCCGGGTTACATTTGCTCATCATCACGTCTCTTTGGTCTCCTACAATCTACAACAATTTCTCGGTCTTTCCTTGCTTTTCATGATGTTGACAGTTCTGTTAGTTGACTTCTGAACAGTCATAATGGAATGCACAAATTGTTTGAGGGAGCTATGTTTTTGCCTGAGGGTGGGGAGACTTCATAGAAAGATGACATTTGACCTAGTATGGAAAAATAAAGTAGGACTTTGCCGATTTATTATTTATATTTCATCTGTTCAACTCAACATATAGTAATGGGAAGACTCTTCGGCATTGTGAATATGGCCTTGAACAAGACAGAAATGGTCTCTGCTCTTCTGCATTTTATGAGGTATTAAATGAATCATGACAAGAGCATTGAAATTACAAAGTGGAGGGAAGGAGGATGGGGACCATTCAGCAAATGGATTTCACTTCATCTAAGGGGCAAGGGGAGATTCCCTAGAGGAAATGGCAGGCAGTAAGCTGAGATCTATTCAGACTGTAGCCAGTTAAGGGAGGACAAGAGTGTTCCAGAAAGAGGCAATAGCCTCTGCAAATGTCTGGAGTCAGGAGTACTTGTAATTTTAATTAAAACGAGTTGAGGAAGTACAGTAACTTCAAATGTGGCTTCACTGACACACACAATGGAAGGTAGTGGTGTGAAGAAGAGGCGCTCAAGGAGACTGGGAAGAGTAACTGCTGGTTACATATGAGATGAGAAATTTCAAATAAAAATAAGGCAGCAAGAGAAGACAGAGGTAGAAAGGTAAAGGAGAATGGGACTGCTATATCAAACACAAAATAATAAGCTCCATTAATTTTTTGTTTTCAGAGCTATTTGGGAAGAGGATGGCTGGTGAACAGAGAAGGGAGGAAGGCCAAGTCAATGTAAGTCTAGCAGATACAAAGGATCAAGAGACACTGAGGATCAAGAACAATGTTGGATTACCCTTCAAGATGGCACAGACTAGGGCATCAGCAAAAGCAGAGTAACAAAAGTAAGAAGAAAATTTTTGGAAAAATAAAGAGATTTATTATTTTCCCAAAAAGGCATCCA
Organism: Budorcas taxicolor; assembly: GCF_023091745.1. NCBI lineage: Eukaryota > Metazoa > Chordata > Mammalia > Artiodactyla > Bovidae > Budorcas > Budorcas taxicolor. The sequence continues at coordinate 91,378,134 of NC_068914.1, read as the reverse complement.
CATCATGGGGCATTGTAAGCACTCTGTTAAACTTCCTTCAACTTATTCTAACAGCTCAGCAATGTTATTATTTTGAATTGCATCACATAGAAAATGTCAGGGTTTATGGTTTCTAAATGTCCTGATCTTGACTAAAAATATAGATTCTGATGATACCCAATATTAAAACCCACAAGAACATGAGACAGAGAAAAGAGTTCAGAACACAGCTTGGCAGGAGGCATCCAGAGACTGATACACAGGGTATGGTGGGCAGACAAAAAGCCAGTGATGATCAGAAGCAAGGCTAACCAAAGAAGAAGTCCAGGAAAATCTCAGTCATTGAAATCAGAGAGGGAGAGGACTTCAAGGAGGCACAACAGAGAGTTTCAAGGCAGGAGGAACACTGAAAGGATCCATGTCAACTGGTCCTTAGCAGGTTAGCTGTCATGGGTGACCTTTGTTAGAATGGTTTCAACGTAGTCATAGACAGGCACAAGACACTGTATTAAAACAAGCTGAGGAGGAATTTGATCTGAAGAAAGAGTGCTCTGTCTTGAAAACTCTCTCCCAGAGAGTTTTCCTAAGAGGCAAAGGCATGAGATAAGAGGGCACTGAATAAACAGTGGAAGAGGCATTTTTTTCTGGAGGACACCATGTTCCTAGACCAAAGGGAAGGAGTGAGCCAAGAACGGGTCTGACTGAAAGAGGTCTGCACATCTGCAGGGGTCCTCGGGTGAGTAGTGAAGACAGTAACTTTCAGCCATGAAGATACCTTTATTGTATGTCTAAGAGAGGTAGACAGAGGCTTTCCTGGTGGCCCAGTGGCTAAGACTCCATGCTCCCAATGCAGGGGGCTGGGGTCAATCCCTGGTCAGGGAAACAGATCCCATGTGTTGCACTGCACAACCAAAAAAGAAAAAGAAAAAAAAATAAGAGAAGTAGATGCAAGATATCTGCCTGGACACCAGCCCCTCCAAAATCCTCCCTGAAAACAAATCCCAGATTTAAGAGGACCCAAAGGAAGTCTGTAGCACCTGCAAGACTGCCTCTGCCCCTCAATGGAGTTGATAACTTTAAACGTCATTCATCACAGGTGCTAACTTAGAGCCCAGCACCAAACATCCTTCTTCCTTTTTAGCACATTCCTTGATATTTTTGCTATTTCCCTTTCTTTTAATTGTTTGCTAATACTGTCCACGGGTTTCTATTAAAAAAAATTTTTTTTGCTAACTTAATGTTTTTAATCTGCTTTCCTTCATTCCTTGTCTCAGTCCATGTTCGTATTCCTTTCTCTATTTGACTACTTTGCCTGTCGGTACACGCTGATGCCTTAGCTTCTGCGACTTCCCTCACCTCCACTTCAAATGACCTCTCTCAAACCAGCCACCACACCTCACACCAGCTGCCACACCCTTCCAGCGTCCTCTGTGAAGTTGGAGAGGAGGTCACCTGCTGGGGGACAGAGAGATGACGGGGTGCACGTAGCTTGCTGTGAATGCTAAATCCAGGTTGGTTCAACAAATGGGGCATTCACCTGCTCAGTACTGATACGGATTTTGGAAACTGTTCCATAGGCAAAACTGGTTTCAACCTAAAATGTGTTTACAGAACAGCTCAACAGGGACGTTTCAGCATCAGCTCACATGGGCAATTTAAGGTTGAGGGCTCACACGGCCCTCGACCTTGTTGCCAGCAGTCAGTTCTGTCTCCGCACTACTCTTTTACTTCATCCTTTCTTAAACCCACTTAGGATATGTTGAGTGCCTACTGAATGCAGTTTTTGGATCATGCAAGTAATATATGAGAGAACTACTATCGTGGAGGTGGCAACAGAGTGTGTGGGAACAAGGTTAAAGTGTTCTTCCAAACATCTTTCGGCTCCCTTTGTTTCTTTTTATCCCCTCCCCTATCTTCTCTTTCTCTTTACTCCAGGCTGTCTGTTCTAATTTAAACTACCATCTCTAGTTACCTGACCAAAAATAATAAAATGGTTCTAAGCTATTTTCATAACTGTCAAATCTCCTGAAAATGGGATCAAAGACTTTCCATAAACAGCTAGCATCCAAAATATCTCATCTCCACCACTTCAACTTCTCATAGCACCCAAGCAAATCATAATCTCTCACCAGCAATTTAATAAGTCTTCTTTTTTCAAAAAAGATGATTTTAATGTGGACCACTTTTAAAGTCTTTATTGAATTTGTTACAATATTGCTTCTGTTTTATATTTTGCTTTTCTGGCCGTGAGGCACATGGGATCTTAGTTCTCTGACTAGGGATCAAACCCGTACCTCCTCTCCGGAAGGTGAAGTCTTAACCACTGGACCACCAGGGAGGTCCCCAAAGCGCTCTTTCAATGTGCTGCCAAGGTTGAAGGGCACTATTACTAGTATGACTGATTCAGGTAGAACATGGAGTTCCAAACAAAGAAGCACTTGAATTATGAATCTCTCTTGCTCGAAAGCAATACTCAGGCCGAGGATCCAGCTCTCCCACCTCTTCTTACCATTCATTAGCCTTGTTTCCTCTGTCTTCTTGGCCAGTTTGCTGACAGATCCATCACCAGCCCTAACCCCCAGTTCTCACTCTCTCTCTGCCTGAAGAGGAAGCAGGGCTGAGGGCCATCCAGACACCTGTTTCCCTCTTAAGGGTTCCCTTTCCTTTCTTCTCCTGGTTTTTATCAAGTGTAATTTCATATTTTGGTAATGACATGGGCATATAAAACTTCCAGTTCAACCAGTCTCAGAGCCAGAAGCCAGAACACTGAGAACCCAAGACATATGAAAACCAAAAGCTCATTGCAAAAATGTTCCAGCAAGAACTGTGGAATGCATCTTACATTCTTTCCACCTAAAGAACCTATGAAATTGTGTCTGAGGGTAAACACTAGCTCAGGCCTCTCCTATTTAGCATCTGGCTTTTAACCTCAGGAAATATTCTGAAGGAAAGAAAAGGTGTGAAAATGAAAGACATTAAACTTGAAATAAAGAGATTGAGAATCAAAGACCTAGAGATCAAAAAGTAAACCAAAGAAATCTTCGAAGTTTAACTTTCAAGATCAGTGATTCTTAAACTGTATTCTTCAGAGATGCTTTAAGAACTAAGTGATTGTTAGGTCTCTAACTCCACTTAACCAGAGCAGCAACATTTTTATTTCTTTCACATGTCAGACTTCAACCTGAAGGACCAGTTCTGCAGCTTGTAAAAAAAAGTTTAAAAATCTTATTTCAAACTGCATCTATTCATGCATTCATCCATTCAACAAACACCTATTGAGCATCTCTGTGACAGGCACTGTGCTAAGGCATGGAGACACAAAAATAAGTTACACATGATTGCTGTCCCCCAGAAGTTCTTCCTGGAGATGGGAAGATAGACAAAGGATGCAAAAATCGGGGCAGAATGTGACTGGGTGCTATGAGGGGGGAAAACAGGGGACATTGAGATTAAACTAAACAGATGCCGTAACATCTGGAAGCTGGCTTGGAAATTGACTTTGAAACTCTGCTTAGATATATCCAGTGGTGGGTAATTCTACAAGGTAGCCAATTCTATTTTTAACACTTGTAATTATTAGCAATTTTCCGCTTTAGGGTTGAAATCTATGTTCCCGTGGCTTCAATCCATCGGCTCTAGTTCTATCTCTAAGTCTACATAGATGGGTCTGTTAACCTTTTCCACAAAATTGCCTTTAAAGATTTGAGTTCAGTCATCACCCCCTTTTCTGGACTCTCCGCTCTCTAGGTATACAGCCTCCATTTATACCAATTGTATTATAGCTTCATGTGAAAAAAAGGGAGAGAATTTGGGGAGAATGAGGACTCGATGAAATCATTTTTCTCTATGTGAAAACTTTGTTTTCTGGGGGATAGCTTTAAGAGCGGTCCTGGTACTATCATGGAACAAGAAAAAATATGTATACCGAAATTAGACATAATAAAATGTGACTGCAGACTGTGAATGCTCATTTTTCTTAATAATTAACTTTCAAAATTAATGGAAATCTACACGACTGAGCGACTGAACTGAACAGCATGACAAAAAACATATAAGAACATACATTAAAATGGTTTACTGATGCTAAGTTACAACACATGACACGTTTCAGGTATTGACCATCATTAAAATGCATAGCTCAATATGCTGTTGAAAAGCAGAATGAACATAAGAGTACCAACAGTTCCCATCAATGCCTTCATGAGCATCTGAGTTCTGCTGCTTGAGATAACTATGTCTTGGATTTTCACCAAATAAACCTATACCAAGAAGTAATCTAGGAAGATCAATCTACAACAAACAAGAAAGTAATATTACCTACTTTTGTAGATTTCATAGCCAGAATCTATTTTTCATTAAAATTTTACTTTTATTTTTAATTACTTTTTAACTATTGAAACCTTTAGAAAATCATCATGCTTAAAAAAAAAATTCCAAACTGTTCTACATATGTAATTTTATAAAGTATTTTGGTATTTCTTTCTCTTTTTAACTTCAATCTCTGTGCATGATAATTTTGCTAGCTAATGAATTAAGCTTTGAAGGCCAGCGTGAAATCTAACACACACGTAACTTTACTTCCATGAAAAAATTTATCAGTTAAAACGTTTTGAAGATAAATATTCTGTGAACACAGGCTGCATAAGAAGTATCTTTCACTGTTAACATAAAATTTAAGTACCACCTGCTTCCAAGGGAATTGAAGTAGTATATAGGCCTGTTTAAATTTTAAAAAGCATATGTAGATATTACTATGGTGGGTATTAAATTTGACTTTGATCTTTCTGGCAGTCTGGGCAAAAAGGAAAACATGAAAGAATACTTAATTATACTTGATGCTTCCGATAAGATCAAATATTCAAGGGATTTTTTTTTAAGGAAAAAAACAAACATTTTTACTACTAAATTCCAGAGATTATCAAGATGTATTAATCAAGGAAATTTAAACAAGGAACACTTAGTAATACCACGTCTTCAACAAAAATACACAGTAAAAGGCCGGAAAACAATCCCAATAATCTCATGTGTGACATAGATGTGTAAAATCTGACGGCATAGTATTAACGCCATTTAGTGAGGGTGTTTTAATGAGAATGAACTCCCCTGGTGGCTCAGTGGTAAAGAACCCACCCAACAATACAGGAGACGTTGGTTCGATCCCTGGGTTGGGAAGTCCCCTGAAGAAGGTAATCTTGCTTGGGAAATCCCACAGACCTAGGAGCCTGGCAGGCTACAGTCCATGAGGGTGTGAAAGAGTTGGACACGACTTAGAGACTAAATAACAACAGATCAATTGATATTGAAATCTAGTCTACTAAGCAGATAATTTCTTTTCATTCTTGTCATCAAAAAGGCATTTAAATACTGGTTTTGAAGCAGAGACAGACTAACAGACATAGAGAACAGACCTACGGTTGCCAAGGGTTGGAAAGGTGGAGGAGGGATGGACTGGGAGTTTGGGGTTAGCAGGCACAAACTATTACACATAGAATGGATAAACAACAAGGTCCTACTGTATAGCACAGGGAACTATATTCAGTATCCCGAGATAACCCATAATGGAAAATAACATTAGAAAGAATGTATAACTGAATCACTTTGCTGTACTACAGAAATTAATATACCATAAATCAACTATACTTCAATTTTAAGAAAGAAAGATAAATATTGGTTTTGAAGAATCATCATCAGGCTGGGTGCGATAATGATAATAGCCAAGACTTACATGCTGTATGTCATGGTACACTCACGTTAAGTCATTAAACTCTCATCACAATCCTAAGAGACTGGTATTATTACTGCCACCTCTGTGTAACCAATGAGGAATGGTTTATGGACTACAGAAGGACACTATTAGAAATAAGGAGATCTTTTCTTTATCTCTAAATTTTAACCATTTTTCTCATTGTGCAAATAGCAAATTCTGGGGTTGTAAGTGCTTTTAATTTGATCTATTTTATCTATCTCAAAGACTGTGGGAGGCAAATAATCAATAATGCTGGCTTCAGGCATGATAAGCTAAATCCTTCTTCACTACTTAGTTCTTTTGGGATTTCTTTGTTTTTAACAATACTGGTAAAGGTTATAAATATTCTTGAACAGGCATTTTCCTTTTGATTGATTCAATTTATTATGTCTAGAAACAATTCTTGACCTTTATTTTCTTTGCACCACATTCAACAGATGAGGTTCACATATGACATATTCCCAAAACTCAACCTATTTTTGACAAAACCAAATCTGATAAAATAAACTGAGAGTATGATAGCATTTTTGCTATGGTATTTATAAAAGTATTTTATAGGCATATGGGTCAAGAAACTGCAATTTTCAAGACCTCAAAATTTTGTCATTTTATGCAGAAGAAAATGAATAGTTACTACTATTTCAAAGTATATATTGATTCAATGTGAGGTTATTTTCCCAAAGCTATTCTACAGGTAAGTTGATTAAACAAAAGGCATACATTGAAGAATAAACATAAAAAAATACATTGTCTTGTTTTTTCAAATCACATAGAACTTACAGATTTTTAAACTGTGATGAGTATAAATCATGTTTTTGCAAATAACACTTGCATCATCATCTTTCCTGCTGTTCTGCTAATAATTGTGATGTAGACATTAATATACCAAGCAATTATCAAAACTTTTACTGGTACAACAACAATAACCACAGAGGATTGGCAACTCATGTTCTACTTGTTTCTATGCTACTCTTTTTCTTCTACCCAAGAAAGAACATCATAAAGCAATTAGCAGTATCATAGGCATAAATCAGAATCTAAATAAAAAAGACAATCATTAGAAAATCCTGGGATCTGTTACGGCATCGTTGATCAGTTGGTATATCATATCACAGTGTGTAAGACATGTCTGTATTAAAAACTGCCCTTGGAGAGGGCTGCCCAGCCCAACTTCTCCTCCATGAGAAGTTTGGTGGCTCGCAGACTGCATAATGATCATGACCCCACGACCTGAAAGCCGAGGAAGCTGCATGCACCTTGGCTTGAGAAAAACAAATACCAGGGCGCTGAAGGTGGATCTAATCAGAAAGCTAAATCAAAATCAGATTAAACCTGAGAAAGAAAACAAGCCTTCCTATTTTATGAGAGACATAAAGCATGCCTCTGGATGTCCCAGTTTGTATCTCCCAATTTACCCCATCTTCGGGAAATTCATTTCCTAAACTCCAGGCCCTCTACATGAAGTCCCACTGGAACAAGACCAGCACCTTGCCTTTGAGATGCCCATCCTGACATGTTCCAATTAAACTGTCTTAGCCACTGTAAGGAATAAACATCCTAAAGAAATTCACTGATTGAGAAAAAATACTGTCATTTTCTTTGTGGCAAAATCTTACTTATTTGGCAAAGGCTTACTAACTGGAGTAACACCCTGAGAATCAGACTAGCTTAATTGCCTGTGCGTCCCGAGGAAGGAGCTCTAGTGAGAAAGTATATGGATTTTCCAGACAAAGCCATCTGGAGATGGAAGAGGGGGGTTGTCTAGACAAGAAGACAGCTAGCTCTTGGAAAGAAAAACAAAAAGTCTGTTGTGGCAAAGGGGAGTGAGACAGAAAAAGGGTGAGATCATGCAGAGCCCATGTTCTCTGCAGGCCCGGGATGTGGGTGGGCATTAAACAGTACAGCAGCCTGGATAGAGCTCTCATCCTGGCACCGTGTGCCAACCAGGCAGGTGCCCGAGATCTCCCAACTGGGAAGCTTCTTCGTATGGGGTTTTCAGTGAATGAGGAAGATATTAAATGGGGTGAATTAGGGTGGGGTTGACGTCTCGTATGCTGGATAATTAGCGGGCCAAGCTGCAAGCCTGACTTTTCCTCAGGATTGTTTCCTGCTGCTCCATAAACAAAGCTAACGAGTTAATGGTGTGGGCCAGACGCTGGGCTTGCCACGGAGGGTGAGACCAAGTCTAAGCTCGTCTACCCTCAGGTGGTCCTGCACCTATTAACACTCAATCAAAACTGGAAGCAGGGATTCCCTGGCCACCCAGTGCTGAAGACTCAGTGCTTCCGATGCAAAGGCTGCCGGTTTGATCCCTGGTCAGGGGAACTGAGATCCTACAAGTCCCCTGGTACGGCCAAAAGCAAAAACAACAAAAACTGGGAGCAAAGTGCGAAGAAGGATACAGAACACTCTTCCCACAGAAGCCCTTTGTGAAGGATCAATGTTGCCAGAAGGCACCTGGCAAATACTTGAGGGTAGGCAGCAAGGGTAGGTTGGGGACCTACTGAGCTTTGGCTGAACACCGTGGCACCCCAGGCATGTGCACACAAGCACGTGTGTGTGCACATGCTCAGAAGAGTGCATGGTGTGGCCCCTCTGAGCACTGAGGATGCCCAGCCCCGCTCTACCTATTAAACCATGTTATAAGAAAGCCTCATAAAAAAGGAAAATGGTAAATGAAATGATCTTTTAAATTCACAACTAAAAGACAAAGTGTCCTATGTGATGTTTTAGGACATGACCCCCACAAATGACAAAGGGACATCTGTATGGCTGCCCTCTCAGGCTCTGGGATGTCCCTATTTGGAGAATTTGAGAGCCAGCATCTGTGTATTCACACTCCCCTCCACCCACACACAGTTTAGACCTAATCGGGTCGAGGCATGTAGAGCTCACGTCCCCTGGGAGGTACTGATTTTGTACAGACAACAGTCTCAGCACCTTCCAGCAACCCCCCTTGGAAGCTGCCCGTGTACTATAAAGTGCCTTTCATGTTTAAAATATCCCACCTTCAAACAAAAAAGTATTAGAAGTGTTATGTTTCTTAACAGGCAAAAATGCACATACTTCAAAATCTCACATTCCAAGAAGTTTCTTAGGTGATTTAAAAAAAAAATAGAGTGCTTAAAAATCTTTATTTCTTTCATTTTACAAAAATGTTAAGGGAGCCACCATCAGAAAAAAGTCAAGAAAATCTAGGAAATGAAGATTCGGGTAAAGAAAAAAATCTTAACACTAAATAGAGTTTCTTCTACATGCCCTTTGGCCTAGGATCAAATGGTATTTACTTTACATGGAAGCCTGATATTGTGAAGAGATAATTTATATCACCTTTGCTGTGTTAAAATTAACTCTGTTCAGCACAAGATAGGAAGATAGCACACAGCGCTAGGAATATATCTTTATAAAATACATCAGCATAGGCTTTGGTTTGTTTGTTTGGTTAAAGCTAGAAAGTATATTTTCCTTACAAATGTTCCAAGTTTCAAGATATATTTTCAAGAGATATGAAACATGTCTAGAGGATTTACAAAATTTAATACAGAGAGGGATTTCTGGGAGTCTACAATAATCTTCAAATTGCATCCCATATATTTAAAGAATACTTTTGAGTTCATCTCCTGTTTTATTTATGCTTATTTTTAACCTTTCTATACTTTATCAGCATAGCCCTAATTCATGACACAGTCACAAGTTGCCATTCTGATCAATAAAAAAACAACAAAGCTCAGTAATCAATAATCTCTATGCTATCCTAACACATGGTTTCAAATACAGTACCTCCTGCAAAGCAAAGAGTTTCCCAATATTGTGAAGGCACTTTCCTTATTCCAGAAAAGGACTGTTGAGTAACAGGAGAGTAAAAAAATATCATCAAATAGGATCTACTCTTAATTGCTTATGGTAAAACTATGCCATGATGCCTATTGAGCATAAATCAGGGTTTATAATTGTATATTTTCATGATAATTAAAGTATGACATTAATTGATAAATGTAAGGTAAAGACATGATTTCCTTTATCACATGCCAAGTGCACTGCTTTAATCATTATTTATCCAACACCTAAAATCTGCCAGAGGGGAAATTTACTGCATTAATTTCAATCACAAGACATTTTAAAGAATGTTCTGAGCCACATTTAATACATCATTTCAATTTCCCCTGTTTTCTCAGAATAATTCTTCTTAAATCAGATATTCTAGGAAACATTAAACTGGACCAATTAAGTCATTTTATATAATGTTCCCTCTGGTGTTTGTAATTTTCAGAATAATTACTCATCTCTCTCTTTATATCTCTGAATCAAAACTACTTAGTTTAACTGTATTAGTCAGGGTTCTCCAGAGAAACAAAACAAAAAGGATGTGCACAGACAGATAGACCCCTCTATAGACAGGAAAAAAACCTGTGACAAGTAATTGGCTAACACAGTTGTAGTGTTAGTCACAAGACCTGAGGTGAGTCATCAAGCTGCAGACCTTGGAGAGCTGATGGTGTAGTTCTAGTCTGAACCCAAAGACCTGAAAACCAGGAGAATCAAGGGTACAGCTCCAGGCCAGAAGGCCCGTCGACTCAAGATGCAGGAAGAACATCCAAAGTTTCCACCCTCAGTCTGAGCCTGAAGAAAAGGAAAAACCCACCTTCCATGTCAAGGGCAGTCAAGCAGGACGAATTCTCTCTTACTCATACTCATGGGAGGATTGGCCATTTTTTCTATTCAGGCCCTCAACTGATTTGATGCAGCCCACCCAGAGTAGGGAAGGCAGTCTGTTTTACTCAGTCTATGGATTTAAATGCTAACCTAAGCCAAAACACCATCACAGAACCATCCAGATTCATGCTTGACCAGACATCTGGGCACCCTGGTGGCCATACAAATTGTATGGTCACCCATACAAATTGACATAAAATTAATCATCAGGCCAAACAATGATGTCCCACGAATGCTACCTTTTATTCTGTTCAGTTCAGTTCAGTCACTCAGTCGTGTCCGACTCTTTGCAACCCCATGAACCGCAGCACAGAGTCCACCCAAACCCATGTCTATCGAGTCGGTGATGCCATCCAACCATCTCATCCTCTGTTGTCCCCTTCTCCTCCTGCCCTCAATCTTTCCCAGCATCAGGGTCTTTTCAAATGAGTCAGCTCTTCACATCAGGTGGCCAAAGTATTGGAGTTTCAAGTTCAACATCAGTCCTTCCAATGAACACCCAGGACTGATCTCCTTTAGGATGGACTGGTTGGATCTCCTTGCAGTCCAAGGGACTCTCAAGAGTCTTCTCCAACACCACAGTTCAAAAGCATCAATTCTTCGGCACTCAGCTTTCTTTATAGTCCAACTCTTGCATCCATACATGACCACTGGAAAACCCATAGCCTTGACTAGACGGACCTTTGTTGGCAAAGTAATGTCCCTGCTTTTAAATATGCTGTCTAGGTTAGTCATAACTTTCCTTTCAAGGAGTAAGCCTTTTAATTTCATAGCTGCAGTCACCATCTGCAGTGATTTTTGGAGCCCAGAAAAACAGTCAGCTACTGTTTCCACCGTTTCCCCACCTATTTGCCATGAAGTGATGGGTCCGGATGCCATGATCTTAGTTTTCTGAATGTTGAGCTTTAAGCCAACTTTTTCACTCTCCTCTTTCACTTTCATCAAGAGGATCTTTAGTTCTTCTTCACTTTCTGCCACAAGGGTGGTGTCATTTGCATATCTGAGATTATTGATATATTTTCCCCCAATTCTCCCAAATTTTGGAGTTTTGGAGGACTGAAATGTTTCCAAACAACAGTTATTCTAAATTATTCAGAAAAACCTTCCTTTCTCATATTTTTAAAGTTCCATATTATTTATGTTAGCTGCCTCTAACAATAAAGTAGTGATATCCTCAAGATAAACTAAAAGAAAGTGTTAAGCCTAGATTTAAATACCAATCTTCACTTGGAAACTTGTCTCCAAGCTTCCAGGATATCATTAAAGATATAAGGTAAAGACATTTTATAAAAATGTAAGATGAAGAGTAAGAATACATGAATAAATTAATACAAATGTCACCGAATCTTATCATTTAACCATTTAGAGCCTTATAACAACCTCACAATGTATACAAAAAAATGAACCACAAATATTGAACATCCATCATGAATAGTTCATAAATGGGTGAAGCCACACAGTCATTTGAGCTTCAGGCTCACTAGGGGCTGAACCTTTGTCATCACTAAGATTCATGATCTGACTTTTTACAGTTTCAGAAAAGCAGCTTTGTTTGATTCCCCCATGCTGTAATGTGTATAATGGAATGGATTCACATGAATCTAATGAGAAAGAAACCCATTTAAATCCTAAATCATCAACTATTTACGTGTAAGATATCATTTGACCCAAGAACTAGAGACATCTTGCTATGGAACAGGTCTTTGCAGGGGGCTGGGGGCTGGGGGGGTATTCATTTGAAAGCCAAGTTAGCAATTGGCAGTTGGCCTGGTGAGAACAGAAGAGAGCACAGATTATGCTGTTCCTTAGGGAAGCTGAGCTGAGTGGTGGAGCCCTCTCTACCTTGGGGATATATTTTTGTGGAAAGAGCAGGATAACTCATAATAATCAGAACACCTGCCCTCTGGGTAGCGCTGGAGAAAAACTGCAGATTTTCTCTCTGCAAGCCCCTTTTCTTTCTTAGACTGCACAGGAACTTGTCGACACTTCTTACCTCATTCTCCTTTATTCTGGCTTACGAAATAGACTGTTGTCTGTTTCCTAATAATATAAAGGGAGGCACCTCAATGACACCAGTGTAATGAAGCGAGAATTTGGTCTGGGGCTTGATTTCACCCTCAGAGAATTACCTCAACTATTCATTCCAATGAGAGGATAAGGACAGGAAGTAAACCAGAAATATGTGTCACCGTGTATAATATTGATATACCTCTCCACCAGACTAGGATGGAGGAGGCAGTAGACATTAAAATAAGGAAAAAGACTGGATGTGTTAAGGAACTATTAACAGATTTTTTTAAGTCTTATATACAAAAACACCTTAAGTAAAACCTACCTTGGTAAAGCTAAAATATTTCTGGGTGAAAATATTTATTTGTACCTTGGAGATACTACATAAACTTACTCAAATAACATCAATTAACCAGAAATATTAGATGAGCAAGCAATTATCAGTAATATAAATCCAATGGAGATGATATTTTATAGATATATAAAGAAATTTTATATAAATGGGTTATTTGTTGTACATTCAATTTTGGCAATTATAAATCAATTTGAATCATAAAGCCCATAAAGATTATCAAAAATTAGGATGAAGCAAGAAAAAAATTAAGTTATCCCAAAATGCCAAAATTTTTTCAAAATTTATTTCCTTTTTATATATTTGGCTGTACCCGGTCTCAGTTGCAGCCCTCAGGATCTTTGCTGCAGCATATGGGATCTAGTTCCCTTACCAGGGATCAAACCCAGGCCGTCTGCATTGGGAGCTCAGAGTCTTAACCACTGGACCACCAGGGAAGCCCCCAAAATGCCAAATTTTACTTGACTTAGATTAAAAGTAATGTTTCAGTTGTCCTGGCACTGTCAACGCATGTTCTCCTCCATCTGTATTAATGCAGGATGTCAGTAATTTACTCTTCACCTCTCTGGTGTCCCCACTCTGCTGTTTACCCGGCTTCATGTCTCCCAGCCCACTACTGTCATCACCCCTGCGCATTCACCCCTGGCCCTTCTCCCTCAACAGTAGGATCACTTGATTACACCCAAACCTCTCTCTCCCCCAAGTAGCTGAATTAGCTCAAGAAAAACCCACAAACACGGTAACAAGGCACATGTTATATCCATGTCCCCAAAGCTCAAAAGGCACTCAGCACCATCTGGTGACTCTCAGAGATACCAAGAAAATTTGTCCTGAGTGAAAAGTCCCTTTAGGGAAACAATGGAATAAACTCAAAGACTAAGAAGACCTGTTGGTGTCTAGATCAGAATCATCTCCCTATCACTGATCACTCAGTATTTTCATGGTTTTAGGGCAAAAAAAATATATTAATTCATAAATATTTTACTCATTGGTGGGCATGAATAGCCTCTTCACAGCTTATCAGTGTCCATGAGGGTTACCTGCTCGCCTGCTGAGACTCCCACTTATTCTGGGTTTAACAGTTTCTACCTCTCCAACACCCCTGTCCCATCATCAAACAATGGGAATTCAACAGTGGGCTCCATTCATGTGGCATAAGGCACAAAAGGACTCCTCAGAATGCACTGTGGCATACTGTTACTTGGGGCGAGGATGCATCCTATCATCCCCTTTCATTTGGTATGGCACAACCCAGCCTCTGAACACCAGCACCCAGATTGACAGGAAATTAGGGGAATGAGATGCCCTGATGTTACCATGAAAGGCAGGTGACACGTGCACCTTCACTACCAATCATGAGACATCACTTGCCACCCTGAGGGAAATGAGAGATGAGTTCGGAAGTCTTTCAGCTCATACGACCATTTATAAGAGCAAAGAAAACACTACCAGAGCCTCCCACCTGATATGTCATCCTGAAAGACAGACAAAATATCCAGGAAAACCATTTCCCATAAATCCAGGATGTGCCAGCTGCCTAAAGCCCCATGTAAGACTTCACACACAAGACTGACAAAGGGGACTGCTCCTAGCTCCTGGCTCTGGGCCCCTGGTTATTGACACATTGATACATAAGAACAAAACAATCCCAGAAAGACCATCTGAAGGAACCTGGGCTGCCTTCCAGCCAGGCTTCTGAGCAATTCCTTCCCATTTTCATTTCTAATTCCTACCTAAACCTACGTGTTCACCCCCAGGCCCTGTGCACTTCTATCTCCCAGTGCTACTGACCTGCCCACACTGCAGACCCCCTGGGTGACTCCCACCTCTAATCACACCCCATCACTTGTTTGTCCCCTTTGGGGCAGGAGATAACCAAGACCAAAAATGCAAATTATCAATTTGAACCTGCTTAAAACCAGACAGAGAGACCAGAAGCTCAATCTGGGGGCACTTCAACATTTGAAGGATCAGTTCTAGAGATCTAAAGGTATTATTTTTTCCTCGGCTCTCTTCAACAGGTCCTTATGATTTCAGGTTATCTTTAGTTTCTTCCCCTGTCACTATCAAGTAGCTACAGAGGCTCCTGCTAATTTTTCCCCTGCCTACCATCTGAAAGAAAAGAGAATTAGAAAAAGGACCACTGCTTCCAAGAACTGCTGCTGCTGCTGCTGCTAAGTCGCTTCAGTCACGTCTGACTCTGTGCGACCCCATAGAAGGCAGCCCACCAGGCTCCACGCTTCCAAGAAGAGAAGTACAGAAAATTATTAACCTGAAATAAATAAACTGTGTTCATTTCAAAAGTGTTTACTTTCCCCTATCTTTTTAGAAAGGATGTAGCTAGTTTATATTTCATTTGGAAACTAACTGTTTATAAGAAAAACCAAGGACTGTGAAATTCTCTTTGGAAAAGAATGTAAAAGACCAATTAATAAATACACAGAATAATCAGCAGTAACCACTTTTTTAATATACCCAGTTTCCCTGCCTCTGGAATACATCAGTAACCCTAGAACAATGTACATAGTGCTAAGCTTGTACTGGGGGGGAAAAAAGGAGGAAGCATCCATTTCTTTTGCCCTTTTTTCTCCTCTATAAAATCAGAACTCCATGGCCTTGTGTCATATTAAAATAAAAAACAATAGCAGCTATTTACATTCTAAACTTGTGAAAGAATTTCACAATGTACCTATCTGATGTCTAATTTTCATCTCAAGTTTCCAAATGTTGGGAGTACAACACAAGGTTTGGGAATAGAAAAGTGTTGCAGAGACTGCAATTGTTCTCAACATATCTCTTTTCTTTGTTTTTCTTTAAAAGCAGATTACCATATTGTTATAGGTGGCAATGTAACTGAGTTTTTAAAAATCTATAATTCCCAAACTCCCTTGTATGAAGGAGAATATAAAGATTTGAACAAATGTCATTGACAGGCTTCTGGAAAATGCTATTCAAAGGGTTGACAGCCTTCATCTTTCTCCCTCCTGCTCTCTGGAAAGTGGACATGATGGCCAGAACTCCAGCAGCTATCTTGTGAATGGAAGTGACCTTGAAAATGGAAAGCCTGGCCTAAGAAGAACAGAACAAAATAATAGAAACAGTTGAGCCACTGATTGTGTGTGTGTGTGTGTGTGTGTGTGTGTGTGCGTGTGTGTGAGATAGAAGTCCTTAACTACTGACCTTAGGATTTCTTTTGCATAAGAAAAAAAATGAACCTCTAAAGTTACTAGTATCTCAGGTCTCTACGACTGGCAGCTGAAACTATCTCAATACAGTTATTATAAGTTATTTGACTCCTTTTTAAAGAAATTTGTCTTGCAACACTGTACATTATTTGGCTGATTGAGGCCACCACTAGTTCATGCTCCACCATATCGACTGATTCCTCAGAAATGCCTGGCACACTACTCAGTTCCCACCATCATCTGACCTTCCAACTGAACAAGAGTTCTTCCAAGTCTCTTCAGCTTTCCACAAACCTCCATCCTCTTTTGAATTCAAACAGACAATCTCATCTTTTACTTTAGGAGAAAAGAAATGTAGAAATCATCAGATAAGGGCCAACACAGCTCCCTCCATGAAATTCATAAACCCCCTCTTACTTCTGAGTCAGTATGGGTTAAGAGGCCAGACTCTGGATGCAGAAAGACCAGGCTGGAACCCTGTCCACTTTCTGAGAAACCTTGGGGAGATTCCTTACCCTGCCTAAGCTTCAACTCATCCATAAAATGGAAACAATTGTATCTGTACTTCATGAGCTTTTGAAAGGATTAAAGGAGATAAATGTTTTGCATGCTGATGCCTGGAACCTAGAAAGCACTCAAACAATGTTAGTTCCTACTGTAATTAAGTCTATCTGTCACAGTCACCATAAGGTAAAGAGCCTGATAAACTAGAGGCACATAATAAACATTTGCTGAATGAACTATCCATTAAAACAAATTCCATTTAAAATCTAGGGGAAATCCCTGGAAAATAAATTGAGCCCGTATTACAGGTAAAGTTATACACATATGTCTGTGTAATTTATCCAGAGGTGCACCATAAGCCAGCAGAGACGATCACATTTTCTGATTTTTTTTGCCTTTTTCTAGGTGACAGACTTGGTATTGTTAGGTAGTTAAAATAGGAGACAGGAGTCCAGAATGGCGGTACCTAAAAGATAAGGGAGGGAAAAGCCCGTGAACATAGAACAAAGGAAGGTCCAAGGACCAGAGTGAGGACCTCAGGTAGAACAAACACTCCTGGCTAGCCCAATTTACACAGGGCAGGCCCAGGGGGAGGAAAAAACATAAAAAGAGGAGCCAAAGGGCCAGGGATCTCTCTCTCTCTCTCCCAGGCACTGGCATGCTGCCCCACTCTCTTCTCTTCGTGTCTTTGGGTTGACATGCCCTCACGCCTCAAGGTTGGATTTTTCTGCTATTTTCTAAATAAAATACAGCTGTAACAAGGAGCTGTAACACTGATCTGTCTAAGAGCTATAACGCGGTCTGTTCGAGACCCGAGAGCTATAACACGGTCTGTCCGAGAGCTATGACACGCCGAGGGCTCTAATGTCCGTAGCCTCAAATTTCTGTTTGGAGGAGACAGAACCGAGGAGAAAATATTCGCCTGATGGTATGAAGATGTGCTTGGCTGATTTAAACAGTGATCTTGGGACTTTCCTAGCGATCCAGTGGTTAAGACTCTGAGTCCCCACTGTAGGGCATATGTTCAATCACTGGTCAGGGAACTAAGATCCCACGTGCCTAGTGGTGCGGCCAAAAACAAAATGATAGGGCATTTATGTGAACAAGGTTCGCCTCTTGTCAAACAAAGCAATTTAAAAAGAGAAAACAGGTATCTCGTATTGGTCAGGCGGGTGTGCGCTCCTCGGCTCTGTGTCATCACAACAAAGATGTGGAGTGAGGACATTAAAGTCCTCAGCGTGTCGCAGCTGTCGGGTCTCGAACAGACCGTGTTATAGCTCTCAGGCAAATCAGTGTTACAGCTCCGTGTTACAGCTCTATTTTATTTATATAATAGCAGGAAAATCCATCCTCAAGGTGTGAGGGCATGTCAACCCAAAGATGCGAAGAGAAGAGCGCCCCAGCACGCAGGAGAGAGAGCCAGAGAGAGAGAACTGCGGCCGTTTGGCTCCTCTTTTTCATGTCTTTTCCTCCCCCGGGTCTGCCCTGTGTAAACTGGGCTAGCCAGGAGTGTTGTCTGTTCTATCTGAGGTCCTCACTCTGGTCCTCGGACCTTCCTTTGTTCTGTTTTTGCGGGCTTTTCTCTTTGTCTTTTAGCCACCGCCATTCAGGACTCCTGTTTCCTTTTCTAACTACCTACCATATTGAACTGAGAGAACGCTGAGACATACCACAAAGCAAATGATGCCAGCTCAGGAGAGAAGCTGTATAAAAGTCAATACGACAACATAAGAAGTTTCCCCTTCAAAATATAAGTAAATTCTACTATAACTGACATTATTTTAAAAGAAATGGTGAGACTCTTACTTTTCTAACAGGTTTGGGGCACTTGAGAAGGTAAGTAAATAAATCCACAGAATGCTATGAGTTTAAGAAACCATGCCAGAAAAAAAAAAAAAAAGAAACCATGCCAGAAGAATTTTTAAATCACCATCCCATACACAAAAGCAAAGATGTTAAAAAAAAAAAAAAAAGCTACGTAAAGATCTACACGAACACACTGATGCCTCAAGTGACACAAAATGTAACAGTACCAATGAAATGGGTTTAGGACAGATCACCAAAGCCACTGCAAAGTACCCAAACTTAACATCAGTTTGGTCAGGAATGACACTCCAGGAAATAATTATTTTGAAAAAGGAAGTATGCATGGCCTGTGGGAAGTATAATGCAATATCCTTCTTATGTCGCAAAGTAGAGTGAATGGATATACACTGAGGTTTCATTTGTCTGGGTCATTAGAGAGGGTAAGGAATGACAGGATGTCCTGGATGTCCTAAAACCATAGGATTATAGTTAAATCTGTCTGAGAAATTTTCTGAACTATATGAATAAACGGCATGAAGGTAGGAATTATGAATGAATAAACTGACTAAAAGTATTAGACATTTTAATATTGGAACAATGATAACAGGTATTCTAAGAAGTAAACTGATAGACTCCTTAACACAGGCGACTAAAGCAGCATTTCAAAGGCATGCTCCCTTCCTCAAGGTCAGCAAAGTCATTACCCCACCATGCACTTCAGGAGGAGTCACCGAGGGGGTTTTGTTTAAAATTCTCAGTGTAATACAGTGTTACCAGTCCTCTGACAATAACTTCAGTCTTTTACACATAACAATGTTCTCCACCACCTAAGGAGATTGCTACTTTAATTTTTTTTTCCTTATTCCAAATGGCCCATTAGTGAAATAAAGGCCTATTCAATACTTGCAAGAACCCCCATGGCTCCAAGCTAAGCTATTGCCTATAATCAAACTTTTAAAATAAGCCTGCTGCTCTCAGTTCTCCTTTATTTCCTCACAGGGTTGAAGTTCAGTTGAGAAACCTGAGTTTGGGTTTGGCCTCTCCCGCTTACCAGCACTGAAGTCGCATGTCCTCACCCTGCTTGTCTGGTCCCATGTTTTCCATCTGCAAGATGGGAGGGTTTGATTAAATGGTCTTGGAAGTTCTTCCCAAAGACACTGTCAAGCTCTTCTACGTGATTTTAGATGTCCGTTTGCATATTTGATTGGTAGACCTTGAGGTTATCTACTTTCAGACATAAGAAGGCAATTCTTTTAGGTGTGAAGTCTCTTCCTGTGTTCTCTGAACAACCGACTTTTTTTTTTTAACATGGAATATTGAGTCAAAGCACATTTCACTCGGTTACATTTTTCCATTAGAAATATGCTTGCCATTAAAATCATACAGCACTAATATTATCACAAACCATACCACTAAAGCAAAGGAAAAAATAAATTCATGAAGGCACAGTTGGATATGAACTATTTAATCCAATCATGATGTTTCTGTAAATCTGTTTAGATGGCTCGCCATTTATTTGCTCATTCATTCATTCACTCATTATTTATTGAGTGTGTACCATGTGTTAGGTGCTGTGCTAAATTTTATATTTATAATAGTTTTATATTTAGCACAGCACTTAGACACATGGTACACATTCAATAAAATTTTTAAAAGCCTTCTAAGGCATAGATATCACCCAACTCATTACATTATGTTAAAGTCTCTGAGCTTTCTTGACATCAGAAGACCCTCACTATATGCTAATATCCTCCAAGGGAGAAAGAATTGGTTTATCCCCTCAGACTTCATACCTTACAGAACCTCAACTATTCATGCCCATAACTGGACTTCTGTTATACATGTCTCTTTTATGCCATGATCCTTTCAGAAATTGTTAATGATTCTGGTTCCAATGAACATTTCTTCAATAAATGCATGTGGTAAGGTTAGCATGTGTCAAGCGGCATGTTGGGTGTCAGACATACACAGCGAACACAGCAGTGGGGTAACCATGCTGTAGACTGATCACTGAGCAGATACTGATGAAAAGTGTGTAAGGTGAGCAGATACTGATGAAAAGTGTGTAAGGTCAGTAAGATGTGTCACTATGTTCTTGGCCATTCTCATCACTATTACTATTTATTTATGTGACTGTCCTGTGGCTTTGAGTTCTTGAAAAACAGCAGGAACTCATAAATACTTTCTAAATGAAAACGTTCATTTAGAAAGTTCTAAATTTCTGTTTCTGATCACAAGGATATTGCTAACTCCAAAGAAGGTGGCTGCCACCAGTAAAGAACAAATGAACACTCATTATCAAAACATCTTTAGACATTTCTGTGGACATCTGCCTCATAGGCGTGGTTGCCTCCTAGTACCCATCCTCCCCCTCCCCTTTCCTAATGGAGCCATGATTTAGTTCAAGTCTCCCCCTCTCAATGTGGCCCATAGTTCTCAGAGGAAACCGATCCTATCCCAGATCCAAGGCTGAGTCTAGACAACGTACTCTTTCCGTGGTCATCTCAATGACCTTGGTGTTGATGGTTCAGAAGTAAGCATATACCTAAGTCAACCAGTCAGACCGAAGGAAATGATTTTTAGTCTATGGCCAGAGAAGTAGTCCTTTCTTCCACTATAATTAGGGACAACTGCTGCAACGGCACCCCACTCCAGTACTCTTGCCTGGAAAATCCCATGGACGGAGGAACCTGGTGGGCTGCAGTCCATGGGGTCGCGAAGAGTCAGACAGGACTGGGCAACTTCACTTTCACTTCTCACTTTCACGCATTGGAGAAGGAAATGGCAACCCACTCCAGTGTTCTTGCCTGGAGAATCCCAGGGTCGGGGGAGCCTGGTGGGCTGCCGTCTATGGGGTCGCACAGAGTCGGACACGACTGAGGTGACTTAGAAGCAGCAGCAGCTGCCAGTGGTGGCAATTATCTTGTAACCATGGTGGGAGCTAGCTTTAGAAAAAGGGTGACGTGGAGACCAGAGCAGATCTGAGATATTAGAAAAATGAAGCCAGAACTGTCCAACTTCTGGCTTCCAGTGTGATTATATATCTGTTTATTATTTACAGCATTTTAAGTGGAGTTTTTCGTTGCCTATAGTTAAAAGTATCTTGATAAAATCCTCCGGAAGCTATTTGTTGAACTCCACATTATGGGAAAAGAAATGTGCTTTTTAGAATACAAGAATGCATTTAAATTTAAATTCTGACCAGAAGGGCAGAATATCTGCTCCAAGACCCAGCCAGAGAGTGAAGAATCCATGATTATTGCTGTAAAGTCCAAACAACATTTACTATTAATAACTTATAAGGTTCTTTTCCCTCTCTCAAAATTTGATATTTAATACCCTTGATGTTTGCGTTTTTTTCTTTTGTGAATTGAAAAGGACTTCCTTTAAGTTAAAAGCAACATAAAGCAATATTCATTGGATAATTCATTCATTTATAGAGGCAAACAATTAACAACAAAAAACTCAAAGATGAAAAACTTCTATAAGAATCATGGTCATAGAATCACAGGTGGAAGTAAACCTTACAAGAGTGTCTAGATGAATGCCTTTCAAACTTTTCCACTGAAAACCACAAGGGAAATGTTTATGAGAATGGAAATCGTGCCTAAAGTGGCCTGTCAAAAGTGTGGAATATCTTCGACACTTGACTTTTTAATCTTTAAAAAGCAAAGGGATTTTGTATTCTAGGGCAGAATATTATTCACATATAGTCTTTCCCAACCCCTTAGTGAGATTAATAGCCCAGGAAGATGAGCACTGTCTTTGCTCTGTCTGTAGGCTGTCCTCACTGACACACCACTGTGTATCCCCACGGGCAGATGGTAAGTTTACCCAGCCATTACTCTCATGTCACACATCAGAGAACTGAGCCCAAGAGAGGTTAAATAACTTGACCAAAGGTCTTACGGTATTACTAGCAGAGCTGAAAACAGACTCAAGCTCACTGTAACTTCCAAGGCCAAATGCTTCTTTTGATCTTTGTAAGAAAATAAGAACAAATATAAATTAGAAGTTTAGCAACAGGTGTCCCAGAATTCATGAGACTGTGGGTCATATGCTGAAATGCCCACCTCAGTGACTTTGCACTTGCTCTGCTTTTTCTCTAGAAGACTCTTCTCACTCCCTCCATGGCTGCGTGCATCCCAGCATCTCTATCTCAGCTCATACCTTGTTGTTATTGTTTAGTTGCTAAGTCATGTCTGACTCTTTTGTGACCCCATGGACTGTAGTCCACCAGGCTCCTCTGTCCATGGGATTTCCCAGGCAAGCATACTGAAGTGGATGACCATTTCCTTCTCCAGGGGATGTTCCCGACCCAGGGATCAAACCTATGTCTTCTGCATTGGCAGGTGGATTCTTTACCACTGAGCCACCCGGGAAGCCCCAGCTGACATGTTACTATTTTACAAAAGAAGCCTTCCCTGACCACCCTATCTAAAGTAGTCCTTCCACCTCCAGCTATGCTCTACCATATCAATCTGATTTGGTTCTTTCATAGAACATATCACAATATGAAATTACATATGTATTTGTTCCCTTTCTGGTTCCCTCCCTCTTGAACATAAGCTCCACAAAGAACAGACCTTTTCTGTATTGTTAACACCAGAATTGGGAGTTTTCACATAGAAGATGTTTGAGAAATACTTTTAAATTGTAAATAAGTACCCTGTGCTGTCCTCTCTCTTTTTCCAAGCTGCCACTCTCCTACAACAACTTTCCTCCTTCGTCTTTGGCTTTTGAAGTATTACCCATACTAACGTGAGGTGAAGTCGCTCAGTCGTGTTTGACTCTTTGCGACCCCGTGGACTGTAACCTACTAGGCTTCTCTGGCCATGGGATTCTCCAGGCAAGAATACTGGAGTGGATTACCATTTCCTTCTCCAGGGGATCTTCCCGACCCAGGGATCGAACCCGGGTCTCCCACATTGAAGGCAGACGCTTTAACCTCTGAGCCACCAGGGAAGCCCAAGCACAACCCAAATCTTACTTCTTTCAGGAAGCCTCCCTTAGATCTATTTACCCAACTAGCTAGTGAGTACATGGAGAATAGGAAACTTGTCTTATTCATGTTTATACACCCAGATCCTAACACAGGAGGACCTTTGATTCTAGCCCTTCCCTCCCATCACCTGCTCATTTGCCTTTCTCAT
The DNA here is from genome assembly GCF_023091745.1 of Budorcas taxicolor. Taxonomy (NCBI): domain Eukaryota; kingdom Metazoa; phylum Chordata; class Mammalia; order Artiodactyla; family Bovidae; genus Budorcas; species Budorcas taxicolor. Next base: position 91,354,686 of record NC_068914.1, on the reverse strand, counting down.
CTCAGTGCATTCTTTTCTGGTTCTAGAAGACCATGTCAAGGTTATCCTACACATGACTAACTGTATTTTCCATTATGCCAATTCTGTTCCTTAAACACTTCAATGCAAATTTTAATTCTGTCATTTCATTTGGATTTCCCCCATGTGTTCTTTTCCTCCTGTCATCCAGGTTCTCTTTTTTACCTCAAGATATTCTTTCGTTGGGGCTTTCTGCACTGTTAGTGAGCTTCTGTTTCTTTGTAGTTGATGAAGATGCCTAAGTTATTTAAAATAGCATGCTATTTCCTGTAATAAATTATACTCAGAAGTACTCTCTTCTTATGATCCTTTAGCTTGATGCCTCTTCTGCTTAGCCTGCACTGTTATTCTGTGGGGCCCAGACTTAGAAGTTCCCCTGTTTTCATCCTTAGAAGGAGGGGAGGTCTAGTCAGATTCATATATTGACCAAACAGGTTATTCAGAGAGCTCGTATCCCTGTCTCTGTCTGGCAGCGAAGAGGTCTAATCCTGGATGTAAAGCAAAGGGAGGTTTGGTGTGTTGGATCTCTCCTGGCTCCAAGAATCTAGCCGAATTTAGCTCCAGTGGACCTACGTGGGATATACTCCCAATTCTTATCAAATGATGGATTTCAGAAGAACTGGAAAAGCCACAACCACCAATGTGTATGCAGTGAAATATTTCCTAAGACGCAATGCACTCTTCCTCCCGCCCCCTCTACGCTGTGTTTCACTCTGCTGCTTTCTAAATGGATTGCCTTCACATGGATACTGAAAGCGACGGGAACAGAATTTAAGCCTCTTCACAGGAAACGAAGAAAAAGAATAAAAGCAAGAGACCAAGAACTGAACCTTACCATTTGCAAAAATTAAGGACGGAGGAAGAGAGGGAGAGAGAAGCAGCAGTCCAAGAGCTAAATGACAGCCATGTCATGTCACAGAGATGACCTGAGGCAGAGGGAAAGCTGAAATACTGTGAAGACGTGACCATCAGCGTCAGCGATTGCATCAGGGAAAAAGAATGAATAGTGCATGACCGGGAGGTCCTAACGTCCTTGGACTGTTCAGAGGGATAATGAAGAGGATCACTCTGGCAGGTAATTAAGCAATGAATAAAACGATGAAGAAAGGAAAACCAGGGCATGCTTGCTGAGAAAGATCGACAGTGAAATACAGGAGAGAAATAGGGAGTAGGTGTCTATTTCAATGTTGTAGGAGAGATGTTAAAATCTGTGAGCACTATTTAAATCTCTAAGTAAAAATAATTGGTGTGATTGCCCTTTTTGCATTGGGGAAGACTATCTCAGGTTTAGAAAACATAAGAGGAGCCACGAGTACACTCTCTTTGAAAATAAAGGGTCACAAGTGGGATGAGGGGAAAGAATGCAATTCCAGAAATTAGAAACCTGAGAAAAGTAGGTAAAACATATATAAGGGAAAGCTCCGTGACTTTTTGAACACAGCATCCAATAATTTCTCCCTTAATTCTGCTAAATACCATGGAATTTGGGGACCTTTCTTTTTAGAATTTTGTAGAACTGTTACATGGCTCCAATACCAACTACAGGTTATTCTGTAGGCTTCTTGCCAAATTCTGAAGGCTTCTTATAACTAAATAGAACACTGAACTTGTATGACTTGATGGCGAGAAATTACCATAATGAGCAGATTTTAACAGAAGAAAAAGTGAAATTCCTTTGAACAGTGTTTAAAATGTATGCATTTTATAGGTAAGGAAAAGTCATTAAATACTACCTTTCATCTTTCACACTCTGAGAGCATCAAAGAGCTATGCTTTTCAACCACCATCCAGCAAGACTGTGACAACACAAAGGATCTTGGCCACCAGCAAACTTGGTAAAGGCGTTGGAACCCAAGAACCAGGAGTGCTGTGCCTCTCAGCTATGATGTACAACCCCAAAGACAGCCCTAGGAAGATCCCACCCATCCAGGAACAGCAAAAGCACAAACTAGCAGGCAATCACTCCATTCGTCTAACCATCTATTAGCTGCTTTTACTTCATGTGTCATTTGAGAAAGGTAGCAAATTGGAAACTCTTACACTCTAAGAACTAATTCCTGCCCTGGAAAAGAATCCTCAATCCATCAACTGCTTAACTATTTTAACTTCTAAAAAGGGATTCATTCAAGTAAGCCAGACAGAGAAAGACCAATATCATACGATGCATAAATGTGAAATCTAAAAGAAAAAAAACAAACAATGAAAGTATATACAAAACAGAAATAGACCCACAGATGTAGAAAACAAAGTTGTGGTTGCCAAAGTGCAAAGTGGGAGATAAATTAGGAGTTTGGGATTAACATATACATACTACTATATTTAAAATAGATAACCAACAAAGAGCTACTATATAGCACAGGGAAGTATACTTGCTATTTTGCAGTAACCAATAAGGGAAAAGAACCTGAAAAAACATATATATGTATAACTGAATCACTTTGCTGTATATCTGAAACTAACATAACATTGTAAATCAAATATATACTTCAATACTAAAAAAAAAAAAACAGTAAAATAAAATGAGATGCACTCATACAAGTAATTTTTGAGGACTCCTATGTTTCAGCTCTAAGACTGGAGCAAACAAATCACTTCGTTATGTGAGCAGAAGGATAAAGATCATATATACTAAGAAACAATATCCAAGGCATTAGGCTCAAGGGGCTCAAATCAGAGGGAAAGAAAAGACTCACAGGTTATCAATGTGCTTAAGTGACAGTAAACCCACCTAGGGATGACATTATTCTTATACATGGCAACTGCCTTTTTTATTAAGAATCTTTCCTATAACATCTTTCAGCCTCTAATCTAATTTTTCTCCTGGATACTGAGCTTGTCAGCTGAGCCTAACTTTCCATAGCAAAGTACCTTTCGATGATCTGACCTAACCTTTTTCTTAAGTACAGTCAACATAAATGGAGGCTGACACCATTTTTCCAAGTCTTATGTCAAGATAAAAGCATGACCAAGAGTGTACCTCTTCCCAGAGGAGCTGTAGAGGAGTTTGGGATCATCAACATGTTAATTCTCCAGAGAAATCTACAGTATAAGATGAGCTCACTTGTGCGTAATTAAACTAAAAATAAATTGTCATATTATATGGAAATGACTGCTGACATTTTCCCCACACATAACTCTAGTCTGAGGATAAAATCAGCCTAGCATTTTGTTGATGTTGAAATTCATTTATCCTACTAAATGCATAACATCAATTATTTAACTCCTTCTTCTACACATTTTAACCAGGGTGTACATCTTAGTTTCTGCATATTCAGTCCTTTTAACAGAAATTAATTCAAAAGTTAATAGGCCTACTATGGCTAGCTGCTATAACAGGCTCTGAGGACCTCATAAGGAAACATAAGGAAGAAGTTCTCTGCCTTCATGGAACTTACATGGAGCTTACATTTTAGTGGATGGATTCACAAATGCACCATCTACGAAGATAGTGCAGCAATGCTTTCCATCACAGTGAAATCTTTCTCTTAGCTTTGGAAACATCTGAATACTGAAGTGAGGTCAGTCAGCAACTTTTATTGTGCACAGTATTAAACCACAGCCTAGATCTAAATTTTAGCAGATTTGTGTGATAGTCAGTGGGCTTTTTTTCCCCCTATAGCACGTTGTTCTCCCTTGCATAAGCTACCTTTAATGGAGGTTATTTTTTCCCAGTCTTAACCTCACCAACCCTCCCCCCGCAGCATTACTCATTCTCCCAAAGTGTACTAAATATTCTCTTGCAAATTGTATGCTCATATGAGAGGACCTTGTTTTGAAGGGTACTTTCTCGGCTTTGATCTTGTCTTTTACAAGATCTCCAAAGTCTCCTTAATGTGGCATAAAGTGTGATCACTTCTTATCTTTTCAGGTCACTTCATACAACTCACTTTAGAGTCCACAATAACACGCATGCTCCATCTTACCCCCAAAGCCCTTGCTCATGCTTCATGTGCCACCTGGAATAGGCTTTGGCCACATTCTTTCTGGGGCAAAACACTTTTTCATCCTTGAATACTTAGTTCAGACTCTGTCTTCTCCAAGAAACTTTCTCTGAGCCTTATATCGGGGCTCCCCAGGAGTCCTTTAAGTTCTCTGTGCTGGCACAGTACACAAGAAAGAACTGTATTAACTGAACTTGCCACACTGTATTATAATCATCTGGCAGCAGATCTAAATGGAGAGATGAAGTCCTGGTCATGTTTGTGAACTTATGTCTTGCACAGTGCCCTCCATATGCCAGATACTAAAAGACATATTTGCCCAGTAAACACTTCAGTGAATTTAAAAACACGCTTCAATAAAATTCTTTAACAGGAAAAATAGCAAGTGACAAAAACTTATAAAATTATCAAGATCCCTAAACTAAAGAATGTTTCTTAACTTGGTCCCAATGTTTTCCTTCTTTTTCAACACAAGCTGTCTATTTATTAAACTCTGGGTTTTAACTAGATATTAAACACAAGTAAACGCTTGTTTAAACTTGAAAAATCCTACAGGGATCGTGGAAGTTGATAGAGGAAACACAGTAAGCAACTGAACAAATATCTGTTATGAGATTTACCCTCTGCCCAGGAGACACCAGGAAGAACCTCATTAGCAAAGATCTTCCTTCACCTATGAGGTAGTGAAAAGGGAATTGCCAAAGCCCTCAAGGCAAGGAACGGATGACATCAACCTTATCCTGAGCAATCTGAATCTATCTGCAATGCCATGTCCTCCAGAAGGGGCCTGGATGAGAAATGGGAGTTAGCCACGTTTTCATTCATGGTTTTTTTCCACCCTGAGCAGCTGCCCTTCTAACAAAAAGACGAACTTGCGCTTTGGTTATGGAGATCCCCTTCACAGTCAGGCTTTATTTTTTTTCTTTTTGCCTCTTTCAATTGCTACTTTCTTATTTTTGGGCCAGCTACCTTTTTAGTAAAATTCCTAAGCCAAATAGGTTTTGAATTTCTGTCTGTTGTACAATAATGTATAATAAAGAATGTTATTTAATTTTTGTTCAGTCGCTCAATTGTGTCCGACTCTTTGCAACCCCATGGACTGCAGCACACCAGGCTTCCCTGTCCTTCACCATCTCCTGGAGTTTGCTGAAACTCATGTCCATTGAGTTGATGATGCCATCCAACCATCTCATCCTCTGTCGCCCCATTCTCTTCCTGCCCTCAATCTTTTCCAGCATCAGAGTCTTTTCCAATATATAATGAAGACTGCTTTTGTCCTGATTTCCTGGAAGGGAGCTTCCAAACTCAGAACTACCCAAGTGACAGGAGTATCTTTGTTATTCATAGTAGATTCTCAGGCCATGCCTGAATTTATGCTAATGAAGCAACTCTAGGTGGGCTCCTAGTTTCAGGATGGAGGCCAGCAGTGCTAGAAAGACCATCCATGAGATTACAAGGATGGGACTTAAAGCCCTGTGATAAAAAACTTGACCTCTGGGGAGGGAAGTGGGGCTAAGGATTGAATTCAATCGTATGGCCAATGATTCAGTAAGCCATGCCTATGGAATAAAAAGCCCAATATAATCTCTGGACCTAAGGTTCTAGTGAGATTTCTGGTAGATGGACAAACTGATGTGTCTGGAAGGCACTGTCCTGATCTTAAGAAGAGAACACTTGAAAGCTCCCTCTGGACCCTGCTCTGTAAGTCTTTTCATTTGGCTGGTTCTGATTTGTTTAGTTCAGTCGTTCAGTCCTGTCCAACTCTTTGCGACCCCATAGACTGCAGCACACTAGGCCTCCCTGTCCCTCACCACTCTCCGAGCTTACTTAAACTCATATCCATCGAGTCGGTGATACCATCCAACCATCTCATGCTCTGTTGTCCCCTTCTCCTCTTTCCTTCAATCTTCCCCAGCATCAGGGTCTTTTCCAATGAGTCAGCTCTTCACATCAGATGGCCAAAGTACTGGAGCTTCAGCTTCTGCATCAGTTCTTCCAATGAATATTCAGGATTGATTTCCTTTAGGATTGACTGCTTTGATCTCCTTGCAGTCCAGGGGACTCTCTGATTTGTATCCTTTATAATACAACTGTAACTATAAACAATAGTGCTTTCCTCAGTTCTGTGGGTCATTCTAGTGAATCATCAAACCTGAAGGGGTTATAGGAACCCCTGAATTTATAGTCCACTGATCATAAGTCAAGGTGGCCCAGAGAAACCCAGAACTTGCAACTGGCATCTGAAGTGAAGGCAGCCTTGCAGGGAACTCTGCCCTTGACCTGTGGAATCTCCAGGAGGTAGTGGTGCTATGATACTGTTCTCCTATGGTAACTACACAAGTACCATATTGATTCAGCATGAATAAAAAAAAATACATCAGGTCGAGAGGCAGGGGAGCCGGGTGCAGGATCAAACCTGTCATTTAATAGCTCTGTGCTCTTGGACAAGTCACATAACTGCTCTGAGTGTCAATTTTCTCCTTTCATTCTCCTTAGAATGAAAGGGCTGGACTCAGTAGTGGCTTCTGCTATTTTCTATCTCTCACTGTTGCCATTAGGCCTCAGTTTAGAGGAGAAGACAAGGACTGCTTTTTCATCTGGATGATTTTCTCTGCAGCCTCCTATTATTAGCAACAGTTCACAAATAGGTTTGAGGCCATTGTATTTGCTAGTAATTCACAGGCTTATTTCTGAAGTAACTGTAAAAATGATTTCCCCACAGTTCAAAAAGGAGGCAAAGTACAATGATAGGTTACAACAGAATGCTCAGAGAAAGGAACTGCACAGGTTAAGAGATATAAGGAGTGAAGATGGTGATGAGTGAGGTGGGGATGAGCTAAGCCACTGAGAGATGGTAGGACCACGGGATGGATGACAGGAAAAGGAATAGGGGGAAACTGGATAGCACCTGATGCTACCATAATTCCAAAAAGTGCTTGTTGGTCATAGCAAAGATAATGAAGATCAGGTGATATAAGAGAAAGGCTTTGAAATGGTGAGAAATTGCAGGGGAACAATAGTTGAAACCAAATGTTGCATACAGTAGTTGTTAGACACAAGAGGTTATTAAGCCCTTGAAACGTGACTACTCTGGACTTAGATGTGCTAGAATGTGTGAAACAAAGACCAGATTTAAAAGATTTAGTATGAATTTTAAAATGGAATACATAACATTAAAAATTTTCATATTGGCTATTAATACATGTTAAAATGATAATTGGGGGATATATTAGACTAAAATAAATAAAATTAATACTTTTAATTTTTTTAATGTGGCTAAAGGAACATCTTCAATGACATCTGAGGACTAGCATTGTATTTCTATTGGAAGCACTTACAGACATGTTTAGATGTGTCTGAGGGGTATATGAAGGATTCTAAGTGTTTAGTATCAATTCCGATGAATCTGGAGAAATGAAAGAAAGCACAGCCATCATTAGAGAAGTCTGCTAAAGAAGCAATGTCTTCATGGGAAAGCCAATTTTCAATATCAGGAAGGAAGTAAAGGGTTATTTGAAAGAAAGGATGTGATAGAATGTAACATAGGTGTTACCTGGTGCCAAGGTAAGGATCATATTGCAACATATAAATGTATCACATCAACACCCTTTACACTTTACCCTTACACAGTGTGTGCAGGTGTGCTCAGCCGCTCAATCATGCCCAACTCTGCAATCCCACGGACTGTAGCCCGCCAGGCTCCTCTGCCCGTGGAATTCTCCAGGTAAGAATACTGGAGTGGGTTTCCATCCCACTCTGCAGGGGATCTTCTCGACCCAGGGATTGATCCTGAGTTTCCTGCATTGCAGGTAGATTCTTTACAGTCTGAGCCACCAGGGAAGCCCCAGCCTTACACAGTGCTGTGTCAATTCTATTTCAGTTTTTAAAAAAAAAAGAGAGAGAGAGAGAGAGAAAGAAAAGAAAAACAGGTATAGTTCAAGTGTCAGGGGCAGGTTGGTAAATTAAATCACAGGAGAGGTAGGGACTTGGACATTCATCTACCCCCAGGCTGATTCCAAAGCTGACAGCATTTCCCTTAGTTAAGCCCAACTTCTTTTTAGAAAGCAAGGTGGATGAATAAGTCATCCAACTATAACACAGTCAATTAGCAAACATTTATTAAGGATTTAACACATCCTATGCTCTAGAGATCTAAAAATGAGTAAGTTCCTGCCCACAAATTGTTCTCAGTTTAGTAGGATAAACAAGAATATAAAAATAGATAAATTCCAATATGTGCTGTGCTTAGTTGCTCAGTCATGTCCGATTCTTTGTGACCCCATGGACTGTAGCCCACCAAGCTCCTCTGTCCATGGGTATTTTCCAGGCAATAATACTAGAGGGGGTTGCCATTTCTTCCTCCAGGGGGTTTTCCCAACCCAGGGATCGAACCCAGGTCTCCTGCACTGCAGGCAGATTCTTTACCATCTGAGCCACCAGTGAAGTCCAACTCCAATACAAATCGTGGCAAACAGAATAATTGTGTGTAAACTAAGCCCTGGGGTCAAAGCTGACAGTGAGATATACACAGCTTAAGGCCTGTGTGCTGTTTCCATTGGGTCATGTGTGGTAGGAAGCATCCATTCAGCACAGTTTCAATTCTAGCGACAAAAGGGTCATGCCTTCTTTTACCTGAAAACATTAAACCTTTTGATCGGGGAGAAAAATGTTTTTCCCATACTACTTTTACAAATATAAAGGAAAATAACTGATAGTTTACAAACGTACTCAACTGTTTTTCATTTAAACTATAATTATCCTTCATTCAAAAAAATTTAAAAATGCCTGCTTATATCCTGCAGTATTATTTTTAGAAGCCTTTCTATAAAACAAAACATGCACACAACTGTACCTGCTTTCACTACCGTAAGATGCCAGATGGTTACAAAAGAGGATATTTCTTTCATTTTCCTAACTTTTAAAAAATAAAATACAGTGTGTTTGGTACAGTTCGTTTCTAAAAGGTGTAATGTGAAACAGCAAAATCTCCTTGGCTTAAACAAATCAGCCCGTGTTGACCTTTCTGGTTCTTCTCATTGTCAAAGGTACCACAGTCAAGGTGAAGATAACTTTGATAACAACTGGTGTGCATGTGTTTATTGGGTGGGGTGAGGGCGGTGCACATACATGTGTGTTTGGGGCAAGAACTGACCATCTCTGGGGCTCTAATCACTGTGGTTAGAACAAGTCCATGATGGAGCAAAGGCAATGGGTGTTCAGTTCAGTTCAGTTCAGTCGCTCGAGTCGCACCTGCCTCTCTGCAATCCCATGAATCGCAGCACGCCAGGCCTCCCTGTCCATCACCAACTCCCGGAGTTCACTCAGGCTCGCGTCCATCGAGTCAGTGATGCCATCCAGCCATCTCATCCTCGGTCGTCCCCTTCTCCTCCTGCCCCCAATCCCTCCCAGCATCAGAGTCTTTTCCAATGAGTCAACTCTTCGCATGAGGTGGCCAAAGTACTGGTGTTAGAATCTGAATAAACTGGACCCAAATCTTATCTCTATGGCTTACTAAATTTAGAACCTTGGGAATGTGAACAACTTCTCAGAATTTCAGTTTTATCACCAAGATAATGGAGCTCATATGCTTCACACCCAGAGCAGTGTGAAAATTAAATGAATAATCTGCTACATAGGAAGGCGCTCAGTGTCAGTTCTCCAACGCTTCTTTCCTACAATCTCCGCTGCCCCTTCGGACCTGGTCATGGCCATCTACCTCCAAAAGAATGACAAAACTGTATCAATCAGCAGAGTAGCTATTCATCTCCTAAAGGTATCAGTGCATCAGTGAAAGCGGTCAACCACATCCTGTGTATTAAAATGAAAGAACATGGTTCTAAAATAAAACTGTCATTAATTTCTATAAAAATTAACTGCTTAAGGATTTTCTAGCAAAATTAATCCAAGCTAATTGAATAGTCCTTGAAGAGCAGGAAAATCATGAGGGCCATCACAGACTATTGATTCAGTTTCTACGAAGTTGAAAAGCAAATTATAGGAAGTTGTGATGAGAATCTCCCTATCAGCATGAATAAAGGCTCATAAACTTCACTCACTGAATTCCAACAGTCTAAAATTCAATAGAAGAACTATGTCTTAAAATAACCCTAAGACGGTGTGTTTTATCAGAAAAATAACCTACTTTAAGTCATCTGTAAAAAGAAATAAGATATAAACTTATTTTTTATTGAGCAAAGCTTTTCACTTTTTGATAGCAAAGTCTTTTTTTTTTAATTTGAGTAAGTATAATTTCCACAAAAAAGTTCCTAGGGAAAATAATAATCCATTTGGTTCGAATAAATCACAATGCTGAGTGCAGTCTCCAGTGATTAGAACACTTAATGAATGTGCAGGAAATGGCAAGAAGAAAAAGCAAGTATGCCTGAACAACATGTTACAAGGCCATACATCAATTCATGTAATTTTTTTAAAAAGTAATTTAGAACAGGTAGATATTTTTAAACTAACTATATGGGCGAGAAGGCTCAGAGAGGGTGAGTAATTTGCCCAGGGTCACACTGCCTACTACGTGGACCAGAACTCACATCAACTGATTTATTTGCTCTCCTTTAAACACTTAGTGTTGGAACCCCATGGAAGTTATGCAGTTTCCCAGGCCACACAGGAATCCTCTCAATAACATTCTTGACGTGTGGTTATTTGCTCTCTATTTAATAGTTCCAGTGACTCACTCTTTTCATAAGGTCACTGTTCCCATTTCTGAAATCTCTCTCTACCAGTGATCTAAATTGTCTCCCCAGTTATTCTTAGCCTTTGTCCCTGAGCCACATAGCATAAATCTAATCCCCCCTCCACAAAGGGGGTGTCCTCTAGAACTCTCTGCATATCAAAACTAAACACCGCTGGGACTTCCCTGGTGGTTCAGTGGTAAGATTCCGTTTCTGATGCAAGAGGCACAGGTTCGATCCCTGGTTGGTGAACTAAGATCCCATATGCTGAGCAGCCAAAAAACGAAACAAAAAAAGCTGAACATTCCTTCCTCCCATCTGGTTTTACCATGAGGTGCTGCTATGGGTGCCATCAAGGTACGATGTCAGAAAATCCTCGCTCATTTCTACCTTCCCATCTCCTGCCACCTTTCTATTTTCATTTCCTAATACCCCTGAGGTGTTTAAAATGGAATCATGCATAGACTGACAAATGAAGCCATGTACAATTAAAAGGCAACCAGTATCAATAACTATGCTCATCCTGAATTATTGATATTCCTGAAATATGTGGCTCTCTTGCATGGAAGATTATTTATAATTTCTCTCTGTCAGCATCAACAGTTATCATATCTCTTCATCTTTCACATTCAAAGAGAGAATCATCCAATCACATACACAATAAGCATTTACTGAATATCAACTACATGTCACGTCCTATGCCTTAATCTATGACAAGCACTACCCATAGAAAAATTGGTACTAACCTAAAAAAGGCTAATAGTATTATTATTATCATATAACTTTCACTGAGCCATTTATTGTGTACTAAGCACAGTTTCAAGTGATTTACATTTACATGCATTAACTTACTTAATCCTCACAATGACCAGAAGTAGGTGCTATGGTGATCATCATTTTTGATATGGAAACTGAGTCCCAAAGACACAGGGGAATTTACCCAAGACCTCCAAGCAAGTAGTGGCTGCCACCAGGGCATGGGGTAAGAATTTCAAAGAAAGTAATTTCTCTTTCTTTTCCCAGTCTTTTTTTTTTCCTTTCTTTCAGTTTTTCTGTTATTTCTCAGCTGCCTAAAAGTGAAGTCACTCAGTCACATCCGACTCTGCAGCATCATGGACTGAAACCTACCAGGCTCCTCTGTCCATGGGATTTCCCAGGCAAGAATACTGGAGTGGGTTGCCATTTCCTTCTCCAGGGGATCTTCCCAACCCAGGGACTGAACCCAGGTTTCCTGCATTGCAGACAGACACTTTACCATCTGAGCCACCAGGGACTAAGGAAGAAGTGAAGGTCAGTCATGTCCAACTCTTTGTGACCCCATGGACTATTCTATCCACGGAATTTGCCAGGCCAGAATACTGGAGTGGGTAGCCTTTCCCTTCTCCAGGGGATCTTCCCAACCCAGGGACTGAACCCAGGTCTCCCGCATTATAGGTGTATTCTTTACCAACTGGGCCACATGGAAAGCCCACAAGGAAAGGAATGGGGCAGAGAACAGGGAGTTAGGGTTTTCACAGCAAGAGGCCCAGCATGTACAAAGGCGCCAAGCTGGGGAGGCTGGTGGCTTCCAGGAACAAGTATCAGGCTGAGGGAGAGGGAAGGGAGAGAAATACTGCCAAGGAAGAACTTTCTGATGGGAGGGTCTTTGAGTGACATGAGGAACCACAATATATTTAGCAACATAACTAATATTCACTAATTGATTCCTTCTATTTAAGTATTATAAGCACTAAAGGCATCTTTATTGTCTATGCTTTATTGTCTATATAATGCTAAAAGGTGGCATTACAAATATTTAGAATTTAATATTATCTATAGTCTTCTTTTCTGTGAAATTGCTTCAGTTCATAATAAACGCAAAAGGAAAGAAAGGTAGCAAGCATCTCCCTGATTAAATTTGTAAAAGGGAAGCAGCATTATAAAATGCATTTACAGATTATCCCACTTGTGAAATTTCATTTGATAGATATCACCATCTTCTTAATCTTTGGACTGTGAAATGTTTAAAAGGTCTTTTGGCTTGTGTGTTTTGGGTTTTGAATTAAAAAGGATCTTCAGTGGTCCCTTAAAAATGTAGTGTAACTAAAAATCTACAAAATCAGTAGAAGAATTTCATTCCGTATACATACATACACACACACACATAATCATATAGCTGCAATATTGGCCTTCAAGTTCCCTTTGTACCATCTGAAGAAGAGAGCTGGATCCTGACTAATGTCCTCGTGTGCGTTAGTTGCTCAGTCGTGTCCAACTCTTTGTGACTCCATGGACTGTAGCCCGCCAGGCTCCTCTGTCCATGGGATTCTCCAGGCACGAATACTGCAGTGGGTTGCCATTTCCTGCTCCAATATCCTCATAGGCTAATCATTTTTTAAAAGTTCACTTTGACTCATGTAAGCCGATACTGTTAAAAATCTATCATCCCTAATATTTCCCTGATACCCTGAGATGATCAATAATTCCAGCTCCTAGGCTTTTCAGGAGTTAATGTTACCTTACTACAGATTCTTCTGTGCAGACTGCCAGTGGCAGGGCCTTCTGATGCCTTTCTCTATGTAGTTGATAGAAAGGACCTTGAGAGGCTTTTGTACTGTGAAACCACGCACACTCTTTAGCAGAGGCGACTCATTTACCCTTCCGGCTTTCGATCTGTTAGATCAAGAGGTTAGACAATGCAATCTCTAAGGTCCTCTCTGCTCTCATGTGCAATGATTGTGTGAACTGTGGCCGACTTGGTTTCCTCCTTGATAGACGTGGAGTGTGACAGAGAGCTTGACCTCGAGGCTACCATTAAAAAGTCTATCTTAGCCATGTAAAAGGCTATGTCCTTTTAGGCAGGTGTGACATACAGGCTAGAAATTCACACTGATCAAGTGATTCATTTAGTCACAAGACTTTACATTTTTAATGGGTCATTTTGTTAAAGAGGGGCCAGTCTACCCATTGGAAGCAATGAAGACAAAGGAGGGGTACAACTCTGAGCCTTAGCATGCAGTCTGATTCTGATCTAGAGCACTCTGATCTACGTCCTGTGTGTGGCGGGTGGGAGAGAAAAGGTCTTTCTACTTCCTTCCCTCCAAGAATTCTCATGGAGCCATTCTATTTAGATTTCTCACTCTTTGCTCGCCCGTCTCTCTCCCTCTATTTACCACCTTGCCCAAGAAAATTCTACATAATCTCTCTTTATTATTTAGAGCAATTCAGTTCTCTCCATGCTCCTCTTATAACCCAGTTTTAAAAAATGCAAACCCAGTGGAGAGCCTTTCCTTAAAAATAATCACAAAGTCTTACATAGTGTCATGGTTTTAAATAATGACATTTTACCATTACAAATATCTTCAAAATATGTGCCCTAAATGATGGACATCAACTCTAAACAAAAGTTAGCCTAGGCTGTATTATAATATCATGACTTCCAAAAGGGACATTACAAGTGTATTACTCATTATAATCTTATACATTAATACAGTTATTCTCAAACTTGAGCATGTATCCAAATCAACTAAAAAGCTTGGCAAAACAGATTTCTGGGCCTCATCTCCAGGGTCTTGGTTTTGGATCGTTTGGAGATTTGCATTTCATACTTGTTCTGTGCACTGCTAATACTGTCCCTTTAAACATCCCTGGTTTAACACAAGTTCTCATCCCCTCCACCTGAGAAGAGCAGAAGTGCATCAGAGTGCTTTTAGGAACATAATGGCTAGAGCTTTCTGCCAAAGGTGTAGGTAGCAAATACTTTCACCTGTCCCCTTTCAGCCCACATAGAGTGATGAATCATGCTATTCCCACAGATTCTAGTCTATTTCCTCTAAGATCTACTGAGCGAGGGCTGGTGTGGTCTCACATTAATCATCCTGCCCAGACTCCTGTCATCACAGTAAGGATATGCTCAAGGCTTACATTATAAATGTGAAACTGTAGAAGATGACGTTTATTTCCATCCCCATAGTTTTCCCTTCATCACGGTGATTGTTGCTGATTACTCCTGAATGCTGGTGGGAGAGAATATGTAAAGAATGAAAATTTTTGAAGGAGATGAAAACAGTTGATATGGCACATGATGCTTCATGTGTTTAGTGTGTAAACCTGATAATAATTTTTGTATTCTTTTGAGCAGGTGACAGATGGGTGACTTCAGGCATAGAAAGGATTGATGCTCTGATTTGATGGGCGCTCCCACGACATCATTGACAAGGCTTTGTGAACAAGAATCACAATCAAAATTTTAGCTACTGTTCAGCATCAACTACTCAGCATCTTCTTACCAGTGAGATTTCTCCTGAAATCAGATGTTTCTACAGGATTCCTTAAATTTACCAACCTAATCAATAATCATGTATAATACAGAAACTCATACAACACAGTGACAGGCTCTGTAAGAAACATTTGTGGCTGAAATTAAAGAATCACCTTAATGGTTCAGTGTAGAAAGCAAAGCTTCTCCTATAGTATCTCTTTCCTGACTCCTCTGTCATGCAGGACCTCATTGGTTATATAAGAATGGCCAGTAAAACTCTTTTTTAAAGTGGGTTCACCCCAGAGTATCAGATCACATCAAGATATACAAGCCCCTCTCATCACAGCAAAAAAAAAAAAAAAAAAAAACCAAAACCCTTAAAACTAAAAATCAGATGCTGTGCTTATTTCCAAATGGGTGCGTACTAAGTCACTTCAGTTGTGTCTGACTCTGCAACTCCACAGACTCCAGGCTCCTCTGTCCATGGGGTTTCTCCAGGCAAGAATACTGGAATGGGTTGCCATGCCCTCCTCCAGGGGATCTTCCCAGCCCAGGGATCGATTGGCAGGTGGGTTCTTTACTATTAGCACCACCTGGGAAGCTCCTTATTCCCAAGGCTAGGGTTTAAAGGTTTACATTAAATGTGATTTTTTTTGTGTGTGTATGGATAAGTCTCATTTTTTTACTCTTACCAACCTGTTCTTAGAGACGCTAGAAATTCAGCTGGCATGAGAATTAAATAGATCTTTTTTTATTAATTTTAAAATAACATGTTTCTTTTTAGTCACAGATAAATTTTTCATGGGTGATAGCTTGAAATCTCTGTCTGATTTACTGGGAAAAGAGGAGGAGGGGGCTAAGGTAGCATCATGAGGTGATTTTTCATGAAAACAGAAAACCTGTATGGCTCAGCTGATGAACATGGAGAGTAGGTTAATGTTGATTACTTGGCAACACACTAAAAGACTGATTTATAGAAGGTATGTTTCTCAGATATTAGAAGTATTTTAACACTTTAAATGGCCATTATATATCCTTCTGGGGGAGAGTGAACTTCTAAATCTGTCCTTAAATAATATTTAGTCAGCTCCTCTGACACTGGCTTTGTTGGATACCTGTTTGTTCCTTCTTCTCTTGTTCTTCTCTACTTTGTTTAGCTCAATGATCTGGGGCATGACTATACTTAAGAACTCGTGACATGGAAACTTATTCAATCATCAAATCTTATTGGGTAAAGACTGTCTTATAAACAGTGTCATACAGAAGGATGCCCAAGATGGGTATGTGATAGTACCTGTCTTAAAGGTGAATATAGTTCAGAGGGGGAGACAGACATATGACTAGATGAGTTACTGTAAAACTAATGAACAAATACCTATACTGGGAAGGGTAGGTAAGGAGAGATTCACTTCCTAGGGATATGAAGGTGACTTCAACTGGAGGCTTTGGCTGAGCTGAGTTTCCAAGGATGTATTAGCAAATGGAAGAAGAGAAAGGGAGAGAAAGGGAAAACATTCATACAGGTTCTATCTTTCCTCCAATTTGCATAAAGGACAAATTCCTAACTTCCTAAGACAGAAAGTCAGAACTATAGGATTTCACTTTACATTTACTTTCACTTCCATTTTTAGCCAATGTTACAGAATGTCTCTAATAAATTACTAAAGATGTGTTGCAGCTAAAAGCATAAACTAGAAGCATATAGCTGACCTGAAAGGGAGAGAAGAGTAAGAAGAAAATTAATGCTGCCCCTACAGTTCAGCATTGTTTGTCCTCTTTTTTAAACCAAATTAATCTGATTAAACTAGCTTAAACATCAAACAGCAATTGCTTACATTTGGTTGAAAATGTTTTATATGAGGGTTTTGGCTCTTTAAGAACATTATATTAAGACATAATTTCAAGTACCCTATATCATATTTTAAATTATTAATTATAAAGCTGTTAGAAAAAAGTATGTATATTAAACTAGCTGTACTAGCTACAGGAGAAAAAAAGCTTAAGACTTTCGGCAAAGAAGAAAGGAAACCAAAAAGATTAGCAGATCATTCTGGGGCAAGACTCATAAAGCCATTTTCCTCCATTTTTACTCTGAACTGCTAGGCTGAGAGGTCTATGTACAATCAGCTCAGAAAGTGACGTGAATGCAAACCTATGGCTAAGACACAACATAGCAAGCCCAACAGCTAATGGTCACAGTGAACTGATAAAAGTTAAAGATGAATGGAAAATGTATCCTTTTCTTTTAAAACTTTTTCTGAAAGAATGTTTGTCTTATTAAATTTCAGCTGTCTTAATGACAAATTGTATATCTTATTCTAAACAGTAGACAGGAAAATGTATTAACACTAACCATCCTCACTTCGATGAGCCGTGGGTCCCACCAACCTGGTGTTTCATGCTTTACTCCGCAAAAATTGGCTGTACAAATCCAAGGCCATGAAATAAACAGACATCAAGAGTTCCTCTTTCCTTTACATTTTTCTTCCCTACTGTTTGTCTTTCTCTATTCAAAGTTTCATCAAAACATTATCAAAACCTTTCTGACCCCACTAATGCAGCGGCTCAAAACCAAATTTAATATCCCTACTGCACTACATAGCTTTAGATACGAAGAAAAGGGACTTTCAAAACAGCCAATAGTTCTCAAAACTAATATTTCCCAGTACTAGCTGGGAAAAAATTTTGATATATTAACTTTCATATACTTTCAATGAGATTGTGTCTTAGACACTCAAAAACATTTTCCTTTCTTTAGTCAAAATAGTTTTCTTGACTCAGAAATAAAATGTCTATCCAGTCTTAATTTATTTCTTGATTTTAACATTTATATCCATGAAAAGTCACAGCTTTAAAAATAAAATATTTTCTAGGGAAAAAAAACCTTTTCTAACTGTGAAATCAATTTAGTTCTAACCCATATTAATCAATAAATACAGAAAAGCATAAAATAGAAAAGAACAGAACAGAAATTAATATGCTGCATGTAGTCAGCGAAAATACTGGCTTCTGGAGTTTTCAGTCATGCGTGTGCACATGTATCTATATCAATCATGAGGTAAGCTGGCTCGTGGCCCAAAACATTGAAAAAACAATGTTCCAAGACATGCTGATGTCTCATTGTATTACATTTATTAGGAAGAACTACTGTATAGCGCAGGGAACCATACTCAGTGATCCGTGGTGACCTAAATGGAAACGAAATCTAAAGAGGAAGGGATACATGTATACATATATCTGATTCACTTTACAGTAGAAACTAACACAATATTGTAAAGCAACTATACTCCATAAAAATTTTTAAGTATTTAATACATATTTTAATAATTTAATACGTAATTTATTACAGATGAGCATATGGCCATTTATTCTATGTCTCAGAAACAGTGAGTAGTGTGTAGCTTGGCCACTGAGCTCATGCTGCAAGATGAAAGAAGATGCTACTAAAGAAATTATTGATAATATGTTGAAATTGAAGACTAATAACATTGGCTCCTAAAAGAATACGTTGCAAATATCTGAGTATCTCTGGCTTTCATTCAATCATGGAACCTGCATTTATGAAGAAAAATTTATACAGGCCCCATAACAGACCCAGGGAAGGACACTATGAACAAAAAAAGCCATAGTCACTGCTGTCATGGAGCTTATAATAAGCAAATATTAAGCAAATAAACACACAAATAAGGTAAAAGTATAGCTTTAAGGACTTCCCTGGTAGTTCAATGGTTTAAAAAAAAAATCTGCCTGCCAATGCAGGAGACATGAGTTCAAATCCTGGGTGGGGAAGATCCTCTGAAGAAGGAAATGGCAACCCACTCAGTATTTTTGCCTAGGAAATCCCATGGACAGAGGAGCCTGATGGTGTACAGTCCATGGAGTCGCAGAGTCAGACACAACTGAGTGACTAAACAACAATAACAAAAGCTGTTAAATGCTATGATGTGTGAAAAAAAGGGTAATGCATAAGCCTCACCTTCATAAATATATGAATTAATATATTATAATTGAGTAATATCAATTATTAGCATCATGATATAAATAATAGTATAATATCTTATGCCAATTTAATACTATTTTTACAGATGGCCAGTAAGCAAAAGAAAAGATGCTCAATATCACTAATTATTAAAGAAATGTAAATCAAATCTACAATAAGGTGTCACCTCACACCAGTCAGAATGTGTATGTGCTCATTCATGTCTGACTCTGCAATCCCATGGAATGTGGCCTGCCAGGCTCCTCTGCCTATGGGATTTTCCAGGCAAGAATACTGGAATGTGTTGCCATTTCCTCCTCTAGATCTTCCCGACCCAGGGATCAAACCTGCATCTCCTGCTTTTACAGGTGGATTCTTTACCACTGAGCCACCTGGGAAGCCCCTGTTCAGAATGGTTAACATTAAAATATCTACAAATAAATGCTAGAGAGGATGTGGAGAAAAGGGAACCCTCCTACACTGTTGATGGGAATGCAAATTGGGGCAGCCACTATGGAAAACAGTATGGGAATTCCTCAAGAAACTAAAAATAGAGTTGCCGTATGATCCAATAATCCCACTCTTGGGCACATACCCAAACAAGACTATAATTCAAAAAGATACATGCACCCCTATGTTCATAGCAGCGCTATTCACAACAGCCAAGACATGGAAACCACCTAAATGTGCACTGAGAGATGCATGGATAAAAAAGACATGCTACAGAGATACAGTGGAATACTACTCAATTCTAAAAAAGAAAAACAATATAATGCCATTTGTAGCAACATAGATGCTACATAGAGAGATTATCGTATTAAGTCAGAGAAAGACAAATACCATATGATATCACTCATATGTGGAATCTAAAGTATGGCACAAATGAACCTATCTACAAAACAGAAGGTTTCCCCGATCGCTCAGTGGGTAAAGAATCTGCCGGCAAACAGACTCAGACCTAGAGAACATATTTGCCAGAGGGGAACAGAGGTGGGGGATGGATGAACTGAGAGTCTGGGGTTAGCAGATGTAAGATAATATAAATAGAATGGATAAACAACAAAGCCTTTCTGTATATCATGAGAAACTATTATATCCAATATCCTGGAATAAACCATAATGGAAAAAAATATAAAAAAGAATGCATATATGTGTAAAAGTGAGTCACCTGGCTGTATAGCAGAAATTAACACATTATAAATCAACTATACTTCAATAAATAATTTTAAAATATAATGATTTTTATATTAACAATATTTAAGTGGTATTAACTTCATTGAGGAAATGGTATTCCAACTGAGATTTTGAGAGTGTGCAGTAAACTACATTCAGCCCTGTGCAGTAAAAGCTGGGCGAGGGAGAAGAACATTCCAGGCAGAGGAAACAGCAGGCACAAAGGTCCTGTGGCAGGAGACAGCAGGGTACATTTCCAGCAACTGAACAGATGACGATGTGGCTTGGCAGAAACCACAGTGAGGAGTATCTATGACATAGGTTGTAGGGGTCCACACAGGAAATTGTGGTCATGTTAAAGATTTTTATCTTAACAAGGGGATATCAACTTTCTGTTTTGACATGATTACTCTGGCTGCAACATGAATGTTGCATGGATAGGAGCTGTGATGAACAAGAACGAATATGAGAAAACCAGTCTGGAGACCTGTCTATAATAGCAATCCCTATTGTAGTCCATATGGAAGATTTTGCTGCCTTAGCCTAGAGTGTTGAGACAGGTGCTCTCATGGTGAAGTGAAGCTATTAGAGGATGAAATAAACAGGCGACGGAGTAGACTTGAAAGGGTAAGTCAAAGGGAAGTGCAGTCAGGATACCTAGGAGGAATCTCTCGTTTAGAGACCTGGGTGGGCAGTGGTGATGTGGAAGAGGATTTTACAGTGTGACATGGACATGCCCTAGACACAAAGGGAGATGTTTGGATGCAAGGTCTGGTCTTCAGAGAAAAGGCACGGGCTGAGGGTTTTGACTTTGGAATCAACAGCACAGTGCAGGTAACTGACGATAGATAGGGACACAGACGAGATGATTTAGAAAAAAAAGCATGAAGTGAGAAGAGATGAGAGGGAAGGGGAAGGACAGAGAGGGAAAGAGAAGAGGAAAGAAGCATTGAGGCTGAACCTTGAGGATGAGCAGCCGGGCAGAGCAGACAGAAAGTGGGAAGGAAAACCATGTGGCAAAGTCAAAGGAAGGAGCAGTTCAAAGAGGGAGTGGCTGTCAGGTGGAAAGTTGTTGAAAGAGTCAATAAGATGAGGACTGAAAGAGTCCTTTAGATCTCAGACACCGAGGGCATCAGAGATCTCAGTGCTCAAGAAAGCACTGATTTTCTCTTTTATAAGTGTCGAGAATTTCAAAGCTTGAGATTATGAATGAAAATCACATACAGTATTATTTATCAATGGCCTATTAATAGGACCCAATAAATACATGAACAACGATCTCCTTTTATAACAGAAGTATAAGTAACATCCTCAGAATCTGTTCATTTTTTTCTGTGATTTAAACACATCCTCTTGCCCTTCACTATGGTGAACTAGGACTTAAAAACAATAGGAATGGCAGATAAACATTTGCTTTCTCATTTTAATACAAAGCATAATATTTCATCTCAGTGGAGTTCAAATTTCTCTGACTCAATATAGTCAACATCTTTCATGACCACAATTCAATCTGATTTGACATCTCCTTAAAGCCATTTTTTCTCTGCTGCTGGATGAGTGATTTCATAAACTGCATACATGATCCAGGCCCTAGAAGAAAGAAAGGAACATGATTCTGATGGGTAAACATCTGCCATTTTTAGTTCAGTTTATTGTGCACCCTTGCGAAGTGATTCCAATTTATGAGCAGAGTTGCATGAGGACTTTTCTAAATATTCTGTATAGCTCCACTCTGCCACACATAGAAATTTAAATTCCAAAGCTGGTTGAGCATAGCTGCAACCCAAATCAGAAGAGTTAAGATTATACTGGGGGATGCTCGCAAAGCATAGAAAGTGTACCACATCTCCAAAGAAATCATCCAGCCAGCAACAAATGGAAAATGGCATTTTTTGAGAATGTCTTTTAATCTAAAAAAAAAATCCAACATAATCGTGTATTCATTGATTTGTTTTGTCAATATTTATCAAGTGTCTACCATGTGTTGAACACTAAACCATAGCGTGAACAAACAGATATGTTCCATGTGAGCCAAGGCTCTGAGGGAAAGAACTAGTCAGGGGTTGGAATGTGGTGATGGTGTCACTGCACTGCCCTGAGGAAGCTCCATAAAGATGATCTCATTCGAACCTCAAAGTCACTCTCTGAATTGCGTAATAATGTCCTTATTCCCATGTTTAGATAAGAAAAGTAACAGAGAGGTAATGTGAGCCTGGTTGTCTGGGGGCATAAATCATAAGGCTCACAACAGTTAGCCTGAGATCAAGAAAACAAATTCTGCTCAGTAGAACAAGAGAGGAAGCAGGGTTTTGGAAGTGCTATCACTAAAGCACAGTCATGATTTTGTCACTACCTTAATGCTCGCAGGTATAAGTGGTTTCTTAGGAAGACTCTCCTTTCTCCCCGAGGATGACAGATTAAAAAGGCAGTACTATATTAGGGAAAAAGTAAGAAGGAAATAGGAAGGCAAGAAAAAGAATAAACAAAAGTGAATAACACTGGGTGATCCTGTACCAACTACTATATGACAGACCGAAAAGAGAGAGTCTCACACACACACACATCCACACACAATACACACATATATACATACACACAAATACACATGTACATACACATATAAACACGCACACACATACATGTATACACAGAAACATACACACAAACACACATTTGTAAAAACATACACATAAATATTCAAACATATACACACAAATACATAGATACATACATACACACACATATATATACAAGCACACGCCACTTCTCACCTAGGAAGTGAGGATCCTCTAGTAAAACTTTACACTTAAGATCTGGTCTCTTGCTCAGTAGATTCTTCCCATGCCCAATCTGTTAAAAAATATTGTCAAAACCCATCTCGTCTGCAGCTGTCACAACACCTCTCACTCAGAATCCTCTGCTGACTTGATGCATGGGGTTCACATTTCTCTTACAGGATTTTCACACCTATTCCTCACATGGGCTTTGCCTTTATCACCTCTCCTACTTCATTCACCATGATCTCCACTTCCGCCTGGTCCATCTAAATCCCCCCAGTCTCATCTCTTCCATCTCCTAATTCTTTCCTCTTGACATCTCTACTCACTTCCTTCTGCCAAGAACCAATCCTCAGCTCTTATCTGCCACTCTCACCAAGGAAAAATGGCTGCAGTCTTCAGCTGTATTTGGGAAAACAAATTCATTCCAACCTAATGGTACAGAGAAGCAAGCTTCAAACTCTTTCAGATACACAATTCTGTGGTCAGTGAAATTCCTCCCAGAATCTAACTATTTGGGACTAGAGCACTAAGGGAAGGGTGGATGACTGGGGCATACAAGGGGACTGGAACCCCATTCTTGCTTCAACCCCAGCAGCTCTCCAGATGGCTTTGGGGTACAGAGATCATCAACCAGTGCCAAAAGCACAACCTAATTATTGGAAGCATTTCACAAGTCAAATCAAACATTCAGAACACCTAAAATGCTTGAAGAGCACTTAGAAGCCTGCTTTCATAAAGCAATCACATCAACCATTCATTGTGGAAACAAATATTAAAATGCCTACCATATGCCAAGCATTGATTTTAGCACTTGGGCTCCATACATGAAAACAAAGATCCCCTGCCCTTGAGGAGTTACAGTCTAACCAGGGGAGACATACATTTAGGAACACATAATTAATGTGCAAATTATATTATTGATGAGACAGTGATAAGTGATATCAGGGGTGGGGGAAGGGCACAGCAGGGAGAAAAGGAGATTGGGAGTTCCAGACAGCAGGGCAAGAGAGACAGGCATATTGCAGTTATAAAGAGGGCCTCCTTGATAAAGTGCCATTCAAGCAATGCCCCTGAGGAGGGAGGGGAGTTAGCTGGGTAGACATCTGAGGGAAGGAGTGGCAATAACTGGCATTTATTGGTACCTTTTACTGAACCACTTACAATATGCCAGGCAATTGCTAAATTGGTTTACACTGCACACTCATATTATATATAAGACTATCAGAGGCTGGTAGTAGTATTATTTGCATGGATACTGTGATTTGGAGAAGCAGAATTACCTGGAGGACTTGTTAAAAACACAGATTGCTGAACCTGATCACCAGAGTTTCCAACTGAACAAAACTGGGGTTCAGCCTGAGAATTTGCCCTTCTAACAATCTCTCATTAATGCTGTTGGTTCCTGCAGCGTACTTCAAAAACCACTGATTTAAAGGAATGAGGTAATCTCTGCAAGACCTGTTTCCAAATCCCTATGTGTGTGTGTGTGTGTTAGTCACTCAGGCATGTCCGACTCTTTGTGACCCTATGGATTGTAGCCCACCAGGCTCCTCTGTCCATTATTCTCCAGGCAATAATACTGAAGTAAGTTGCCATTCCCTTCTCCAGTGGAAGTTTCCAATCCAGGGATCAAACCCAAGTCTCCTGCACTGCAGGCAGATTCTTTACCACTGAGCCACCAGGGAAGCCCCCAGATCTCCATATTCTGGTCTAAATTCTACACCTTCTCTTTCAAACAACAACACCTTAACCCCAAAGTTTCCATTTATAATTAAATTAAAGTTTAAAAGCAAAATGCATATTATAGTATATATCGTGTGCTTGCTCACTCAGTCACGTCCAACTCTTTGCGACCCCATGGACTATAGCCCACCAGGCTCCTCTGTCCATGGGATTCTCCAGGTAAGCATATTGGAGTGGGCTGCCATTTCCTGTTCCAGGGAACCTTCCTGACCCAGGGATCAAACCCAGGTCTCCTGCATTGCAGGCAGATTCTTTACCATCTGAGCTACCAGGGAAGCCCATAGTATATATTCTATATTTATAAGTACAGTTTTTTTTTTTTTTAAAAAAGGACCAATTGGTAATAAAATAAAAAAACTCTATAAGAGCAAGAATAATATCTGATTCATTGCAATATTTTCAGCACACAGAAGAATATCTGGCACATATCAAGTACTTAATAAACAACTTTTGAGTGAATCAATGCTATTATGTATGCTACATTTTGTAACTTTTTTACAGTAATTTTAGGTTTACAGTAGTTTTGAAGACAGTATAAAGAATTCCCATATACCCTTCAAGCAGCTTCTCCTAATGATAACATCTTAACATTTCTCAAAACTAAGAAATTAACACTGATAGAGTACTAATAACTAACCTTCCGTTTCAGATTTTAACAGTTTTTCCTCTAATGTTCTTTTCCACTCCAGGATAACATGTGGCATCTAGTCATTATGTTTGGTCTGGGACAGTTTTTTAGTCTTTCCTTATTTTTCATGACCTTGACACTTTTGAAACAAATTAGTCACACACATTGTAGAATGTCCCTTAATCTGAGAATCTTCTTTTTCCCCCCATGAACAGACTGGGGTTATGGATTTGGAGGAAGAACATGACAGAAGTAAAATGCTCTTCCCATTTCATCCTACCAGCGATACAGGATATCAGTATCAACAGGACTTCCCATTGGCGATGTTGAACCTGATCACTTGGTTAAGGTGCTGTCCGGCTGGTTTCGCCACTGAAAAGTTCCTACTTTTTCTTTCCATAATTTTAGAAGGCGAGTCATTAAGTCCACATTCAAATGACAGAGAACTGAGCTCCATCTCTTGGAGGGAGGCATATGAAGGTGTTTGTTGGACATATGTAAAAACCACCACAGTAACTAACAAGTACTTGGGGTGGTTGATAGTTTGAGACTATGTACATATCCTTTTTCTCCTTTAATTTTCTCCCTAACTAATCATATTTTTCTTGCCTCGGTCCTAGATTAGCCATCTCTCCTTTGCTTAAACAATGGTATTCAGAAACTAACTGGTCGTAGGCATGCTTGTTGCTACTGGAATGTCACAGCTTCTAGCAACTCTCAGCGAATGAGCTATGCAGTATGTTCACATATACTAACCATGTGTCCACACATGACTATTTATTTCTGCATCTATATGCATATATATTAAAGTGAACGTGAGTCCCCACTGACATCTCCAGCCCTCATCTATCACCACAGGGTTGTTCTAGCCTTCCTCTGTTGCTGCTCTCTTCTCTCTCTGACAGTGAGAAACCTGGTATCATGAGATGAATTGCAACGTACCCCCAAATTCCTATGTTGAGTCCCTAACCCCCAGCATCTCAGATTGTAATAACCACGTTTGGAGATAGGATCTTTAAAGAGGTAGCAAAACTAGAACAAGGATGTTAGGGTGGGCCCTGATCCAATACAACCTGTGTCCTTCCAAGAAGAGAAAATTTAAATACAGATATGCACAGAAGGAAGACAATGTGAAGACGCAGAGAGAAGACAGTCATCTGCAAGCCAGTGTGTGAGACCTGATACATATCCTTTCCTCATGGCCCCTGGAAGGAACTGACTCTGCCAACAGCTTCATCTCAGTCTTCTAGTAATTACAATTAAATCATCAATGTTGATGTACTATTAGGTAGAGTCCATATTATTAAGATTTCCTTAGTTTTAACCTAATGTCCCTTTTCTGTTCCAGAACTCTATCCAGTTTAACACACTGCACTGAGTCATCATTTCTCCTTGAGCCATCCTTGGCTGTGATAGTTTCCTTGATGTTCTTTATTTTTGATGACCTTGACAGTTTTAAGGACTCCTGGTCAGATTTGTTGTAGAATTTCCCTAAATTGGGATCTGTCTGGTGTTTTCTTCTCATGATTAGACTGGGGTTTGGGATTTGGAGAGGGCTCAAGTAATAAAGAATCTGCCTGAGATAAAGGAGACCTAGGTTTGGTCCCTGGGTTGGAAAGATCCCCTGGAGAAGGGAATGACACCCTACTCCAGTATTCTGGCCTGGAGAATCCCCATGGACAGACGAGCTTGGTGGGCTATAATCCATGGGGTTGCAAAGAGTCCGATACAACTGAGGGACTAACACTTTGGAATTTGGAGAAGGAAGATCAGAGGATATAAAATGTCATTTCACCACATTATATCAAAGGTGCATACAATTAACCTGACCAACCACTATTGATATTTACTTTGATCACATGGCTGAGGTAATGTTCTCATAATCCTCCACTGGACAGTTACCCTTTGGCATGCTGCCCTCTTCCATAATGTGTTCTTCGGAAGAAGTCCCTTTCAGCAGGCTATGTTCACGAGTAGAGTGCTTCATTTCACCTCCCTGAGGGTGGAATATCTTTGTAAATTACTTCGAATTTCTCTGTAGGGACCATTTACCTCTTGCTCTCCATTTATTTATTCACTCATTTATTTATATTAGTGTACACTCGAATATTTATTTCATACTTTGGATTATAATCCAACACTTTATTCTGTTGCTCTAATCATACCAGCTTTGGGCACTAGGAGCTCTTTCAGTTGGTTCCCATGTTCCTCTGAAATAGTCCATCCCTGTGAGTTTGTTAGTTTAACACTTCCTTACTTTCAGGCACTATAAGATGATCCAAGGTCAGATGGGGAAAAAATGGAAACAGTGACAGACTTTATTTTCTTGGGCTCCAAAATCACCATGGATGGTGACTGCTGCCATGAAATTAAAAGACATTTGCTCCTTGGAAGAAAACCTATGACAAACCTAGACAGCATATTAAAAAGCAGAGACAACACTTTGCAGACAAAGGTCCATAGAGTCAAAGCTATGGTTTTTCCAGTAGTCAAGTGAAAGTTGAACCATAAAAAAGGCTGAGCACCGAAGAATTGACGCTTTCAAACCATGGTGCTGAAGAAGACTTTTGAGAGTTCCATTAACTGAAAGGAGATCAAACCAGTCAATCCTAAAGGAAGTCAATTCTGAATATTCATTGGAAGGACTACTGCTGAAGCTGAAGCTCCAATACTTTGGCCATCTGATGCAAAGAGCTGACTCACTGGAAAAGACCCTGACACTCAGAAAGATTGAAGGCAGGGGGAGAAGGGGACGACAGAGGATGAGATGGTTGGATGGCATCACCGATTCAATGGACACGAATTTAGCAAACTGTAGGGAGTTAGTGAAAGACAGGGAAGCCTGGAGTGCTGCAGTCCATGGTGTCACAACGAGTTGGACATGACTGAGCAACTAAACAACAACAAGAAGGTCATTATGTATATTTTCTGAAATAGTCCTAGAATCAGTTATTTCTCCATTGACTCCAGATATCTTTCATTAGAAAATGGTATTAAGAACCAAGATCTGGGGCTTCCCTGATATCTCAATGGTTTAAAAAAAAAAAAATCTGCCTGCCGATGCAGGAGACATGGATTCAATCCCTGATTTAGGAAGATCCCACATACCTTGGAGCAACTAAGCCCATGCACCACAACTACTGAGCCCTGTGCTCTAGAGGCCAGGAGTGGCAACTACTGAAGCCCGGGTGCCTTAGACCCCACGCTCTGTAACGAGAGAAGTCACTGCAATAAGAAGCCCATAGACCGCAACTGGACAGGAGCTCCTGCTCACCACAACTAGAGAAATGCCCACACAGTAACAAAAACCCAGCACGGCCAAAAATAGATAAACAAATAACATTTTTTAAAAAGGGAACCAAGATTTGGGTGCTAGGTGTGTGCTGCATTTTGATCTAAAAATTCATCATGAGTAATTTTCCCATGTAAATACACACTTTAAATGATCTTTTTCTGAAAGGCATCATATTCTACTTTATGGATAAATCATAATGTATTATCATCTAATCATCCATATTTGCACTATTTCTATACATTTTGATATTGCAAACAAAATTGGGATAAACCTTCTGGTATCAAAATCAGCATACTCAGGACTAATTATTTCTTTAGGATAAATTCCTAGAATTAGAAATAATGGGTTTGAGGCTTTTGAGGCATATTGTGAAGGAGGCTTCCAGAGTCTGATCTGCAGACAATGACTGCTCGTTGGTCCATACTCTCCAACACCAGGTATTAACATCTGTCATTATTTTTTGTCACTTTCTATTTAATGGACAGAACTTTCTTTGTAGTTATAAATGATTCCTATCCAGGATGAGCAATGTTTTAAACATTTGCCATTTGAATTTCCTTTTAAACTTTTTTTCTGTTCAAGTACTTTGCCCACTTTTCTGTTGGATTGATTTTTAAATTGTTATGTAACAGTGCTTGTATATTAAAGAAATTAACTCTTTACCTGTTTTATATATATATACATATATATATATATATATGTATATATTTAACTATCTTTTACCAGATTGTCATTTGTCTTCTAATTTGGCTTATGGCCAAATTTCTTTTAAACAATAAATTTCCATATTCTGTATTCTATAATTTAAGCAAATTTATAGATTTTTGAGGGGCCTAAGCTACATTTACATTTTTGTAATTTTGTTTTGTCTGCTTTCACATCTTTGCATTATATTAGCCAATGTGAAAAAGAGCTGATGATGTATTATTGATTCTGACATAGTCATGAAAGCAAATATTATGCTTCTATTAAAACTTATATTTTATGACAAGTTTGTCAGGTTTAATTTATGACTCATGCACATTTCCGGCTCAGTAGCCACAAATTATCTCTTCTTGAATCTTTATGATATAGTACACTTTTTGCCAGGGCATTTTTCAAATATCTTGATACAGTCTAACAACAACAACAACAAAAACAGGAAAACATACACCAAAAATTGATATGTAAAAAGTACCATTTTTAAAGATAATTTTCAATAGATATGTATATGTGTATAGTACCTAATTCCATCTCCTCTTCATTTCTCATGGTAGTTTCATATTTTTATAAATATATTTTTCTCATTTTAAGAAAATGATATAACATAGCTATTCTCTATGTCATACAGAATATAAAATTACTTCTCTAATTTTCTGGATAAACGAAATATGCACACACACAAAAAAATGGATCTGATGAACCATCTTCTTCATAGTAGCATTAGTGAAATTTCAAATGAGAAGAGACAAAATATATGTCCCTAATACTAGGGATTAGCTACAATGGTAGGGTGAGGAGGAACTGGCTAAAACTGTCCTGATCACGTGCATGCCATGTGGGAAGATCTGTGGTATGTTCAGGAAATGAAGGAAAGGCAGGCAGGGTCAGGCCACACAGGCCAGCTGGTCTTGTTAAGGATTTGCATCCTTAACCTTAAAGCAAACGGAAGCACGTGTAAGCGACTCGTTCAAATTTATTGTTTTGCAAGATCCTCTGAATGACATACAGCATGGATTGAAGGGCAGTAGAAATCCCTGAAGCCCAGGGTTGAGGCCCTTCAGTCGTTCAGGCAATATATGATGGTGGCGTGACTTGCAGTGGCTAGGGGCTGGGGTGGGAAGGAGGATAAATATGAAGAGACGGAGCTGGAACTGGGCGGAGTTGGAATACACAATCACCCAGCACTCAGTGACTGACTAGAAACGGAATGAAGGAGCTGGGTGGATGAGAGCCTCATCAGACAGAAAATAGCAAGAGAGGAAGTATGGTAAGAAGATCAGTATTGTGACTTTTAGCTTTGCAGTCTCTCTGAGAAACCCAAGAAGATGTGTTGTCACTAGAGATCAGAAATAAGGTCTGAACTGAGACGGTCCAATGAGCAGGATGAACATGTAGACCATCACAGAATACAAGACTGTGGACAGAACTGCTTAGGAAGAGTGCAAACCAGGGATGAGGGCATTATTTTGACCCTCAGGAAAATGTCTGAAGATATGTTTGATTGTCATGAATGGGGGTACCTAGTGAAGAGAGGTCTGCTGCTGCTGCTGCTAAGTCGCTTCAGTCGTGACCGACTCTATGCAACCCTAGGATGCTGCTAGACATCCTGCAACGAATGCACAAGGCAGGCCTTCGCAACAATGACTGCCAAATCAAAATCTCAACGGTGTCCAGGTTGAGAAACCTTGACATAAAGTGTGATGACAGGAGGGCTTTAGGAACTCCCCCTGAAGACCATGATGGGTCAGGAATAGAGACTGAGGAAGGCAGCCGCAGAACCAGAAGGAACTCCAGGGGTGTCCGGTGCCCTGAACACCACCAGTGCTGAATGCCGATACTGAAAAACAAACTCTTATATATAGTGGTGCAGAGTCTTATTCATACAGAGAATATTTTTTATAATCTCCCCTAAACTATTTTCAAACCTTTGCTATAATTCAACAAGCCACAACACAGGCACACACAGAGAAAGAGATGGAATTTTGCCTCACTTCTCATTAATCCCAGCCTTAGTCAACTTCCTACATTTTTCTATTTCTCAGGATAATCACTATTTCAGGGGTGGAGGGGTGAAGGAGGCAGGGAATTTGGGTAGGAGAAAGAAAGGATGAATAACTTTATATGGGGAAAAAAAGGAAGCCTGGTCCTACAGATATGAAGCATTCCAAGTGACTGTTTAAGAGTCTGTTACTTGGAATTCTGTATGAGTCTTCCCACAATGTTATGAGAAGTAGTTAAGTTGGAGAAAAAACCACAAAAGCCTGTTTTGCCTGTGATATCTTTTGATACTGCTGACAGTCCAAGTTGTAGAAGACCTGAGCTTGGGGGGTTTAGGAGGTTTGGGAAAAATGTCAGCTGACTTCCCTTTCCCGGGGATACCTTTAATCCCAGTATTTTTAAGCTCATTTGTTCCTCAGAGATTTCTTAAACACTTGTGTAGGACCTGTCTAGTGTCCATGCCCCTCACTGAATTATAAGCTTCATGAGAGTCCACCCCACACCCACTCTAGCCACTGCTAAGTGCTAAGAAACTACCATTACTGCCTGGATCCTAAGGATAATAATTGATTATGGAGTGAGTGATGAAAAAATAAATGAATATATTTCTATTTCTTAAAATGACATTTACCCTAATGTATTTCAAAAGGATGACTTTTATGCAGAATTACTGTACAAACTTTTTAGAAAATAGCCTGACATCATGAAGAATGATGTTTCAAGGCAGAAGGGTCACCCATAAGTAGGCCAGTCCTGCCTGAGAGCCTACCCTTGGGGTCAGCCTCATTCAAATGGTATATATATTTATAGTCACAGTTTTCTTCCTCCCGCTTGGATATTAAAACATGTATTTTTGCCATAGCCATGATAATAGTGATGCAAGCATAGGAGGAAACAGTCTATTTTTAATAATAAAAGGAAATCTTCAGGAGTGGTGACTTTTTGTAATGTATGGAAACCTACTAACAGGATTAATGTATTATCGTAAACAATTTTATGCAAAGAAACTTCCACACTGGACTTCAAAGGGGAATGGAATTGAGATGGGAAAAGTGGGTCAGGTGGGGAGGACTTTCCTGATGAGGAAAAGGTAGTCAGAGGGGAGCGTTTTGCAGTGAACTCAAGCATAAGGTCTTTGCAATGAGCTTTTCTTATAGCTAAATGATGCCATTTAGACCAAAGCATGATATTAGAGAATGAAAGCAGCTTGTCTGCAGAAAATAGGCAGGAAGAACTGGGCACCCCAGCTCTTTGCCATCAGGAACTGGGAAGGTTTGCCATCAAGATGTCAGTTAAAGGAATTTGGGGGGAATTTTTTAGTTACTCAGTCATGTCTGACTCTTTGCATGTCTGACCCCATGGACTATAGCCCACCAGGCTCCTCTGTCCATGGGATTTCCCAGGCAAGAATACTGGAATGGGTTGCCATTCCTTTCTCCAGGGGATCTTCCCAACCTAGGCATCAAACCCACATCTCCTGCACTAGCAGGCAGATTCTTTATCGCTGAGCTACCAGGAAAGCTCAGCTAAAGGAGACAACAGATTAAAAAAAAAAAGTGCAAATACACACTTTAATGAGCCAATAGCTGTGTATGAGTCTGGGACTTTGGAATATTTAAAGGACTAATACAAAAGTCCATATGAAAACAAAAATGAGGAAACAGTAAAACTCTGATTAAACAGTAAATAAGGTTTAGTCAATGGCACAGTTATTCTGGAGTTTGCATTTTATTAAGTGTTGCTTTGAATTTAATACCATTTGGTTTATAACTTATAAATAGTAATTAGTATGTATACTGTATATTTTAATAATTACTCACACACATACACAGGCACAAGCATAACATAAAGAAGTGCTCCATCCCACTCCACAATCCACATCTAGAGACATCTCTTGTGGTCGATCTTGGGAGCCATAAGCACTCATGTCCCCAACTAGAAATACAACAATAATTAAAAATAATAATGATAAGAGTTAACAGTTATTGGGTACACACTATGTATTACAAACTTTATATCTACTTCATCTCTTCCTCACAACAAACCCATGATAGAGACAGATATGATCATTGGACCGATTTTACAGATGAAGAACAAGATAGTAAGTAGTTAAGTAACTTACCAAGATTGTAAGCTTCAGAGCTACAATTTAAAATACACATTATTCTTAAAATTCTAAAAGGAATAAAAGCCATACAATAGGAATTCACAGAACTTTGGGGGAGCACACTAACCTTCCCACTGCCCCCTTTGAGTCTCTATTTCCATTTCACTCTCAATACTCCTTGTTCTTACCTTCTGTGTCTACATACTTTTCTAGAATAACTTCATCATTTCCCTGGCTGTTGTTTTACCCTGGATTCGAGGGTTCCTAACTGTAGATCCAGCCCAGACAGCCCTCCTGTACAGACACAGCCAAGCAGATTATCTCCACGTAGATATCATTCTGCTAACTCAAGCTAAACACAACAATCACTGAACTCAGTTCCTCCAGCTCACCCCCAAGTCTCCCTTTCTTAATATGCTGCTTCTTGCCTCAGGCCATGACCTATCCTTCTTTCAGTGCCTAAGACTGGAACCTGGGAGTAACCCTGGATTCCCCTCTTCTGCCTCATACCCTATGTATACATACGTGTTAGTAACTCAGTTGTGTCCAGCTCTTTGTGACCCAATGGACTGTAGCCCACCAGGCTCCTCAGTCCATGGGATTCTCCAGGCAAGAAGACTGGAGTGGGTTGCCATGCCCTCCTCCAGGGGATCTTCCCGACCCAGGGATCAAACCCACATCTTTTGTGTCTTCTGCATTAGCAAGCAGATTCTTTACCACTAGTACCACCTGGGAAACCCTCTTTTACTCATCGATCTAATCTGTAAGTGCCCAGAAAGCAGAGGACGTGTGCTCCATAATGTGATTGGTATGTGTATCAGCTCACTAGGGCTACCATAACAGAATGCCACAGATTGGGTGGTATAAACAACAGAAAGGTACTTTCTCACAGTTCTGGAAGTTCAAGATCAAGCTGGCGGCTGTGTTTGTTTGTGTGCTTTTTCTGACCTCTTTCTTCGGCTTGGAGCTGGGTGCCTTCTCCCTGTGTCCTCGCGTGCTCTTTCCTCTATGACGTGCTTTCTAGATGTCTCTGTGTGTCCAAATAACCTCATCTTATAAGAACACCAGTCAAACCGGGGTAGGACCCACTGGCAGGGCCTCATTTTAACTTAATCACTTCTTTGAAGGTCCTATCTCCAAATGCAATGATATAGTGAGGTACAGAGGCTTAGTGCTTCAGCATATGAATGAGGTGGGGATACAATTCAGCCCCTAACATTGTTCCATAATCAACTCACAGCCAGTATTGTTTCTCCTATAGTCCTAACCACTATCCCCACTCCCACACTATTGTGAAGCAAATGCCCAGACACCATATCCTTTCATCAGTAAATATTCTTTCAATGTCTTTGGATGAAGATAACATATTTTTCTCTCTGGGACAAATGAAATAAGTCCTATTTGGCTCCCAGATAATTCCTTAACCTCTTCTCAGGTTTTGAGAAGCAATGATCTTTTAATCGAAGATTTTCTCCTTTTGAAAAACTTTTCCCTTTATAATAATCATTTACAAAAAAACTTTGTTAAATCTTCACTACATTAGATTGGTTATTGTTCATTCACTCAGTCGTGCCCAACTCTTTGCAACCCCATGGACTGCAGCACGCCGTGGTTCCCTGTCCTTCACCATCTCCCGGAGTTTGCTCAAACTCATGTCCATTGAGTCGGTGATGCTACCCAACCATCTCATCCTCTGTTGCCCCCTTCTCCTCCTGCCCTTAATCTTTCCCAGCATCAGGGTCTTTTCCATTGAGTCCACTGTTTGCATTGGGTAGCCAATGTATTGGAACTTCAACTTCAGCATCAGTCCTTCCAGTGAATATTCAGGGTTGATTTCCTTTAGCATTGACTGGTCTATATCCTAAAGATGGAAGAGCAGGACTCTACAAATGGTTTTGGTTCAGGTTTAATTCTTCTACTTGCTGCTTAGGCTACTGAAAAATGAACTGTGTGTGTATGTATTTGTGTGTGTCTTTAAAGTACGATGCCTTAAATAAAGCTAACAGATTTTTAAGGTACCTTTTGAGAATCCAAGGAAGCTCTCCATGCATCATCAGTGAGATCCAAGAAGCCAGGCTATTTTCTCTTCTCATTATGGCTGCTCTTTAGAGCATCTCCACTCTCCTAACAGCTGTCACGGCAACATTCTCCTCTATCAGGATGAGAAAGCGGAGACGCTCATCCTCTTAATGCATGAATGAACCGGCGAAGACTTCTGAATAACAGATCTCCCCCGAGTTTGGATGACACCCTTGCAAAATACAGCTTCTGCCAGGCCGTCTGCTCTCGAAGTGACGCCTTCTCCATATTGGCACATCCATAATGTGATGATAAAATAAAGGGTAGATGAAAGAGATGGACTTTATCCTTCGTTTGTAACTCGACATGTTTTGTTCTTGAATAGCAAGTTGTAAAATGACAATGAATAACATGAGCACTGAAAAAATACATGGAAGACACAGGATTTTCACAACTGAAAGACAATATTGTCCTTGCAAATGTTTGTGGGGAGTAGAGGGAATAAAAGAATTGCTATATTCCAAATGTAAACTTTATATATACAATACCAAAAGTTCTACTCAGCAGAAATTCTTGAAACTGGAGCAAATGGCCTTGGGAAGAGTTCTGCAAATGAAAAGTGTAAGTATACTAAAAGTGATTTTTTTAAATAAAATGTAGCTTTAGAACAGTTTTAGACTTACAGAAAAATTGTGCAGATAGTACAGTGAGTTCCTATAACCTCAGTGTTTCTGATATTATTAACAACCTCCACATGCATTTGCTATAACTGATGACGATTGTTGCTATTCACTGGCTAAGTCCCATCCAGCTCTTTGCGACCCCATGTACTGCAGCAGGCAAGGCTTCTCTGGTCCTTCACTATCTCCTGGAGTTTGTTCAAACTCATATCCATTGAATCGGTGATGCCACCCAACCATCCCATTCACTGTCACCCCCTTCTCCTCCTGCCCTCAGTCTTTCAATATTGATACATTATTAGTAACTGATGTTCAAGCTGGTTTTAGAAAAGGCAGAGGAACCAGAGATCAAATTGCCAACAACTGCTGGATCATTGAAAAAGCAAGAGAGTTCCAGAAAAACATCTATTTCTGCTGTATGGACTATGCCAAAGCCTTTGACTGTGTGGATCACAATAAATTGTGGAAAATTCTGAAAGAGATGAGAATACCAGACCACCTGACTTGCCTCTTTAGAAACCTGTATGCAGGTCAGGAAGAAACAGTTAGAACTGGACATGGAGCAACAGACTGGTTCCAAATAGGAAAAGGAGTATGTTAAAGCTGTATATTGTCACCCTGCTAATTTAACTTCTATGCAGAGTACATCATGAGAAAGGCTGGGCTGGAAGAAGCATAAGCTGGAATCAAGACTGCCAGGAGAAATATCAATAACCTCAGATATGCAGATGACACCACCCTTATGGCAGAAAGTGAAGAGGAACTCAAAAGCCTCTTGATGAAAGTGAAAGAGGAGAGTGAAAAAGTTGGCTCAAAGCTCAACATTCAGAAGACTAAGATCATGGCATCCAGTCCCATCACTTCATGGCAAATAAATGGGGAAACAGTGGAAACAGTGGCTGACTTTATTTTTGGGGGCTCCAAAATCAGTGCAGATGGTGACTGCAGCCAGTAACTGAATTCCCTATTTTATCTAAATTTCCTTTGTTTTTAAATAGTATCCTTTTCTATTTCAGGATTCCATGCAAGATGACACATTTCGTTTAGTTGTCATGTTTCCTTAGGTTCCTCTTGGCTCTAACAATTTCTTAGACTTTTCTTGTTTATTTATTTTTTAAAAATATATATATATTTATTTATTTTTGGCTGCATCGGGTCTTAGCTGCGGCAGGCGAGATCTTTCCGTTACTGCGTGTAAGCTTCTTCCTAGTTGTGGAAAGTGGGCTCAGTTGTCCTGGAGCATGTGGGATCTTATTCCCTGATCAGGGATTGAACTTGCGTTCCCTGCATCGGAAGATGGATTCTTAACCACTGGACCCCAGGCAAGCCCCAATCTCTCTTGTTTTGAAGAGTACTCACTTTTGTATGCTGTCTTTCAGTTAGGTTTGTGGGGTGTGGGGATGAAATCCACAGAAGTAAAATGCCACTTTCATTACATTCTATAAAGAGTATATATTTAATATCAACACCACTTATGCCTGATGCTATCAATCTTGATCACCTGGCTGAAGTATATTTGTAAAGAACCACTATAAAGTTACATTTTCATCCTTTCCATATTGTACTTTTTAGAACAAAGTCACTTCACACAGCCCTCACTTAAGGAGTGGAGAGTTACGCCCCACCTTCTCAAGGGCAAAGTAACAACATCAATATTTGGAATTGTGCAGATGAGACAGTCTCTTCTCTCCCATTTACTTATTTTTTACATGGCTATGCCACCATTTGCTTATGCATCAACCTACTGAAAGATGTCTTTGCTGTTTTGTTGTTTCTTTTCTAATATATACACTTAAGACTTTGAATTTTTCTTTACTGCTTTTGCTGCATCCTATAAATTTTGACAAGTTATATTTTCACTTTCAGTTTGTTGAAAATATTTTTAAATTTATGTAGTGAATTATTCAATCCAGGTGTTATTTATGAGCATTGTTTAATCTCCAAATATGTTGGGATTTTCAAATATCTATTACTGATTCCTAGTTTAATTCTCATTATACACTTCACAAGGTTTCTACATTTCTAATGCGTTAAGATGTGCTTTATGGCTCAGAATGTGATCCATTTTGGCGAATGCTCCATGCAAGCTTGAGAAGAACATGGATTCTGTTCTTGTTGGATGGAGTACTCCACAATTAGATTAAGTTGACTGTGAGTGCTACTCGAGTCAACTATAGCCTTACTAATTTTTGCCTCTTTGATCTATCAACTATTAAAAGAGGGTTGCTGAAGTCTACAGCTACAATAGTGAATTATCTATTATATTTCTCTTTGCAGTCCCATCAGTTTTTGTCTCATGTATTTGATGCTCTGTTATTAGGTGCACAGATGTTTAAGATTGTTAGGTCTCCCTGGAGAATTAACACTTTTATCATTCTTGAATGTCTTTCTTTAGCCCATATAATTCTCTTGGTACTGAAGTCTTCTCTGTCTGAAATTAAGATAGTAATTCTTTCTTTTGATTAGAGTTACACAGTATATCTTTCTCCATCCTTTTACTTTAACTTGAGGCTTTCTATTAAAAATGGGTTCCTTGTAGGCAACAGAGAGTAGCATTTATTTTTTAAAATCTACTCTGGCTTCTATGGTGGCTCAGTTGGTAAAGAATCCGTCAGCAATGCAGGAGACCCTAGTTCGATCCCTGGGTCAGGAAGAGCCCCTGGAGAAGGAAATGGCAACCCACTCCAGTATTCCTGCCTGGAGAGTCCCACGGACAGAGAAGCCTGGGGGGCTACAGTCTACGGTGCTGCAAGAGTCGGACACGATTTAGCAACTAAACCGCCACCACCGATAATCCAACTGGTTACTAGATAAATTTAAACCACTCATATTTATTTTTTATGTGGCTGGATCAATATCTACTATGTTTATAATTGTTTTCTACGTGTTTTCCTTTTTTTCCCCTTATTCTGCCTTCTATTATTTTAATTGAGCATCTTATATGATATTTTATATTCTCACTGAGTATATCAATTATGCTTCTTAAAATCTTTTTAGTGGTTGCCTAGAACTTGCAATATGCATTTCAAGCTAATCCAAACCACCTTCAAGCAACATTGTGCCACTTCATGTGTAGTGCTTATACTTTATAACAGTACAGTTATCCCTCAGCATCCACAAGGGATAAGTTCCAGGACCTCTATGCAAAATCCATGCTTAAGTCCCTCATATAAAATGGTGTAGTTCAGTTGGCCCTCCATGTCTTTGGGTGCTGCGTCCACAGATACTGAGAGCCAGCCATATTGCCATTTAATCTGTTCTATCTCTTAGGATATTGTGGTCATTCATTTCATTTATCCACATACTGTAATCATCAAATACATCATTACCAGTATGCATTTAAACAAATAATTTTCTTTTAGAACAACTAGAAAACAAAAATATTTTATTTTTACCTTCATTTACTTCTCCTCTGACATATTTTCCTTAAGCAAATCCAAGTTTCTAAACTTTATTTTCTTTTCTTCTGAAGAACTTATTTTCATGAAGAGCTGGCATCTGGTAAAAAATTTCCTCAGTTTCGTTGCCTGAGAAAGACTTTATTTATCCTCTACTTTTGAAGGTCAATTTCTCTGGGTATAGAATTTAAAACTGACTTTTTTTTCTTTCAATACTTTTAAATATTTCACTCCACTGGCATGGTTTCTGATAAGAAGTCCTCTGTAATTCTTATTCTTCTAATAGGTAAGGTTCCCCCTGACTCAACTCACCCCTATGATTTCTTTCAAGGTTTTCTCTTTGTTTCCGTTTCCTACAGTTTGAATATCATATACCTAAGTATATAGATTTTTGGTTTTGTTTTCAGTTTTTTATAGTTTTTTGGCCACAATGAACGGCAAGCAGGATCTTAGTTTCCTACCAGGGATTGAACGCATGCCCCCTGCTGTGGAAGTGCAGAGTCTTCACCACTGAACTACCAGGGAAGTCCCATAGATTTTTGGTATTTATATTGCTTGATGATTGTTGGGCTCTTTTTGAGGTTATGTGTCTGTCTTTAATTTTAAAAGTTATTAGTCATTATTACTTCAAATATTACCTTTGTTCCATTTTTTTTCCTCCTTGTGAAATTCCAATTACACAAAGCTTTCACTTTCAGAAATTGTCATTGAATGTTCTGGTTTTTTTTTTTTTTTTTTTTTTCCATTATCTTTTCCCTTTGCCTTTCAGTTTGAGAAGCTTCTTCTGACTTATCTCCAAACTCACTGAGACTTTCCCCAGCCATCTCCAGTCTACTGATGAGCCCATCACAGGTATTCCTGATTTCTGTGACTGCATTTCTGATTTCTGGCATTTCCTCTTGATTCTTTCTTACATTTTCATTTGTTAACAAACATTTCCCACTTGTCCTGTATGTTACCTACCTTTTTTGCTAGAGTCCTTAACGTATGAATCATGGTTATTTTAAATTTCTTGTTTCATCATTCCAAACCCTGCATCATGCCTGAGTCTGGTTCTGATGCTTTGCTTGGTTTCTCTGGACTGTGTTTTTCCCTTGCCTTTTAGCATATCTTGAATGTTCTGTTGAAAGCCAGGCATCATATACGGGATAACAGGAACTAAGGTAAACAGAACTTCAGGGTGAGGTATTAAATGAAGCTGGCCAGGAGTTGGGCTTTGTTTATTGTTTGCGGTAGATATAGGTGCCGGAAGCTTCAAATTTCTCCTGTATCCTTGTTTGTCTTTCCTGTTATCTTTGGGCTTTCCTAAGAAGCAAGCCATGGGTACAGTCTGCATCCCACAGCTCTTTCAGCTGTCATCTATTGTTATTACAGGGGAACCCTGTGGCTGCAGTAGTACAGAATGGAAAGGGGAAGCAGTCTAGAATCTTATGATTACATCTCAGTCATTTGGTAGGCTTGTGTTGCTGTGCTGTGACCTTTACCAGTGTTTCTTAGATTTTTCCTTCCTGCCTTAGGTGATAGAGAAAAGCTAGGGAGGGCCTGAGTCAGAAAATGTCCTCTCCCTAGGTGGTACAAGACTGCTAAAGTCACTTCCCCTAGAGGGTAGACCGTTATTATAGAGAATGGTCTGAGAGTATTTCACAGTGGTTACTTTTCTCCTCCTCTTGCCAGAAAAAGCAAAGTATCTCTCTTGACTCTTCACCATGAGACCCTGATTAGGGTTTTAGAGTCAAAATCCAAGTGTGAGATCCCCTCTAAAACTGTTATGCCCAGGAGTTTCTCAGTGTAAAGCTGAACTACATTTAGCTCCTATAATTCAGCAAAACTACTATTTAAGCAATTCCTCCACTTCCCTGGTGGCTTAGACGGTAAAGGGTCTGTCTACAATGTGGGAGACCTGGGTTCAAGCCCTGGGTCAGGAAGATCCCCTGGAGAAGGAAATGGCAACCCACTCCAGTACTATTGCTTGGAAAATCCCACGGACAGAGGAGCCTGGTAGACTACAGCCCATGGGGTCACACAGAGTCGGAACGACTGAGTGACTTCACTTTCCAGTTGATGGCTCCCACTGCTTCAGCTGCAGGCTACCAAAGCTTAGCTGTGACTGTCAGATGTACTTGCTGCTCCCAATTTTGCGGTGACATCTGCCTTGCAACTGCTGATGGGGCTAAGGAAAAAATCATTGACTTTCAGTTTGTTCATGTTTTGTTTATTGTAAGGATAGAAGCAAAGACTTCCAAGCTCCTTATGTTGTCTTTTCATATTTATATTTTAAATTTCATTTTTATAGAGAACAGAAGGTATCTGAGAACTCAAAACAAGCTTGGTATAGTACCAGAGACTTTGAAAGATAAAAATTCATTCATTCAATGACACTTATTAAGTGTTTATTATGATGCTAGGCCATGTGCTGGACAGCAGGGATAGAGTAATGAAGATGACAGCTATGGTCCCTGACTTCACAAAACTTATATTCTAGTAAGAAAGACAGAAAAAGGATATACACATGAAAACTGTAACCTCAGCCTTTAAGAAGCTAATCACACTGACAAAACAAAAGGTAATAGGCATACAGATTATATGTTGGAGGACACTGTAATAAGGTAGTTCAGCAAAGAAAAGGAACTGTGTGAGTTGAAGCATTCTGGGGCTTGAGCAGAAGATACGAAATACGTAGCATTAAGGTTCTGAAGAAGTGTCACTTTGATAAAGGGCACAGCTATAGGAAAGACTTGGAGCAGTAATGAGAATATCATGTTCCAGTGCAGCTAACACAATATAACACAATAACGTGTTCCACTACAGCTTGGCTGTGGAGTAGTAGGAAAAAACAGCAGAAAAACTGGCTGACACCAGACTCAGAAATGTGTTGTTCAACAAGAACCATGAGGATCTTGTATTAAAACATTAGACAGTGAGTGGAACAGGAAAAAAAAAAATGCTGTCTAGCATTCATATAGACACTGAGGTTCTGCCACTGAACAGTCACAGACCCCTGGGCAACATCACTTGGCTCTGAGTACATCTTCATCCTTAGTTTTCAAAAAAATGTTGACTCACTGAGCGCTCTTCCCATTTAAATACCCTGAGGTTCTCTGTGGGAATGTCTTCC
Source organism: Budorcas taxicolor (assembly GCF_023091745.1). Classification (NCBI taxonomy): domain Eukaryota; kingdom Metazoa; phylum Chordata; class Mammalia; order Artiodactyla; family Bovidae; genus Budorcas; species Budorcas taxicolor. The sequence goes on along the minus strand of NC_068914.1, from coordinate 91,312,181 downwards.
ACATCAATCCAAATAGGGAGGAGTCCAGTCTCTGGATAAGTCCATCAATGCAGGAAGCTCACTACTCTTTGTGGCAGCCAACTCAACAGAACAAGCATTGGACAGCTACATCGATCAAATGCTTTTGCTCATAATAAGGTGAAATCTGCCTTTCCATAATCCACTCTGTTTAAAGTTTAAAACTCTGGAGCAGTTGTGTCCAAAAGAACTTTTTGCAATAATAAAATATTCTATATCTACTCAATTCAGTAGCCACTGGGCACTTGGAATGTGGCCACTATGATGGGAGAACTGAATTTTATCTTATTTTATTTGAAATAGCCACATGTGGCCAGCAGCTATAGTATTGGATTACCTACCTTAAAGCATTCCAGAATAAGCTTATATCTTCCACTTGACAGTTCCACAAATATGTATAATAGTTTATTATTGGCTTGTTTCCTGAGTTTTCATTCTCTAATCACCCTGAGGTGCTCTAACCATTGTTCACATGGCATATCTTGTAGCCTCCATGCTCTCTTCTTTTTTTAAATTGGAGTATAACTGCTTTACAATGCTGTGCTAGTTTCTGCTGAGTAACATCCCATGTTCTTACTGACACATTCTAATTCACTCACACTCAGCTAAGGTCTACAGATGGTTTCCAAAAGCCATGAAACACCACCTGAATTTACATATAAATCTCTTATGCATACAAGTGCATTTTTGATAGGACAGTTTCCTAGCTGCCTTCAGATTCTTAAAGAAATCCCTGACCCCCTCAACAGGGGCTGGGGTAGGAGAGGAAGATAAATAAGAAAATGGGACACAATGATGCTATTAAAGGTAGCTCAAACATATCACAAGACTCTTAAGAGCTTGAGAGGAAAGCAAACCTCAGGACCCCTCTAGAGCCCAGTCCTACTTCTATTTAAATACCACCTAGAAGTTTTCACACAAAAGTTGCTTCAATTTCTTTCTAAAACACAGCCCATCTTTCTTCTTCTATAAACATGGTAACATGTAATTTTTATAAATCTATGTGTCATGTAAAACTATGTTATTTTCAGGAGAACTACGGTTAAAAGTACTTTTTTAAGAAAAGCATTCTTTAACACTCCCCTCCCCCTGCCACAAAAAAAAACCCCACACAGACACCATCTAGCTCGTTCAGACTCTTGGAATACTTTTAAAATTTCTGACTGACGAGACAACTTTTTAAAAAAGGAAAACACACTTTAAAAACCTTCTTCCAGTCTGTTAAAGACATCTGTAATTCCCTTGATTCAGATGCTGCTGCCTCCATATAGAAACTTGTATTTTGAAAAGATTTCTGAATTCTGAATGAATTCACCCTACTAAATCAAAGGACCTATAGTCTGTCAAAGTAATCTGACCTCTATTGGTCTAAATCAAAACATCACAGCTATGCCAGTGTTTATCCTATTTTTGAAGAACTCCAGGAAAGCTATTCTGTTACCTTAAATAGCAATTCCATTCCAATGCCATTCATAAAAGATGAAATGTAATATAACACTAAAATAACTTTGTAGGTAGATATTGCTTCTTACCAAAAGTATGTATCAAGTAAAAGTACATCATCTATTTGAACAGCTGTAGTTTCTCTTTACTAGCATCCAAATTTAATCCTGGCTTTAAAATTATATAAGGAGACCCTTTGGCATATTGAATATTAAAAGTCCACAGTTTCCCTAGATTCCAGGCTTTGGGAGAATACTTTCTTTCTCCCTTCTCTTCATTTCTTTATCTCTCTTTTTAAAATATTAAATAAGCAATTGCAATGATTATAATATAAAAATTCTAAATGAACAAGTGAAAAAGAAAATCCCATCCTGACATTATCTATAAGGTTACTTCTTGTTTCATTAGATTTTTTTTCCATTTTCCCAGCTTTTATTCAATAATCTAATCTTGTCAAATAAATTGAAATACAATCTTACCACATATATAAGGTACATTTATGGTGAGACCTAATTCCTGATTCATTCAATAAATAACTGAGCATCTACTAAGTGCCACCATTTCTAGGAACATTATATATTTACGTCTACATGGAAGGTTATAACAGCTGACTAGCATACAGAGCAAGAAATATGTCAGTTTATCTCCTTGAAATCAGATCTTGCTGCACAAACTTTAGAACGTTTATTTTTGTCTTTCTAGTTCTAAAGAAAGAAATCATCATGACATATGCACAAAGGGCCCCCTAGATCATCTTGGGTGGCAGAACCTGGAGTCAGTCTGACCACTGGAGTCTGGAGTTGGCGCTTAAGAACTCTGCCGTGACTGTCTTTGAACCCTCCACTCAGATGTCTATTTAACTAGTAAAGACCAAACACAGAAGCCTCTCACCCCCTACAACACTGCCTCCCTGGACCACAGGCCCATGACTCCCTAATCATATCACTAAAATGTTCACTAGCCCATCACTCTATACCACTCTTGACCTCTCTTTATTCTCAACCCCAAAGCTAGGAAGATATTGTTATTCTTTTTTTTTAATTTCTCCAGTAAAGATGGGTTCACTCGAAATCAGTGGAGAATTGTAATTAGGGGTTTGCAACCATGAAGAGTTACGTGCAAGTCTCCACACAGCAAGGAAAGGACAGCACTTTTTTGTTTGTTTGTTTACGGGGTATTTTTATTTTATAATTTTTACTGGAATATAGTTCCTTTACAGTGTTATGTTACTAATAGTTTCTGCTTGCCTGACTACCTGCTAAGTCACTTTAGTCATGTCCGATTTTTTGCGACCCTATGGACCGTAGCCCGCCAGGCTCTTCTGTTCATGGGAATTCTCCAGGCAAGAATACTGGAGTGGGCTGCTGTGCCCTCCTCCAGGGAATCTTCCCCACCCAGGGATGGAACCTGTGTCTCTATGTCTCCAGCTTGGGCAGGCAGATTCTTTACCACTAGCGCCACCTGAGTAAAAGTCATTCAGTCATGGCCAACTCTTCGTGACTCCATGGACAACAGCCCACCAGACTTCTCTGTTCATGGAATTCTTCAGGCAAGAATATGGGAGTAGGTTGCCATTTCCTTCTCCAAGCGCCAACTGGGAAGCCACTAACTGTTTCTACTGTACAGCAAGGTGAATCAGCTATGCGTATACATGTATCCCCCCTGTTTTTGGATGCCCTTCCCATTTAGGTAACCATAGAGAATGGAGTAGAGTTCCCTCCAGAAAGATACATTTAAAACTTAGGTCAGGTTACTCTCCAACATGCCTCAAATACTTCACACTCAAAAAAAGAAAAAAAGAGCTAAAATCCTGACTCTGACCCACAAAGTTACCTAATTCCCTCAGATCTTTACTCAAATGTCACCTTTTCTACTATGTGACCCATTTAAATCTTAATCCCTTCTCCTAACACACCTGCATTTGTATCTCCTTGTCTCCTGTATTATTTTTCCTTAAAACTTACAAGTATCTAATGTACACTGGATTTTACGTAATTCATTTGAATTTGTTGACTTATTTATCTAGACCTTCCCCATCTAAAATGTAAGCTTCATGAAGGCAGGGATTTGAATATATAGAGCCCTTACTAGCATTCAGTAAAAAATTAGTTTTTAAATTTACTGAACAGGTTCATACACAGGATGGAGTGAAAAGGCATGTAAAAATGACCATAATTTCAACATTGTCTAAATTCACACCCTCATTTAAGCTGGCATTATTCTCTGGAATTTCTTTTTAATAGAAACACAGCTTTTCTTATAAAACAATCAAAATACTCATTATAAAAAAATCAAAATGAAGCCTTAGCAGGGTGTCTGGCACATGGTAAGCACTCAACAAATGTTTGCTCTTATTAATTTTTATTACACATTTGTCTTAGGATAAATTCTTGGAAGTACAATTGCTAGTCATAAAGAAAGGCATATATATTAAGTGTCTAATAAAACTTAATCATCGGGGGCTCTCATTTGCTATAGCCTCTTCCAAGACATGAGAAGGGTCATCAAAATATATGCACATGGCCATATGTTTATGTAAAATTTGTAAATATAAGATACTTGAACTGCATCTGTTATGACTGCTGTTGCTTTCAACTTTCCCACTTTCCCTTTCACCGAGTCGCCCCTTATACTGAGCGGCTATCTCGTAGCCACTGGCATTTTCAGAATCCAATAAGGGCAAACTGAGTTGGCAATTATATTTCAGTTTTGTTTACTGGTGTTTACATGTGGACTTTGAGGTCACCTCCAAAGACTGTTAGTGACAACTATTCCAAACAAGAAAAAGCGAGGAATATGCCTACCGCTCATCATTCCAACTCATCCTCTAGGGCCAAAGGTCACATATCATGATGAGAATGCTTCTAGTCAAGCCTAGAAGTATAAGGATAACAAGAGAAGGAACAAGATTTGAAAGTTACAGCGCCAGGAGCTAATCTGTAGAAAATTATTTCAATCATCAGGCATCTAAAATCAAAGCAAAATATTCGATTCCATTTTCAGTGCCTAGGCTAAATAGAAGCAATTTCCTGTTGAGAATATACTCAATAATGGTGTATCAATCATAAGTACAAAAAACCCATAGCAGTACTACAAACAGCACGCATGTGTGCACGTGAACATTCACATTCTATGCATCCTAACTATTAATAACAAGACATTTTCATCTACCATTCTAGAAGACTTAATTATCTCTCCTATGCCTTTGTAGAAAATACAAAACCACTGTCATCTGAAAAGACAATCAAAGAGTAAACAACATAATAGAGAAATAAATTATTATAGAAGAATGTCAGGAAGCTCATTACTAAAAATGTTAATAAACATAACACATAAATTCCATTCAAGGGTGAAATACAGAGACCAGTTAGGAAGCTATTTCAGTGGTCTAGGAGAGACAAGATGGAGGTTTAGATCAGGGCACTAGCAGGAGAGGAGGCGAGAAGTTGCAAATACCTTTTGGGTTGTAATAGTCAACAGTCATATAGGTGATGAATTCTGAGGCAGTCCAAGCAAAGCTGTCATAAGCTAAGTCTAAGAATCAGACAGAGTCAAGTTTGCCACTTAGTGATGAATTTTGTGATGTTTTGGTATTCACCAACTTTACAAAAATTAGTTGTGATTTCTTTCTTGTTAAAACTAAATGTTTACTTTCATACGCAATGCTGTATTCATAACTTTAGAATCCTTTTTTTAAGGACTCCTTCTCCCCTTTTCCCAATGTACAAGCCTCAGGCTCTACAAAGCCTCTATCTGCCCCCGGTCACAGTGAAAGTACATTGTAAATTTTGATACAGGCTGATCAATTTCCCACTGGAAAGATTATACCAATTGACACCCCAGGTTTCCTTAAAATTGTGTTAATGTCAGCTATTATCATTCTTTCTAAATGTGGCCAATCTGAGAGATGAATATTTACGATCTTTGGTTATGAGGGATGCTGAACTTATTTATTTCTATTAATATATGCATATTCCTCATTTGTAAATCTTTCCTTACAGGTTGCCTTAGGGTCTAGCCCTTTGCATTTTTCTGTTAGAAAACTTGTCTTTGTCACTTGACTGGCACACAAACAATCATTAAGTGTCAACTACTGTTACTCTGTATGTATTTACACCGTTTATCGCGCATATATTGAGTTGGCCAAAAAGTTCATTCAGACTTTCTGTAACATCATATGGGAAAACCTGAAAGAACTTGTTGGCCAATCCAATACATATCATTTAAACACTTTACCTCTAAATGCCTTGTTTCTCCAACTAGATAATACGTTATTAATAAGTAGGAGAAGTTCTTAATGGGAAGACTTATAGTATATTACAAATTATATTTTCTATTTCATATCCCTAACCTAGCACCCACCAAAATATTTTAAATGAGCAATATTTAAACACAATCTAAACTCCTTATACCACCATCACCACTTCTTTCTACAGTTTAAACAGCTAAATCCATTCAAAATCAATAGGAGTCAAATACAAATGCCTCACTGAATCTGTCATACATCTGGCCAGGAAAAAAGAGAATGTTTCATTTTCTAGCTTTTAAACGAACATCTGAAGATTTGTGTCTTCATTATTTCCACCTACCCTTGCTTTTCTTGAACTCTCCTGTACCACCTCCATATTCTTAGTTTTTCTCTTTTGTCCAGTCCTTAGATTTTTAAAACTCACATACATACATTCAAGTTTATGAACCTTGGGAGCTAGTGAGAAATTTGAAAAACAAATTCTATGTACTGAACTGAATATAAATGGTAGCTAATTCTAACCCCACTGAATATAAATTGTAGCTAATTTTAACACACTTATATGATTGAAAGTACCAATTGACACTGCTTTCTTTTTCAGAAACAGAAGCAGGTTGCTAATTACAAGGTGTATCAATAGGCAGCTCCCAGAGAAAGATTCCTCAATTTCGGTGCAATTATGAAAAAACAAAATATAGACATTAGAATTCTTAAGTCTGCCATGTTCAAGACTGGGTCAAATTTTCATCAAGATATATCAGCAAGCCTACAAAATCTAAAATTTTCAGGGTAAAATTATTCTAAGAGTTCTGAATGTCCATTAACTTCTCTAACATATCTTTACAATTTTTTTAAATGTAAAATAGGGACTTCTCTGGCAGTCCAGTGGTTAAGACTCCACACTTCCAATGCAGAGCACGAGGGTTCAATCCATGGTCTGGGAACTAAGATCCCACATGCTGCGTGGTGTGGCCAAAAAATTTAAAAAAAATTAAATAAATAAAATATAAAAGGAATACAGCAGAAAAGAACACAAGTGGTTAAGTATATAGCTTGATGAATTTTCACAAAATGAATCCTTCAACTCATCAATTCCCAGGTTATGAAGCAGAGCACTACTGGAAGCTAAGAAGCCCCTACTGAGCTCACTACAAGTCACTATATCTCCCCAAAATTCACCTCTATTCTGACCTTTAACACCAGAGATTACTTTTGCCTATGTTTGAACATAGTGCGAATTATCCAATAAACACATTTTTGTATCTGGTTTCTTTTTTCTCATAATTATGTTGCTGCATGTAACAATAATAGCCCAAACACTCAATGTTTTAAAATAAGTCATTAATGAATGCCTTCCTCAGTCATTATAGTTAGTTCCAGAGTTGGGGCTCTTCTTTTAATAAGGAGTTCCATTTTAGACTTTAATTCCAAGTCCAGAAATTATCTCAGCAGGAGTTAATAAACAGATTCAATCCAAGGAGTGGGTGGTGTTAGGAGGATTTTTTGATCAGGTAGAGTACATATTCACACAAACAAGAAAGGATCTTCTTTTTATTACACTGAAAAAAGTAATAATAAAGTACTGGCTTCCCTGGTGGCTCAGAGGGTAAAGCGTCTGCCTGAAATGCAGGAGACCTGGGTTTGATCCCTGGGTCAGGAAGATCCCCTGGAGAAGGAAATGGCAACCCACTCCAGTATTCTTGCCTGGAGAATCCCATGGACAGAGAAGCCTGGTAGACTACAGTCCATGGGATCACAAAGAGTTGGACATGACTGAGTGACTTCACTTCACTTCATACTCTAAAATATTTTAAAGTTTGACTTAAAAGCACTTCTACAGAAATAAACTATTTTGATTGTAGATCAAATCGATGCAGGTATATCAAAATTATGTACTTTTGATTTGCCTATTCTAGACTGTATAATCTGAAACTGATCCCTCTCTTCCCCATAAGCCTCTGTCTTTGGGCAATCATGTCAACAGCTCCAAACTGGTCTTAATTTTCCTAAGGAGGCAATGCTACCGTATAAGATACTGTGTCCTTGTGCACACTTCAGCATTTCCTTCATCTGTCTCAGAGCAGCTGTTTTCTATTTTTCCCCTCAAACTTTAAAGACTACTAGATTAAAGCCAAAAAGAGAAGTCTCTGCCTCAAAAGCAAAGATAAAAAGCAAACAAAAACAACTAAAGAAAAAACAAAAACGCTTGTAAAAAATGCTACATTTCCACCAGCTTGTTCATTTTTCTCTTGTGCAATGACATTTTCATTTTCTCTTACTTGATCTGACTTCTAACCAAGTTCATTCTTAAATTACAGGCAGCTAAGCCTTTGAAAATTTTATCTGCAGCTTTCAGGATCCACGGGGACAAATGGCAAAGTGGTGGACCATGACACGGCCACAGCCCGAGCTGCGGAGGCCAGCCGGGCTCAGTGCCTTGGGCAGCACGCCTCCGCCCTCTGTGCTAGGTCAGGAGCTTTAAACCATCTGGGTGGTCGCCCGGGGATATATGATTTGCTAAACCTGCTGGGATCCCATGTGTGACTCTTCCCAAGAATTAAAGAGAAAATACACTGCTCTCCCTAAACAGCAATAAATCTCAAATATTTTGATTCCCATGACCCCGCCTGAGGATTCACACAACATCCCCCAAACCATAAAGCCTCTCTTCTATTAAAAATAAAAAGAGCAAAACAAAATAATGACTTGTCATCTTGTAGGTTCCATCACCACTGGGCAATTCTGGAATTATTTTTGCTTTGTGTGTGTTGTGAATTCATACATTTAGGGAAGGTGGAAAGATACTCAATGAGTAGACTCAGGAGTATAACGTAGTTTACATGGCAACAGCCCACACTAGCCAGCAGTAAAGGTCAGCTAGAGCTCTACAGCTTCTGTCTTCTCGAGCTCATCCAAACATCTCGCAGTGCCTCCAAAGGTTTCACATCTCAGTCTTAAGAGGTACTGCTATCAGCTGAACTGTATCTCCCCAGAGGATATGGTCCTGTACCTATGAGTGTGAATGTGATCTTATTTAAAATGTGACCTGCAAATGTGACCTATTTGGAAATAGGGTGTTTGCAAATGTAATTAAATTAAGGTGAAGTCATTAGGGTAAGCCCTGATGGCTCATTTGGTAAAGAATCACCTACAAGGCAGAAGACCCAGGTTCAATTCCTGGGTTGGGAAGATCCCCTGGAGAAGGTACAGGCTACCCACTCCAGTATTCTTGGGCTCCCCTTGTGGCTCAGTTGGTAAAGAATCCGCCTGCAATGCAGGAGACCTGGGTTTGATCCCTGGGTAGGGAAGATTCCCTGGAGAAGGGAAAGGCTATCCACTCCAGTATTCTGGCCTAGAGAATTCCATGGACTGTATAGTCCACGGGGTCGCAAAGAGTCGCAAAGAGTTGGACATGACTGAGCAGCTTTCACTTCACTTCACTTAACCCAGTATGACAAGTGTCCTTATAAGAGGAAAAAAGCCCTGTGAAAATAGAGACACAGGAGAGATCTCCACGGGATACAGAGGCAGGCAGCAGTAAGCCCAGAAAGACAAGGATCGAAACCCAACATGGGAAGTTAGGACAAGGCACAAAAGGATGCCCCCCAGCATCTCAGAGGGACAACGGCCCTCTTGGCTCTTGATTTTGGACTTTCAGTCCGCCTTGAACTCTGAGGATAAATTCACGTTGTTTAAGCACCTAGCTTACAGTATACTGTTATGGCAGCTCAACAGGCAGGCTGAGTGATAGTCACCATCTAGTATCATCCACTAGATTTGCTCAATTCTCAGTTCTCTCTGATGAGATGGAATACTAAAAATAGTTCATCTGTTTGCTTTAGAAAAATGATCTTGTACTTCTATTTGAACGGGAGTGATGAGCATTCTATAAACTCACCACGCTTCAATCATAACTAACGTACACTGGGTAGTTACTAGGCAGGCCCTCTTCTCAGAATTCATACGCATTACCTCCTCTACGAAACAAAAATATTGTTATCCTTATTCTATAAATGAGGGAACTCAGACCAGAAGGAGTTCACTTGCCCAGGGTCACATAATTAGAAAGCAGGAGAACCACAGTTCGAGAAGCGTGGCAGTCCACTCCAGCACACTTCCTTGCCGGCATGCAATAGCGTCTCTGGCACTGATGGAGTTTTGACTATTCAGCTTATCCAGGCCACTGTTTCTGCTTGGTACCTTTCATCGTCCTCCATTCTTCCTGCCATGCTCTCCATTACCCTGTTTGGGGCTTTGGCCAAATCCCCACTAGGCAATGTAAAGACCCATACACAGCAGAGCTCAATTCTTCCTCAAACGTGCTGTTTCTACTGTTTTCTAGGGCAGAGAGGTTAAGTATTTTGATGTAAAAGGCCTTCTATTCCAATTGAATTATAGTAAACAAAGCTCCTATTTATGTCAACCAAGCACTTACACAGAGAAGGTGACAATGTCAGCACGTCTTCCTTTCACATGCTTAATGTTTATAATACTTAATCAGAAGTTGGCCTTGACTAGAGTGGCTTTCCCAAAGATCCACAAGCCGCAAGTGGTTCTGTCCTCTCTCTAAATCCCCTTAACATTTAGCACTTCTTATGATGTTTATCAGAAACCACCCTCCATTACAATTGTTTGTATTCATGTGTTACTTTCTTTTTTGCATAAATTCCTTGATGCCAAAGCCACATTTTAGGTCTGTCTTTCCCACAGCAACCTTCTTGGTGTTTTGCATAAAGCAGGCCCTCAAAATACATTTGTTGAGTGAATATCTGGATATATATATATAAAATGGCCATAGTTGTAGGCTAGTGATTTGACTATAATAATATGCTGAATTCTAGACATAGATTGATTATTCAATTCACTGAAAATGACATAAAGGAATTTCCCCTCAAGAATCAGTTACTATCTATTACAAAACCTGTGACTTAGATTTAAGGTTAAAAAGCAGAAAAGAAAAATGTAGCTTTGATGCAAGGTCCTAAGATAATCCATCTTTGGTTAGAGGTAAGAAGATAAAGACTCTATTTAAAAGGATAAACGAACAAACAAACAAAAAAAAACTATAATTTTTCAAAGATAAAGGAAGCACATACTTCAACTGGTAAATATATTCTAACAGCATATTTGCAGAAAGGACTCTGTTCTGCCACACGAAGTCCTTTCCATTTGCCTAGATGGTGAGATGGCCTACTCAAAAAGAGGATAACTTCCAAATAAGGAAGTAAAGGGCCCAGATTTCAGGTTTCCTAACTCTCAGTCTTAGAATTCGCATGTCTGGGCTACACTGTGTTATTCTGGGGGTAGGCACTCCTTTTACCTTTGGGAAAACTGGATTCTAGTTCCAGCTCCACTATATAATAATAAAAGAGCTACCATTCATTGAAAATTTACAAAGTACATTTTTATGCTATATTATTTCATTAGGACAATAATCCTGTGACTATTGAGGAAATAGGTCAAAGATGTTATTTTATAGGTGGCAAAGGTTCATTTAAGAGATGGGAGTTCTAGGTCTCAAATCCACTTCCTTCTATCTCCAAACTCTATATTCTTTGTCAGCTTCTACGTGGTAACAACAGGTAACTGCCTACCTGACAGCCCTTCTCCACCTCTTTCTGACTTTGTGTGTGATGGTAACATCCCAACTAAAAGTATTTGGCCTCTAAGATGACAACCAATGATTCCCCCCTTTAGTGCTTGTCTGGACCCTTCCGTTGAGTGTGGGCTGGACCTACTGATACTTTAAGTAAGTAGAACAGAGCAAAAGTGATGTCACTTCCAAAATTAGGTAAAGAAAGGCCTGGGGCTTCCATTTGGGGCCACCCTCTCTCCTCCCTTATTCTCTCTGAGGGAAGCCAACTGCCATGTTGTGACCTGACCTGTGGAAAGGATCTCGTAGCAGGCAACAGAGCAACCCTGAGCAACAGCTGGGGGAAAATCGGGACCAGCAGATCACAACTCATTAGGGACTGAATCCTGCCAACCATCCAGGTGACTCAGTAGGAGAGAATCCTCCTGCCAATGCAGGAGACACAGGTTTGCTTCCTGGGAGATCCCCTGGAGAAGGAAAGGGCAACCCCACATCGGCATTCTTGCCTGAAAAATCCCATGGACAGAGGATCCTGGTGGCTACAGTCCATGGGGTCTCAGAGAGTTGGACACAACTAACTAAACAACAAACGACAGTAACAACCACGTGCATGAGCTCAGAGGTAGCTTCTCCCCCAGTCGAGTCTTCACGAAATGAAGCCACAGCCCCAAAGGATGGCTTTAAGAGAATAAGACAAGATCCCGACCCACAGAAACAATAACACATGTCTGTGATTTCAGCTTTTGAAACAGGATAATTTTCTGTGCAATGACGGATAACTAACACCATTTCTTTGAAGTTGGTACAGGCTATATGACCTATGACATGTAGGAGAAGTCCAAGAAATGAGGCTACAGGCAAAGCTACTATTTTCCTGATAAAAAGGGATGAACTCAGCAGTCATGAGTTTTTGACACTTGACTTTGTCCCTTAGAAATTGGAGCCATCATCTCGTAATCATGAGTACAAAACCTACGTGCTAAGAAAGGTAGAGAAGGAAGAGAGGGAAGATCCAGGCCCCTTAAGGCATCATGGAGCTGTCATACCAACACTGGAATGCTTTCCTCTTGACATTTTGTGGCAAAAGAAAAAGAAACATTCTTTGAGTGCTGTTCTTTAGAGTGAAATGCAATTCTAACTAATTTAATCATTTTCAGCTTTGGCTGGATGTTCAATTCTCTCTAAAAAATTGGAGGTTAATGACAGCCTCCCTTTCTACCCAGACAGGTGTGTTGAAGTGCTTTGTTCTCAAAAAAGCATAAAATAAAAACAAAGCGTTATTGCTATTTTTTTGAAAAAAATCTAAAATATTATTAACATTTAATGTCAAGACCATGAATAAAATTACTGACAATAAACAGATACGTTTAATTAATTAACTTTTAGCAGTATTTTTACTTTACTATTGTTTTTGAAAATAAATTTGTAGGTAATTATTTTAATAATTGGATCATAAAAATTTATTTAACGTAACTCAACAATAAAACCAATATAAAGTGTTAAAGCTCTCCCATATGTGATATACAATTTTGATGAAGTGGTTTCTACGTTTCCAAAACAGTTCACAAGAAAATCAGAAATATAAGCCCAATAAGTAGCCAATTAAATTCAATACTTAATACATCACCAGCCAGTATCATCAATGTAACTGACAGCATATTGCGCACAAAATGACGAAACAGTATTGCCCTGGGCTACTGCTATCCAGTGTATACTTAAGGATGCTACCCGGGAAGTATCCTGGTGTCTTTGTTTTTGCACAATGGGGTGTCTATTTCCAAATCAGACTCCAAACAGGAAGCATTTCTTCCCACCAAGGGAGATTTAAAACCCACCTCCTATCTTTGCAGCATACAGAAGACATCAATTACAGCAAAGAAAACACAGATGGGGATGTTCAGGCTAGAGTTACAGCATTACATGACCACAGCCAGCAATTTGCAGAACCAACTCATGAGAAGCAAAGCCACACTTACAAATTCACAGATAAATCAAGACTGCACTTAAGGACTGTATTTCAAGGCCATAAGCAAAGAGGAAGAAAACACAGTTATAATGAGCCTACAGCAAAAAGCAGACTTCTCAGCAGATGCAAAAGCACAGGAAAAATTTAGTTTGGACTCAAATTATTTCTATCTCCCCACTCTTATCAGGGCTCCTTACCTACTGCTACTGCTACTGCTGCTAAGTCACTTCAGTCATGTCTGACTCTGTGCGACCCCAGAGATGGCAGCCCACCAGGCTCCGTGTCCCTGTGATTCTCCAGGCAAGACCACTGGAATGGGCTAGGACCAATGTAAAAAACCATTATGTAGCATATAAAATGTATCACACTGAAGAACATGCAGACAGCTATAAAACAGTCATAATATGTAGTGAGTTCAACTGTTCTCAATAAATCCTCAAATTGTGTTCATAAAGCATCAGAATTAAAATGATGCTAACAGTACCTAACATTTATTGAGTGCTTACTGTGTGCCAAGTTTTGTTCTAAGTGCTTTACATGGACCAATTCATTTAATTCTCACATCTCTATGAGTTAAATGTTTTAGTATCATCCCCAATTTATGGATGAAGAAACTAAGTCACTTTTCCATAAACTAGGAGGTACTATTGTTTTTCCAATAGTCATGTACGAATTTGAGAACTGGACTTTAAAGAAGGCTTAAGTACTGAAGGATTGATACTTTTGAACCACATGTGGTGCTGGAGAAGACTCTTCAGAGTCCCTTGGATAGCAAGGAGATCCAACCAGTCAATCCTAAAGGAAATTAACTCTGAATATTCACTGGAAGGACTAATACTGAAAGTGAAGCTCCAATACTTTGGCCATCTGATAGGAAGAACTGACTCACTGGAAAAGACCCTGATGCTGGGAAAGACTGATGATGGTGGGAGGAGAAGGAGGTGACAGAGAATAAGATGGCTGGATAGCATCACCAGTACAATGGATATGAGTATGAGCAAACTCGGAGAGATGGTGAAGGACAGGGAAGCCTGGCATGCTCCAATCCACAGGGTCACAAAGAGTCAGACACAACTTAGCAACTGAACAACAACAACAAGGAGGTGAAAGAGCTGTGTAAATAATCTCACTCTAAATTACACTAAAAAAATACATTCAAATTTTATTATCTATTGACTCAGTTCAGTTCAGTCGCTCAGTCGTGTCTGACTCTTTGCGACCCCATGAATCACAGCACGCCAGGCCTCCCTGTCCATCACCAATTCCCGGAGTTCACTCAGATTCACGTCCATCAAGTCAGTGATGCCATCCAGCCATCTCATCCTCGGTCATCCCCTTTTCCTCCTGCCCCCAATCCCTCCCAGCATCAGAGTCTTTTCCAATGAGTCAACTCTTCCCATGGGGTGGCCAAAGTACTGGAGTTTCAGCTTTAGCATCATTCCTTCCAAAGAAATCCCAGGGCTGATTGACTAGATCAGACTTAATCTGGCTACTGGAGTCAAGAGACTGTTCTCTAGTGTGGGTAAACTAAGTAAGCAACCCATCTTGTAGTAATATGACTAATAAGACTTAAGTTTGGGTATGCTAACCATGTATTCTGGGTTATCTAATGCTGGGAAATAAAATATCTCAAACCACCCCAAACTTAGTGGCTTAAAACTACAACAACCATTTTATCTTTGTTCACGAATCCACAGTCTGGCAGCAAGTGTCTCTGTTGCATATATCAATATCAACCAGGGGTAGCTGAAAGGCTGATGGGGTAGGAGGCTGCATGCTCGAATCATCTGAAAAGCCACTCACTCATCAGAGAATACCTTAACTTGGGCAGTCAACCAACATACCTATACATTTCCTTACTTCAGGATGGCTGAATTCCAAGAGTAAGCATGCCAAAAGAAGAAAGTGGAAGCCCATGGCATGTTTATGACTTAGCTTCAGAAGTCACGTGGTATCACTTCCAACTACTTGTCAAGGCAATCATAAATTCAGCTGAAGTTCAAAGCGAGAAGACACAGACCCTACCACTCGATGGAAAGGGTGCCAAAGTCATACTGTAAGACCAGCTGGTGGCAGGAGATATATTGTGGCAGCCATCTTTGGAAAATATCATCTGTCACAACAAGGCAATTACAGCTTTCCAGAAGCTAAACAGACCTACACAATAAATGAATTAAATAAGTGATGTCAACAACATCCTAATTAAATACCTCACAAGTTATTTTTAAAATAAAATTTTCACTGCTTAAATTTCCTACTATAAAGCTCCAAGACATTTCCATTTAAAACTTTAGGGTATGTGATCCAATTTCAACCTTCTGGGAACCTAATCTGAGGTTAAATCACTCTTCTAATGGTAAAAAGGAAACAGGACTGGTATCATGAAAGATTAGAATTTTTCTATCACATTAAACTGGACGAATGTATACTGCCACTCAGGTTTCAAAGATAAAACGTCATTTTCAAGTAACACCTACTACCTCTGAAACATTTTATCCTGCCCTAAAAAACACCATAAATCAAAATCTCAGATCACTTTACCAAAATGGCATGCCATTTAGAGATCCTTCACTGAGGACACAGAAAACAACTCCAACACTAATTCCTGCGCCTCTGCTCAACGATCAGCAGCAGTTACTGATTTCATTCTGATTACAAGTGCTCAGCCATTTTCGTGTCTAAAATTCAGGGTCATCTTTTTAAATGTGCTGCTTACTGTCTCTCTTCATCACTTTGCCCTTGAGACATACTGTTCTCCAGCCTGAGATGCCCTTCCCCCGTCTGACCTCAATCTTATATGTTACTTAACTCGATTGGAAATCTTGATTTCTGCGCTCCTTCTGAATCCACATCCAGAGTTACATTTATGTTAACAAAATTCGGATCTGAAAATGATATGGAGATAAGGAAATTCCAAGAAGCTCAGAGACATCCTATAAATACAAAGAGACATACAAGAGTTTTCCCTATTTAGGGTCTGCCAGGCAAATAAAGGGTTCAGCAAGGGTATTTGAGCTTTCTGGCTTAACAGGATAAAGCTTACCAGGGTCAGAAGAAGGTGAAATAAACTGGAATAGAGCTGAACTCCTGGCTGTTTTCTACAAAAGAGTGAGGAATAAGAACCCAGAAGGTGGCATCTCAAGGTGAGCAGGTAGGAGAGGAGAGACATAGGACTTATTGTCTCCTCTTGCCAGAATATAAGTTCTGTGAAGACAAGGGGAGTTGTTGGTTTGTTCACAGTGATACCTCCAGCACCTGAAACAACTCAATCAGTATTTGTTGAACGAATGAATGGTATTGATAGATAGTAGTAATTCTGGAGATTCATTTCACTTAGAGATGGGAATCCAAGTTTTTCCTCTCTCGATGGCTGACTTTGCCCTTTAGACCTCTGCCCACTTATCAGCCTACTCATTCTCCCCGCTCACAGGTCTCAACCATTGTAGATGCTAACCTTCTCCTGTCTGGAGAAGAGAGCTGGAGTGCAGGGCTGTGTCTCCTCATTATTGATATCTGCCAACATAGAAAATCTATCCAGGTGAACTCAATATGTCGTCCTTGTGGTCCAGCTACAAGAATCCCCACCCCTTCTGGAAACGGGCTCTACCTGGAGCACATTAAGCTGACTTTCCATTTACACAGTTGTGAGGCCACAGAGTAGACCCAACGCTTAGTACTCACGCCCTTGACGGCCCCACCAAAAATGAGCAAGGAAGAGGTTTTCTCTTCATTTAAAGTCTTCTTTTTAGAAGACTGCCCCTTTTCTCTGCCAGTTTTGATGCCACCTCTGCTTTCAGAATTGCCAGCCAAGGGCACTGCAGTGTATAAGGCCACAAGATGGGCTTTTTCTCTTCTTTTATGCTCTCAGTAAATCCACCCTGATTTCCAAGCTGACCTCAGCCACTAAGTTGCAACCTATGGCCAAGTCATTTAACTCCCAGGGCCTCTGTTTCTTCATTTATAAAAGCAGAGATCGGAAACAGATAAACTTAAGTCTCCTCTAAGTCACAAATTCTTCAAATCAATAAGTAATTAAGAAAGGAGTCCACACCATAATCTTTCTGCTGGTGTAGAATAGTGGAGCTAATTAACTCTTTCTTGTAATCTAATGGTGCCACTTAGTTCTCTGCCCAATATATAACCAATGTTTACTAGGCACACACCAGATGCACAGTGTGGGGCTACCTCTCTGATGTTCCAGAACTTGTATGTTTGAATGACAACTACTTGACTTTTGATCTATGTTTGGGGGGCTTCCCTGGTGACTCAGACAGTAAAGAATCTGCCTGCAATGCAGGAGACCTGGGTTTGACCCCTGGGTTAGCGAAGATCCCTGGAGAAGAAAATGGCAACCCACTCCAGGATTCTTGCCTGGAGAATTCCATGGACAGAGGAGGCTAGTAGCCGATAGCCCATTGGGTGGCAAAGAGTAGGATACAACTGACTAATACTTTCACTTTCACTTTTACTTTGGGAACTTTAGGTTCCTGTCCCAAATTCTGATATAGTGTATGGTTTGTTCATTGATCCAGTTATTTGAAAGACAGTTAAGAAGCTAAGTGCTTATTGGTTAACTGTCAATAAAGGACTGATTTGAAAATTTTATAAGGGAAGAGCTGACTTTTTGAGATTTTCTTAATTTTATGAACTCGAATAATGGATGGGCAAGGTATCTGGTGACCACAACCTTCATTCAAAAATATTTCCAGAAACTAAAAGCCATTATTACTATCACCTGCTGAACACTTACGATGAACCAGTGCTTTATATTCTACCTTTAAAACAGTCTTCTAAAAAAGGTATAACCAGTCCCATAGAACAGACAGCAAAAGAGACAAGAGGCTGGAGAAGACTGTCATGTGAATCACAAATTCCGGACTCTCAAGCCATCATTTCCAAGGGTCACAGCAATTTTCAACCAGTGTTCTAACATTTCTAAATTTCTGTGTTGATGTGATACTCTTGCATGTAACCTTGCCACAGTGTCACAATTAAAATACAAACTTATTCATTGGTGTTAGTCACTCATTCATGTCTGGATTCTTCGTGACTCCTGGATTGTAGCCCACCAGGCTCCTCTGTCCACAGAATTTCCCAGGCAAGAGTACTGGAGTGGGTAGCCACGCCCTTCTCCAAGGGATCTTCCTGACCCAGGGATCGAACCTAGGTCTCCAGCACTGCAGGCAGATTCTCTAACATCTGAGTCACCAGGGAGAGCTTCTTCTCTGTTGTTACTCTTGAGTGACAAATTGCGGCACAGTAGGAGAAGTTTTTACCAAATGAAAGCGGTCAGGTTTTTTGCCTTGTTGAAAAGTATCAGACCTGAGATCTGTCACACTGAAGATCACTGCGTCCTTGGGAAAGAGCCATGAAAAATCTCTTCCAAGCAATTAAAGGGTGTCTGATCCGTTTGCCATCAGGGTTCAGAATAAGATCCATCTGTTTGGGCCCTAATACAAATGGCCTGATAGCAAAATTATCCTCACTTCCTCAGATGAATACATCTAAATAGGTTATTAATCATCATTATACAGAAAACCTTTATCTCACACTCAGAGACTTTTTTATTTTTTAAGTTTATTACGGTCAGATTAAAATATAGCATTTCTAAAGTTAAGCTTTAAATTGGTTTTGGAATGACAATAAACTCTGTCACTATACAAGGAAGAAAAATAATGGAAGGTATTAGTTTGTTAGTGGGAAATGGAATCCCTGGCTCCAGCATGATCTGGCTGACAGCACCAAAACCTTTTTAATGGAATTTTAGTTACAACTGGAGAAATAAATACAATCAGCTCTATCGATTGTGGCAATGTGGGAGGCGGGGAAGAAAAGGATAAATGATGTTAAAGGAATTGCTAATTCCAAGGGAAAATGATAAAACTGCAAGTACACAGATGTTTGGTAAGATTTCATAAAATTAAATAAATGAAAGTGTTACTGCTAGTTCTAAAATCATTATATTATGCCTACTCCTGACTAGTAAAGGCATGATCCATAGCAAGATTGAGGGAAATACCGCCTCAGATTCTGAAAAGTTAGAAACCTAGGGAGATGGGAGATGCTTTTGAAGTTCTGAGGAGACGTGGTTACAGGTGTAAAAGTAATGTATAAAATACTTATATGCTTAGGTTCCAGCTCTAGGCCAGGTGTGAAAACATAGAGTAACAGAAGCCTATCAACAAAAAGAAGCTCATTAACCACTGGAAAGGAGAATCGGAAAGCAAAGGACGCTAACAGCTGTACATTATTCTGCGCACCAAGAACTGCGCTAGGTGCTTTGCAGCCATGAGCCCGTGTAACCCTTACAACACCCTGTAGAGTTATTCTCATGTCACACTATTTTCCCAGCATCCTTCCCATTTCACGTAGGGCTCACCAAAAGCTCAGAAATAGAAATGTGCAATAGAAAATGTTTAGTCATGATTAGAGATGTGGCTTCAATTCCAAATTAAAGAGAATAATGGAGGAAACAAATATTTCTTCCATATACTTGCATGATGGAAAAGCAAGAAGCTGTATATAACATCAAGGGCCAAAGTGAAAAATGAAATTATTAGTCAAATACTTTATTTCCTGAAAATTATTATTTCTGGAGAGAGTACAGAAAAAAAAGAAAGTCAGCTTGGGCACAACTGACTGTTTCAATAAAGGGCAACATAGTCACAAATTCATATTGTGAGACCAAATGATTTATTAATAGCCATGTTGAAATACAGCCAGTTAGATATTCAATGGTGATTTAAATGCTGTGCCAGAACAATTTCTTCTACCTAAAATGATACTTAATGATAATAAGTATACTTTAATCAATATTAACTACATCAGTGAAAACACTGGAATTTGTCAAACTGATCTTTTTTTTTTTTAACTCTCTAGGGTGTATTCAGCCAGGGCCCATGTCAATCTGGATTCCAGTTTACCAGCACTAATGGGAGATCTTGGCCTCAATTTCAGCAGTTTCATGAAAGAGAAAATGCTTTCACAGAACAGCACATATTCAGATCCCATCCAAAATATGCTTTAAATGGACAGAAACTTCATGGTAGTAGTGAGATGCTTTTAGCCATATTCAAATTCCCAAGAATATTGTGGGCATGTTTTCTTAATAGTGTTGACAGCACTCAGCTGAATCTTGAATCCCATCCTCACTAAGGGCTGTGGTCTGCTAATGCAGATATCCAGGACCAACGGCAGAGATGGAAGGCAGGGTTCATGTTCAGCAAAACCTGTAAATCTCTTCTAAAACTGAATCTGGTCAGTGTGCTGCACAATTCTTAGAGAAGCAATAATTCTATTGATTTCAAGATAATTCAGTAACAGAAACTGAACAAGCAAGATGCTTTTAGAAACTGCATCCCTCACTGAAACTTTAAAACCTGCCCGCTAGAATACTAATTTTAATGGATTTTTTAAAGAAAAAAAAAAATCTTTGTTTTTGTTTGACTTTTTAATGCAATTTCAATTTCAGTGTGTTTGGATATATGTCAATT
This sequence comes from Budorcas taxicolor, assembly GCF_023091745.1. Taxonomy (NCBI): domain Eukaryota; kingdom Metazoa; phylum Chordata; class Mammalia; order Artiodactyla; family Bovidae; genus Budorcas; species Budorcas taxicolor. The sequence goes on along the minus strand of NC_068914.1, from coordinate 91,291,419 downwards.
CAGGGAGAAAGTGAGATCAAACAGGCAGTTGGCTCTTTCAGAGACATTACCGACAAGTCCTAATTAAACAGATTGGTAAGCCTATTCAATGAATGTTTAAGATAAGACATGTACTATAAATGAACTAGACCTAACACAAGCCTATAGAACACTCCACCCAGCAACAGTTGAATACATACTCTTCTCAAGTGCACAAAGACTATTCTCCAGGATGGACCATAGGATAGGCCATAAAACAAACCTACAAACATATTTAAAAGAACTGAAATTATGCAAAGGATGCTTTCTGGCCACAATCACATGAAACGAAAAATCGATAAGAAAGAAATCTGGAGAATTCAAAACTATGTGGGAAATCAAAAACCACTTCCAAATAACCAATGGATCACAGAAGAAATCACAAAGGAAATTAGAAAATACTTGGAAATAAAATTAAATTGAAAATACAACATACCAAAACTTAGGAGATGCAACAGAAGCATAATAGAGATATTACGCGACACAGCGATTTCACTCCTAGACATATACCCAAAAGAAGACATTTGTGTACAAGTGCTTGTAGTTGAAGGATCAGGGATAGAAAGTGACTATTAATGAGTGTGGGTTTTCTTTGGGGGCAATGAAATGCTCAAAAATTGACTCCAGTAATGGTTGTACAACTCTGAATATACTGAAAGAGACTGAATTGTATACTTTAAATGAGTGAGTTGGGTATGTAAAGTAGACCTCATTAAGTCTGTTAAAAATGTGAATTAATGGTCTAAAACTCACAATTAAAAAAGAAAGAGAGATATCTGACTGTATACAGAGGTTTTAGAGGCCAGCCACCACCTCAGCCAAAGCAGGGGGACTGAGACCCTCTGGTTGCCTCGAGGTTACCTAATGGCCTTGGAGTCTCTAGAAAGAACCTAATGAATCACCCCTTCCACACCACCATTACCCACTCCACCAACAGCTCACTTGGTACTTGAACGAACAGCAGAGCCCAAACCAAACTCACTGATACCCCTGCCCAGGACCACAGGAAAAAAAAAAATTGGCATGAGGTAAAGGAACTGGTTGCTGATAGAGACTGGCCCACCCTGGAAGACACAGCAGAGTGAAATTAGAGCTTTACCTAAAACCATATCCCACTGTTTCCATTTTCCTCTGAGTATTTTGGAATTGTATGGACATCTCTCACCTTCTCACTCCCTTTAAATGAAATTCCACCTACTGAAAGAAGTTCTTACACCTCGTTTACCTCTCACATCTCATTCCAAACCTGAGAAAAACCTTCATTCCCACCAAGTCCTGCTAAAGCTTTTTCACTTAAAAGGAAGAAGGAAGAACCAGCACTGATGTCATATCTCATGAATTGTGGTAACAGTTCACCACACAGCTTCCACCTGAAGACCTTGGCAATCCTGGAACAGAGAGACTAACAGAGAGAAACAAGCACTCTTTAAATCTTGACTGTTCTCCAGTAATGGAGTTCTGCCTTTACTCAAGAAGGGTTTCATTGTTTTGCATTGTTTTGCTTTAAATGAAACCTTTGAAAAAAAATATCTACAGTACAAGAGTGGCACTGCCAAAGAATTTAATGCAAAACCCTCCTCTGGAGTATTTTTACAAGCCATGCGGTACATAGAGCATAACTGTTTATTGCTCACACTGAGATTCAAGATGTCATCTCTGTTAAACAAGAATGGGCAGAATAAGAAAGGTGGGTAGCAAAAGAAAAAGCACAGCAGAAGAAATTTAATTCACACCAGAGACAACATAAAACAGACTTTACACAACAGGAAATGGAAGGAAGAACAGACTTGAGAAAGTACTCAAAAGGAAAAAAGAAACTGAAAAGGATGAGTCTGCAGGTAACCATTCTGAGGGTCTGATCAGAAAACCTGCCTATGAATAACAGATATTCTTAAAGGAATTAAGGAATTAAACAGAGAAGGGAAAAGGAACATACCCTGTATTTTGACTTGATTTTTCTCTTGGAGGAATATAATTCTGAAAGGATAAGGCATTTTCCAAAGGCCACATATATAATCTGTGCAGCTGGGATATAAACCCAGATGTATATGATCCCTAAATGTATGTGTTTTGTTAATCACAGCATCCAAAGGATGCTAAAAGAAAATTTTCAAAACCTGGGAAAGGAGTTGCAATTGCTATGTGCTCAGAAAGTTATTTTTAAGAATCTAGAAGTCATATCCATCATTTATAAAATTGCAATACTTCTAAAAGCAAGACAGAGTTTGGAGTCTCTTCTGCAATAATAAATGGAGAAAGCAGTGGGGTAATCTCTACAATGGTGCTATCCAGAATAGTACTTTAAATTAAGGGAAAGCAAAAAAACAAACATTTTTTTGTAGTTGCTCAGTGGCACTAGTAACTTTTCAAGTGTTCAACAGCCATATATGGCTACTGGCTATTATACTGGACATCACAGATACATACCATTTCCATCACTGCAGAAAGTCATATCGGACAGGCTAGATCACAGAGTTTTAAGTAAAAGTTCTTAACCAAGTAATTTTACAAGGAAGTTGGAATTTCTGTTCCAAGGGTAGAGAAGATATTTTTTAGCTCTATACAAATCTCAGAAAATATACTACTCTGTACCTTTCTGAGAAAAATGCTTGCATATGCAACCCTGCAGACGAGTCTCATTTACAATTCCAGACCACAAATCCCACATGGAATTGAATTGTGGGATTCAATTCAGTTGGCTGAATTTCCACTACCTATCCCTGATAACTTCATTTCATACCTTATTCTTTCTTTTTTTCTCCCCAATATCATTTTTTTAATTGAAGGAAGATTACAATGTTGTGTTGGTTTCTGCCATACAATAACACAAGTCAGCCATAATTATATATATATCATCTCCTTCTTGAGCCTCCCTCCCCTCCCTCCATCCCAACCCTTTAGGTCAGCACAGACTGCCATGCTGGGCTTCCTGTGTTATACAGCACCTTCTCACCAGCTATCTATTTTATACATGGTAGCACTTCACACATTCTGTTTTTTAAATTAATTAATTTATTTTAATTGGAGGATAATTACTTTACAATATTGTGGTGGTTTTTGCCATACTTCGACATGAATCACATTCGTCTTTCAAACTTGACTTCATCCTCTTCCCTGTCCATCTCTCACTTTCCAATCCCCACAGCTCGTTCTTAACCAAAGACCTTCACCTCATTCCTCAAAGAGCAAATAAAGCAGCTGAACACGAACCCACCTGTGTCAGGTTCATGTGCATTTGTAAATCAAGAGGAGCCCCAGCTTCTAACAAAGACCAGCCCCTTCGACTGCACCTCAGTTTCTTGCACCTTTCAGAGACTGCACTTGGGCCATTCTTCCTCTCTCCTCAGAAGCAATCAGTCTTCCTCTCCACGAGGTCATGCCCACCAGCATAAAAACATGCACAAAACTTTTTATTAAAGGATGGCTGGCTGGACCCTAAGAACCTCCAGCTATAATCCCATTTTTCTCTGCTCCCCTCATTCCAGTCTCAGTTCAAAGGACATCTCCTCAAGGTGCCTCTCACTGACCACCCTTTCCAAAGCTGCCCACATCGACATCCAGTTTCTATCACATTGGGATGTTTTCTTCATAACACATACATCAGTAGGAAACACTGTTCTAAGACAGCAGACCTTGTCTGCCTTGTTCATACCGCTCATCTGCAATGGAGCAAAAAATAATAAAGTAATGGTAATTGCTGTGCCATGGTCTGAGTATGAGTCATTTTATTCAATTTTCACAGCCTTGAGGAACATCCTATTAATGTCTCATTTTACAGCTCAGAAGACTAAGACCCAGGAAGGTGGTGTAAGTTGCCCAAGGGCACACAACTAGTAAGAGCTAAAGCCAGAGTCAAACCTAAGCAGGCTGTCCCTATGGCCCTTGCTCTCAACCAATATATTTCACTGGCTCCTCCTTACAACAGATACTCCAAATACACTTTTTTTGTCTGTTCATTGAATGAATATTTTAGTCAAGTCATCAAGAAACAAAACAAAACTCTCTTTCAAAAATAAGCAGATTAAGGAAGTGAATAAAGGTTACAAGGATAATGATGACTTGACCACCAATAAAGAAAAGTGTAATACAGAGCTATCTATATAATAAATGCATATATGGGGGCAAAAAGGGAAGGCTAAAAGAAAAAACTGCAAAAAAGGATTCATAGTAAAAACAGCAAAGATAAAAATATTGAGAGAATCAAGATATAATTATAAATGATGGCTCCATCTACTCACAATATTTAATTGTGTTTGCATTGAGAGATGTCTTAATAATAAGAGGTTTGATCACAGGTACTATACCGGACACTTGCTCCCCTAAATGTTTGTCCTATACTTTCCTGCACCCATAACTTTTCTCATGCCATTTTAATTTCAAAGCCCCAACTTTTCTTCCTCCCTCCCATTACATTTTTCAGACTCAAAGAGTTCTCTCCTTTTTGATATCAAAATCTTTGCTACACACAACACACAGTGTAGAAAGCTACATGACAGCACATATATTTACATGTATTATTCTACCTTTCCCCAAGTTTAGTGTTCCTTCAGACTAGCCTGGGACCTTTGGGGAAGGCAACTCTGTCTTGTACTTCTCTTTTTTCCCCCAGAGAAAGAGAAATACCACAGTATTTTATAAATAAATTAGGTGAACAGGAGAAGGCAAGAAGAATACTATATGTATTCAATTATCCAATACTTAGTGGCAGTTTCATACAAAAAAGAATACCATGTTTCTATGGAAAATAAAATGTATGGGAATTAGCAATATTTTCCCTAAGTCTTTATTTCTTTGCTAGTCCAGTTAACAGGAATTAGATATTGGCCATTACTAATATGATCACTTTGATCACTTTCCATTATTATGTATCTGCTAATATGTCTAATCACTTTTATTGACTTCCAACACCTCCTTAAAATTGTTATCCCTTTGGAGAGCCTTTAACCAACTACGAACAAAAATCTGAACTGTATTTTCCTGTGAACTTCCATGATGGCTCTGCACACACAGAGATGGTCTGCCTCCGTATCTGCAGCAGTTCTAGTAAAGGCTATTTTAAAAGTCAGCAAGTTCATAAGGACAATTCAACATCAGACAATCAATTCAAATACAACTGAAAGAACTTATTATAATTCTTCACTATATTCCAGCTTATAGATTTTAGGTATTCTGCCTTAGACTCTGAATTTTACCCAGGCTTGTAACATAGGGTTTCAAGATTAAGCAAATAAAAACAACACAAAAACAAGATGTCAAATTTAATTTGAATTTTATATAAACAACAAAAAATTTTAGTACAATTATGATGCTTGGGGTATACCTATACTTTTTAAATATTCCAGAGGCTATATTTATGTTAAAACATTATTTGTTTTTTATCTGAAATTGCAATTTAACTGGCTGTTTTGTATTTTATTGGGCAACTCTACCCTAAAGAATAAAAAGTCAGACTTTCTGTATTTCTGGAACCATCTTCACTTAGCACTGATGTCATATGCATCTCTGTAGAGATGCTTTCCGGCTAATCCAATCTCTCTGCCTCTTGCTTATCCTTGTTCTGTTCCTACTGGAGATATTTCAAATGAGTTCTGATTACCTCTTCAGATTTTGCTGTAGCTCAGCTCTTTGCTTTAAAAGGGCCAAGTCACCACCAGTATTTCCCAACATGAATTATACTGAAGGCTGATGAGCTATCGAAATTCTCTTCCGCAGGCTCCACGAGTGAGAGAGAGAAGAAAAAATAATCACAATACATCTGAAGTCATGGAGGGGAGAGGGGAAGCAGATGTGAGGCAATAAGTATTTTCTGTAAGACTGGGGTTGGAGAACTCCAATCAGTCCATTCAATCAGCGTTGACCAGAGGTCACAGGCTCATAGACCCAGACAGGCTTTGTTTGACCCACAAAGTTTGATCCTGGGGATTTTTTTTTTTTTTTAAGAATTATCAATTACTCACTCAAACTTAATAATGAGAATATTACCCCAAAACTTGCTCTGTGGTTTTTTCTTGAAAAAGAAGGCCTAGCAATTCTGGTCTTGTATTCCTAAATGATAACCAGAGACCAGAGCCAAGAGGCCACCCAGAATCCCCAAAGATTCCACTCACTATTACCCCACCTGCATCCTCCTGTACATACAAACTGCTGTGGGGTGTGTGACCCTTTCAAACCAACCCTTCACTTTTCACAAGCACATGCAACCAACCATTCTGGATCCTATTTCCATCTGCAGAGATTCCATGAGCTAACTAGATATCTCACACCTAGTAGGTCCTCTGTCCCTACAGTCAATTTGCATGACATCCTAGCTGGATAAAGAGTATGTTTGCCCAGGGACTTCCCTGGTGGTCCACTGGTTAAGACTCCATGCTTCCACTGCAAGGGGCAAGGGTTTGATCCCTGGTCAGGGAACTAAGATCCCATATGCCATATGATGGGATTTAAAGAGAGAGAGAGAGAGAGAGAATATGTTTGCCCAGATGTAAAACTAAGCTGATTACAAACCAAGATAGAGAGTTCTGCACAAGAGACGGGGGAAAATACCCTGGAAAAAATATGTAGCAAATTATAAATCAACAGAGAAATGTGAGTTTTAGAATCTAGAAACCCTAAGTCCTTCATATTAAATGAACAGTATCAGATTCAAATTCAATTGAACTATATGCAGCACTTTCAGTTATCATTAGAGCAATGATAAATGCAACCAGTCCTCCTTATTCAAATCAATTGTAGCACAACTGTTTTTTTTCTTGCTCAAAATGGTGTTTGCAAACTGTACAATCTGTCAACACTTGAAGACAACCTGAAGCAAAGCATTTATCAGCAAGTCTTCATGTTGAAATTCACTGACCCAAATATTACAAAGAAGATAAATTAAAAACTGCCATAGACTACACCAGTAGAATAATTGGTAAACACTGCACACCAGTAACAGAACAGACTGGAAAAGAGAAGCCTGGTAGAGTGCATTATTTCACATTTATTTGGCAAACCTCCTAAGCTTGCAACCTCACAAGGATTCTGTCACCCAAGATGCTCAACAAGAGATGATACTGACATTTTTCAGAAGTCAATTCCTATACCAAAATAAATTAAAACTCTCTGATAGGCTTCCCTGGTAGCTCAGTTGGTAAAGAATCCACCTGCAATGCAGGAGACCCTGGTTTGGGCCCTGGATGGGGACGATCCCTCGGAGAAGGGAAAGGCTACCCACTCCAGTACTCTGGCCTGGAGAATTATATGGACTGTATAGTCCACGGGGTCGCAAAGAGTCGGACATGACTGAGCGACTTTTACTCACTCACTCAATTGGTTTAACAACACAAATAGTTTTCTTTTATTCAGTTCAGTTCAGTTCATTTCAGTCGCTCAGTCATGTCCGACTCTTTGCGACCCCATGAATCGCAGCACGCCAGGCCTCCCTGTCCATCACAACTCCCGGAGTTTGCTCAGACTCATGTCCATCGAGTCCGTGATGCCATCCAGCCATCTCATCTTCTGTCGTCCCCTTCTCCTCCTGCCCCCAATCCCTCCCAGCATCAGAGTCTATTCTTTTATTAGCATAGCCTTATATGAATAATTAGGTTCATGATTCAGGACATAGTATGTGTAGTTTTATCTCATTTTTAGATAGTCACACAATCCTTTTTAAGATAACCCAGACAAACCTTTTTTTTTTTTTTCTGGGCAACAGATTTTCTTCTTTCCTTTTTTAAAATTAGTTTCTTTTGCCTTTGCTTTCTTTCCTTTTTCCTTAACATTTAACTCCATCTCTAAAGCAAAAAGTCCTTTGTCCCTATCAGGGTTATATCAATTACAGTTGGCTTTTCACTCTCAGGAAAGAATGCTTGGGGAAGAGAGAGTCAGTCCTCACTCACGCCTCCACCCTGCCCATCAGCACCTTGGTTTCTCCATACCACTTGCTTTCTGCTCTCCCTGGGTGAGCACTGGCAGATGATATGCCTCTCTGTGTACTGTGTCCTAGGAGGACGTGCCAGTTGTCTGGAAGGTCTGGAAAGGCAGCACCTGCCTTCTCTCCCCTCTGAGGAAATGGGCTACAATCCTATACATGCAACATGAAAGCAAAATATAAGTGGAAAACCACCTTTCTGGACTTCCGGCTGCATCATTCTAATCTCTGCCTCCACCTTCATGACACCTTCTCGCCATGTGACTGCCCTCCTCTCTCTGTCATAAAGACAGTCACGATGGCAAACAGGGTTCACCTGGATAATCCAGGGTAATCTCCCCATCTCAAAATCCTTAATCACATCCACAAACTCTCTGTTGAAACAGAGTAGCATTTACAAATCACAAAAAGTAGGACTTGATGTCTTGGGGTGGCCACTATTCAACCTACTACAAGATGAGCACAGTGCTACATGGAAACGGTCTTAATTGGCTGAGAAGCACTAGCCAGCTACATGCTGTCTTTCAATTACATAGTGTACTGGAGATACTACATTCTTACTAAACAAGCCCAGGTTGTAAAAGTCACCCTTTAGCACTTAGCAGCTCAAAGAGTCAAGATTCTTAATCTGGAAAATCACCTGAATGGCAAAGTGAGTTGAACTAAATTAAGAAATTGTTCAGTGGGCAAAACTATACCCCTCAGAACTTGATAAGGACACTGTTCAGAAGGTACTTCATGAATAGGACAAAGGAATATGCCTGGCTAAACAGAGAATATAATATGTTGAAATGTGATCCACCCAGGATGCTCTGGTTTGGATGGAAACGAAAGAACAGGGGAGAAAACAAAATATACTTTCTGGGACACCACATGAAAACCCACAAGTTAAATGTGGCGCATTGCATGAGATCAAAACCTACCATAAATAATTCTTAAGTTGAAAGGGAAAGAATAAAAATATTACAGAACTGGGAAGGAAATTCAGTGTTGAGAAAACAATGAAGATAGAGTATAAATAATTTGATCAAGTTTTATGTAAGATAGGCCACAGTCCTACGGACAAACATTTGAAATGTGAGTAACCGGAAAGAGAGATGAATTTAATATCTTATCACAGGATTCAAAGCAATGGGGGGAAATTATCTTCAAGTGAACCCATGGAAGCATTTTTAAAGGTCGTAAGCTAGACTTGCTGCATTAACTTCAAAAGAAGACAAATAATATATCAACTTATTTTCATCACTGGGGGCAGGAAATACGAAAGTAAGAAGTTTTACTTCCTTATGAATATCTGACCTAGGCAGTCTTTTCGTAAGTAGGATGGGGGAAATATTCTTAACGGCTTGCTTCTCTCTTCCCTGTTGGCACCTCAGAGAAATACTCAGATATTTCAGATACCAAGTTTTCATCCCTTCTTCTACATCTAATCTGAATTTTCAGGTTAGAGTCTGGTGATAACATCAGATAGGTCTTCCTAATGTTGAAAACACAAGCACTATGAGCTGAAAAGTCCTGAAATACAAAGACAGTCAGGGAATTATTGGAAATTCACAACAATGATAATATTACTTGACTTTACTGAGTGCTTACTATTAGCCAGGGCTTCTCTGGTGGCTCAGATGTCAACGAATCTGCCTGCAATGCAGGAGACCTGGGTTTGATCCCTGGGTTGGAAAGATCCCCTGGAGAAGGAAATTGCAACCCACTCCAGTATTCTTGCCTGGAGAATTCCATGGACAGAGGAGCCTGGGCGGCTATAGTCCATGGGGTCACAAAGAATCAGACACGACTGAGCGACTAACACTACTATTATCCAGGCACTGTGCTAACTTGGATGATTTCTTTAAGTCATCACAAAAATCTTACCAGGGAAGTACCATGTGCATGGAAACTTTGCAGCCGACAAGCATATAAAGTCATGATCCCAAGACTAGAAATAGCAGAGTGAAGATTCGAATGCTGAGTCTAACTCCAGATGGAATTCCCTCTTGCTGCTGCTGTCTGATGGCACAATTCTCTTTCTGAATGCTCACTGAGCACCTGCCACTGCCCGAGACAACACCCAGATGAAGATACTCCTCCGACCTCCCTGGGATTAGGTACTTAAGAGTAAACCCAGTTAAGGAAACCGCCACACAACATGATTATGCAGCTTGCCCATGGCCACACAGTTAGTAAACGTGTTGATCTATCACAGGTAGATCGACATTTCAACACAGGAAGGGAAATTCTAAAGGTAGCGTCCTTGCCAAGTGCACCAACAATAAAGACAGTGATTTTTGTCACATTTCCTAAAACTTTCTCAGACCAAGTACAGAAAAGGAACCCACACAGCTAATCTGCCTGGTGAGGAATGACTACTTTAAAGCTCCATCTCCCCTCACTTCTAGCCTCACATCCACATGCCAGTTCCATGGCTTTCCAAAGGTGAGGATTAAGTAGCGGTGTCACTTTTAATACATTTTGAAGGGGAAAACGGTGCCCGGTTTTCTAACGAGTCATGTGCTAAGCATAAGTAAACATGAGGAAAAGAATAGAAAGAGGCACCTATAAACAAGTCAGACAAAATGCAAGCACCAAAGGCAAGTCAAAAATCACTTTCCCACCACTGCCTGTGTTCAGTCATGTAGGCACCAACTTTTTAAAAAAGCTACACTGCCAGCCTTCATCTGAGGAGACTTTCAGGTATATTGAAGAGGCTGCTGGCTGGCTCAAACCTGAAGACAGAGGGAGGAAGAGAGGAAATAATTTGGTCCACAGCAGAGCTAAGCAACAAGTAAACCAAAAGGGGCCTCTGTGTGTGTGTGTGTGTGTGTGTTGTTTTTCCATTTTCCATGAGAAACTTCATGAAGACAATCTATTGCCTTGGTTTGTAGATCCAAATGTAAGCAAGGGGAATGTTTCCTCCAGTTCCTAGGAATCCAGAGCTAGGATGAGGGATGAGCAACCAGTGCTCACCTTTACAACTTCCTTTTAATGTCCATAATGGGAAGGAGAGCATGGTTGTGATAGGCTGGGGGATGGGGGGGGCCAGGCGGAGGCAAAAAGCACCTCAAATCACTAACTAGGTAGCAATCATGATTTTCTTCTTGTCTCTCTCTCTCTCTCTCTCACACACACACATACACACACACACACGAAGGACAAAAGGACACTCTGTACCAGTGTTCAATACAATTACAAGCATGCCTCAGTTTATTTTTTGTGGGTTTTTTAAAATTAATTTTTATTGGACTATATTTGCTTTATATTGCAGTGTTAGTTTCTACTATACAGCAAAGTAAATCAGCTATACTTATACATATATCCCCTCTTTTTTGGATTTCCTTCCCATTTAGATCACCAAAGAGCACTGAGTATTCTCTGTGCTACACAGGAACTTCTCATTAGCTGTCTATTGTGTACACAGTACCAACAGTGGATACACGCCAATCCTAATCTCCCTACTCATCCCACTGCTCCTTACTCCCTTGGTATCCATACATTTGTTCTCTGTGTCTGTGTCTCTACTGCTTTGCAAATAAAATCATGCCTCCTTTCATTACATTTCACTCTATTGCCTTTTCCTTACAAATTGAAAGTCTATGGCAACCCTGTTGTGTCAGTCTCCCGGCACCATTTTTCCAACAACATTTGTTCACTTTATGTCTCTGTGTCACATTTTGGAGACTCCTGCAGTGTTTCAAACTTTTTCATCATGGTGATATTTTTACAGCGATATGTGATCAGTGATTTCGGATGTCACCCCTGTAATTATTTGGGGGCACCATAAATCACGCCCACATAAGATGGCCAACAACGGATAAACGTGTTTGTGCTGGCTGCTCCACCGTGAGCCACTCCCCCTTCTCTCCCCCTCTCCTCAGGCCTCCCTGTTCCAAGACACAACAATCCTGAAGGAAGGCCATTTAACAACCCTGCAACATCCTCTGAATATTCAAGTGAACGGGAGGAGTCACATATCTTTCACTTTAAATCAAAAGCTAGACACAGTCAAGCTCAGTGAGGAAAGCATGTCAAATGCTGACATGGGCTGAGAAAATCAGCCTCTTGCGCTAGCTTATGAATGCAGAGGAAAAGCTCTTGAAGAAGGAAATGAAAAGTGCTATTCCAGTGAACACATAGATGATAAGAAAGCAAAACAGCCTCAGTGCTGATTGGAGAAAGTTTTAGTGATCTGGACAGAAGATCAAATCAGCCACCAACATTCCCTTAAGCCAAATCCTATTCAAGAGCAAAGCCCTAAGTCTCTTCAGTTCTAGTAAGGCTAAGAGAAGTGAGGAAGCTGATGAAGAAAAATCTGAAGCTGGCAGAGACTGATTTTCTCAGGTTTAAGGGGGGAGGAGGGGGAAGCTGTCTCCATAACATCAAAGTACAAGGTGTTGATGTATAAGTCGAAAACAAGACACAAAAATCTGCAGGAGGTTTTTCAGAAGATGTGAGTTAAGTAACAAAGGTGGCTACATTAAACAACAAATTTTCCATGTAGACGAAACAGCCTTATATTGGAAGAAGACGCCATCTAGGACTTTTATAGCTAAAGAAGAGAAGTCAATGCTTGGCTTCAAAGCTTCACAGGACAGGCTAACTCTCTTGTTAGGGGCTAATGCAGCTGGTGACATTAACTTGAAGTCAATGCTCATTTACCATTGAGAAAAATCCTAGGGTCCTTAAGAATTATGCTAAATCTACTCTGCCTGTGCTCTATAAATGAAACAACAAAGCCTGGATGACGGCACATCTGTTTACAAAATGATTTAATGAATATTTTAAGCCTACTATTGAGACCTACTTCTCAGAAAGAACAAATTTCTTCTAAAATAGAACTGCACATTGACAAAGCACCTGGTCACCCAAGAGCTCTGATGGGAATGTACAATGAGATTAATGTTGTTTTCAGCTCTGTTAACAAAAAGCATCTATTCTGCAGCCCATGGATCAAGGAGTAACTTCAATTCTCAAGTCTTAAGAAATGCATTCCACAAGGCTATATGGCTGCCACAGACAGTGATTCTTCTGGTGGATCTGGGCAAAGTCCACTGAAAACCTTCTGGAAAGGATTCACCATTCTAGGCGCCATGAAGAACATTTGCGATTCACAGGAAGAGGTAAGAATATCAGCATAAACATTTGACTTCGGGTGAAGTTGACTCCAGCCCTCATGGTTGACTCTGAGGGGTTCAAGACTTCAGTGGGGAGAACAGCTGCACATATGGAGGAAACAGAGAACTAGAATTAGAAGCGATGTCTGAAGATGGGATTACAATGCTGCAATCTCATGATAAAACATATGAGGAGTTGCCAGTGGCTTCTTGGGATGGAATCTACTCCTGGTGAAGATGCTATGAAGATTGCTAAAATGACAACGAAAGATTTAGGGTAATACATAAACTTAGCTAATAAAACAGAGGTGGGGCTTGAGAGGATTGAGTCGAATTTTCAAAGTTCTACTATGGGTAAAGTGCAATCAAACAGCATTGTGTGTTACAGAGAAATCATTTGTGAAAAAACAAGTCAATCAACACAGCAAATATCATTGTTGTCTTCTTCAAGAAACTGCCACAGCCACCCAAATTTTCAGCAACCACCACCCTCATCAGTCAGCAGTCATCAACATGGAGGCAAAAAGATAATGCCATCTCCCAAGGCTCAGATGATGGTTGAAATTTTTTAGCAATAAAGTACTTTTAAACTAAGGTATATACATTGTTATTTTAGACATAATGCTATTGCACACTTAACAGAGTACAGTATAGTGTAACTTTTATATGCACTGAGAAACCAAAAAAATTCATGTGACTAGCTCTACTGCAATATCCATTTTACTGTGGGGGTCTGGAACTGAACACATAACAGCTCCAAGGAATGCCTGTATCCTCCCAAATGCAGAACAACAAGATTTATATGGGAGAAGAAAAGAAATCTATTCAGCATTTATTCAGAAAAGTAATATCCAAAATTTGTGTGGCCAGTAAGAAACAACCTATCTTCCTCTTTCATAACTTTTAATAATCCACTACATTTCTTATATGCAAGCGTGGGTGCTCAGTCAGTCATATCCAACTCTTTTCGACCCCACAGAATGCAGCCAGCCAAGCTCCTCTGTCCATGGAATTTTCCAGGCAAGAATACTGGAGTGGGTAGCCATTCCCTACTCGAGGGAATCTCCCCAACCCAGGAATCGAACCCATGTCTCTTGCATTGGCTGGCGGATTCTTTAGCACTCAGCCACCAGGGAGCCCTTCTTATTTGAGTAGAAAAGCAATACAAAGAGGTACCCTTCTCTCCCCCAAAAAAGAGTGAGGCAAAATTAAAAACAGCGACAAGCGAAGATAATATTGTTGTCCAGACTTAGGCATGTGATTATTTTCATAAATATTCAATAGTTAAAAGCTTATTAGACAGATGTGTTCACTCATACCCCTTGTTGCTCCTGTTACTATCATTAGTCACATCTTTCCTTTTTGATGCCTTCCTCACCAACATCCCTGGCACCACAGGAAAATTAAGGTCATAGTGTAATAGAAGTTTTGCCACGTAAATCAAAGATAGGATTTTCTTGCACAATCAATGCCTTTGAAATCTATACTATAAGCTCATGGGGATGTAACTGTAGTCAACAATCATTAAGTTTTACAAACAGCTGTGTCCCAGGCTACATTGTGGATTAACATCTCAGAAATAACACTGCCTCTATAAGGATAAGGTAAACAAGAAAAAGTCAAATCATGGTATATTCAGCCATGGAAAATGAAATAGGAGCCCACAGAGTTTCTGCAGATATAACAATTCATGAATAAAATATCTGCATCGTATACAGCTTCAGAAAGAATCAATTAAATTAAAGGCTTCCGTGACGTAGGATAATATGACAAATGACAGAATGTCATCAAATTCTTCCACATTCATTGAAAAGATACTGCCAGTCTAAATGCTGACAACATCCACTGCCTCTTCACACGTGGTAGAAAAAGGGGAGGATGAGGCACACTGTCTCGTTAATGCTCACATTAAGGCTCAGAATATAGCTTCACACGTAGAAAACTGTATAAAAGTAAAAGAACATCTGCAGAAATAGCCAAATCTCTGCGGGGGGGGGAAATGTGGAGTTTAGATAAGCAAGTCCCAGATTTATTCACCATATTGCATATAAAGACTTATATCACAGCCTTCCAAAAATAAGTCTAGGAATTCATTTAACAGAAGGCCACTCAATACTATTTACATCCTGCTTACTTTCAAAAACGAATTTGATTTAATGTACAATAAAAGATGGGCTTCCCTGGTGGCTCAGATTGTAAAGAATTAGCCTGCCAATGCAGGACACAAGAGATGTGGGTTCGATCCCTGGATCCCCTGGAGGAGGACATGGCAACCCAGTGCTCTTGCCTGGAGAATCCCATGGACAGAGGAGCCTGGCGGACTTCAGTCCATAGCACTGCAGAGGAGTTGGACACAACTAAAGCAACTTAGCACCCTCACACAATAAAAGACACATCCAATCCAAGCAGATAAAATAGCAATTTAGCACAGTGACTAGGAGCCCAGACTCTGGAGGCAGAGATGATGGGACCTGAGCTCCAGCACTGCAACTTACTAGCTTTGTGACCTTAAACACGCTACTTCACATCCCTAAGCCTCAATTTTCTTCCCTGTAAAACAAAAAGAAAACCATCAGATTTCACAGGGCTATGTTTGAAATAACACACATAACATACATAAAGTGCTAGCGCCAAGCTAGGATTCAAATAGTAAGTAATTAAGAAACTACAGATGTTGTATTTTGCACTTAATTATAATAAAAGTTTCTAGAAGACTCTCTGAACTGCCAGGTTGTCCTTATTAACTAAAAAAGAAAAAATCTATATTTTTCACTAACAAATATGTGAATGCCATATAGCTATAAAAATTAATGAAACTGACACCTTCCTGTCTCCAAGAAAAGAATTATTCCACTTTGACACAGACGTGGCCTAGAAGAAAACTTGCAAACAGGATATAAAATGTGGTTTAAGAATTCATTTTGCATTAAGATTTCGTCTGTGTTTGAACGGCCTAAGCAGTTGAGACACTAGAGTTTTATACATAAAACAGCAGTGATTTTGGTCTGAAATATTTTAAGAGCAGGAACTACCTAGCAGCTGGCTACTTTAATCAAGATTTCTATTTTTAAAAACTGCATCCTCTTGTGTCCCTAGACGGACTTAGCTACAAATTGTTTCCCTTGAGAAGCAAGAAAAAAAGTAATTTATTTGGTATTGTAACTCTAATTACTTCAGACTTGACCAAGGGGATTGTTTAGCTTTCTTTTTGAGAGTAATTAGCCCCTGGATTCACCTGCCTTGTTAAAAACATGGACAAAGATGCTTATCTTTCACTTAACTTGGACAGGAGGGCAGGTACACAGCTCTTCTAAAAGCTACGTGGGATGTATTTGGTGCTGTTAAAATTCAGTGTAGCTAGAAAGCACTACTTTTGATTTATATTATTGAGGATTGGAATTCAACACACAAAGAGCATATTCTTACCCACCATCATTCTCAGAATGGTTTTATATGACACAGACTCTTTAGACACATAAACAGCTTGTGACTCATGCTCAATTATAGTTGGCCCCAAAATGGTTCTGCCTGTGAATTAAAAACTGACCACAGATGGATTGCTCAATGGTGTCAATGTCCTTCACGGCTTCTCAACATATGACTGAAATGGATGACAATCTGTTGATCCTCAGTCAAGACAGACACAGGACTCAACGAAGGCTTCTGAGATGGCTGTACATCCTGAATGTGGACCCAGAGAACAGGATCTGGAATTGGGGATAACCGAATGCCACCCTTTTGAAAAAGTTTCTTCTAAACTTTGAATCCATTCTAAAGAAATTCTAGTTGAGGGACCAATAGCAAGATCTACCACTTGGAAAAGAATTTCAAAAGTTCTCCTGATACCCTCAGGCACTAGCTACTTCTCTTTCGACTTTCAAATAACCTCCCCGTTGAGCTTTTACTAACAGGAGAGGCGTAAGTAAAGCAAGGAAGCATGTTGAACCAACACTTCAAACTGTTTTCCAATTGTCTGGTGTCAACCTAGACAAAGCTTCCATGGGCATGCCACAGCACTATCTCCAAACCTCCCTTTTCCATAACAAAAAACAGACAAGCATACACATACACACTAAAACTTGTGGATTTTGTGACGCTAAGAGTACAGGTAATATAAAAGAAAAATAACAGGACTCAACACGGTGACCGTAGATTACATGAATGAGCCAGAACACAGCAAGTTAAACTTAATTTTACATTCCTAGGTTAAAAAATTGACTGCACAAGTATAGGATTTGACCTAATAGCCATCAGTGTTAAGGAAAAAAATAACAATGATAGAAGTGTTTCAGTTGCCTTAAAGCTAAATATGAGTCAACAGTATTACAGCTTCCCCCAAAAGCTAAAGCAATCTGAAATTACATTTTAAACAAGAAGTGCCTAAAACGAGAAAATGCAACAATCCCTTTCTATTATGAAAGCTATAAACACACTAGGAATTGACAATTTCAGTTATGGGTGCCATATTTGAGAAAGCCATTGACAAGCTGGAATATACCTGGGGAAGGTGCTAACAATGTTAAGGTGTTTCAAAACCAGACAGGAATAAGGACTGAAGGAATGAAGATACTAGCCAGACCAAACACCGTTGGAAGAACAGGCTAGCGGTGGTGTGTTCATCTCCTCATTAGAACTCACCTATCAGTAACAGCTGAGTGCAGAAATGGGAACGTGGGCTCCATACCACCACTCCTAAGCCTCTTGTCCTGGCCACAGCTGAATACCGTTACATCTTGGGCTCACCTACTTCTAGGGGAACATCAAAACCAAATCGACCAAAGTGCCTTACATTCTCCAGTTTCCCTAAGTTGCCTCCTAAACTTAGGCCTCTGTACTCAAATAACGGGGCTTCCGTGGTGGCTCAAACAATAAGGAATCTGCCTGCCGTGAGGAAGACCCCAGTTCGATCTTTCTCTGGGAAGATCCCTCAGAGAAGAGCATGGCAACCCATTCCAGTATTCTTGCCTGGAGAATCCCACGGAGAGGAGCCTGGCAGGCTACAGTCCATGGGGGTCACAAAAAGTTGGACATGACTGAGCGGCTAACATTTTCACTTTAACTCACTCAGATACCACTTCAGCTACCTGCTACTCCCCTGAAACTTAGAGGCTAAGATAATCTTTTTTCTCATTATAGTCCAGTTTAGACTAAGCTTAGCTGGACCTTGTTAATGGTCACCAGGCGGTTGCATTCAGCTGACAGACTGGCTGAGGACTGGACTCGGCTAAGATGACCTGGGCTTCTCTCCTTCTATCTTTCTCCCTTCTCCCCGTGGAGGGTAAAGGGTTCTCTCTCCACTTGGCCTTTCCAGGTAGTCTCTCCAGCAAGAAAGCCAGATTTCTTTAATGGTATCTTAGGGCTTTCACAAGAGTAAAAGCTTAGTCCCAGAAATGGCACTGCCTCACTAAGGCCACATTTCCTTGGTTACAGCAAGTCACAGACTCGGATCAAAATCAAGGGAAGAGTCCAGTGGCTGAGTCAAAGCTTCCAACGCAGGAGGCACGGATTTGATCCCTGGTCGGGGAACTAAGATCCCATGTGCCACATGGCATGGCCAAACAACAGTAACAACAACAAGACTCTTTAAAAAGAAATTCAAGAGAAGGGGAATATGTAAGGACAGGACACGAGGAGGCAGGGTTCACTGGAGCCACTAATGACGCAGACCACCACGGCCATCATCTCCCTAGCGACTTCAGCAGGCCTTCTCTGCCCTGCCAATGACCACACAACCCCCACCCTCCTATGCCCTCAACTGTGGCCTCGGGACTTCAGAAACTAGCTAACCCCCCATATCCTCAGCCTCTTTGCAGAACAGTCATTTTCATTTCCTTGCTTTCACCTCCTTATCTGAATCGAAACCTGAACTGAAATTATGTCCTACTTTGGGATGAGAACTTAACATGACACGATCTATCTAAATCCTGAACAGCCATTTATGTATGAGTGGCAGTATCCTCATTTTGCAGAGAGGAAGCTGAGACTCAGAGATGGTCAGGCAAAGGGGAAGGAGGAGAACCAGGAGCCAGAAGGAGCTGTGAGAGTATTCTTATCACAACTGCACTGCCTGGCCTGGCTATGCTAGTCTCTTCCCGTGTCCCTTCCCCAAGACCCCAGTATTTGCAGACATGCAATTCCCAGCATGTCCCTATATACTAGGACCAAAAGATAAGCCTCCCAGAAAGAAATGTGCATCAAATCCATTACAGGACTCTGACGGAATGATGAAGAAATGTGTCTCATAACAATCATTTTGGAAAACAATTTTCCTTTGAGATATGCTGAATAAATGTAACAGTTTTGTAAATAGAAACTAATTTATGTCTAAGAGAAACATTTTCACCTTTGTGAGAAAACCTATTATTTTTCAATCTACATTTCATAGAAGGGAAAACAGGTAGCTAAAGCATTAGTCAGGTAACATTATAAATTACCACATCATGTAATTTGGGGTAACACTTGCTGGGCAAAGGAAATATCAGGTGCGGCACAGAATAAATATTGCTTTTTCTGATTCTCAAAGACAGAGTAGACTTCACATTTCCAAACACAAAAGCATATATAAAAAGAGGCATTTTTGTTGCAGAAGGATGTCAAAAATTATTCTTGGTTTTGAGTCAGAGCAATGGGATTACAAATGCTTTTTATTATCTTCAAATAGCTTATCTATCTTTTCTATACTTTTAAAGATGAAAATATATTCTGTGTGTAATAAAACATCAAAAACAATATGATTAGGGGATGTAGTCCAATCAGCATGCTCAGTTGTGTCCAACTCTTTGCAACTCTATAGACTGTAGATGGCCAGGCTCTTCTGTCCATGCAATTTCCCTGGCAAGAAAACTGGAATGGATTGTCACTTCCTTCTCCAGGAAATCTTCCTGACCCAGGGATGGAACCCACATCTCCTGCATCTCCGACTTTGCAGGCAGATTCTTTATCACCAGGCCATTGAGGAAGCCTTATATATTCTAATAACTTCTCAGTAATTTACTGACCAAATTCTTAATTATTCCATCTATCTATCTACTGCTCAGTTATTTGGCCTCAACTTCCTAGAAAACTGAGAATTAAGAAGAAAGCAAAAAAGCCACTGGACAGCCCAAAGACATGTATGTGACAAATCCAGTCTTCACACACATTCCTGGGCCTGCTGAGTCCATCTTATTATTTCACAAAAAATTATCATAAACTTAAATATCTGATAATGAAATCTCTTACAGAATTGGGGAATTAATTAAGGAGGGATAGACAGTAGATGTGTGTGCCCAGCATCCATTCCATCTGGCATCCAATGTGTACCATCCCCTCTATCTAGTTGAATTTGAGTCCTTCCTCCAGGGATATCCTCTGATAACCATGGTAGTATCAGAATTTCCCGTTTCCCTTCCACGTGGTTGTACCATATCCAAACCAAGAAGCACGTAGAATTCCTTGGGGACTGGTTTACAAGTTTGTTCTATCAGCACAAAGCTTGGGATTTCTACTAATAATTCTGAGCAAAGATGCTCTTCTTTTCTGATGGCCAACTGTGCAACACGAATGACCAGACGTAAAACCTGAAAATAATGCAATTATTTTGCACCATGACGCAGGCCATTGCAAAGATAAATCACACACCCGGAGGCAGGAAAATGAAGCCAGATCTCTGATCAAACCACACCAGACACCAACTCAGCCTCCGCAATTTTTCGGTTTCAGGAGCCGATAAGAGTCCTCTATTGTTTAATTAAGTTAGTTTGTTTTGATTTTGTGTTAGTCATCACAGTCTTGGTTCGCCCTGGGGAGCCAGAGTTTACAGCTTTTGTCTCTGTATAACTATACGGACTTCCCTTTCCCTTCCGAAAGTATTCTGGTTTGAATAACCAGTTATGAGCTGTGTGCTGTTGCTCAGTCATGTCCAACTCTGAGACCCTACAGACTGCAGCCCACGAGGCTCCTCTGTCCATGGGATTTTCCTGGCAAGAATACTGGAGCAGGTTGTCATTTCCTCTTCCAAGGGATCTTCCCCATCCAGGGATCGAACCTGCGTCTCCCGCATCTCCTGCACTGCAACAGATTCTTTACTGCTGAGCCGCCGAGGAAGCCCCATAACCACTTATACGGATGCCCAAATCATAATTGATATGAGATGAGGGGAGAGTATCCAGCATTTAGGAGAGGACAAAACACTCACAGTGACACCTAAAAACAATAAAAACAAAGAATGCACAGAAAATAGGGACATCACAATTTAGCAGCAGTTTGAGCCATTCAATAGAGAGGCAAATGAGCCCCCATGTTATTGATGGTCCTAGAGGCTTATCACAATAAAGTAGCATTTTCCCTAAATTTTCTAAAGATTTCCTTCAAGAACTATAGCAATCTCACGCAAAGGGGTCCTCTGGTTGGTTCACTCTGTTTGAGAAAAGCTCCATTCTTTAACTCTCCTTGGAGAGTTAAAATATACATGAACATGGTACAGGTTCCAAGTAATCCTTAAAAAAAAAAAAGAAATTAATTTATTAATTTTGTTTACCCATTACATATCCATTTTATTTGATCACAGAGCATTGCTTTTCAAAGACACCTATTAATATGCAATTCTGCTGGCACCATTTTGGGAAAAGGTGCAGTCAGTAATTAATGACTCTGAATCATCCAAAAGAAAGTAGTCAAATTACACTTGGTGGTTTTTTTTTTGTCTAAAAAGTTTAAAAAGTATTTAACATTCTAGAAAGATTTCCTTACAAGATGGTTAACATTTTTAAGAGTAAATAAAACCTCACCTCTTCTGGTGACTCATTAAGAGTGGTGAATAACAGAATCTCTACTATGTAACTGAACAAGCACCTTCTAAGGTGCTATGACTTTTTGAAGGCTACAGGTCCTACTGACGTGGGAGAGAAAAAAGGAACAAAAACATGCACTCATACACATAGGTAATTATATTTAAGTAGAGTTCTCTGATCAAAAAATGTGTACATGATATTCTCCTGCACTGTTCAGATGTGTATTATCCCAGAGGTCAAATCAACCATAATGACTTTACAAGGGACTTGAGAAATTGCAACCTTCGCTAGATAAATTCTTAGCACGCTTAGGGGGCTCTTTCATGCTGAAATATAAACATGTGCTCAGGAGAAATGTGCCAGGGCATATTTCACTGTCCTCAAGAGACATTCTCTTGACTCTGAGTAGAATAAAACAAAAAGCTTCAGAGATGCCCTAAAATCAATCTTGCTCACAGCAGACAGACTGGCATCTTCACTACAGCTCGGGTCTGGCGAATACTTAGAATTCAGCCAGGCCGCAGAGCTTTGGAGAATTGCTCTAAAAAGACTTCTGACAGCAATTCCACATTGGGTATCTGAAATAGAGAGAGTGAGGAGGGAGGGAGAATGCATGGCTTGACTAGAATGTCAAATACCCAAAGCCTTGCAGAGAAGGAAACAAATAATCCTTGATGGAGGCCGTGGGCAAACAATTTGGCTTCAGGGCCGCAACCATGTTGTGATGGCGAGAGAGCGATTTCCCTTCGATTTCTAGAGGAGGAGGAATACATGATTCACGGTTCAGGAGGAGTCTTGGCAGCTGACAGCAGAACAGTTGGCATAAAATCAGAAAATGCTGCTGGGCCTCAGAAGCAACATCATCCCCACACGAGATGCAAAGACAATGTGGCATTAGCACAGAGCATGAAGCAGAAATGACCTGATGGTTAATTACGATGCGTTCTGGCTACCAGCACTCCCAGCCCTGGCTGGCCCTACCACCAGCACCACAGTTGCTGTGATCTGCTTCTGTGGACCTCTCCAGAGGCTGAAGTAAGGATTTAAGGGCACAATAACATCTCAAATCCAGAACCACATAACTATGGGTTACTAGGAAGTCCGAGGTCCTTCGTCCCATTTGTAGCACAGTACTTTCAATTGCCTATATATTTCTTTAAGATGCACATGAAACCACCCCTTGAAAGAGAAACAGCACTTTGCTTCATAGCTTGTGTTTGTGTAAATGTCAGAAATTAGGTTGAAATGGTTCCTTCCTCTAAATAAGACAGAAGAAATTTCAAACACTTGCAAAACACTTGAAGAGCACTGAGACAAAAACAGCGGATGACCTGAAATTCACTTACACACTCACACAGACACACAGACTGAACTACAATAGAAAGGATGACTGACAGGCAACTGACAGACAAACTGACAGAGACACAGATGCACAGACAGGCGAACAGAAAGAACTATTGCTGGCAGGTAGGTGGATAAACAGACCGGCAGGTAACCAAACACAAGGCGAGAAGCCACTGAACAAAGGAGCACTCTGAAACAGTCACTAATAGCCTGACCCTTTATACTTATATTGGGGGGGTTTTCACAAGCACTTAATGGAAGCTTCACACTGTCCTCTTGGGCAGAATAGGTATTATCTCATTCTAAAAGTTCAGAAGGAGATCCAAAGATACTAAGTGACTTGCTGACACACTCAGCAGTAGACAGAAATGGCTGGCTTGAGACTTGCATCTGGTTACTCCTGACCTGCTATCCTCTTCACCTTATTTTAACCAGAGAGAGAATTTTGCGGGGGAAAAAAACAAAAGGAATTAATGTCTAAACTTCCACTGAAAAGAACAAGTTAGCAACTGATGAAGAGGTTATCCAGACTACTCAGTTGGAAACAACTAAACAAAATGAAATAATGATACTGCCTTGTATCTCCAGAGGCACTTTCGTGTGTCATATTTTAAAATGCTTTTGTATACCTCACGTCCTTTGCCTTTACAATATCCCCATAAAATATGCAGCAGAGGTGTAATTTTCCCCATTTTTGAGACGAAGAAACCCAGATGCTCAGATAATAAATCACTTGCTCAGGGTCACATGAAAGGTTAGGAAAGGAAGTAGAATGACTTGGACCTAGATCAGATGGCAGCTGGTCAATTCCATAAGACATTGCTTAGGACCTAAGCATATTAGTGTTGGTTTTTTCTGTTTCCACTCTTGTCTTCAGTTCCCAATTGAGTCCTTACTATATGCACAGTTCTGTGCTAAATGCTCTGAGAAAAGCAAATAAGACAAGGAATCTGCTTTCTAGGAATTTACAATTTAAGAGAGTGTTGACAGTTATTTGCACCCAAAATACCAGTAAGAATGTGTTCCATCAAAGATATGAACAAATTCAGCAGAAGGGAAAGATTATTCACAATGGGAAAAACCAGGGAGAGGCTCATGAACAGACGTAATGTGTCCCAGTTAGTCAGGAACAATCCTAGTTTATACTTGTCCTTTGAGCTTCCTTTTCCACCTTTAAAAGCCCTCATTTGTATAACAAATTACATGATCGGCCTTTTCATGAAGGTGGTGGCATTTAGGCTAGACCTTAAAGGATGGGTTATATTTTAATGGATGCAGATTTGGAAGAGAATATTATTAGAGGAGGATAACAAGAAAGTCAAAGACAGGGGCAGGAAACAAAAACATAGTCAACTTAGGACAATGGATAATCTAGACACTTGAAACAGTAAGTCAGCAGAACGTGAGGATTTAAGCTTGGCTAAGCAAGGTGCATATTCTGTGTTGTCCTGTCCAGCCTTGATCTTAGGAAAGCTCTGTGTCCCTGTGTCTCAGAGGTGGACATTCTCAGTAAGGATTCTGTCCCTACCCCAGGGGTAGAAGACCACCAATACCATTTTCCCTCCTCTTCCAGGCCCACACCACTAAAGAGGCCTTCTCAGTCTCCTGCCCTGGCTTCAGTCTGCTATGAGCACCCAGTGAAGCCTGTGGAGGAGAGCCTTCAAGTGGATGCATATCCTCACACTATTCCACATCTGGCCTTTAGCAATTAATGAACAATTTTGGCTGAATTCAGCTGACCTGTTCCATGGCAGTGCTGCCTTCCTCCCTCTTGGATTCTGCAACAGAAAAGCCAAGGCCTTCATTCAGTCTCTGCTGGGGTGCAGGGGAGAGAGCTGCTTCCCTCGTGAATTTCAGATCGTTGCCCTGCAACCTCAGCCCTCTGATGGGTTCAAGAAAAGTTGTGATTTCGGATATTACTTCTTGGGTCAGGTGTGTACATACCAGGTGGAAGCCAGAAGTGTGAAACTCCTTTTTAAACCATGAGCCAGGAAACTCTAGGAGGTCCACAGTGGGGCCTCAGGGCAGCTGAGGAAAAGGGTGGGGTGTACATGGGCCTCTGAACCCTCTATTCCTGTCTCAGTCAGTCAGTTGCCCTTTTCGAAACTAATTTTATACACTGAGCTTCTGCAGAAAGAGATATGCGACTGAAAACAGAAAGCCACTGATCTAGAGCATGACTTCAGCTGCACCAGGCAGGCTGTCCTCCCCATGACTCCCCCAGCTACTTGTTCCCCCAGCCCGAAACCTTTCTAAGGATAGAAAAGCTTGCACACCACACTCAGAAACAAGAGTTTAAAATGCAAATGCATCAAAAGAAAGTTGACTTACACTCACATTAAATGGTGCTGATAAGAGGGGTTTTTTCCCTAAGAACAGGTTTTAATAAGGAGTGCACATGCGTGCTCAATAGAGCCCAACTCTTTGTGACCCGATGGATGGTAGGCCACCAGACTCCTCTGTCTGTGGGATTTCCCAGGCAAGAATACTGGAGTGGGTTGCCATTTACCTCTTCAGGGGATCTTCCCAACCCAGGAATCGAACCAACGTCACTTGCATCTCCTGCATTGCCAGGTGGATTCTTTACCACTGAGCCACCTGGGAGGCCCCTTAATAAGGAGAACAGAGCACACAGTTGGTGAACCTGAAAAGGGGTAAAAAGGGGTCCTGAACTGGGGACAGAGAAACCATTTCAAAAATGAGGCTTCAGGCACAACAGGCCAACTGCCTACTAAAAATTCTGCCTATACCTGTCACACAGAATCACACTTGTATATAATCTACAAGAGAAGCGCACTGTCTGAGAATCTGGTGAGCAGCTACACAGTGCAAGCCACCATGGTGGGCACCTCAGGAGCCCCAGTGTGATGACAAGATGTAAATACAGACACTTCCTTCTCACCAGGTTGTCCTGGGAGCCAGCCACTGGCACTCAGCGGCTCCTTTGGCCCTGACAACGCAGAGTTGCAGTGCTGGAGAATTTTGAAATACGACAGAAGGAAGGGAAATATGTTAATGACATACACCATGATAAACAGTCATTGCAAAGCCACTCCAAATAAGAGCAGGAGAAAAGGTAAGTGCTTCTCCAGAAAGTCCCTTCAGTTTCCAAGTGTCCCATGAATCATAAGGAAAATCTTCACAGCTGGAGAGGTAACGTCTAGAAAAAATGCTAATAGTACTGAATGCCGCTGCTATCGTTTCAAGAGAGGGTGACGAGGCCAGCAACAGCATTAATGATTCATCAAGTCAGGTCTCTGGTAGATATGTTAAAAAGGAGGATAAATGCAGAATAAATTCTCCTATAATCCTTAGATGTAATTACCAAACTAGAGACAGGTGGTTCGTGATAAAATGTGTGCACATGAAAGATTAATGTAGAGACCTGAAACGTGAGAAAATGTCATTATTTTCTGCAGAAATTTGGAGCTCTCAATCGATGCCTGAAAAGGTAAGTATTACAGGAAACAAATGTCAACCACCATACTCTTGATCTCAATTCATACTCAGTGATCTTAATTGCTATTTACTTACATACCTTAATCTCACCTTACAATTAAAATATGAACCCCTCTGGCGGTTGGTTCTTTTTTTGGTAACTTCTTTCTGCACAAGTAAACAAAAGGCTCTTTATACAGAAGTACTTGAAGGAAGAATGAATAAATCTAGAAGATAGTTCTCAACCCTAATACAGAGCCTACCACGACATTAGTGTACTTTCTACAATGTCACGTGGAGAAAGTCTTGATTTAATCATTAATCTTGGTTTATTCCACAATGGGCTGATGAAATTTTGGTTTTCCAACGTTTCTGTCCTTTTAAACCTATAAGTTAAGTCAGTCACTCACTCATGTCCGACTCTCTGTGACCCCATGGACTGTAGCCCACCAGGCTCTTCTGTCCATGGGGATTCTCCAGGCAAGAATACTGGAGTGGGGTGCCATTCTATTCTCCAGGGGATCTTCGCAACCCAGGGATCAAACTCAGGCCTCCCACACTGTGGGCCACATTCTTTAATATCTGAGCCACCAGGGAAGCCCTATGGGTAACATTTAATGCCTAACAATGTTTAAATATCACAGACACTAAAAGAATCATCAACTTACACTATCAGAAAATATTAACCTAGGAGGAGAAGCTTTTCAAAAGCACTTTTAAATCAAGAAGACTAAATCCACATTAGTGGATTAAACTTAATGTGCTTTTTTCTTTCCTTTTATCAACTAAAGTATACTGTATGTGTGCTTAGTCGCTCGGTTGTGTCTGACTCTTTGCGAACCTTTGGACTATACCCTACCAGTTTCCTCTGTCCATGGGATTTTTCAGACAAGAATACTGAAGTGGGTTGCCATTTCCTTCTCCAGGGATCTTCCCGACCCAAGGATCAAACCCACATCTCCTGGGTCTCCTGCACTATAGGTGGATTCTTTACCCACTGACCCATCAGGAGGCTAACAAAGCATAACGGACAGACAATAAACTGCATATAGTTAAAATGTATAATTTGATAAGTTTTTACTTCTGTGTACATCCAAGGAATGATCACCACCATCATGATAATAAATGTCACCCCTATAAATTTCCTCACAACTTTCCTGTTAATCCCTTCTACCCACTGAATCCCATTTCTCTGTTGCTAAACAAAAAACAATCTGCCTTTCTATTTCTCATGTTGAATATAAATGAGAACACATATATGCACTATGTTTTGAGAGCCGAAGTAATTCTTTTGAGATTCATTCATGTTGTAGCATGTATTCATAGTTCATTTCTTGTTATTGCTGAGTAGTGTTTGCTGTATGCATACAGTTTATCCATTTACTGTTGATCGATATTTGTGTTGTTTGGGGGTTTTTTTACTATTACAAATAAAGCTGATATGAATATTCAAGTATTCAAATATATACATGCTTTTATTTCTCTTGCACAAACACCTAAAAGTGGAATGACTAGATGATTTGGTAGGTAAAATTTTACCTTTTAAGAAATTGCCAAATTGTTTTTCACAGTGTTTGTACCATCTTACAAGCCCATCAGCGTGCAGTAGAGTCCCAGTGTCTCCACTTCTTTGCCAACACCTGTATGGTTAGTCTTTTCATTTTTCACCTATTAGATGTGCATGGGTATCTCAATGTGGCTTTAATTTGCATTTCTCTAATGACTAATTATGCTGAGCATGTTTTTATGTGCCGAACTGCCATCCATACATCTTCTCTGCCTGAGTGTTTGAATCCTTTACCCATTTTTAAAAACTGATTTATTTACTTAGTGAGTTTTGAAAGTTCTTTAGATTCTGTATACAAAATCAGATATATTATGCCTTATAAATACTTCCTCTTAGTCTGTGGCTTGTCTTTCATTTACTAACAGTGTCTTTTGAAGAGCAAATTTTCTTTTTATTCTAAGGAAGTCCAATTTATTTGTCTTTAGATTATGCTTTTGGTGATGTATCTAGGAAATGTTTACCTAACCCAAAGTCACAAAGGATTTCTTCTATGTTTTCTGAAGTTTTCTATTTAGGCCTATGACACACTTTGTGTTCATTTTTTATGATATCAGATGTCGGGACTTCCTTAGTGGTCCAGTTTTTAAGAATTCATGCTTGCTCTGCAGGGAACATGGGTTTGAACCCTGGTCAGGGAACTAAGATCCCAGATGCCCTGAAGTGCAGCCAGGGAGGAGAAAAAGATGCAGACTGAAGCACAGATTTTAAATATGGATATCTAATTTTTTTTAGCGCCGTTTGTTGAAGACAGTCCTTTCTCCATGGAGTTGCCTTTGCATCTTCATCCAAAAGAATTGTCCATGTACATGTGGATCTATTTCTGGATTTCCATTCTGTTCCACTCATTCATCTGTCTTGATACCAATACCACACTGCCTTGATTACTGTGGCTTTATGATAAATGCTGAAATCAGTTACCTAGTCATATAACTTTTTTTTCATTATTCTAATTGTTTTTGGCTACTCTACGTCCTTTGCATGTCCATAGGAATTTTAGAATCAGTTTGTCAATTTCCACACACACACACACACAAAAATGTCTGCCGGAATTTTGATTGAGATTACACTGGGTCTATGTATCAGTTTGGGGAGAAGAAATCTAAGGCAGTGGAATCCAGAACTTCCACTCCCATCCCTTCCCATCAATCTCCTGCCAGCAGTGGACTAGGGGCCAGAAAGCGAGTCTGAGATCAAACCAGAGGGTAAGGTGCCTCTGGCCAGTATGTCCCGATGGAGACCCAAGGTCAGATCCCTCTCTCACCCTTTCTCTCCTTTTTCTTTGTTCTCCGTCCTTTAATTTTTCCTTTTTCCTTCTTCTTTATTTACTCTCATGAGGATATTATAGACAAGCTCCCTGACTTTCTTTTCCACTGTTAACCTCAGCACCTTTCAGCTATGGTTGGAAACCAAAGCTTCACAGCCATTTCTCAACTCCCAGATTCCTGAAGCAAGCAAAAAGCCCTTTGGAGAAGATCCGCATTTGGAGAACACTGGATCCTCCCTGAACAAGTAGTTACGACTCATCAAACGTAATAATGTTTTCCTCCCATCTCTCATCATATTGCCTTTCTTAACTTTCCACCATTCTAGAGAATGATAAAACAAAGGGGCATAACCGTGATAGCCCAAAAGACTAAGATATATGTGAAGATTCCTCCTAAGGAGGAAAATGTCTCAAAAGACGTCTGACTGGGGCTACACTGGGATGAGCAAGGGGGAGAGTAGAAAGAATAGCCCTGCAGCTGCAGTGAGTTGGGGGAGAAACAGCAAAAACCACTGGGAAAGCAAGGGGAGAGTGTTTAAACCAGAGCAATGGAAGAGACATGGAGGAGTAAGGAGGGCCATTCTGGCAGAGGCAGCATATCCGAAATAAAACCGACCAGTTCATTGTTCCCCATGGCCTTTGCCACTCACAGACCTATTTGTCAGTCAGGGGCTCCCTCTAAAATAAAACCGCCATTTGAAACACTCTTACCATCTTATGTGTGCCTCAAGCACCCAGTCTGAATTATAAGTTGTAGAGAGGAAAAGTATTATGACCCTCATCACCTCGCTCATGAAATCTTTTGGATCTCTAGTATGTCCTAGGAACTCACAAAACATCAGAAATACAAATGGCCACTCTTCCATCTTTAATTTTACTTAATTCCTGGTACAATTGGAGGAAGAAAATGATTGACACGCACGCATTTTTAACCAAAGGATCATCACAGTAATGTTCGTCTTAAGTATTCCCCGTCAGTGGTTCTCCCACCAACAGTATTCAAACATTTGTTTCAATTTAAAGAAATTATAGCATTTTGCTCACTGCTATGTTTTTCTTAAATTTAGTCCAAGAGATTCCTCCAAAAGATGCGGTTGAGAACCTGTGCCAGTTTCTGAATGAGTCCACCTCTGTTTGACTATGAGACAGCATAAAACCCTTTCTATGAGAATAAGCAAAGAGAACAGTCATAAAGCCTGTGAAAAAAATTTTGCAACTCAAAAAACAGAAGACTACCACAAGAAACTAAGAACGTAAAGAATTCTAAATTCCATATTCATTTAATTTATAATTATTTTTTTCTTCTGGGCAAGCTTACAATCTATCCTTCTATTTCTATAGAACTATGAGCTAGAAGAAATGAATGTACATTATAAAGCTAGTTCTAGCACTTTTCTATGTTCATTACCTTTAGAGTCAATTCATGGACTTGAATTTCTAAAGCGGAACTGAAAGAAAAAAGTGAAAGTGTTAGCTGCTTAATTGTGTCCAACTCTTTGCAACTCCATGGACTGCAGCTTGACAGGTGCCTCTGTCCATGGAATTCTCCAGGCAAGAATACTGGACTAGGTAGCCATTCCCTTCTGCAGGGGAATCTTCCTGACCCAGGGATGGAACCCTGGTCTCCTGTACTGCAATCAGATTCTTTACTGTCTGAGCCACTAGGGACTGAAGTGAAGTGAAGTTGATCAGTTGTGTCCGACTCTTTGCAATCCCTTGGACTGTTGCCCACCAGGCTCCTCCGTCCATGGGTTTTCCAGGCAAGAATACTGGAGTGGGTTGCCATTGCCTTCTCCACTAGGGACTAGCTCAGGTTTACTTCTCCCTAAGTTATGACCAACCTAGATAGCATATTCAAAAGCAGAGACATTACTTTGCCAACAAAGGTCCTTCTAGTCAAGGCTATGGTTTTTCCTGTGGTCGTGTATGGATGTGAGAGTTGGACTGTGAAGAAAGCTGAGAGCTGAAGAATTGATGGTTTTGAACTGTGGTGTTGGAGAAGACTCTTGAGAGTCCCTTGGACTGCAAGGAGATCCAACCAGTCCATTCTAAAGGAGATCAGTCCTGGGTGTTCTTTGGAAGGAATGCTGCTAAAGCTGAAACTCCAATACTTTGGCCACTTCATGTGAAGAGTTGACTCATTGGAAAAGACTCTGACGATGGGAGGGATTGGGGGCAGGAGGACAAGGGGACGACCGAGGATGAGATGGCTGGATGGCATCACCGACTCAATGGACGTGAGTCTGAGTGAACTCCGGGAGATGGTGATGGACAGGGAGGCCTGGTGTGCTGCAATTCATGGGGTCGCAAAGAGTAGGACACGACTGAGCAACTGAACTGAACTGAATTGAGGGGTTTAACTTGCAATTTCTATACCTGCCACCAGGTGGTATCTTGGGTTATGACGGCAAGGGTCAGTTTCCTGACCCTTATCCCAGGTGTGGATAAATGAAAGAACACATAACTCAGGCAATTATGCACATTCTATTAAAATAAATAAATTATTGAAATGATAAGCATACATTATTAACTAGCTTCTAATTATTGTGTACAGCAGTGCTTTCTCAGCACTCTAATCTGAATTCTCAAAATACTCTTAACTACCCCGTGCTGTTCTTTTCCTTTTTTTTTTTTCCCAGTTGGAAGAGTGAAAGTGCACAGTCACCATTCATCAGCAGCATGAATCTCTGGTCTGCTTTCCCAACTAGGAGGTTTACTTCCTACCTAGGCTGCTTCACTCTTGCCTAACTTCCTAAACACTCTCTCTAGTGCAATTTCATTTTCATTGAATTACTGGAGATTATTTATTGAAAACCTTTGATGCATTCTGACAACTATGCTCTTTGTTCAAAAAACAGTGTCTTTTTAAAAAAGTTTCTGCTTAAAATACTGAAAAGTATCAAGAACAAAGTAAAAACCACCTCTAATCTCACCACCCAAGTATAACACCTTTAAAAGCTACTACAGTTTCCCCAGAGTTCACAGGTTCCACATTGCCATCCCTTTTATGTTTGATTTTTTTTCAAGTTTGTTTCCCATTTGACTCTTTTGTGACTATTTCTAAGTGTGCCACTGTCTGCTGACTCCTCCACAAAGGTTTTCTAAATGGAGTTAATAACTGCAAATCCCTCATAGGGCTGTTATGAAGATTAAATGAGTTAAAACACATCTGCCCTTAGAAAAATGCCAAGCCCCTGGTATGTGCTCAGTAAACATTAGCTCTTGTCACTATTTCTTTGACGCTGGCTCCTACATCTTTCAGCTCTATGTAATCCTTCCTTCACCTAACGGCCTGTTTAGCTTGCTGTAATTTCATACGACCAACATCCCCTCAAGTGTTGCTAAAAGCAGAAAAGCATGTATGCTAAGATTGTCTCAAGTCTCACGGTCACTCTATCACAGAGGAAACAATTCCTCTGAAGCCTTAGAGAAAATGTTGATCTTTTTCTTTTGAACAACAGAATCTTTTAATAGAATCCATTTTTATTTCCATTTTTATTTTTCTGACAAAATAATCTCCTAATAGGAACTGAGCTGCTTTCTGGCAAAATTTCTTGCAGATTTCCAGTAGTCATGTACAGATGTGAGAGCTGGACCGTAAAGAAGGATGAGTGCTAAAGAATTGATGCTTTTGAACTATGGTGTTGGAGACTCTTGAGTCCCTTGGACTATAAGGAGATCCAACCAGTCAATCCTAAAGGAAATCAGCCCTGAATATTCCCTGGAAGGACTGATGCTGAAGTTGAAGTTCCAATACTTTGGCCACCTGATGCGAAGAACTGACTCACTGGAAAAGACCCTCATGCTGGGAAAGATTGATGGCAGGAGGAAAAGGGGATGACAGAGGATGAGATAGTTGGATGCCAACACTGATTCAATGGACTTGAGTTTGAGCAAGCTCCGGGAGTTGGTGATGGACAGGGAAGCCTGGCGTGCTGCAGTCCATGGGGTCACAAGGTGTCAGACACAACTGAGCGACTGAACTGAACTAAACTCATCCAAATCTTTCTTAGAGACATATCCTTATCTAGACTGAGGAGAAAATGATCCAGAACAGAAGAGGAGGAAGAAGATTGTTTTAGGATATCCAGTAGCCCCGGGGAACAGTAAAGGAGCCAGAATGTACATCTCTGGGCCTCCAGTGTGGATCCTATTCTTTGGAAAATGCCCCATTTTCTAAAACCTCTGCCTGATGTGGCAGGGGCTTCCCCAGTGTCTCAGCAGTAAAAAAAAAAAAAAAAAAAAATCCACCTGCAGTGCAAGAACCACGGGAGACGCGGGTTTGACCCCTGGCTTGGGAAGATCCCCTGGAGAAGGGAATGGCAACCCACTCCAGTATTCTTGCTGGCAAAATCCCATGGACAGAGGAGCATGGTGGGTTATGGTTCACAGGGTCGTAAAGAGTCAGGCACGACTGGGCAGCCACGCCACATCCTGTCACCCTGCCTGGTCCTTGGCTTGTGGCAGCTGCCTGTTTAGGAAGCTAAAGTCAAAAATGTATCTCAGGTGGCTGCTGAAATCCAAACGCTACTGTCCATCAGTCCATCCATCAATCCATTTATTTCATAAATATTTACTGAATATCTAATATATGCCAAGTGCTGTCCTAACTGCTACAGATACAATGGTACACCCAGCCAGACACTACTCTTAAGTGGAGCTCACAGTCTAACAGGGGAGATAAATACTAAGTAAATAATCATTAAAATGACTGTACAATTCTAATCACAGCATGCTATGACAGCACAGATCTCAGACGACCCCTAAGGAAATAAGGATGGAGCCACGGCCTGAAGGATGATTAAGAATTAGCTAGGAAAGAGGGCAAGAAGATGTCCAGGTGGTAGAATTAGTTCCAAGCCAGTGCAAAAAGCCAGAGCCAGAGGTGCCCATGAGGTCAGTGTGGCTGCAGCATGGAAGGCATAGTGGACCCGAGGCAGGAGAGGTCCATGCTCTGGATGTCTGCCTTGATCCTAAAATACAGTAAAATCCCTGGCGGCAACTAAGCAAAGGGATCACCTGACAGACCTCCCTCTTCAAAGGACCCTGGAGTCCAGTGAGCAGAAGGAATCGGAAGAAGGGTAATGCGGGGAGTCACACAAAGGCAACTTCCGTCTCAAGATGCTGCGTTCACAGGCTCGCCAGCCAGCCTTCACCCCGCCCTCAGCACCAAACGCTGCATCCCTCAGTCACTTGCCTATTTTCTGGATCCAGTGAGAGAAAAACGCTCTGGGGTATCCTTCAATCCAGATGCATCAAGGAAATGCTAACACAAAATCATTCACTTTCTGCCACAGGGACTATATCCTTCCTCGTGGCTGCTTCCTCTTGTGAATGCAGATTTTCCCGTTTTATACCCTTCTAGTTATTCTGCTAGGAATTTGGGGGAGAACTGGAGTCTCTGCTTACACCAAGCACCAAGCCCAGAGATTTTAAACGTTGCCTTCTAAAAACTGAACATTTCAATTAAAGAACCATATCTGAACAGAAGTACTTTTAAATAGATATTTTTAGTAGTCTTTTCACCAGCATATTTTGGATCAAATGGACACTCGTAATTATGTCAGCAATTTTCAATATTCATATAAGTAGAAAGTGTTGTGAAAAGACTGCTGGAAAAGGAAACATCACCCAGACCCCTATTATCTGTGCTTACATAGAATATAGCTAGCTTGGTGGACAGGCATTTATGAATAATTTCTAAGAGATCTCATCATTCAATAGTTTCTACCTCTCTAATATCTTTAACTCAAAAGATTAAATCCTGTGACTTCCTCTCCCTTTTTCTCCACATCATTTTTTAATGTCCATAATTTAAGAAGTATAATAATATTTCCCAAAAGCAAAGATCAGGAGTACCCTTACTGTTTACTACATTCCTAGTAAATGTACTTTTTACATTTTATATAACTAATACTTTACAAGTCAATTTTTTAAATAATTAGTCAATACCATTTGTGGGGAATATTGGCTATAGAACTTTCCCAGTTTTTCTGATTGTTATTTATTGCAGCACCCAAGATAGACAATCTCTGGGAAGTTTATAATGAGATTCATTGGTATTCTCATTTTGTAAACATGAAATCTTGGCCTTAAATATTAAATAGATTTACATAAAACGTAACCAAGGTCAAATAATGAACCTCCGACAAATTCAGAAGTAAAGTTGATATATTTTTATTACAAAGCCAAAATTCTGGCAACCACATAACACTGTTTTAACTTTTCCATCTATTTTCAAAATAAAAGTTCCACCAAAGCAGTACTGACGTCTGTCAGTAATGGTGACTAAAACTCGACTATTTATACTGCAGGCAATTTCTAGCAACCATGTTTCTATTTTTGTATTTTTCCATACCTTTTGTCTTTTTAAAGTGTTTATGTTCTTCAAATGTGAATTGGTTACGTCTTCATTTATGTATTTCCAGTAACAATAATATACCAAAAAAAAAAAACCTTTTCCAGAATCTTACTATACACCTTTCTTAGAACATCAAAAGATTATTGCTATAGCAAACTAAAAGTTATCAATCACAATATGCACAGGGACGTAAACCTTAAGGTAAGATATTAATATAAATACATCCCCCACCCAGTGCAGATTGAAAAACACTACCTCTTTGTGGCACCATAATGCAGGCAATGAGGAACATATAGAAAAGAACACGAATAACCATTTAACATTTTTAAAAAATATTCAAATGGCAAAAGTTTCCAATTTGGAGCTGTACTTTAAAGTCTTATTTTCTCTTTTTAATTCATAAAAACCTGTTCAGCTATTTCCCAAGTCTCCCCAAGGAAGAAATATTAAAATGAAGCAGTCAGACCTCCAGTTTCACCAAATCTTTTAAAAACAGTAGATAAAGTAAAAAATTCAAATTACTTTACTTCTAACTATGAAAACGTGATCAGTGCCAGGAAGAGTTTACTTACATATTTTAAACCCCTACCCATCATTTCCATTTCAATTGTTTTACCAGAAACACTCTCCTTAAGCCAAATGCATAAAGGCAAGTAGAATCAGATGTGATCCTGAATGGCTACCCATTCCAGTATTCTTGCGTAGAGAATTCCATGGACAGAGGAGCCTAGCAGGCTACAGCCCAGGGGTCATAAAGAGTTGGACACGACTAAGAAACTAACACTTTTACATCCCCCTTATTTAGGATGTCAGCTCAAGACTGTCGGAGCTTTGACAGAGAAGAAATAAAGACCATAACACACTCCTAGGACTTAGGAGCCTAATCACTAAAAATCATTTGTCATTTGTTTTCAAGCAGTGGCCCTGTTAGCTCTGTTTTCTTCAGTCCTGAGTTGGAGGCAGCAGTAGAGATTACAGCTTAGTTGTTTTGGACACATCTAAATGGGCTCAATAAAGGACAGAAGTGGTATGGACCCAACAGAAGCAGAAGATATTAAGAAGAGGTGGCAAGAATACACAGAAGAACTGTACAAAAAAGATCTCCACGACCCAGATAATCATGATGGTGTGATCACTCATCTAGAGGCAGACATCCTGGAATGTGAAGTCTGGGCCCTAGGAAGCATCACTATGAACAAAGCTAGTGGAGGTGATAGAATTCCAGTTGAGCTACTTCAAATTCTGAAAGATGATGCTGTGAAAGTGCTGCACTCAATAGGCCAGCACATTTGGAAAACTCAGCAGTGGCCACAGGACTGGAAAAGGTCAGTTTTCATTCCAATCCCAAAGAAAGGCAATGCCAAACAATGCTCAAACTACTGCACAATTGCACTCATCTCACACGCTAGTAATGTTCAAAATTCTCCAAGCCAGGCTTCAGCAATACGTGAACCGTGAACTTCCAGATGTTCAAGCTGGTTTTAGAAAAGGCAGAGGAATCAGAGATCAAATTGCCAACATCCGCTGGATCGTGGAAAAAGCAAGAGAGTTCCAGAAAAACATCTATTTCTGCTTTCTTGACTATGCCAAAGCCTTTGACTGTGTGGATCACCATAAACTGTGGAAAATTCTGAAAGAGATGGGAATACCAGACCACCTGACCTGCCTCTTGAGAAATCTGTATGCAGGTCAGGAAGCAACAGTTAGAACTGGACATGGAACAACAGACTGGTTCCAAATAGGAAAAGGAGTACATCAAGGCTGTATATTGTCACCCTGCTTATTTAACTTATATGCAGAGTATATCATGAGAAACGCTGGACTGGAAGAAACACAAGCTGGAATCAAGATT
This sequence comes from Budorcas taxicolor, assembly GCF_023091745.1. Taxonomy (NCBI): domain Eukaryota; kingdom Metazoa; phylum Chordata; class Mammalia; order Artiodactyla; family Bovidae; genus Budorcas; species Budorcas taxicolor. Next base: position 91,253,790 of record NC_068914.1, on the reverse strand, counting down.
GCCAGGAGAAATATCAATAACCTCAGATATGCAGATGACACCACCCTTATGGCAGAAAGTGAAGAGGAGCTAAAAAGCCTCTTGAGGAAAGTGAAAGTGGAGAGTGAAAAAGTTGGCTTAAAGCTCAATATTCAGAAAACGAAGATCATGGCATCTGGTCCCATCACTTCATGGGAAATAGATGGGGAAACAGTGGAAACAGTGTCAGACTTTATTTTTGGGGGCTCCAAAATCATTGTAGATGGTGACTGCAGCCATGAAATTAAGACACTTACTCCTTGGAAGAAAAGTTATGACCAACCTAGATAGCATATTCAAAAGCAGAGACATTACTTTGCTGACTAAGGTCTGTCTAGTCAAGGCTATGGTTTTTCCTGTGGTCATGTATGGATGTGAGAGTTGGACTGTGAAGAAGGCTGAACACCGAAGAATTGATGCTTTTGAACTGTGGTGTTGGAGAAGACTCTTGAGAGTCCCTTGGACTGCAAGGAGATCCAACCAATCCATTCTGAAGGAGATCAACCCTGGGATTTCTTTGGAAGGAATGATGCTAAAGCTGAAGCTCCAGTACTTTGGCCACCTCATGCGAAGAGTTGACTCACTGGAAAAAGACTCTGATGCTGGGAAGGGATTGGGGGCAGGAGGAGAAGGGGACGACAGAGGATGAGATGGCTGGATGGCATCACTGACTCGATGGACGTGAGTCTGAGTGAACTCCGGGAGATGGTGATGGACAGGGAGGCCTGGCGTGCTGCGATTCATGGGGTCGCAAAGAGCTGGACACGACTGAGCGACTGAAATGAACTGAACTGAATCACTCTGGAGAAGGAAATGGCAACCCACTCCAGTATTCTTGCCTGGAGAATCCCATGGACGGGGGAGCCTGTGGGCTACAGCCCATGGGGTCGCAAAGAGTCGGACACGACTAAGCGACTTCACTTTCACTTTCAATCACTCAACCTGTGTAGAGAAAACAAGCAGGTATGTGCTCAATGAATATCTACTGAAGGAATGAATGACCCTAGAGAAAGAATGTCACAAAATTCCTGCTTGTTCTCCCAACAGAAGCTCCCGGACAGTCTGGGCCCCCTAGAAGAGGTTTGCCCATTCCTTACTATCTGCTTTCGACAGAGACGAGAAGGCTACCAGCAGCCTTTGGATGGTGAAATCCAACTCTCCTTGACATTGTTTGAGCTTCATTCTCAGCATTTACTACTGCTGACCACTGAGGAACATTCCCAAGGCAAACTCCTCTCAGCTTCTATGGTAACTTCTGTGATGCTAAACTACACAGAATTCTCTTTGTCTTCTGCCTCAACTTCTGTTTCCTTCCCTGACTTTGCATTTCCTAAAGACCATCACACCTAAGGGTGTATCCTAGCCGTCTCACTGGATACCACCTTCCTCAAGTCATCTCCATTCTCAAAACTTCAGTGATGACTTTACCTGAGATGATCCCCCAAATCTCTATTTCTTGTCCTTATTACTGTCTTGGCCTCAAATCTCCTTTCCAAGGCCTCCCTCAAGCTCTCTACCACCTGAATACTTACTCTTCCCTTGAACTCATCATGTTTCCATTCTTGCCAAACCAACCCATCCTCCTGGCCTATCCCTGTTAATGTCCACAGACACCCAAGCTTAAAACCCCTGGATCATCTCTGATTCCTTCCTTTCCTTTATCTACCAACCTCCAGGCAACTGCCTCACCCTAGACACTTTGTCTCTATGTGTCTTATCTCTCTTTTCACCTTGTCAAGAAAATCAACCCTGAATATTCATTAGAATGACACTTGATGCTGAAACTGAAGCTCCAATACTTTAGCCACCTAATGGGAAGGGCCAACTCATTAGAAAAGACCCTGATGCTGGGAAAGATTGAACGCAGGAGAAGAAGGGGATAACAGAAGAAGAGATGGTTGGATGGCTCAATGGACATGAGTTTGAGCAAGCTCCAGGAGATGGTGAAGGACAGGGAAGCCTGGCACACTGCAGTCCACGGGGTCGCAAAGAGTCGGACATGACTGAACAGCAACAACAATCTGTTATACACAACTTCAGTCTTAATTTGTTTCTATTTACTGCTTTTGTTTTGGGCTTTCATTTTTTAACTGCTTTCCACTAAGATTTTAAGTCAACCTGACTACTGAATGTTCCCCAAATACACTCCCCTTTGCCTTGGGCCACGTGTATTCTCTGCTGTGTATGCCTTGCCATCAACTCCGTGGGATGTTATCCTGTCCATTGTGGGTATATTTCAAACAGAACAGTCTCATGAAGCCTTTACCTGATCTCTGCAACCAACACTGGTATATTTCCCTTTGAAATCCATTTCTTTTTGTTGTTGTTTTTCCCACATCTCTCTTCTGACATCACATGCTGCTCACAAGACAGTACATTCCTCATGCCATCCCCTACCAGCCTGCAGGCTTTTTGAAGGCAGGAATCATATTTTATTTATCTCTATTTTCTCTGCAGAAGCTTTGCAAAGACTCAGATTTCAGTATTTGTATATGTTTATATATGTGTGTTTATTATTTCCTCATCTTGTTCCAAAAAAAGATTTGTAGTCACTCAATAAATATTGGTTGAAATAACTAACAAAACCTATTGCTTTAACACTCAGTTCAGTTCAGTTCAGTAGCTCAGTAACCCTCTCCAATTCCTTCATCTTACCTACAATAAGTCATTCTTCAGTGCTGTGAAATATTTATTCAGTCTAATATTTCAAATCAGATTAATCTATAAGCAATTTTAGCTCCCAATCTTTCCCCCGCTACTTCTCCTTTCTGAACTATCTATATAGGAGTTCTCAACCTCAGCACTCTTGACATTTTGGACGAGACAATTCTTGTTGCGGAGAAGGACACTGTCCTGTGCACTGTAGGATATTCAGCAGCATCTCCAGCGTCCACCCACATAGATGCAGTGATAATCACACAGAACCCTGGACATTGCCAAATGTACCTTGGAGGATGCAAGGGGTAGTGAGAGGAGGGAGTTGCCTGTGGTTGAGAATCATCTCAACCAGCACTATGATACAGATAAATAATGAAAGGTACAAATACAAGCTACTTGTATGATTTTAAATATCCCTGAAGCTACATTAAAAAATAGAGACAAACTAAATTAGCTTTAGTTTTATATTTTATTTAACCCAAAATATTCAAAATATTATTTCAACACATAATCAACATTTTTAATTATGAATGAAGTATTTGATGTTCTTTTTTCTTACTAGTCCTCAAAATCTAGTATGTATTACTAGTCACATTTCGTTTACTTAACAGGAGTTTGTAATTAGCAGCCACCAAGTTGGACAGCTCAGACCTAGACAATTTTCCCTAGGCTGAGAACTCATTTTTTAAAGAATAAAATTTTTTTTTCTTTCCTTGCCTCCTATTTACTCATAGCTATAATCAAATATAGCAAGTTTCAGGATCAGAAAATTTTAAAGGAGATGGATGGTAAGGGATCTGGGATAGGAAAACAGACGCAGAAGAAGATAAGGAAGATCAAGAGATGTCTGTGAGACAATGTCACCCCTCCACTTGCTCTGTGCATCTGACCAGTAGGTCATACACACATGTCAGTTTTTATCTGCATTCCACAACCACAATCCCCAGCCCAGGAATAACACCTCTATTAGTAATAGCTCTATTATTATCTAACGTATATCTCTGTGCCCTAAAGAAGGTGCTCTCGCAGTATTTATGAAATTCTGGTCTTTAATACTGACCTCTCTCAAGTTCCCCCGGGATCATGTGTTACAGAGGTAGGAGAAACTTCCTCCAAATCCCCTCATCATTAACCCTTTCATTCTACCAATGAAGCAACTAGAGTCTAGAAACGACCAGAAATGGGCTGAGACCTCAGAGCTCATTATGGGCCATCTAAGCCAGCATCCAGGTCCAGAGCCAGGGTTTCAAGCTCTCTTGCCCAACCCCTTCCTTTCTGTGCTGTGTTCAATAAACAACTTTACTCACATTCTGGACCCTGGGTTTCTTCACGCCAACAACAGAAACAATGATATCTTCTTTGCTTTGTGAGAATTACCTCAAACAAATTAATACACTTGAAAATATCAAGCTCAGTGGTGTCGCATTTCTAAATGCTCGCTGAGTCTGAAAAGGTAGCACATAATAGAGCCAGAAGGTAAGAAGCAGCTTGGAGATTTGTATCAATCCATTCTTTCCCCCTCAGGAGTATTATATCTAATCTATCAAGGCTGATGAATATATAATTTTTTTTTAAATAAAAGCTTTAAGGGAGAGATTATAAAACCTCTTTCAACAGTACATTCCAGTAAGGGATAACTCTTGTAATCCAAAAGTTTTCCTAGAGGTCTATATTTTTCAGTCAATGTTTCAGAAACTACAACAACAAAAAAAGAGTTTAATTATTAGCTTCAATCCACCTGGGCAAACACAATCTGCCAAAGGACGTGGGTCAATCCTAGAGGAAGGATTCCTTACTCCCTCACTAGATTAGCATCACAGACTGCCTCTTGCACTCAGATTTACCATGGAAGAAAGATTAACTTCTATTTCCTAAATATTCCACTTCACTGGTTTGGCTAGTAGGAAGGCTAAGATATTATAAAACCAATTTTACCAAATTTTCTCTCTTAATAAAAGCACAACCTCAATCACTTGTGGAATATTGAGCCTGCCATTGCTTGCAAGTGAGAAACAGCATGATTCCTTCAAATATGTAAAAAGCCTGATTCAATTATACCTAGCCTCCCTCCACCCCCCGCCACTCCCCACCCGCTGCAACTTCCCAGATGCCTGCCAAGGCAGAAGATGAGGGTTCAATTCCTGGATTGCGAAGATCCCCTGGAGAGGGAAATGGCAACCACTCCAGTATTCTTGCCTGGGAAATCCCACAGACAGAAGAGCCTGGTGGACCACAGTCCATGGGGTTGCAAAGAGCTGAACATGACTTAATGACTAAACCAGCACAACCAGCACCACCAGCCTTTCCTCAGAACTTTTAGATATTAACTTTCTGAGTTCTGTAAAATGGTTGGGCACTTTATTAACACCTTGTACCAATATTCTGTTGTCTTTTGGTCTAATGTAAATTTATTCACAGTCTTTCTCTGGATAAAAGGAAAGATCACTTTTTTCTTCCATGCAGTTCCACGAGCTCCAGTTCCAAGCAGACTCTTTTATCTCTGGACAGCTCTTTGAATTAGATACTTCCTGCCTAAGCTTCCCCTCAGCCGGGTGTTCACCGAGCAGTTTGGAATTCAGGCCCTCGAGTTAGGGAACAAAGTCTGAAGCTGCCTGTTCTTCAGGACACAATAGCACAGCCAGCTGTTTGCTTAGACATTTGTCTGAGTCGTATTTTACCAGGCTATTAATAGTTTTAATGTTGTAATTAGATGTGCAAATGTACCCTGAGGTAAGTCTGGATGGGAACATCGTACAAATCAGGACTGACAATGATGAACACAGCTGCACGGTTGCCAGTGGTGAGGCATCTAAATAAGTGTTCGTGGTGTATTTGCTGGAAAACGTGATCCTGTGGAGTGGAGAGGTTAGCAAGGGGACGTGAGGCTGCCGAGGGGACATCAAAAAATATCAGGAAAACAGGAGAGCGGAAATAATGAGATTCTGCTTGAAGACTGGAAATTCTCTTCCGTAACTAGCCTATATCTCACTCCTCTCTGATGTGTTATATATACAGATTTTTTAACTTGTGTGTGCTGTGCCTCCCTGCCCGTAGAACGTAAGTTCTAAGAGACCGGGGACGTGCTATATTCTCACTAGAACACTGCCCAGTTTCTCCACGTACTTGGTTTAAAAAAAAAATTTTTTTTTTTGCTAAAGAGATAAATGGATAAAAATAAATACATGTGGACACAGTGGGCAAAGGGGAGGGTGGGATGAATCGGGAGATTAGGTTTGACATAAATACATTACCATGTGTCAAACAGAGAGTTAGTGGGAACTTGCATAACACAGGGAGCTCAGCTCAGTGCTCTGTGATGACCTAGAGGGGTGGGGTGGAGGGGGTGGGAGGGAGACTCAAGAGGGAGAGGGTATATGTAAACACACAGCTGAGTCACTTAGTTGCACAGCAGAAACTAACACAAAAGTGTAAAGCAATTATTCTACAATAAGTTAAAAAATAGATATGGATTATAATACATCGTGAAGAGAGTTGGTATAAGTACAACTTTTCTTTATCTAAAATTTTCATAAAAATCATTCCATATTGACAACTGGATGATGTCAGGTTCAATCCCATCTTTTCACCATTGGAACTGGAAGCTTAGGCTGATTAAATGACTCGTCCAAAGTCTAATTAACTAGCCTGGACACAGACAAAAAAGTTAGAAGCCAACTTTTGCAATTCATTATATTGTTTTGCTTCCGTCAGAGTCACCATCGTGAGAATAGATTGGGTCCCCTCCTACTTACCTGAAGTTCTACTCAGGGAGTAGTCATAATAACAGAGGCTAAAGATGGTTGCACTTTTGTACCTTCACAGCACTCTCATCTGTGGCATCGTAATTAAAGTTCTTTCATAAATCTGTGCCATGCTAAGTCGCTGCAGCCATGTCCAACTCTGTGCAACCCTATGGACGGTAGCCTGCCAGGCTCCTTCATCCATGGGATTCTCCAGGCAAGGATACTGGAATGAATTGCCATCCCCTTCTCCAGGGGATCTTCTCAACCCAGGAATCAAACCTTCGTCTCTTACGTCTAACCTGCATTGGAAGGCGGGTTCTTTACCAATAGGACCACCTGGGAAGCCCCTTTTCATAAATCACTGGCCTCTAAAATCTTCCCTTCTTGTAACTCCAAATTACTAAACGTTCCAATCCAATGCTTCTAAGACCCTTTCTACATAGCACTTCAAATCCCAAAGCTTTAACTGCTCTCCACAAGGTTTCCAAGTTGTCTCCTGACCACTTCCTGCCCCTATTCTCCTTCTAAATTTCACAAAAATATGATTCCAAAAACATAAACACACTAAATAAACATTATATCTATTTCCAGAGGCATGAAAATCCCACAGCATTTATAGCAAGTATGTAAACCAGGATGGTTTGGGTGCTATGAGCACAAAATTGAGTACTGTACCAATGTTCTATGAATGAGAATAAAATATTCTAACACTGATGCTATAAACAACATAATGTAATCTTCCTTTGGAGATTTAGAAGCTAATTCTCGTAGTGCCTGAAGGGCATTATTTTGAACACTGATTCTCCCTATACACTGCAGCAGAAAGAAAATATGATTATTTAAGCCCTTGGATTCTGAATAAATGGAACTCCATAGCACTGTGACAAAGAGGAATTATGGTGTTCTTCATATAAAGCAAAAGCAGACATAAAGAAAATGAGCCACATTTCAAGCAAAAATAGTTAAATATTTATCATTTCCTTACATGTAAAAGACTAAAAATCTAGGTGCTAAACTATTGAAGTATAATTGCATTTAGCATGGGTGATGACCAGAAATGTTTACTCAACCTTTTATTCTCAAGCAAAGGTTAAAGTTATGAATTTTATTTCATTTTATAATTCAGTCTATCCGTGGGACATTAAGTAGACTCCAGTAAGTTTGATCTGATTGCTAAATTAGATCAACTACAACTCTACACAGACTTTTCTTTAAGCAACTTTTCAACAGACGGAGGTTTAGTATGACTGAAGCTACTTGAAGCTATACACCTAAACTAAATAAACTGAAACTGACAAAAGCTATTTATCAACTTCAAATATTCAAGTTGATGACAAACAAACTCATCAATACATTTTGCATTGCCATCTGACATCTGTTAAGTGCTATCTGACCACCCAATACTAACCCAGCTAATGATGGAGTAACCAATGACATTTTAAGAGCTTTCTATATTGTTATTATTTACAAAAGAAGGACTTCTGAGGAGACTCACTGCAGAAGGCTAACAACAGAGAAAGAGAAGAAATTGAGGTGAGTCACTGAGAGAAACAGAAAGAGGGATGAGAGAGAACGCTGAAGGTTTTCCAGCCCATTCTGGTGATCCAGGCTCCATTCCCACCATCATATTTCACGAGACATCTCTGAATCCTCTTAATAAATTCTCTCTCACATTTCAATTTAATTCCAGTGGGTGTCTCTGGCTTGGAATAAACACCTCTAACTATTAAGAGAGTATATACTCTATCCTTAGAGTTTCACAATGTACATTAATATAAAAGCATCAGACAACTTCCACAGTATTGCTGAAACTAAGTGCACCAGTTGAGCTTTTTGGATCTACTAACAACCCTTGTACTCCAAGGCTGAATTTGCCTGTTACTCCAGGTGTCTCTTGACTTCCTGCTTTTGCATTCCAGTCCCCTGTAATGAAAAGGACATCTTTTTTGGGTGTTAGTTCTAAAAGGTCTTGTAGGTCTTCATAGAACCATTCAACTTCAGCTTCTTCAGCTTTACTGGTTGGGGCATAGGCTTGGATTAATTGATTTGCCTCGGAAATGAACAGAGATCATTCTGTTGTTTTTGAGATTGCATCCAAATACTGCATTTTGGACTCTTTCGTTGACCATGAGGGCTACTCCATTTCTTCTAAGGGATTCCTGCCTACACTAGTAGATATAATGGTCATCTGAGTTAAATTCGCCAATTCCAGTCCATTTTAGATCGCTGATTCCTAAAATGTCGACGTTCACTGTTGCCATCTCCTGTTTGACCACATCCAATTTGCCTTGACTCATGGACCTAACATTCCAGGTTCCTATGCAATATTGCTCTTTACAGCACCAGACCTTGCTTCTATCACCATTCACATCCATAACTGGGTATTGTTTTTGCTTTGGCTCCATCCCTTCATTCTTTCTAGAGTTATTTCTCCACTGATCTCCAGTAGCATACTGGGCACCTATCAACCTGGGGAGTTCCTCTTTCAGTATTCTATCATTTTGCCTTTTCATACTGTTCATGGGGTTCTCAAGGCAAGAATACTGAAGTGGTTTGCCATTCCCTTCTCCAGTGGACCACATTCGGTCAGACCTCTCCACCATGACCCGCCCATCCTGGGTGGCCCCACAGGGCATGGCTTAGTTTCATTGAGTTAAACAAGGCTGTGGTCTGTGTGATCAGACTGGCTAGTTTTCTGAGATTATAGTTTCAGTGTGTCTGCCTTCTGATGCCCTCTCCCAACACCTACTGTCTCACTTGGGTTTCTCTTACCTTGGACGTGGAGTATCTCTTCACGGCTGCTCCAGGAAAGCGCAGCTGATGGTGTGATCACTCACCTAGAGCCAGACATCCTGGAATGTGAAGTCAAGTGGGCCTTAGAAAGCATCACTATGAACAAAGCTAGTGCAGGTGATGGAATTCCAGTTGAGCTATTTCAAATCCTGAAAGATGATGCTGTGAAAGTGCTACACTCAACAGGCCAGCACATTTGGAAAACTCAGCAGTGGCCACAGGACTGGAAAAGGTCCGTTTTCATTCCAATCCCAAAGAAAGGAAATGCCAAACAATGCTCTAACTAGCACACAATTGCACTCATCTCACATGCTAGTAAAGGAATGTTCAAAATTCTCCAAGCCAGGCTTCAGCAATACGTGAACCGTGAACTTCCTGATGTTCAAGCTGGTTTTAGAAAAGGCAGAGGAACCAGAGATCAAATTGCCAACATCCGCTGGATCGTGGAAAAAGCAAGAGAGTTCCAGAAAAATATCTATTTCTGCTTTATTGACTATGCCAAAGCCTTTGACTGTGTGGATCACCATAAACTGTGGAAAATTCTGAAAGAGATGGGAATACCAGACCACCTGACCTGCCTCGTGAGAAATCTGTATGCAGGTCAGGAAGCAACAGTTAGAACTGGACATGGAACAACACACTGGTTCCAAATAGGAAAAGGAGTACATCAAGGCTGTATATTGTCACCCTGCTTATTTAACTTATATGCAGAGTACATCATGAGAAACGCGGGGCTGGAAGAAGCACAAGCTGGAATCAAGATTGCCGGGAGAAATATCAATAACCTCAGCTATGCAGATGACACCACCCTTATGGCAGAAAGTGAAGAGGAACTAAAAACCCTTTGGATGAAAGTGAAAGAGGAGAGTGGAAAAGTTGGCTTAAAGCTCAACATTCAGAAAACGAAGATCATGGCATCTGGTCCCATCACTCCATGGAAAATAGATGGGGAAACAGTGGAAACAGTGTCAGACTTTTTTTGGGGGGGTTCCAAAATCACTGCAGATGGTGATTGCAGCCATGAAATTAAAAGGCACTTACTCCTTGGAAGGAAAGTTATGACCAACCTAGATAGCATATTGAAGAGCAGAGATATTTCTTTGCTGACTAAGGTCCATCTAGTCAAGGCTATGGTTTTTCCAGTGGTCATGTATGGATGTGAGAGTTGGACTGTGAAGAAAGCTGAGAGCTGAAGAATTGATGGTTTTGAACTGTGGTGTTGGAGAAGACTCTTGAGAGTCCCTTGGACTGCAAGGAGATCCAACCAGTCCATTCTATAGGAGATCAGTCCTGCGTGTTCTTTGGAAGGACTGATGCTAAAGTTGAAACTCCAAAACTTTGGCCACCTCATGCGAAGAGCTGACTCATTGGAAAAGACCCTGATGCTGGGAGGGATTGAGGGCAGGAGGAGAAGGGGACGACAGAGGATGAAATGGCTGCATGGCATCACCGACTTGATGGACATGGGTCTGAGTGAACTCCAGGAGTTGGTGATGGACAAGGAGGCCTGACATGCTGCAGTTCATGGGGTCGCAAAGAGTCGGACATGACTGAACGACTGAACTGAACTGAACAACCCTTGAGCTACTGTTCCACAAGCCTATTTCAAAAAACAATGATGGATAAGTTAGTATAAATGTATACAGTGTGTTTTCTCAAAGACCATGGTATTTCACATTTAACTTCAAAATATGGTGATGAAAGGGAAGGTTGGAGGAAGAAACTCCAAAAATATCCACCATACAAGCAACTGCCCATTCCTTCTTAGCAAAGGCTGATTCTATACAAATCAAGATGGCATTTTCCCTCTCAGAATTAGATTGCTACAAATAAACATTTTATCTTATATGTTGACTTATATTGACTAAGAATATAATCAATCAGTGCTTCAATGTAATATAACTATATACTCACTACAAATTCATACTCCAACAGATCCTCAGGCCTTGTTATGCTCCACAGCCGTATGATCAAACTCATTCTCAAATCTCTATACACAGATAACAATAAAAAAGCCACAAGCCAGAGACACATATATACACTCTTAGCACTTATTCCCAAAACACTTTTTAAATGAAAAGCAGAGGTCTTGAAAACTTAAAGCTATAAACAATCTTACTGAAAATCAGGAGTTAGACAAGATTTATACTTGAATCAGGTGGAATTTACATTTTTAACTGTGTGGCAGTTCCCCAAAGCACAGCCAGTAGATACACCATTTGAATTCAATTACTGCTTAAATACCAGGCTTATTTCAGACATTTGAGAACCATGTTTAGATAAAAGGAAACAGGCTCTCGGTCTTTTATACAAGCCACATTCTACCAGACAGGGACATAAAAAAATAAATTCTAAATAGTGATTCTTCCATTATGAGTATATAAAATGAAAATAAATTTGTTTCAGACAGGTTAAAAGGCAGTCAGGCTAGCTGCACAGGCAAAAGGAATTTGAGTTCTAACATTGGAAATGAATTCAGCACAGCTGGGCTCTCTAACTCTATTTAAACTACAGCCAACATGGGTGCTAGTCAAAAGTCAATTAAGGCTGACAGATCCACTTCCAAAAAAGCACTACAACACTAGGTCTGGACCAATAGGAGGAATTCAAAAGAGTCTCACAATAATAATTATTTTTTCATAAAGATCTCTATATTCAGAACTCTACAAGTGTGAAACATTATGGAGAAATCTCTTTACAAATAAATGAAGGCTAAGTATGAAAAAAAAATCTTACCAATTTTTCAGAGGATCCTTCTAGAGTGTACTACATACTTTCAGGGCTTCTTAACTAAGTGCTCAAAACCTGATTTGAACTCCTGGCAACTTATTATGAATGACAACTACTATATGGTGTCAAATGTCTTTGATGTGAAAGGAAGTTTTAACATATGCATAACATCTGGTTGTGGTATGCTTTAGGTTTATATTTGCTTTCATTAAGCTTTTCTCTTCTACCCAGTTTAGTCAACATTAAAAAAAAAAAAAAAAAAACCTAAGACCATGTCATCCAGTCCCATCACTTCATGGCAAATAGCAGGGGAAACAGTAACAGATTTTACTTTCATGGACTCCAAAATCACTGCAGATGGTGACTGCAGCCATAAAATTGAAAGATGCTTACTCCTTGGAATAAAAGCTATGACAAACCTAGACAACATTTTAAAAAGCAGAGACATCACTTTGTTGACAAAGGTCTGTCTAGTCAAAGCTATGGTTTTTCCAGTAGTCGTATATGGATGTGGAAGCTGGACAATAAAGAAGGCAGAGCACTGAAGAATTGATGCTTTCGAATTGTGGTGCTGGAAAAGACTCTTGAGCGTCCCTTGGACAGCAAGGAGATCAAACTAGTCAATCCTAAAGGAAATCAACCCTGAATATTCATTGGAAGGACTGATGCTGAAGCTGAAGCTCCAATACTCTGGCCACCTGATGCGAAGAGTCAACTCATTTGAAAACACCCTGATGCTAGGAAAGATTGAAGGCAAAAGGAGAAGGGGGAGGCAGAAGTGGAGATGGTTAGACAGCACCACCGACTCAATGGACATGAATTTGAGCAAACTCCAGGAGATAGTGAAGGACAGGGAAGTCTGGCCTGCTGCAGTCCATAGGGTTACAAAGAGTCAGACACAATTTTGCGACCGAACAACAACAGTTTAATCAACCAGCTGTTTTTTCTTACTCCTCTTCAGCACTCTGCCCACAGGAGGGTTTCTCCTCCCTCCTTCCTTTCTAACTGACAGCCTCTTACACTGCCCTCAGCTTAGAAACCAGTGTTTCTGGTAAGAGCAAACAGATTGACTCATGGTTACAACCCATGATATTTACGGCATCTGTGGGCCTTTTTTACATACTCCCTGGTTATTAGCCAAGTTCCAGATAACTGCAGAGTAATTGCAGCTCAAACAGAGGCCATCCCACACTGCATTCTTCTCCAGCAAAGTGTATTATGTGAGCATCAATAGTGCATAGCCAGACCCCACTCTAGCAAGCTGAAATAGTCTTTGACTCCACGTAAGTAGAGAAAGGCTTCCCTGGTGGCTCAGTGGTAAAGAATCTACTTGCAACACAGGAGGCATGGCTTGTGTCCCTGGGCAGGAAGATCCCCTGGAGGAGGGCATGGCGACCCACTCCAGGATTCTTGCCCGGAGAATCCCCACGGACAGAGGAGCCTGGTGGCCTACTCCATCGGGCGGCAGAGTCAGACACACCTGAAGCGAATGAGCGTGCGCGCAACTAGATAAAGACTCTGCCTCAACCTCAAACACAAAACACACCATTTATAAACTATGCTTCTTAGCCTGTCAGTTCACTTTCAAGGGAATCTTTCTGAGCCCTGTCCCAGGATCTGTCCCATGAAGATATAAATCTCTATTTTGATCAAAATCTCGGGAAATGAATTAACTATTTGCTCTCAGAGAGAGTGTTTTGGAACTCAGTTTAGATGTCCCTTTCATAGGACCCCAGAAGTTGTTATCCATCTGTCCTTTTCAGGTTTAAAGAGAGAGATAAGAAACATGAATTCCACACTCCACCTTGGTGGGAATGTAAATTGGTGCAGTCACTGTGGAGAACAGTATGGAGGTTCCTTAAAAATACTGAAAATAGAGCTACCGTATGACCCTGCAATCCCATTCTTGGTCATATATCTGGAGAAATACAAGGTCCGAAAGGATACATGCACCGCAGTGTTCATTGCAGCACTGTTTACAATAGTTAAGACAGAGAAGCAACCTAATGTCCATTAACAGATGAATGGATAAAGAAGTGGCACAAATACCCAATGAGCTATATTACTCAGCTATTAAAAAGAATGAAATAATGCCGTTTGCAGCAAAATGGGTAGACCTAGAGACTGCCCTACTGAGTGAAGCTAAGTCACACAGAGAAGGAAATGTCCTATGACATTGCTTATATTTTGAATCTAAAAAAAAAAGATACAAATGAATTTATTTACAAAACAGAAACAGACTCACAGACTTATGATCACCAGTGGGGAAGGGTGAAGCAGAGGGATGGTTAGGGAGTTTGGGATTGATAGGTCCACACTGCCGTATTTAAAATAGATATCCAACAAGAACCTACTGTATAGAACACAGAACTCTGTTCAATATTATGTAACAACCTAAATGGGAAGAGAACTTGAAAAAGAATAGATACAGACACATGTATACATAGAACTGAATCACTTTGCTGGATACCTGAAACTAACACAACACTGTTAATAAACTCTACTCCAATATAAAATAAAAAGTTCAAAAAATATAAACAACTTTAAACTTTTAAAAAGAAACAGGAGTCCCAGTCCAACCACTTACTATCTATGTGCTCCTGGATAGGTAACTTATCTACTTCATCCCTAAGGCATCCCCCACTGTGGAATGGAGATGCCCAATGATGGAGTTAATAAGAGACTTGAAATAATACTCAGAAAGAACTAGCATTCAAAATATGTTCAGTGAAGGCTGGTTACTATGATGGTTAATTTTATGTGTCAACTTGGCTTGGCCATGGTGCCCAGATATTTGGTCAAACATTCTGAATGTTTCCATGATGATGGTTTTTGGCTGAAAAAAAAACATCGAAATTGGTGAACTTTAAGTAAAGCACCTTCCCCTGCATAATGTATGTGGGTGTCATTCACACAGTTGAAGGCCTTAACAGAACAAAGACTGACCTTCCCCAGCAAGAGGGAATTCTGCCAGCAGACTCCCTCTGGACTCAAACTGCAGCTCTTCACTGAACCTCCAGCTTACTAGCCTGAACCACCAGATTCTGGACTTGCAAAATCTCCAAAATCGTATGACACAATTCCGTAATAAATATCAGTATGTCTTTCTCTCTCTTCCCCACCAGTCCCCAACATCTCCCTCTTCTGTCATCATCTATATATGCGTGTATTGGTCGCTCAGTCATGTCTGAGTCTTTGCGACCCCATGGACTGTAGCCCACCAGGTTCTTCTGTCCATGGAATTCTCTAGGCAAGAATATTTGAATGGGTTGCCTTTCCCTTCTCCAGGATCATACATATATGGAGAACCCTAATATGATTACTATCATAATTATTTATAGTCATCATCACTATTACACTATTCAACCAAATACGCTGGTCATCCTATAATTTCAACTACAAAGGAGATAGGAAGGAAGAAACGCTTTATTACCTTGAACTTCTTCAAATCAAAAAAGGGCTGGATAATCCTCAGCAAAACCAGATATCCAAGTAAATGTCTCAAAGACATTCTCCTAGCATCCAAGTATGATTTGGTATCAAAATGTCAGTGTGGACCCATTCCTAAGAATTGCAGATAAATCGTAACAACTGTCTCATTTTTATAAGAAATTTTAAGGAAGAAAAGTGACAGCAAAGTAAGACCTGCAATTATTAAATTAATCATTTTATATGTTTTATTGTTGAATTTATGTTACACTGTAAGCTCCTTCAGAGCATATCCAATGCCGGCATCTTTCTAGAAAAATGACAGTGATGTTAACAACATGATTATCCATTTATTACTGATTTCATAGGCATATGCTTCCGTGATCTGGGCTTTGCTCATAAAACTATCATAAGATGAAACCCCTTTTTCTATGAAAGGTAATAAAATAAATCAGCTTCGTGTCTTTGCAGTACAGAATTGTTCACAATCTCTTTCCATATTTTTTTCTTTAGCAAAGTATCAAAGGAGATGGAGAATGCAATGGCAACCCACTCCAGTACTCTTGCCTGGAAAATACCAGGGACGGAGGAGCCTGGTAGGCTGCAGTCCATGGGGTCACGCAGAGTTGGAAACGACTGAAGCAACTTAGCAGCAGCAGCAAAGGATATCTCCAAACCCTATAATTTTGTCCGATTTCAATTCACAGGATGTAAATACTTTTATTTCTCTGCCAGGCATCTGCTTTCTTTCCTTGCTCGTTTCTCATGGTTTGTGTGTCCTAAATTTCCAGTCTCCTACCTGGTATTTGGCTTTAAATGTCTTTGTTTCTTCAATTATCAGAAACATAACTCTATGAAAAGGCCAGGTTGCAAGCACTTGGGAGGCCAGGGCTGAGAATAATTCAGTGGTAAGAACAATTATGGGGGGGCATCAGGTTGGAACAGTGAAGTCTGACAGGCAGAGGGTGTATCATGACTGGGATTCGTGAGCATCTGAGTGAAGTCCAAGCAACAGGAGCTGGGACGGAGCAAAGGACAAAGGGTTAGACTCTTAAATATGAGTGAAAAGGAAAGAGTCAGTGTTCAGAGGAATGGCCTGGACAGGAACAGAACACATCTTTCAGGCAAGTTGCAAGGAAACCGGCAGAGAAGAGCCTCTCGAGGGACAAATGGACTTGTCCACATGACAGCACAATTTGGAATGACAAAGGATCCCAGGGCAGGGCCATCTGCCCGCTGTCTTGGCTTTAAATGGCCTCACTAGTGTGGGGAGATAAAGGCTAGCAGGTGCACTGTTCACTGACAGAGGCCAAGGCTGGCTCTGCAGGTGCGGGGACTGCCGCCGAGAGGGTGGTCCTCCGGGAGCCTTTGCGGGTCTACTGCCATCGCTACAACCAATGCATCATAGATTCCTCTTTTGGTTTCCAGTCTTTTAAGGACTACGGATTAAATATTCATCTTTATTACACAGAATTATCTCCTGGAGCCTGCTGATGGGAGGGATGGCTAAACACTAGAAAAAAATCCTAAAATCTGCTAGGGGAATGTTAGAAGATCTGAAAATCTCCCACTTTCACTAAACCTGTAAGCGTCCGTTCTCCAAATATCTTCTTTCTTCTCAAAGGACAAGAGAGAGTTTTGACTAAGTTCTTAGTCAAGAGCAAAATAATCAGCCCCTCTTAAGAGAGATACAGTGGAAAGTGTGGAGGCATAAAGTTAGAGGGTTTGTTTTTTTGCTTGTTTACTCAAAGATCAAAAAAGAAGGTGTATCCCACAGCAAAAGGATGAAGAAAGTGACATGTGGCCTCCAAGCCACCCTGATTTTCTTTCATGCACCCACCACCATCAGAGTGTCACCTCCTTACTCCCTACCTCTTCTCCCAACAACCACGGAGAGAATCACGGTGCACCGTCTTTACTCAGAACTGTGTAAGGCCGAACAAAAACCCCATAATCTGGAAAAGAGTTTATAAATTCACTAATAGATTACTGTAAAGTTGGACATATTATTTAGTCATGCCTGCGATATTTGCATATGCAGAAGACACAAAACTCGAAGTTTAAAAAAAGGGGGAGAATTTAATATGGAATTTCAAACTGAATAGATTTTTTAAAAAGCCATTTGGAAGGAATTCAAAGGCATTTCTCAGCCACTGAATTGAAGCAACTTATTTAGAGCCCACAAATAAGACTGACCCTGTAAGCAACCTTTTATAATAGAGCGATGAATTTTAATCTTAAGAGATTTTCCCATTAATTCTGAATATACAACTCTAAAAGAACTAGAAAAACACACTAATGCTTAGACAAAAGCTTATGATGCTTTCAGTTTCTCCCCAGAGCTATTTCCTTCAGTTTGTTCCTGGAGGGACGGGGGTCCTACTGGAGGAGGAGAAACAAGTAAGGGCATTTCTTCAACCAGTTATATATCTTTGCAGAAGGAAGCCATGCCACATTCTCCTAAGTGATTTAACCTAAAGAACTTTTCTCCTAAATTTCACATGTAAATTGCTCCCATTTGAGAGAAAAAGGATTTGTAGATACTAAAGAAGTAAATCAAAAATTAAGCGGCTTGGATTTACCCCTTATTGATCTGGTATTATTAAACCTCTCAACTATTTTCTTGCTCACATTCAACTTCTGCAGAAAATTAAAGTGATGACTGGTTTTTTTTTCTTCATATAGCTTTTACTAAGTGACTGTACATTTCCCTTCAAAATCTTTGAAATAAAAAGCTCCTGTGAAAACTTAGTACAACTGTTATAATCATAATTACTGTAAAATTCCCATTGATTCCCAGGATGTGTTATGTATCACAATTGCTCTTTATCTCATTCTGCTGTGTTCAAGCTGACACCAGCTACTTCTAATTCTCCTCTAGTGACCGTCACAACGTTTCTGTTGGAGAATTTAAACAGATTCTAATTCAGAGTCATGTACTATACTATTCTACATTCTTTAAAAACCCTCAAAGAATTCTACAACACAATCCATGCCCTAAAGACATTATTTTTAAATGCTTTTTGCATGTACTAATCCAGAAAGAGAGTCTGAACTGGCCAACATCATAATTTTTACTGAGCCCTTCTTATGCACGGAGAGTTTTACATATGTCAGCTCATTTAATCCTCACAACAACCAGATGGTTATTAACCATAACCAGAGGATGGTATTGTAATTATCTCCACTTCAATCACTAGCAAACTGAGTCACAGAGGCATGAGAGACTTGCCTGGGACCACACAGCAATAAATGGCAGGGCCAGAATGTGATGGAAGCAGGCCATGAAGAATCCACCAGCAATGCAGGAGACCTGGGTTTGATCCCTGGGTTGGGAAGGTCCCCTGGAGAAGGGAACAGCTACCTACTCCAGTATTCTGGCCTGGAGAATTCCATGGACTGTATAGTCCATGGGGTGGCAAAGAGTTGGACACGACTGAGCGACTTTCACTTTCACTTTTCACGCCATCTCTAGGGTCTATGCTGTCAACCCTACCTTAGCTCTATCCATAGGAAAAATCAAACAGCATAGAGGAGATGGGGCCTGACTCACTTTGCTGTACAGCAGAAATTAACACAACAATGCAAATCACCTATGCTCCAATAAAAAGCAATTTTTCAAATTTTAAAAAGTAATTAGCACCTGAAAAATAAAAAATTATAAAGCTATGTAAGTAAATAAAATATGTTGTTTAGGAAAAAAATCAAGACCTGTCTACACTGGGGAACATGAACCCTTTTATTAGATTTCTTTTTTCCTTTAATTAGCAAGCAAAATTGTGTTGATCCTGTGTCAGGGAGATAGAGGGGGATAAGGAAAGGGAGCAGGGAGAGAGAGAGAGACAGAGGTCCTACATAAATTTTTGCTGAGTTTTGAGGAAGCAGAAAAATCCAGATCACACTCTGCTTAGAACACAAATAAGTTAACAGGAAGGGCTGTGTTACTTGGGAAAATGTTCTTTCTGCTGTGTTACTCTTCCATCCCCACAGCCTGCCTGTTACAGGATGAAGACTTCCTGTAAGGGCCATCATGAAGGCCATGTCCTGATGCTTTAGCTCCCTGAGGTTAAAAGGAGTCCCCTGCCCACAGCATGGGGGTCTGGGAGACCAGACTCTACACTGAGAGGAGACAGCTGCAGAAGCCAGTGTGAGACTCCACAGAATTCCCAGGCCATTAAGGAATTAGCCTCACGTTACAACTCACGGTTGTAGCTCCATTAAGTAAAAGACAGAGAGGAAGATGGCCATGCTGGCTGTGGGCCAGTCCAGACCACTCTGTTTGGAGGCAGCACTCACACATGACACTTCACACCGGCTGAGAGCTTTGCCCAGGATCACTAACACCAGACAGATGCTGGCAACGGCACCAGGGCCAAGGAGAGGGATGCCTGGATACCCTGGTCGAGCCTGAAGCGTGGACTCCTCAGAAAGGGAACGTGAGCCTGAAACACACACAACTAACTTCCCCACTTTTGGGATACACATTTTGATGTCTCAAGCACACTCCACCGGTGAGGCTGTCTTTACTCAGCTCTCTGGGAAGGAGAACATGCTGCAGAGAAGCGATGGAGGCAGAGGGGCAGCGGCTACCTGATCATCTGATGAATCTGGGAAGGACCTGAGCTCTCTTCATGGACCTCTGCTTCCTGAATTCAGCTTCCGAGTCCAAGCCAGCAAGTCTTCACCTCCTGCCCTGCTGGAAGGGGCAGGAACATGTGCAGGATGGTGCTGAGAGCGTTGGCTGTATAGACAGAGGAACTCCATCATTGGCGCTCCCCTCCATGATGGAATCTCATGTGAAAGAGCAAGTATCCAAGTCACAGGGGTTCTGGTCTACCCAAGACTCTTGGCACTGCTTCAGCTCGCTAGCCCTGGCATGCTGCAGTCCATGGGGTAGCAAAGAGCCGGACACAACTTAGTGACCAAATAACAACAGCAACCTGGCTTTTTGCTCTATGACTAACTCTAACACAACTGAATTTCAGGCTAGTTTTAATAATTCTGAGCCCTGAGTTTTAAATTTTATGAGGCATTTACATAGGTCATAATAAATTCTGATACAACCAAAATACAGAATGTCCTGACCTTTCTCAACATTTTAAGCTGTCATTGATAATATTGATTCATAATTTTAAGTTAAATTTAAAATATCTTTATTTTTCATTCAAACCCAGTTTTCAAGCACAAAATATAAAAACAATGCCTAAACTTAAGGGACCCTAAAACATTTCAGAACACAAATGAATTACATGAAATAAATCTGTAAGTATGGAACATAATTAAAGTTTACTTAGAATCACAGTAGTGGGATCCTTCACTATAGGAAATAATGCCTGAGTGGAAATTTAAATTCCCTCATCTTACTTTAAAAGAGGAAAAAGAAAAAACACACCATTATCCTAAATAGCCATTTTCAGAATTTTAATTATATTACTGCACTCTCTATGGCATGCAAAATAAAAAGACTAAAGAATTACAAGCCTGTTAAATTGGCATTTACCTAATCAAATTGACATTGTGTTGGACTTTTTGATCTGTTCAATGTAAGTTTTTACGTATTCAATACACAATTACTATTTACTACAGAAATATTTTAATGAAAGCAGCATCTTACAGGCTTTTAACCATATCAGTAAAACCAAAGATGTTTTAGGAGCTCAATAAAATCACAAATTCTGATAGTTTTATTTAGGTCTATTAAATTCATAACATAGCTTGGACATAAATTCCTATTTTCCTATTTAAAGACAGTATTGCAAACATATAATAAATAATGGCAATTAAGTTTACATATATTTTTCTAACTTAAAAAGCAATATTTTTTTTTGTAGAAAATCTAGAACACAGTGAAAAATATAAAGAAAAAAATCCACAATCCAATTGCAAGATAACTGTTAATATTTTAATGCACTTTCTTTTAAGCTTTTTTCTATTTATTTTTTACACAATTGACGTCAAAAGATGTACAATTTAATATCTTACTTTTTATGCCTAACATTTAAAAGTCAGCATTTCCCATGTTATGGAAATCTTCTTTTTAAAAATCATTTGGCAAAAAGATTTTGTTCACTGCTGTGCCCTCAGCACCAAAGCACTGGCTGGCTATTTATCAGATAAATCAATCATCAAATGATTTATCTTACGATTTATAACTACATGACTTTAGCTCTGCATACTCAGGTTGCTCTGAATTTTTCACTATTATGGGTAATGCCATGTATCTTTTTGCACAAAGGTTTTCAGGATTTATTTACTTGGTATCAAATTCCAGAAGTTGAATTACTGGGTCAAATCTTATATAAACAATTTTAAGTCTTCTGATACCTATTATCAAATTGCTTTCTCCAAAGGTGTACCTTTGGAGTATCTATTTCAGCACTCTGTTTGAAAGGGCTTTCCTGCTCTAATAGGTAAAAAGTTATCTCGTGGTAATTCTACTGTCTTTACCAGTATTGACTACTTCTCCAAATATGTATTAAACATTTGTATTTCCTGTTCTCTGAGCTGCCCTAGCCGTATTATTTAACAATTTACTCAGTCATTCTGCATTTCTTGCACCAGTAGCTGTCTTCTGCTTCCTGGTGTTTCCTCTTCTGTCTTCTTTGGGACAAAGCTGGTTCTGTTAATCCTTTTCTCTAAACTTCAAAACATCTGTCATGTTCACACACAGACATACACACACCCTATTTGACAAAATTAAAATAATTTTAATTAAAAAGTAAAAATATTGTTGCTCATAACACAATATATACATATTGTAGAAAAAATATAGAAAATATAAACAGAACGTCACAGATAAGCACTGTTCACATTTTAGTATACCCTTCCAAATTTTGCTCTCCATTTTTAAAAAAACATATGCACAAACAGCATGTGCACACTGTTTTGCAATTGTTTTTTTACTTAACTCTATTTCACAAACAACTTACCATACCATCAAATGCCCTTCATGGTGTTTTTAATGCTAACGGAACACTATGGTAGGTATTAGGTATCTGAACTCATGCCTGTAATAGTCCATTGTAGGTTAAGAGCGTGGACTACAAGGGCATAGAGGCATGAGTTCAAATCTTGCCTCCAAAACCCCAATTATGAGACTCAGTTTTTTTAAGCCCTTTGTTCATTGGTAAATGAGGATAACTACTTTCTATGGACTGTTATCGAAATTCAATAAAATATTACAATTCATAAAGCAACTTAACAGTATGGTAATAATAGGCATTTAATAATTACTTATCAAATTAACAGGGCTTCCCTGGAGGCTCAGAGGGTGAAGCGTCTACCTGCAATGCAGGAGACCTGGGTTTGATCCCTGGGTGGGGAAGATCCCCTGGCAAAGCAAATGGCACCCCACTCCAGTCCTCTTGCCTGGAAAACCCCATGGACGGAGGAGCCTGGTGAGCTGCTACAGTCCATGGAGTTGCAAAGAGCTGAACACAACTGAGCGACTTCACTTTCACTTTTCTTTTACTTTTCACTATCAAATTAATGAAGGATCAATTAAAACCCTCTTCTGTTTTAATTTCCATTTCTTTGCTAGTTTTGTATATTTGGATTTGTACTTGTGTGTGTGTGTGTGTGTGTGCGTGCATGTGTGAACATCTGCACGGGTGATTTGTCCTGTGCCAACTCTTCACATCTTTTTCATATTTCTACTGTAGTGTTTTTCTTCTTATGGCTTTAAATTCATTTGCTCATTTATTCACTCACTCATTCTTCCAACAATGACTTATTAAAATCTACTATGTACTTGTTTTATTAAGGATAGTAAAGTTTTGTCTTTTATGTTGCAAAATGTTCTTTCTAGTGCACAGTTTGCCTTTTAATTTTGTTTATGGTAGGCTTTGATGTATAGAAATATTAAATTTTTATGCACTTAATTCTATTTCTTATTTTTTGTAACATGCTTAGAAATTCCTTCTCTACCCGAAGGGAATCCTTTATTATTTGGATTGAAAAACTCTGTTTTTTAAAAAAGTCTGAGGTCTGAAATGAAAAATATATATGTAATAACTGGTCTGATATAGAACCACCTTTATAAAATATTTGTTTTACCCTATAATTTGTTATTCAAAAGCAGGCCTATTTACTCGTATTTGTGTTTCTGGCATGGAGCATAGCATATTACGACACGTGATAGGTCGTCAACAAATGCTGAGCTTGCTCAATTAGATAAACTAGAGCAATCAGGAACCAAATGTCAGAATTGAAAGATTTTAATTACAGTGACCCTACAGTACTACAAAGAAAACATCAAGAAAGTTCAAAATCAAACACAGATGCTCTTCTGTTACTGAGAAGTTAACACCTGCTCTTAACAGTTTTTCAAGCCCCAAATATCACTACTAGTCTAGGGGGTAGCATTTCTGTAAGTGTGCACTGAACTACATTACCCTCCAACAGCGAGTCCTGTGAGCAAATAAATTTGGCAACCACTTCACAATGCTACACCCCTCCTCCTCAGCTCACCCACATACCACAGACACAATGAACTCCTGCACAAAAAACCTCAGAGAAACCCTGCAGGTACTCATTCTCAAAGGAGACAGAGAGGAAGCTGAGCCGAGTTTGTCCAGGGTACACAGACAGAAAAGAGGGAACCAGGGAAATAATGGGTCCTAGTCAGTATCCTGGAATTCAGGAGGATCCTGGACAAAGCACATACTGGCTGCTGCTGCTGCTGCTGCTGCTGCTAAGTCGCTTCAGTCGTGTCCGACTCTGTGCGACCCCAGAGATGGCAGCCCACCAGGCTCTGCCATCCCTGGGATTCTCCAGGCAAGAACACTGGAGTGGGTTGTCATTTCCTTCTCCAATGCATGGAAGTGAAAAGTGAAAGCACATACTGGGGACACAGAAAAAGACCAATGACTGGAAGAGACCCAGGCAAGAGACACTGAAGGATGTTGTCAGGAAACAGGCAGCGTAATGGAATGAGAAAAAAGGTAACATGGAAAAGTTTTTTAAAATGTCAAAAAAAGAAAGTAAACATGGAAGCACCCTGGAAAATCATGCAGCAGGACCCAAAAACAGGAAGCAGGGATGCAGTGAGAGCCTGCAGATGCAACAGAAGGATATGGCAGTCTTGTCAATCCCAACCAAGAGCTGGGCTGCACAACATGAAGTGGGATCCCTATGGATGCCAATCATTTGCTTCCAAGACAGCCTGATTATTCAACACTCATTACTAGGAGCAAGACAATGCACTCTGCAGCGGAATTTTTTTTTTTTCCCCCTGCTGATCTGTCCGATATGGCAGAAGGAGTTATATGTGAAAGCTTGGTTGTAGCCAGTACCATGTTCCTGATTTATTTCAGTGATGGGTATCATCCGCTTGGACTAACACCCTGGCAGCAGTTTCCTTGAACCTGTTGTGATGGGACAGAGAGTACCAAGTAGATGGAGCCATTAGCGGGTACTCTGACAACAAATCAAGTTCTACCAGGCAAGGTTCCCCTGGGAGACTCGGAACCAGGGTAGAAAATGAACAGTGTGGGGTCAAAGAGGTACACCTAGGCGTCAGTGGAACGGCAAGCCAGGCAGCTCCTTTGGCTGTAAATAATGCAAGGTCCCAGTGGCAGAAGAAGTCTGGGCTGGCAAAAGCAATCCCTCAGTTCCCAGGTTAGGTCGGCCACAACCTTGCCAGAGAGTGACTCTGCTGTTTCTGCTTTGTTTTTCTGTAACCACATAACTGGAGCATTGAAACAAAGTCTAAATCATCACACCTTTGCAGGTTCTCTACACTGAAGGATAAGAGTTTATTCGGAACATTTAGTTTATTATCTTGGTTTAATATATCTTGAAAGCCTTGAACTGAACAAAGCTATTCTTCAAATGAAGTCACTGACAGGAAGAGAACTGGAAATTGTGATTCAAGAGCTTGATGTCAAACCAAACCACATATCAGCAATAAAATAAACGGAGGCATGTGGTTTTAAAATCAGTCCTTTCATCCAGATATGTATATTCTACAACAAGTTGCAGGTCCTTAAGTCTGATACAAATTAGTCTAGGTGAGCTTCTAGGTTATATTCATAATTACTTTTTCAAATATTTTAACCAATTGTTGCTGTTACCAAATATTTATTTTAGAGAAATTTGTGAATAACCCCCGTCCTCCTCTTGAGATACAGGGATCTCCAAATATCCTGGAACCCACTTCGAAAAACAATCCTCAGGTAAATGAATCATCCACAATTACAAGAAAATCTGGGCTTGTCTTGTCTGTGATCTTATAATTAGTACACTAGATTAGTACATTAGATTTTACTGACACATACTTTTAAACATAAGAGACGCAGTTTGATCCCTGGGTCAGGAAATCCCCTCGAGGAGGCACGGCAACCCACTCCAGTATTCTAGCCTGGAGAATCCCATGGGTAGAGGAGCCTGGTGAGCTACAGTTTATAGGGTCACACAGAGTCAGACATGACTGAAGTGACTTAGCAAGCACACAATTTTACACCTATTCTTAAAATCTACTACAACCCTGCAGAGTAGATATTGTTATGGTCTTTTTACAAAGGAAGAAACTGAAATGTCAAATAATTTGTCTAAGACCAAAGAACCAGTTAGTGTAGGAGTCAGTATTCAAATTCAATTCTAACTCTAAAAGCCAAAATCTCTAATTATCCTGCAGTATAATCATTTCCTAAATTGTTTTCCCACTATAGAAAGTAAAATTTTGATCACTGAATACTGTTCCTCATCCACTGCATATACCCCAACTCTAACTGACATGATAAAGGAACTCGTGAGGGGCCTTTGATTCTTTTGGGTGTCTCCCTTGAGTTAAATGGGCTCCCATTGAGACTCAGCTGGTAAAGAATCCGCCTGCAATGCAGGAGACCTGGGTTAGATCCCTGGGTTGGGAAAATCCCCTGAAGAAGGGAAAGGCTACCCACTCCAGTATTCTGGCCTGGAGAATTTCATGAACTGTATAGTCCATGGGGTTGCAAAGAGTCAGACACAACTGAGCGACTTTCACTTGAGTTAAATAGTCTGCAGGAGGTATAGCAATTTAGATTAGTCCGTCAACAAGTGACTCCTGAATGCCTGAGACTTTTCATGCCAGGCATTACAAAAAAAATAATAATAATAAGGAAGGAAAAGAATTGATCATTACTCTGATATTTTAATGCTGGAGCATGAGGAGGGAAACCAAGCAAATACCTTGGGAATTTAGAAAGAGATAAAGTAAGATCTTGAGAGGATAAAGAATCACTGATACACAAGCAAATGACAGTTTCCACAGGAAAATTAGTTGCTAAAAAGGTACTTTGTGGGGAGGAACAACTGCATTAAATCGGTTTCCTTACTGTAGGTATGATTTATGGTCATGATGAAATTGGAGATTATCTTCCACGCAATCAATCATACCTAAAGAAAAAATGTTGTATTACTAATAGTTAACAGTGCATGTACCTATGAAAACAGCTTAGAATTATATAGGGACTTCCCTGGCAGTCCAGTGGTTAAGATTCCATACTTCCACTGCAGGGGGCACGGTAAGACCCCGCATGCTGTGCAGTGCAACCAGAAAAAAAAAAAAATGATGCTATATAATAACACTGTATTTTCCTAAATATATATATATATAAATTCCCTAATAGGTTTGCTATATAACTATGCAGCCCTTTGGTTTCAGTAATAAACAAGGAAATTGATTAAGTACTACTTCCTGTATTTCACATTAAGAAAAAAAACAAATGACATAATAAATTATTCAATTAAAGGCTGTTTTTTATTTTACTCCATTAGAGTACAATGAATTGGCTTAGAAAAAATAGGGCAAAAACACTAATCTTTACTGGCATGTTAATACACACTTGGTAAAACCAACTGGACTCATCTAGGGGTGGAAGGAAGTTATTTGAAAGATGCTGTCTTCAGTTCTCTTTTAAGAATCAAGAATGAAAAAAAAAGTATAAATGAGGAAATATGTAAACTACTCAGACTTGTTTTTTAAAAACATCTTGTCCTTGGCATAACTTCTTCAAATGCCACATATAACAAAAACAAAAAATATTTTTTTACTAAAAGCAATTGCATGATACAATCCAACGCTAAGTCCTAACATCAGGTGGTAAAAAACACTCTACCCTTGACTTGAACATGGTTTTTGCCTCTAGAGAGAGAACAAATAGACTTATTCCTTTCCTACCATGATTTCTCACAATGCCAACTGACTTATTCATTCATTTTACAAGTGTTAAATATCCACACAGTGCCTTGCACCATGGTAGGGGGGATGGACACAAATAAGACTCTGACAGAGCTGCTGACACAACAATCATCTTTTAGAACATCAGGAAAAAGATTTTCACTGGAAAATGTTACTCTGTCATTTTTCTGCTTTACAACACCAACTGTACCATGAACAGAGGTATATTCTAGCAGAAAAATATTTACAGCTTTAAGACATTAAAGAGCACTTTACAAGAGCCAGTTTACAGATTGCCAGTAATGGAAGGGAAACTCTCTCTTCTCATCTGCCATCCTCCTTCTTCTTCAACCCCAAAGGGGAGGCTGGGACTGATATGGCTGTTGTTGTAGTCGCCAAGTCACATCCTACTTTTTTGTGATCCTATGGACTTAGCCTGCCCGGCTCCTCGGTCCATGGGACTTCCCATGCAAGAATACTGGAGTGGACTGTCATTTCCTTCTCCAGGGGATCTTCCCGACCCATGGATCGAACCCATCTCCTCTGCGGATTCTTTACTACTGAGCCACCAGGAAATACCTTACTGTACTAAAATTTTTCCTGGTTCTCTTCCCCTAGAATCAAAATGCATGAAGCTCAAACACAAACCTGCAAGCAAAATGTAAATAGGAACATAACTACTCCATCATCTGAAAACCATTCCTCTTGCTTTCTCAGTATCACTGCCTTGGCACCTCTATTCATTTAACAGATATTTACTAAGCACCTACTGGGAGCCAAGTACTCTTATGTGCTGGGGGTGGTGCAGTAGAAAAAACTCTGACCCTCAAAAGACACATGTATCCCATTGTTCATTGAAGCACTATTTACAATAGCTAGAACATGGAAGCAACCTAGATGTCCATCGACAAATGGATAAAGAAGTTGTGGTACATATACACAACGGAATATTACTCATTAATATTATAAAAAGGAACACATTTGGGTCAGTTCTGATGAGGTGGATGAACCTAGAACCTATTATACAGAGTGAAGTGAGTCATAAAGAGAAAGATAAATATCGTGTCCTAACGCACACACAGGAGAAGGCAATGGCACCCCACTCCAGTACTCGTCTGGAAAATCCCATGGACAGAGGAGCCTGGTAGGCTCCAGTCCACGGGGTCGCTAAGAGTCGGGCACTACTGAGCGACTTCACTTTCACTTTTCACTTTCATGCATTGGAGAAGGAAATGGCAACCCACTCCAGTGCTCTTGCCTGGAGAATCCCAGGGATGGGGGAGCCTGGTGGGCTGCCGTCTATGGGGTCGCACAGAGTTGGACACGACTAAAGAGACTTAGCAGCAGCAGCAACGCACATATATGGAACCTAGAAAAATGGTTTGAAGAATTTATTTACAGGGCAGCAATGGAGAAACAGACATAGAGAATAGACTTATGGACATGGGGAAAGGGGAGGAGAGGGTGAGATGTATGGAGAGAGTAACATGGAGACTTCCATTATCATATGTAAAATAGATAGCCAATGGGAATTTGCTCAAAACAGGGGCTCTGTATCAACCTAGAGGGGTGGGATGGGGAGGGAGATAGGAGGGAGGTTCCAAAGGGAGGGGATATATGTATACCTATGGCTGATTCATGTTGAGGTTTGGCAGAAAACAACAAAATTCTGTAAAGCAATTATCCTTCAGTAAAAATAAATTATATAGTTAATTAACTAATAAAAAAAAACAACCCTGCCCTCAAATGTGCTGGTCTCAGGATGGCTTTACAACAGTCTTAAGAATTAGTGAGTTTTGGTGATGTGAGTTAGGTCTATTCATATTTACCAAATTCAAATTAAAAGGGAATATTTTTAAACATAAGAGTACACAAGTACACATTCCATTAGCCACCAGAATGAAGACGCTCATCACACGTCATGGAACCTCTGAAAACTACTGAGCGCTCACAAGAGCATGAGGGTGCAAGAGGCAGCTAATCTCTAAGCATTGCTACGGAAATAACAGCCTCTCTGAAAGCATCCTAGGGACCCCCAGAGGCCACCAGACCTCACTTTGAGATGTGCCAGTCTAGGGTATGGCCATGTGGCAGACATCACAATTGAAAGAGAGGATACAGGGCTGAAAAACAAAGAAACAAGAGGGACAATTTACGTGAATACTGAAATCACAAGAAGCATGCTGGAAGTAGGGCTGGAACAAGTAATAGTAAGCCAGGAGTTACTATGGTCAAAGACCACAGAGAGTGACTGCAACAAGGAGGAGCCACAGTTTTGTGTGGTCTCACGGCATGATACTCAAAATTCAGGATTTTTAGAAAGGAGGGAGGAATGGTCTGGAAGAAGCAAAGAAGGACAAAGAGGACCTTCTGCTCCTCCTCCAAGAGTGCGTGGGAGAAAACAGCCACCAACTGAGAGGGCACAGGGGAAGCTCAGACTGTGTCATCTTCTGTTCAAAAAGAGCAGTTTTCAGACACCTAAAGATGAAATTCATAGGAACACTGCCTGAACCACTGAGTCATCTTCTGTTCCTGCCTGTTATGGACTGAATGTCTGTGACTCCTCCCCATGCCCAACCCTGCCAATTCATGTGTTGAAACCCCTTAACCCATAGCATGACTGAAGCTGGAGACAGGACACCCAAGGAAGTCACTAACGGTAAACGAGATCGTAAGAGTGGGGTCCTGATCCAACAGGGTTAGTGTCCTTAAAGGAAGAAACAGTAGAGAACTCTCTCCACCCCAACCCCGATCCTATTCTCACTTGAAAGCGAAAGTGAAAGTGAAGTCGTGTCCGACTCTTTGCGACCCCATGGACTGTAGCCTACTAGGCTTCTCCGTCCATGGGATTTTCCAGGCAAGAGTACTGGAGTGGGTTACCATTTCCTTCTCCAGGGCATCTTCCCGACCCAGGGATCGAACCCGGGTCTCTCACATTGGAGGCAGGCACTTTAACCTCTGAGCCACCACTTGAAGGGAAGGCCATATGAGCACACACAAGTGAGGACTCAGCCACCGGAGGCACTAGAAGAGAGCTCTCACCAGAAACTGGCCAAGCTGACACCTGATAAGGACTTGTTGCCTCCAGAACGAAGGAAAGGCGTTTCTGTGTTTTAAGCCTCCCAGCCTGTGGTGTTTTGTTATGGCAGCTCAAACAGACTAATACACTGCCCTCCTTCCTTTTTTGTTGACAGTATGAGCAACAGAGGCTGAGAGGGTAAGGATTTTGAGTAAATGCAGTTCACTGAAGGCAGAGCCCAGATCA
Source organism: Budorcas taxicolor (assembly GCF_023091745.1). Taxonomy (NCBI): domain Eukaryota; kingdom Metazoa; phylum Chordata; class Mammalia; order Artiodactyla; family Bovidae; genus Budorcas; species Budorcas taxicolor. The sequence goes on along the minus strand of NC_068914.1, from coordinate 91,222,994 downwards.
CACTTGATAATTTTACATGACTGTTGGTGAAAAAACTAGGACTGCTTTTTGGTGGCATGGTAAAGACAGACAGAGAGATAGACAGGGACAGAGATATATCTCAGCACTCAAATTCACTAAGAAGCCAGATGAGGTGCTTTCTTACTTCTTAGAAGATGCAGCACTACAGGTGTCTGATTCCAACCTGGCAAATTTTCATTCTCTCAAATAAAATTATGAGCGGGGGGCGGGGTGGGAGGGGAGCGGGTAGTGAAATAGTAGGAGAAGGCAATGGCAACCCACTCCAGTACTCTTGCCTGGAAAATCCCATGGATGGAGGAGCCTGGTAGGCTGTAGTCCATGGGGTCGCTAAGAGTTGGACACGACTGAGCGACCACTTCCCTTTCACTTTTCACTTTCATGCACTGGAGAAGGAAATGGCAACCCACTTCAGTGTTCTTGCCTGGAGAATCCCAGGGACGGGGGAGCCTGGTGGGCTTCTGTCTATGGCATCGCACAGAGTCGGACATGACTCAAGTGACTTAGCAGCAGTGAAATAGTTACCAAGAGACCAAATTTATATTCCCTTGTTTAAGGTTCTCATTTAATGAAAATATGCCCAGCACAGAAAATTACATATTTAAAAAGGAATGCTTGAATTCATCCAAAAGTCTAATTTTAAATGCCACTGTCTTTTAATGAACAAAGCTGACCCTTGAGAAGAGGGCAAGGTAGACATCCTTATGATGATCAAAGTTCAGGACATCTGTGCACACATCTGTCTTTTTCAATGGAACCTCTGAATACTGGGAACAAGAGAAACCCTAGCCAAGAGAAGGGTATCAAGGAGAACTATTCACAAGTTACATTCAGGATACACAAACAAATTAATATCTATCACATTATTATCTGAGTGTTTACCTACATTAATTTCTATTCTTATGCTGTTATTTTTCATGTGATAAGGTGAAAGCTATATTTACCAACATTTTCTCAAATGATGCACTGTACCTAAAAAAAGATATAAACTCTAATAGTTTATGCTGTCAAAGTACAAAATTTTCATATTGTCTGCTATGTTTAACAACTGTGAAATGAACACTTTACCAGTAAAACATATGTATTTATTAATTTTAACACTATTTCATATAAAAAGTCTTGACTGTACCTAGCGATCTTTTCTAAAGATTTTTATTCAAAATACAAAGTAAATCTTTAAAATACATCAATATTTAACAGAAAATGCACACTGTAATTTCACGGCCAGCCATGAGAAGAAATATGTCAGTTTTCACTTTCACATGTTTGCTGAGGAAATACAAAGGGCAGATTTCTAATAAAACTATTAGGTGAGAAAAGTTTGTGTACAAGGTAGGCTGAGAGAAGGTATGGTTTTACCAGTGGTCATGTATGGATGTGAGACTTGGACTGTGAAGAAAGCCGAGCACCGAAGAATTGATGCTTTTGAACTGTGGTGTTGGAGAAGACTCTAGAGAGTCCCTTGGACTGCAAGGAGATCCAACCAGTCCATTCTGAAGGAGATCAGCCCTGGGATTTCTTTGGAGGGAATGATGCTGAAGCTGAAACTCCAGTACTTTGGCCACCTCACGGAAGAGTTGACTCATTGGAAAAGACTCTGATGTTGGGAGGGATTGGGCACAGGAGGAGAAGGGGACGACAGACGATGAGATGGCTGGATGGCATCACCGACTCGATGGATGTGAGTCTGAGTGAACTCTGGGAGTTGGTGATGGACAGAGAGGCCTGGCGTGCTGCGACTCATGGGGTCGCAAAGAGATAAACACGACTGAGCGACTGAACTGAACTGACTGACTAATGTGCTCTTAATGGAAAAGTCAGGTGTTTTCCATCTTCAGTAGGAAAGAGATCTTGAAGGCAAAGTGAAAGCAGCTACAGAAAATAAATTACATCTCATTTGTTAGTTCAGTTCAGTCACTCAGTCATGTCCGACTCTTTGTGACCCCATGAACCGCAGCACGCCAGGCCTCCCTGTCCATCACCAACTGCCGGAATTCACCCAAACCCATGTCCATTGAGTTGGCGATGCCATCCAACCATCTTATCCTCTGTCGTCCCCTTCTCCTCCTGCCCTCAATCTTTCCCAGCATCAAAGTCTTCTCAAATGAGTCAGCTCTTTGCATCAGGTGGCCAAAGTATTGGAGTTGCAGCTTCAACATCAGTCCTTCCAATGAACACCCAGGACTGGTCTCTTTTAGAATGGACTGGTTGGATCTCCTTGCAGTCCAAGGGACTCTCAAGAGTCTTCTCCAACACCACAGTTCAAAAGCATCAATTCTTCGGTGCTCAGCTTTCTTTATAGTCCAAATGTCACATCTATACATGACTACTGGAAAAACCATAGCCTTGACTAGACAGACCCTTGTTGGCAAAGTGACATCTCTACTTTCTAATATGCTGTCTAGGTTGGTCATAACTTTCCTTCCAAGGAGTAAGCATCTTTTAATTTCGTGGCTGCAGTCACCATCTGCAGTGATTTTGGAGCCCAGAAAAATGAAGTCAGCTACTGTTGCCACTGTTTCCCCATCTATTTCCCATGACGTGATGGGACCAGATGCCATGATCTTAGTTTTCTGAATATTGAGCTTTAAGCCAACTTTTTCACTCTCCTCTTTCACTTTCATCAAGAGGCTCTTTAGTTCTTCACTTTCTGCCATAAGGGTGGTGTCATCTGCATATCTGAGGTTATTGATATTTCTCCAGGCAATCTTGATTCCAGCTTGTGCTTCTTCCAGCCCCGCGTTTCTCATGATGTACTCTGCATAGAAGTTAAATAAGCAGGGTGACAATATACAGCCTTGACACACTCCTTTTCCTATCTGGAACCAGTCTGTTGTTCCATGTCCAGTTCTAACTGTTGCTTCCTGACCTGCATACAGATTTCTCAAGAGGCAGGTCAGGTGGTCTGGTATTCCCATCTCTTTCAGAATTTTCCACAGTTTATGATGATCCACACAGTCAAAGACTTTGGCATAGTCAATAAAGTAGAAATCGATGTTTTTCTGGAACTCTCTTGCTTTTTCGATGATCCAGCGGATGTTGGCAATTTGATCTTTGGTTCCTCTGCCTTTTCTAAAACCAGCTTGAACATCTGGAAGTTCACGGTTCACGTATTGCTGAAGCCTGGCTTGGAGAATTTTGAGCATTACTTTACTAGCGCGTGAGATGAGTTCACTGTAGATCAGCCTAATACTACCACCAGCTGCACTGCCAATACTGGGGCTTGCATTTAGGACCACAACGGCGCAAAAGAGACCAATGAGAATGGAGGACTTCATAAGAAAATGATGTGCTCATGCCCAAGAAAGACCAGATGACATCAGACTATTAAGACCAATGTTCCATGGGAGTTTAACCAGAGAATAAGTGATGATACTACTTTCCATAGCAGTAAGTACCACACTCATACACCAGAAGGAATTTTGTTCCAGGCAAATAATATCAAATGGCATGAAATATATGGTCATTTCAAAGACTGATTTTTTCAGTAGTTTTGTTTATATTTCATTTGTAAAATCCGTTTGGGTTTTGTGGTTGCATGAGAGTTATAACCATCAGGAGTTTACATGTAGTCTTACATTAATACATATTTAAGTAACATAACAGAAATAAAGTCTGCAGTGGAGGTCTGCAAGAATTTTCCCTTCCTTAAAAAGATTCCACGCACAATTTCAATTTGAGAAGTAATGGGGTCTTGGGCATTGCATTAAGGTCAGAAGCCTGGATGGGAGAACAGCAGAGATTGAATAGGGAGTGGTGGCAAGGTGCAGTCAGCATCTGTACTAAACATTTCCAAGCCCAGTGGGAAAGAGGCTGCTTGGAAGAAATGTGCAGCCTGTAAGCATGTATTGTAATTTAGTTACATCATTTGAGTTATTTTGTTATAAATGGGAGCCTAAGGGAGGAACTTCATAACACCGTTGAACTTCATTTTGGGAGACTAAGAATTAAGAGAAATATCAATAACCTCAGATATGCAGATGACACCACCTTTATGGCAGAAAGTGAAGAGGAACTAAAAAACCTCTTGATGAAAGTGAAAGACGAGAGTGAAGATGTTGGCTTAAAGTTCAACATTCAGAAAACTAAGATCATGGCATCTGGTCCCATCACTTCATGGGAAATAGATGGTGAAACAGTGGAAATAGTGTCAGACTTTATTTTGCAGGGCTCCAAAATCACTGCAGATGGTGACTGCAGCCACGAAATTAAAAGATCCTTACTCCTTGGAAGGAAAGTTATGACCAACCTAGAGAACATATTGAAAAGCAGAGATATTACTTTGCCAACAAAGGTCTGTCTAGTCAAAGCTATAATTTTTCCAGTAGTCATGTATGGATGTGAGAGTTGGACTGTGAAGAAAGCTGAGCGCTGAAGAATTGATGCTTTTGAACTGTGGTGTTGGAGAAGACTCTTGAGAGTCCCTTGGACTGCAAGGAGATCCAACCAGTCCATCTTAAAGGTGATCAGTCCTGGGTGTTCAGTGGAAGGACTGATACTGAAGCTGAAACTCCAATACTTTGGCCACCTCATGTGTAGAGTTGACTCATTGGAAAAGATCCTGATGCTGGGAGGGACTGGGGGCAGGAGGAGAAGGGGACAACAGATGGCTGGATGGCATCACCAACTCGATGGACATGAGTTTGAGTGAACTCCAGGAGTTGGTGATGGACAGGGAGGCCTGGTGTGCTGTGATTCACAGGGTTGCAAAGAGTTGGACACAACTGAGTGACTGAACTGAACTGAAGAATTAAGATTTCTTTAATGAAAGTTTCCGGTTTATGAAACAGAACTTAGGCAAAGAACGCCTCCATCCAGAAATGGCCAATTAATAGATGTGATTAAGAATGTCAGTCTTTCAACAATTTCTTCCCTTTGTAATATAACCATGTAGCAATAATGGCTCTGACCCCATAACAATTTTAGGAGGTCAGTATGCCAAGAATCGTCACTACTTTCAGATAAGGAAATGGAGGTTCAGAGGCGCGGTCTGTGCCTAGACCAGATAAATAAGAACATGGCCAAGAGGGGACTTTAATCCACTTTCCTAATTTTCAGTCCAGTATTAGAAGTATTTTTAAACTTGATTCACAGAGAATTTTGTTATTTTTAGAAAATAATAATTTTTTAAAACCTCATCCAATTCTGTAAGATAATAACTACCACTTTTCTCTTTATCGGTTAAAAAAATCATTTTAAATTCCAGATCAGTATTAGGAAATAAGTGGGCAGAATAATAATTATTTTTCCTTTAGGATTATACAGTATATGAATTTTACATGATTAGAAGAAAAACTAGTGCATATTAAACTATCATCATGACCCAGCCTGGCACCCAATCACTTTGGTGGTCCTCTATTTTTACGTTATTCTACCAGATTAGATTTACATTTCCCCCCTCCTTTTACATAGACTGTAAAGGAGGGAGTAAAGAAAGGCAACATGTTGTGGAAGGAATACCAGGCTTTGTATCAAGATGCTGGGTCTCAAGCCACAACTGTGAATCTAATCACTACCTCCCACCAGAGACCTATGACCTCTACATGTCCCTGCGTTCACCTGCTCACCAAGTCCTCCTTCTGAGAATCTCTGCATGGCCTGGAACAAACAGGGCAGTAGCCTCCTACCTGATTCCCACCTCTCCAGTCCCTCCTTTTCCTAATCTTTCCTCTTTGCTACCTAGATGACCTTTCTAAGATGCAAATCTGAACCTTTCACTTCTCTGTTGGAAAGCCTTCAATTAACTTTTTATCCCTGGCTGGATACAATCTGAACTCTGCCACCTGGCATACATAGACCTTCCAAATCTGGCCATCTCTGGTCTCATCTTCTCCAACTCAGTTTCCCCACCTTGTCATGAAATACATATTCTTATTCTGCGGTCCATATGCATGCTCATGTTCTATACTTCAGCCCCTTAAGAAACCAGTAGTGGGGAGAGGGTGGGATGATTTGGGAGAATGGCATTGAAACAAGTACAATATCATATATGAAATGAATCACCAGTCCAGGTTCGATGCAGGATACAAAATGCTTGGGGCTGGTGCACTGGGATGAACCAGAGGGATGGTATGGGGAGGGAGGAGGGAGGGGGGCTCAGGATGGGGAAAACGTGTACACCGTGGTGGATTCATGTTGATGTATGGCAAAACCAATACAATATTGTAAAGTAATTAGCCTCCAATTAAAATAAATAAATTTAAATTTAAAAAAAGAAACCAGTAGTGATTCTTAGAATATTTTGTCTCATAATGCCTTGGAACACACTATGCCCCCTGCCTGAAATATCTGTCCTCACATCCCCTCCTAACCTCAACTCTTCCCTTTCCTTCAAGTCCTTTACCATCTCATCTGTGCCACAGCCTTTGAGAGCATTCCAAGAAGCTTCACTCTTCCCACCTGCACTCAGCACATTCAACCCCTCTTCTCTGCTCCCCTAGCATTAATCTGTACAGAAAGAGATAGGCTATCATATCCATGACTCTATAACTATACTTAATAATCCCCTTGACAATGGGAACAATGATTCTTCTCATCCTCAGCACCCATCATGTAAGTCAGATGTCAATAAATGTTTTCTAAATGTATGATATGTGGCCTTGGGCACATTTGCCCCTATACCAGAGTTTCTTCTTTTTCATGAGAGGGTCAGACTAGAATATATCAAAGACCTTGGCCTCTTAAAGCTCTGGTTTTAGCACAGTTTTTCACAAAACACTGGGCTCTCTTTATAAATGGTTTATGAAGTTTTTAGAGAATAAAAACATATCATTTCATCATCAGGACACCTTGAGATGTCAAGTTTACAGATCTATACCAAGATATCATAAAAAAAATAATACTGGATGCCATTACTGAGCCTTGAATTATATACAAGGAACTGACAGAAATTCACCTACTCTTGTTAATTTCATTTACTCCTCCCATGATGCAGATGTTACCTGTCTTCATTTTAAACAAGAGAACACAAGGAACTTTGAGAAGTTAAAAGATCACAGAGCTAGGAGGCACTGAAATAGCTTTAAACTTACTGCTGTTTGACTTCAAATATCTTGTTCCCCACCACTTTGCTGGGTGAGGCGAAGGGATCTATCTAGGACACTAGCCTTGTCTCCATATTCTACTCAATAACTGATTTGGTGCTTAACGTTTAATCACTGTTGAGAGGCAATAAGAAATTCAATCAGGAACATTTTAATCAGCAGAGGTACTTAAAGAACGTTAACTTTCCCATGAAACTGACAAAACACCCTTTGGCAACTAACCTGTCTAAACAAGTAGATGTCATGAATGCGGAATTTTGTACCAATAGCTTTTTATATTTACATTTAGGACACCTTTCAATTTAAGAAGAAATAAACTTTCTTAGAAGATAAAACATGAAGTTTAAACTCAGGTTTTACTCTTGTGTTTGAACAGCATACTCTGTTAGACGTGTTACTTTGTATTACTACTCTTCTTGTATTTTGTATTACTAAACTACTACTGCAATTTAACTGAAAATAAGCTGATCAATTCCTAAATGCCTTAAATCATCAGCCATCACACAGCATTTAATACAACCATTTTAAAACCCATGATATTCAATTCTCAATATCCTTTGCCAAGTTAACTTGCTACTTTTTTCTTCATGAAAAACCAAACAGGCTGTGACAGAACAAAGCATTATCTGAAGCCCCTTTGGCCACTTGGCCTTCTGATACATACCAGACTAAGAGTTTAGATGGATGGCTTTAATTAAATAAAATGCTGGCAAACTAGCAAATGCACAGTGGTTATTAACAATATAGTGTTAAGAGTTTCCTAGTTCATCAGTTAGGAAAAGTACCTAATTCCTGTTCATTCTTGCCTTCATGGCAAACACTCTGAAAAAAAAGAAAACTATGTAATATTTCAAGTCCTGTGGGGGAAAGCCATTCATTTATATGAGTTTAAGTTTAATCAAATAATTCCACTTAGAAATATGTTGGCATGCCAATTCTTACAGTTACAGTTAGCAAACCTATCTAGCAAAGTCAGTTTGTCAAAAGTCCAAAATATACTTTGGAAGCTTTTCCACAGTATATATAACTATAAAACTCTTCTTGTGAATTCTTAATGAAATATTTGGTGGCAGTTTATTAAAATTCAGTCCAAAAAACCCACAAGACATTATAATGTTAATATAATGCTAACAACTGTATCTTAGGAAACATAACAATTTCTTTTTCAAATTATCTTCTTTTTAGAAACTGATGTCCTAAGTCTTGGCTTTGTCACTTCAGGCAAATTTTTTCATTCTCTGGGCATTAATTTGTCCCACTTCGAGAGAAAGTTATAATACCTACCTTACTGGCATATATAAGGACTGTACCAAATAATGCTCATGAAATGTCAAACACACATGCTCAATGCATGGCAGACTCTCTGTACATTTTGATTTCTTCTCTTTTGCCCATGCCACTCCCTGATCAATAATCAAATTTCAAATTGGACTTTTTTATTAAGCAGGTTATGTGGGGTAGGTAGTCCATCAGTCCTTCCAATGAACACCCAGGACTGATCTCCTTTAGGATGAACAGGTTGGACCTCCTTGCAGGCCAAGGGACACTCAAGAGTCTTCTCCAACACCACAGTTCAAAAGCATCAATTCTTCAGCACTCAGCTTTCTAGATCACCAGATCTCCTTGTGACATGGAAAGTGAAACAAACCAAAGATGTAACAAAGGCACACTACCTAAGCCCAAAAGCCCCCTGTGGTTTCACGTGGATATTTTATAAAAACTAATTCTTTATGTCCAAAATGATCCAAATACTCTCATCTGACAAGACAGAAGCAAAGCCCCAGACACAATCATTCCTACAAATGTTCAAAGAGAAGTTCTCAGGTTCACTTGTAGACCTTCAAAATTTAAGAGAAGCACGGAAAGGCAAGGGGGAAAGGAGCTATACAAATGCATGCATTTTCCTCTGGAGAATGTTGTACACACACCCACATGCACGCACGCATGCACACACACACTTACTAACCAAATCCACACAAATCAGAAGGGAAGCTACAAGGCAAAAGAAAGGCTTCATTAATTACTGAGGCACCTATTCCTTTACACTGAGATTTTCCTTCATTCTTATTACAGACGATCAGCTAATAAGTAGATTAAAACGAAGAATAAATTACTTAATTTAATTTGATTGGAAGGAATATTCAATAGAACAGGTTTCAGAATCATTTCTCCTCTCCTAAAACAGTTACCCAAAGAGTATTAGGCAGTTTCTTAAAGGATTGGGTTTATCAGCTCAGGGGAAAAATCGGGGGGAAGACAGAGAAATGTGTCTTGAATTTTAATAGTATGTGGGTGAATTTTTACCATACATGGGTGAATCTTAACATGTCATTTTGGAAGTGACTGCATTTACTGCAACAACCCATATGTTACAGTTTCTCTGCTCAGCACTGCATGCAGTAGCAATAGTTCACTCAGTATCATTTTGACAGAGGCATTCAAGATGAACCCAAGTTATCAATGGTGTGTAGGGATGGCTTGAAATTAAAGAGATTGGCCAAACCTCTCTTTGTATGTGACAATACCAAGAGGCAGTTTCCCTAAATCTTTGAATTGAGATCAGCATTTTTTTTGAGAATAACGTTACAAAATACATGTTCAAGTATGTGGTCCTTAAAGAAGCCAGCAGCGTGTATTAATTTGCATTAAGTTTCAGAAAGAGATTTAGCTAAATAAAATCTACAGGAAAAAATGTTATGCTAGAGTAGTCTCCATAATGGATTTTAGAATGTTTAAATGTAAATTGGAGTTGGGGGCGGGGGAAATGAGGAAATAATGGTTCTATGAGCACAGCTAACCTTAGAATTTAAAGATTCTAGAAATCGACTTTTTAGTCAGTGTTATTCTCAGGCAAAATTTTAAATGTATTTGTTTCCTCCACGCTCATTATTTTCCAAAGCAACCTGACAGTTTAATATTTCTGTTTATATTTGACAAGAACCTAACTCAACACTGTTTGAATCACTTAAAAAGAAAAAAGCTAAATACAATCTGATTTCAAATTCAAATATAAAACTGCTCATTATTTTACAATAAAATTCTTTCAAAAGGATATGATCATCTCAAGCAACGTCCTCTGATATTTGCATTAGAAATCATGTAGGCAGCTCAGCTCATTCAAACACACACACACCCATGCACACACACACAACTGAAACACAAACATCAGGTGAGAGATTTTAAAAGAAACAAAACACACATATTTGTAAGTTTCCAATGAAGCAGGACCTCAAAAAGAAATGCCACAACCAAACAAAAACAATAGTAATTAGAAAAGCATCACATAATATATGCAAGAAGTAAGAAACATTTCAAGTGAAAAAAGACACCAAGTAACAAATGGTCCCTGTTTTCCCCTACTGGAGAAGATAAGACAGAATATCCAGTTTGACTTCCATTGTTATGTTCTGGAGGAAATTCAGTCTTATCTCCACCAAGCAGACAAGGGTGATCATCTTTCAAAGTTTATTTCTAAAAGACATACAGGTACATTTTGTCACAATCCAAAAATCTACCCATTTCAGCATTCTGATAAACCTTGCTGGCAGCACTGCCAGATACATTTAACACCAAGTGCCCTGACATTTAGTTCATAGCCCAGGCACTCCATGCCTGACAGAAGGCTTCCATTAGTGCTTGTAGCTGGTTATAAATTGTTGGTACTACTGTTTGCACCTTTTAAGATACTATCCACGAAGGGGAAAAGCAGAGGTGTTTCTAAAGCAGGGGTGTCTTTCTGAGTGGATGAACAGTAAGTTCGGCCACCAGAATGTATGCTGGAAAATGAATGCATCTCTAATCTCGAAAAAGGAAGTGGTTAAAACCGGATGAATTCCCTGAGTCATTAAATAGGATATAAACCAAAGACAGGTTGTGCCACCTAGAGAAAAACTGAAAAGCGTACATTCGTTCTTCAGTAGTAGGCATTATTTCCAAAGCTTGAAACTTTTGGCATGACCAATAACCAAACCACCCTCCATATCCACTCATCACTCAGCTAGCTTCAGCTCCACTGACCACTCTGCCTTCTCCACTCACCAGATCGCAACTCCCACCTGCTCTCCCCGCCCACCCACCCAAGCAGTTTCATTTAACCTCAGCACTGACGGCTGCACAGCCCTTGCGGACCCGGCATCCTGAAACCCTTCCAATCCTAAAGCATTTTCCTCGAAGCAGTGCAGGCCAGGGTGAGAGGAGCCGTGGAATAAAGCCTGTGGACCATGCCAGCCATCCTCCCGCTCGATGCTAACACAGCCGCGGCGCACACCCCTCTAGCCCCCGGGGGCTAGAGGAAATTCTGGTGCACTCAGTACATCATATCCAGGTTACCGAGCTGAACTCTCCAGCCGACCTCCGCACAATCCAAACACTGAAATGACCTCAACAGAACCGAGCCTTGAAGGTGGTCAAAGGCCTTCAACTTTCCTCCGCCGCAAGCCACTTAAAGCAACGTGCCCAGTTACACTTGTCAGGCTGAAGCACAAAAGGTCTCCAGGCCACCTGGCACGGAGAGCCGCTTTTTACGAAGAAAATAGACAGCAATTATGAAAAGCCCGCAGTCCTGCGGTATAAACTTGACAGCGGGGATTGCGCTGGGGCATAACTCTCATCTCCGAGGTATCACTGCCAGCCCCGGACCCTCAGCCTTGTGGGGCAGCTTTCCCCCTCTCGCCCTTCCCCTGCGGAGGCATGCGGCAGCGCCCACTTTCCGCCCCCAAGCTCTTCTTCCTCTCCTTGCTGAATTCCCCAGCAACTTTGGGCTTGGCAGTACCATCAAAGCCCAGCCACAGGCCGGGACACCGCCAAGGCGGTCGCGGCAGCGAGGAGGAAAGTTTGAGAAGTCACTTCAAGCACCGCAGGACCGCCCCCCTCCCTGCTCAGCACCCAGCTCACAGACGGCCGCCCGGGGCTCCACGTGCGAGCGGGCCCAGGAGACGCTCTCCGGGTCCCCACAAGTCCTCTCCAGAAAGAAAATCTTGGCACAACCGAAAAGTTCCCTGTTGCAGCACCTCTTTCTTCCCTCTTCCCCCTACCCCCTCCACTCCACACCCTGCCCCCTCCCCATAAAAAATCTATAGAGTTCGCAAGCCGCCGCCCGGACTCGCCCGCGGCCCACGAGGGCGCGGCGCCCCTCCCCCGTCCTCCGCGGACAGGAGGGAGGGAGCCCGGGGAGAGGGAGGCACCGGGGCGGCCCCCGGCCCAGACCCCCTCCCCGGCCCTCCTGGCCCGATCGCCCCGCTCACCTCTCTCCTGCTCTTCCGCCTGCAAGCAGATGGGGATATTCTTCTTCCACCCCGGCATGGTGTCTGCTCCCGGCGCTTGCTCTTCGGCTCGCTGCTCCTCGCCCGCTCGCTCTCCGTCTCCCGGGCCGGCCGAGTCACCCCGCGCCTCCCCGCTCGCCCTCCCCGGCTGGCCGCGGCGCTCTCGGGACAGTTCAGCAGGGCTGGGGCGCCGAGGCGGCTCCCGGGCGCATCGAGGCGGCGCCGCGCGCCCCGCGCTCGCCGCAAACTCGCCGGCGGCTCCGGGTGGCGGGGGCCGGGCCGGGCGGGCCGGGCCGGGCAGAAGGGGCTGCAGCCGCGGTGGCCGCGGTGTGGCCGCGAGGCCGGGCCGGGCCGGGGGCGGGGGCGCGTGCAGGCCGGGAGCGGGGACTGCAGAGCCCCCGGGAGGTGGGCGCGGGCGGCGGGAGGGGGCTCGCGCTGTCGCCTCTGTCCCCTCCTCCTCCTCCTTCTTCCCCTTCCTTGTCTCTCCGCCGCCAGCAGGTGGGATTCGGAGCCGCCGCCGCCGTCGCCGCCGCCGCTGCACAAAGCTCCGCGGGCGGCAGGACTGAGGCTGCAGGTTCCCCGGGCGCCTGGCGGCGGAGCCTCCCCCGGGACGCGCGCGAGGCGAGCGGGCACGGAGGGGGCGCGCGCGCTCACACCCTCCGCGCCCCGGGCGGCCGGCCTGCAAGGTAGCGAGCCGGCGCCCAGCCGCGGCTGCCGAGCCCACGCCGCTCCTCCTCCCAAAACCCAAACCGGCGGCTCCACCGGCTCGAGCGACGACCTCGCTGAAGTAGGGGGCAGTGTCTCTCCCTCTAGTCCCTCCTCCCGCCGCTCTCCCCCCGCCCGTGCTGTCGCCCCCTCCCCCCAAGTTGAGACTTTTCAGCTACAGATTCGCTAACTTTGCCCTCAACTAAGAGAAATCGCAACTTTCGGATGGTCAGCGCCGGGCCCGGAATACATTTTCAGCTTGGGTGGGAAGGGTATGAATAGAGAACCTCTTTTGTTTTAAATGAAGCCGGGAGATTTAATCGCAGTCTCTAAGTATCAGAAGGATTTTATGCACAGGTTTTATGATTAGTTTCTTCCTCTTGTCATAGGCTCATAGAATATCCTTGCAAGAATGAATTAGGGGGGAGGGGGCAGCTTTTCGATAGAGCCTGGAAAATTCTGCCCAGACTTGGGGGCGCTGGCTTGTGATTTCAAAAGGATAGTGCTAGGAGGGGCTTCTGACAGTCTTTCTGATGCCACTTGGCAATTGTCTGTCCTGCAGGGTTAGGCCATCCATCTGCCCCGAGGCTGGGGTTCTGGCTAGATAACACCTAAGTCTTCACCTCCTGAGTGTCTGATGGGAACTGAAGAATTCGGGGTCCCTGAGGCAATAACTACTGGTTTGTAGTTGTCAGAGACCAACCATTGCACTGCTGGGACTCTTTCTGCCGAGCAGTTTATTTTGGCCTCTGAAGAAACTGCAGTTTGTCCTCCCAAATTGAGGACGTTGGCTCTCAACAGACTTCTCTCTCTCTCCCTCCTCGGAGACATAATAATACAGCCAGAGGAAGGTAATAACCACAAAAGACAGAAAGATAGAATCGTTTTTCCCCTGCCACTGCATAAGCAGTCTTATCAAGCTGGGATGTTTGCTCCTGCTGCTGCCCCTTGGCTGGGGGGCTGTCTGTCATTACAGAACTGCCAAGCTGCCAAAGACAAGTGGCTGTCACTCCTAAACAAAGGAGAGGCCCAGGCCCAGGCACCTCAATGAGTAATGGAATTGAAGGGCTAAAGAAGACCAGAGTCAAACCATCCCTGGGGTTATCAGTAGAAATCCTGTCTGAGCTGCTCAAATCTTCCTTCCAGACTCTTTGAGAAGTAAAATCCGGAAAATCAATATGAATGTTGCACCTGTCACCCATAAATGACCGACTCTCCATCCTGAAATTAACAAAATTCCTTGGGTAGTTTCCTCTTGTCCTACTCTTGTTTCAAGATGGAATCTCAGCAGTCTTATGTGAATAACAGCATTTGTCATGGATTTTCCCAAAGAGACAATGGTGAAGGAAATGGCAACCCACTCCACTATGCTTGCCTGAAAAATCCCTTGGACAGAGGAGCCTGGTTGGTGATAGTCCACAGGGTCACAAAGAGTCGGACACGACTTAGCAACTAAACAACAAAAGGGAAAGCCCTAACCAGAACTGCAAGTCTGTACACAGGCAAAGACTTAGGTTTTGACGACATAGAAATGACTACAGCGTTGGCATGCTTGCTTTTTGTTTTAATTGCATGTTATATAGCATTTTATATGTATGTGGTTGCTCTAACAAGCATAATTCCAGAAGACATACTCAATAAGGTAGGGACTAAACCATACTCTTATATTGCAATCAGTGGTGCGGTTATCCCGCCAAGATGAGTGATAGATTACAGTTGCTAGAGAGTTCCAGCTCACAACTGTTAAAATAATAGTATTTTAAATGAGGTAGACAAAATTCCTACTATGTGTTAGACTCTAAGCTAAAAGCTAGAGATACAAGAGGGAATTGATATTTAGTAATGGAAGATCAAATTTATACATTTTCCTGTGTTTTAGGGATCAGATATTACTTCACAGATAATACAACTGAGACTGGCCAAGAAGCTCTTTAAGAATGGATTCGTATCTTCCCCAACCTCAAAGTACTAATTGTCTCAGCTTATATTCAACAATATCCAGTGCCTTGGATCATCTTTGTATGTACATCTAAGTCATCAGGTGGGCTGTAAACTCTGCAGGGGGAAGTAGGGCTTTTCTCTTTGCATCTCCAGAGCCAGTGATGGTAATGTCTCAGTCAGTGATGGTAGATGATGCTGGCATTTAACCTCACTTGGGCTACCTTCAGCGTGTTATCTAAGGAAAATAGGCCTTGACACTATGAAATCACTTGGTAATTTCAAACCAAAAAAAAAAAACAAAAACAAACACTAAATCATTTAAGACTTGAGGCTGATATATTTGGTTCCATTGCCCAAAGCCACATCATATTCAAAGCATTATATTTAAAAACCTACTCCAAGGAAGTTGCAGTGTTATTGGGACCTTTATGGAAAAGATATCTACCAACCAGTAGGATACAAGATATAATTTTTCTCCTTTTCTAAATTTGAAAATCAGACTTCAACTACAACTTTGGGTTGGCCATAAAGTTTATTTGGGTTTTTCTGTACGATACTGTGGGAAAACATGAACGAACTTTTGGCCAACCCAGTACAACTGCATTGCCTATTTCCAGACATCAGCTCATTTAAATTAAGAATTTTTGCTCCTTTTCTGAACATAAGTTCTTCCAAGTTATCTATACACTTTCAATAGCTTTGCAGTCTGCGTTTACAGAAATCAGAGGTGAATTTAAATTAATTGTTTTACCTTGACTGGTACACAGTTGAACTCACAGTCCATAAGACACATCCCTAAACATGGCCTCAGTTGATCTACTACTTTCCTGTTGGCAATTTTTAAAGTACAGTGAAGAGACGTGTTCTCCCACTACTAGTGCGTCCCTCACCTGGTAGAAAAGAAACACAACCTGTAAGCCAAAGGCTTTACTTCGACTGCTTAATCACCATTCCAAGCTTATGTGGATGCACTCAGTTCATTAAAGAAATTTGGAAATGCGTGTGACGGAGAGAGTGCACAGCTGCCCTTCTGTCTCCCTTGTACTCTGACAATTGAGCTTCCAGGCTCCTGCTCAGAGGGCCTTTCCCACTAACAGAGTGTTATGACTTCTTGGGACTGAATTTCATGAGTTTGAGGAGTCCCCCAGGAGATGTAAAACCCCAGCTGTTATTTTGGATTGGCTCCAGGGCCTAAAAACAGCCACAATATATTTTTTTAATCGTGCATTGACTTTTACGAACACAAACGCTGCATGCTAAACAGCCACCTGAACGTTTCGATACTGCTACCAGAGTGCAGCGATTCTTTTCTATTGCATGCAGTGAATTTGAAAACTCTTTTAACACCTGCTATGCACTGCTAGTGGGTACTGAGGATTCTTTTAGATGTTGTTAACTCACTTTTAGCTGCAAAACCCTCTTTGAACATTTAAAATGAAAGAGGAAGCTTCCTTGGCTAGTTTATCTTCCTAGGGAAAGAAACAGGGCAGAAAGCACACAGAATGAATCCAAATGGGTTTTACTCTAAAATCTTCAATTAGGAGAACGTTACGGGGAAAGGGGAAATGGGCAAGAAGCAGCAGCTCTAACGTGAGTAATTTAAGTAAGGCACATGTGAAAGCCAAATCAAAGTTCATTCACGAAAAACTTTAGAGTGTGTTTTTAAATGACAGTATGGCCTTCCCTTGTAGCTCAGTCGGTAAAGAATCTACCTTCAGTGCGGGAGACCCGGGTTCAATCCGTGGGTTGGGAAGATCACCTGGAGAAGGAAATGGCAACCCACTCCAGTATCCTTGCCTGGAAAATCTCATGGACACAGGAGCCTGGTGGGCTGCAGTCCATGGGGTCACAAAAAGTTGGCCACAACTGAGCGACTAACACACTTATGGGGCTCAGCGGTCCTATTTCAGGTATGGCTGTGAGTGTGTTTTGGATGAGGTTAATGTTTAAATCCATGGACTGAGTAAAGCAGATGGCCCTCATCTAATCAGCTGAAGGCCTGAATAGACAAAAAGGCTGACCATCCCCAGAGGAAGAGAGAATTCCCTCCCACCTGACATTCTTTGAAGTAGGACATCAGATTTTTCCTGTCCTTGGACTCAGACTGAAACTTCACCTCTATCTGAATCTCAAGCCTCCCAGTCTTTGGACAGGAATTCCATCATTGGTTCTTCTGGTCTTCAGGCCTTTGGACTCAGACTGGAACTATAGCATCAGCTCTGCTGGGTCACCAACTTGCTGACGGCACGTCTTGGGACTTGTCACCTTCCCTAAGTACATAAGTCACATCCTTAGACTAAATCTCTTCATAAACACACACATATAGAGATATACCCACAGAGACACACATACATGTACACAGACGCAGAAACACACACACGTACCCACATACATACACACACAGACACACACATACCCCCCATGATTCTGTTTCTCTGGAGAAACCTAATATAGAGATCTAGGTTCAACTCTTGCCTCTACCACATAATAGCTCTATAACTCGGGGCAACTTATTTAACTTCTGTGTTCCTGCATGTTTGAAATGTAATACCTGTATGGCAACGCGATGGTGAGGATTAAATGAGCTGGTACTTAGACACTTAGCACAGTACTTAAAATGTAGTTAATTATAGTTGGAAAAATAGGATTACATTGGTTACAAAAGAAGTGATGGAAAGCAAACTCTTGACATTTGTGGGCTAGGCTTCAAAAAGCACAAGAACTCTCTAAAATGGTATGTATATTTTTGTATGTATGTTTGTGAGTCCATCCTCCCACACCTCCTTGCCACACAGGCGCATACACACTTGGGGATACAATAACATCTATAGTTCCTATCAAGTTCTCACAGGAATGCCTAATCCAAAAAGAGAATAAAGGTCCCTGAAAAGAATGAGAAGACTCCAGAATAGAATTAACTTTTGGTTTTGCTAAAGAAAAGCACTGATTTAAAAGAGATTCTTCTTCCTAAATTAGCTTTAGGATTATGACACTCAAACTCCCATCTTCTCTTTCCCTTTGCATTCAAACTTTTCACAAAGTCATCCATACTGCTGACACCCAAGTTTGCAGTTCTGATTCACTCCTAAACTAATTCCAATTTCTCTCTGAAAAAAGGCATGATCATCATTTCAGGCCCGTAGGGCGAAAACCAGAGGAACATTTGACTCCGTC
The DNA here is from genome assembly GCF_023091745.1 of Budorcas taxicolor. NCBI lineage: Eukaryota > Metazoa > Chordata > Mammalia > Artiodactyla > Bovidae > Budorcas > Budorcas taxicolor. Next base: position 91,204,852 of record NC_068914.1, on the reverse strand, counting down.
CCAAATCCTAGCTGGTTAACAAGTTCTTTCAAATCTACCTTTGAAATTATTCTTGGATCTCTCTCTTTCCTTTCCATAAACATTGCCCTGATTCTTGCCATTGTTATCGCTCAACTGGACAATCCCCATAGTCTCCTTCGCATTTACTTCTTCAGCCTCTCTTTGCTCCAAATAATACTGCTACCAACTTTGCGGTTTCCCTTTGAGTAAAATGACCTATTTTCTTTCTGCCGTCTCAAGTCTTCCAACAATTCTTCAGATCTATTTCAGTTTGTCTTCAGCCACAACTGCTCCCCACATATGCTTGCCCTTCCTTCGTTCCTTTCTCCTTTCCTTTCTTCCCTCCCTCCCCTCCTTCCTTTCTTGAACTGCCCCCAGTAGCCCTCTCTTCTTTGCATCACTTCCATTCACTAAATATATCTGCTTCCAAACTTTTATATCTTTGCTCATTAGAACTAAAGCACGTTGCGTTTCTGAGACTAAGAGAAGTTGCCTTACAACTAGTATGTGCTGTGGACATAATTTGAACCCAGGGGTATTGGGCCCTAGAGTTTATTATCTTTCCACCCACCATGTAACTATGCATCTTCATTTCAACTCAAAGCAATATTGTTTATATCTTTCAAGGTCCATTCATATTCTACTTCTTCTTTGGATCTTGATTTCTCTGAGTTCCCAACCCCCTTGTACTATCATATTTTCCTGGTAATAGTGTTTATTTGCAAGTTATGTTGTATAAGTCTAATCTATCCTATTGTACTCTAAGTTTTTATAGGGAAGTATATGTTAGGCAAGTGGATTCTGGAGTAAGGTAGTCCAGGTTCAAATCCATCTGTGTGGTTCTTGGTAATTACTTTCTTCTCCCTGCCTTTGTTTCCTTATCTATAAAATAAAGATAATAATAAAACCAATCTCATATTGTTGTTGGATGGATTAAATATAGTGCATGTCAAGCATTTAGACCTGTACTTGGCATAAGGAAGAATCTAATAAATTTCCATTGTTATTATTATTATCATTATAGGGTGAGAAATGTGGTTTATTCTTCTTGGCATTACTGCAAGCATCAAATATTGCACCTCGTAACGTGCACCCAATGGATGCTTGCTGAAAGGATGAATATTAAAAATAGCTTTCATTTCCTAAATAAATCTCCAATGATCATGAAGACCTGGACCATAAATGTGCCAGTAATGGAAATTTTACTTATTTCAACAAGGCTTGACAATATTTCTAGAGAAAACCTTTTAGGTCAGAATGGAGAGTAATGAATTTTTATTATTTTTACTATTATTATGAACAAAGCCAACATATGTAATCGAATGGAGGACTAGACATAAATAAGCATTTCATCAAGAAAATTAAATAGATTTGTCCTACCTTCATGACAAAAATCTTCTAATAATAAATTCAGGTTTAGCCCCCTGAGTATCTAAAAAATTAGAGCAGTGAGGTGATTAAGGAAACTGCAGAGGGAAAATTAAGGTAGCTAGCTGAAAAAAAAAAGGTAGCTAGCTACATCTAGTATAATTTGGGTAAGTGATAACTAAGATCTCCCTTGGTTAAAATTCATGGACTTAGGAAAGGAGTGAGAGTTGGACCATAAAGAAATCTGAACGCCAAAGAATTGATGCTTTTGAACTGTGGTGTTGGAGAAAACTCTTGAGAGTCCCTTGGACTGCATGGAGATCCAACCAGTCCATACTAAAGGAAATCATTCCTGAATATTCATTGGAAAGACTGATGCTGAAGCTGAAGCTCCAATACTTTGGCCACCTGATGTGAAGAACTGACTCATTGGAAAAGACCTTGATGCTGGGAAAGATTGAAGGCAGGAGGAGAAGGGGATGATGGAGGATGAGATGGTTGGATGGCATCACCGACACGATGGACATAAGTTTGAGCTAGCTCCAGGAGCTGATGATGGACAGGGAAGCCTGGTGTGCTTTAGTCCATGGGGTCACAAAGAGTTGGACATGACTGAACAACTAAACTGAACTGAGGAAAGGAGTAAATACCAAAACGAGAAAGAAATTATTTATCATGCTGGCAGGTGATAGATAAAAATAAAAGAAATGTAAGGAAAGTGTAGGTTGATCAAGAGGCAAGCTTTAACTTGTACATACTCTGGTGAATAGAGAATAGCAGTGGTTAGCAAACAGTGTGTGCCTGCATAGTCTAGTAGTTAGTGTACAGACTGATACAGTCATTTTAGAAAGTAATTTGACAATGTATAGGAAGTGCAAACTGCATATCATTTTGCCTTGTTAGGCAAACTTAGAACTCTGTCTTAAGGAAATTATCAAAGATGTGGACAAAGGTTTACACTCAAAGATGTTTATCATATTTTAATTTATGATGGCAAAAAAATCAAAGAGGTCCTGAATGTGCAATAATAAGGAATTGTTTACATAATTATATTGAATGCTGTATAGCTCTTAAATATCATTAATTTTTAAAAAAAAGATCATTAATTTGAAAGGTAGCAATAAGTTCTAATGATATAAAGTTCAGCAAAAAAGAAGGTTGCATATACCATATTTTATAGATTCTAAGAAGCATGTGTGTGCTCAGTTGCTCATTCATGTCTAACTCTTTGCAACCTCATGGGCTATAGCCTGGGAGGCTCCTCTGTCCATGGAATCTTCCTGGCAAGAATACTGGAGTGGGTTGCCACTTCATATTCCAGGGAATCTTCCTAACCCAGGGATTAAACCCATGTCTCTTGTGTCTCCTGCATTGGCAGGCAGATTCTTTATCATTGAGCCCACAGGGAAGCCCTTTAAGATGCAGAGTTTTTTTGTATTTTTACATATCTAGGATCACTGTGTTTCTTGAAGTTTCATTGCTTGTACATGTATATTAAAATTTACAGCTCGGGGATACCAACTTAAAGGCATGTTCTAGAAACAATAGAACAGTTTCCATAAAATGCTGCATCACTAATAGCCTAGCAGAAACAGAAGATAACTGTATAAACAAATACAAATATTAAAAAGTCTGAATCACAGGGTGAATCATGAGTTGATGTTTGAATATTAAAAAGTTTTAGAATACCTAGCCAATCAATTTCACTTATTTTCATTCACGTAAGCTCAAAATATTTGAAAGAAACCTATGTCTAGAGGATTTTTTCAACAAATAGAAAATAATAATCCTAAATCGTCAAGCATTGCATCACATTATCAGCAATTTCTCTTGTTCCTTAATAGTACATAAAATAGATGTCCTTATAATAGGTGCGACCTACTAAAGTAATGAAAAATAATACTTACATGTAGTGTAAATCTAGCCTTTTTAGAGGAGACAAGCTGTGTCAAAATATGTTCTCTCTGGATATTAGCATTAATCTATGAATTTTATTCTCTTTTAATACATTTTAATTTTTTTCTAAAGGGCAATATTATATTTTAAATAGGGAAATATTAGTAAATACTATTTTAAAAAACAATGATGAAAGCAAATTGTTGGAGACAAAATTTTTTTTCCAGTTACTCTGGAATTGGAATATCTATCAGCAATTCTGTAGTAACTAAGCCAAAAAACTGAATTTGAGAAGTTTGGGTTTCATTTTCTCTTCTGCCAGCCTAGCCATTTACAAACAGTTTGAGTTTTCTAGAATTTTCCTATTCTCATGTGTAAGAAATACACCATAATGCTCACTCACCAACTTCAAAGTAACAGGGAGTGAACATCCAGAATGAAACAAATAGATTATATCATAGTTACAGTGAATCCTAGCAAAGAACACGAGCAAGGCATTTTGTGAAGGCAAATCTAGCTCTCCCTTAACTCATCGCTAAGCAGCAGCCGTCTCTCCACTAGCTGTGGGGTCCAGACCAGCTAATCTACTGAAATCCCCAGGAACACCAACCTCAGATCAGTTTCTGTCTGATGTACCAAAAGACATTAAAAAAAAAAAAAAAAAAAAGCCCCTTAGGGATTTGTAAGCTTATTTATCTTTACAACCTGAAAATTTTAGTCTCAGTGTTGAATGCAAAGTGCCTGACACATACGTATTATGCATGTATGAGCATTTGTTTATATTCTCTTTGACTTTTAAAAATCTGTTCAATGAGCCTTTTTATTTCATACTTATTATATACGGTGTTTCATTAAGATCCATGGATAGAGTCGCTCCTAGTTTATATTTACATTATTTAAGCCCTGCAAGTGATATTTGCTACTGGTTATGTAAATGGAAAATAACTTCCGAGATTTATGACGTGATTTTCTTTCTTGTGCTTGGTGACTGGGTTGCCTCCCGATTTTTATTTATGCCCGGAATGAAAATCAGCCCTTCCTTTGGCCCACCCACAAAGTAGCCTAACCTTTAAGAAACAGCGTGACTGGAAATGAAGGCCGGGTAGACGTAACTGCACTTAGCTCAGAATGACAATAGCTTCCTCCTAGAGACCATGGCTGCCATCTATGGGGTCACACAGAGTCGGACACAACTGAAGTGACGCAGCAGCAGCAGCAGCAGAAACCATGAGGCAGTTCAGCTTCCAAGAAGAAATACCAGCCTGCTTTCTGGAAGTGAAGGAGCAAGAAGTCCCAGAGCTTGACCTAGAAGCTACCCAAGCCCTGTACTTGCAGTCAGCCCTAGGGGACTTCAGAAAGGGCCTTTACTCTGGAAATGCTTACAGATGATTAAACGGCAGACAAAGGAAGCGTTTTAGATTCTGAAGGAGCAGTAGGCTAGGTGAGCACCAAAAAGTGGGACTGTCCACAGCCGCCTTGAAGTCTAATGAGAAGTAGCAAATTGCAAATCAGTCGGTGCAACTGTTGTGTGTGAGAGAAGTATCTCCTCCTTGTGCTCCTTGTGAAAAGAGAAAAGTATAAAGAAGATAACGATGTTTCAAAACAACTCCTCTCAGTTCACTGTTGTTAAATGAACATTATTACATGATAATCCAAACGAAGCCAGAAACAACAAAGCAGAAAACTAAACCAAAACCAGAATGAAAACAGAACTACCCCTACGTGAAACGCCATGATGGCATCCGCTCAGGACCACAGCTGATCTTCTCAGCCCCAAAGCAAAGTGAATTTTATCAAGCCAGCAACACCACTGAACTTGTAATTCCACAAAGTACAGTCGACGCGCTGCTAGTGAAACTTCAACAAGACTATCATTTTGTTCATTAGTTCTATCTTAAACTCATCTCACACTTTCAATAACTAGTGTTTTATTCTTCCTAGTCATATTCAGAGCAGCCTGAAAGAAATTCTGCTCTGAGGCTGCCCCTAACTTTTGAAATTCTGATCTTTCTCAGCATCCACTTTTCCATCACTATTCTTTTTATCCCTGGAGACTTCCATATTGTCACTTCAAAACACAGACCTCCTCACCGCCTCTCTACCATCTCCAGACTACACCTGTCTCAATTGTGAGCTCTGCTTTCTAACTCACAATTGACAAATCTGATAAACAAATCCATGCTAATGTGCTAACATACGGTCAGTCACTACTGTGCAAATGAAAGCATCCTGGTTTCCTATCCTTTTTCCCTTCTAGGAATTTTTCCTGGGGCCTTTTAAAGAATGCCTTATTTCAGTAACATGGGGACAGACCTGGAGAATATCATACTAAGGGAAGTCAGTCAGAGAAAGACAAATATTATATGATATCATTTATATGTGGAATCCAAGCAAAATGATACAAATGAACTTATTTACAACAGAGAAACAGACTCACAGATATAGAAAACAAAGTTATGGTTACCAAAGAGAAAGAGGGAAGGGATAAATTGGAGTACGAAATTAATAGATGCACACTACTATATCTAAAATATAAAAACAACAAGGATTTACTGTTTAGCACAGGGAACTGTATTCAGTATATAATAATAAACTGTTGTAGTATAAAAGAATAAAAAAGAGTATAAATATATACATATATAATCAAATCATTTTTCTGTATAGCTGAAACTAACACAATATTGTTAATCAACTATACTTCAATAAAAAAAGGTTGCCTCATCTCAAAGAGGTAGTGTTAGCAGTGGGAATTTTAGGTGAGATATGAGACTTATGGGGGAAAAACCAGAAAGCCCTTTGGTTATTCTTCAACTCACAACACAGAGGAATGGTGTCACAAGGATTGTAGCTGATGCATTTGACTATTATATTATGGATGATTCTGCAACAGTTCTGTTTGGAGCTGTGGAGCTGTCGATTCAGCATGAGGTTAAATCCTAGAAAACCATGTAAAGTTACTTGCATTTTCATGTCTATAAAAAAGGTTAAAACATTTGAACTTTCTATTTAATTGGTATATATTTAAACTTTTCTCACAATGGTAAAAGAAAGGCTTTAGGCATTAAGCTGCTGCTGTGTAGATCCTAAATGTCTGAAAAATTCATTAAAATAGCACTTTAATTTTGACAGAGTTGAACTACTGGGAAAATTAATTGATTGTTTCTCACGAGATTTGGAGAAGTCATTAAGGTTTTTATGGTTTATGGAAAATTGAGAATTGAACCACACTGAAATCAATATGTTATCTGATGTACAGAGGAAATGACACTTTAGATGAAAGAAAGCATAAGCAACTCCTTGAAGCTTTTTCTTCTTTTCTCCTGATTCGACAAGCGTATTTACATAAAGCTTCTATATTTACTTGTATTCAAAGTCCTTAGTCAGTCATTTCATTGTGTTGCACATTGTGAAGACAGAATAATGAAGTCTGAGAAATGAATCACTGCATTTTATAATCTATTCTTTGCTGGCTATTTCCAAAAAAATATTAAGGGCATAATATAAAACACCAGAAATATTCATATAGGTCTCTGCACTTTGTAATGAATTTTAACAGGAAATTTTTAATTGGGCTTACATGATAGGGGCAATGGAAAATACTTCAAATATTCTGTATTGTGTTTATATGCATTTTGGAGAAAAATATCATGGTTTGTAGAAATAATGAGCAATGAATTGGATACTGGCTGATGCTACAGGTAAGAGCTTAAGAGCTCATGCTGTAAGATTAAACTAGACTTAGAGAAAAAAAAGGACTGGTAAGGGGAATATCACCATGTAATTTGTCTTTAGTTTATTTCATCTTTGAAATATGTTCTCTCTGATATACATACCAATAATCCTGGAGGTAGGAGGGGGAAAGTCAGCCTTACTTTGTTTTTGCAAATACTGAACAGGTTGAGGATTTTAAGACTAGGTACTTCTACATTTATCTACTTCTACCATCTCTGTTCCAGAAAGAAAATCATACTTTCCTGTTTGAATATTCAGTGATGCTTCTAAACCCCTTAAGCCTCAGACTGACCCTTTCCTTCCTGAAATCACTTCCAATTCACCGTGCTTCTTCACAGTCCTATCCACAGTGGACCATGGCAGCATGTGATATGGAAGGGAACTCGTAAGAGTGTGTTTAGTGATAAAATACTTGCTAGCATCAGCCTTATCTCGGAAGCACCTAGCAAATAAAGTAGCCCTATAGGTAGTATATTGGTTATGTTGGTCATATTGGTTATGTTGGATACTTGAACACCAAGGTGGCTGTCTAGTAAGACTTTACCCTAGACCAAGTATTTTGAGATAATCAAGTAATTGCATAACATGTGTTCTCATTACATTAGCATTTGATACTTGACATGTTCAGTATTCCTTGGAGAAGGGAAAGGCTACCCGCTCCAGTATTCTGGCCTAGAGAATTCCAATGGACTTGTGTAGTCCATGGAGTCACAAAGAGTTGGACATGACTGAGAGACTTTCACTTCACTTCACTTCATCTTCAGTATTCACTTATTTATAGTTTCATACTTTACCCAATTGAGTTAACCATTGTTTTCACTATTGGGAAATCAATAATCCCTAGAGAATATACCATGACTAGAAAACTCTTCAAATACCCTTTATTAAACTGTATTCTAAACTTCTTTCTTTGGCAGTTTTATTAATAAAGTCTGTGGAAAATCATTAATTCATTAAGAAATAAGTGCCCATCCAAATGAAACCAGGGTGCCTGTTCATCTCATGGTTGTCAATCTGTGTATAGCCCTTTACCTGGTCTTTACACTGTCTACTTGTGAGTGACTAATCCCTGCCTTCTCCACAGCCAATCTATCCTCTTATTTGTTCCCATGATAAGCATCTCTGAACATGTTTGAACAACTTGCTCAGAGGAAGGCTTTCTGTCATAGTAGAAGGCTAGCAATTTTTATTGTTTCAATGGTTGCTCATGAAAAGATAATTTATTAAACTTTATCTACTAAACCAAGAGTAAGAATTTCTCATTCATGTTTATACTACTGTTATAGATTTATTAAGACATCAAAAAGGAAAAAAATCTTTTCAAAAGACTCATTATAGCATATATTCTCTAAAAGGGGAAAACTGTTAACCAAAGTATAGATTGGGGTCAAGAGCTTTGTGTTATTATGGTTTTCCCACCTGATCTGTTCAGTGATCCCAATCATTTAATATAAGGACCAACTAATGCTCTTTTCTGAGCAGTAATTTTTTTTTTTTCTGCCTCTGAGTTTAATCCTACAGACTCTGAGACCACTGTGGTGTTTTTCTTTCTTCTCTTACTGAGATTGCACTTCCCACTCCTAGAAAGAGAACCTTTGGGTCAAGGTGGCAGGATCTCTGTGAAGTTCACATTAAAACATAACTGAGGTATGTAAAATATTAACTTAATAACATCGTGACATAATCAGAGATTGATTTTTTGCATTTTGACCAACTAGCAAGCAGCTTGGCAAGTAGAAATTGCCTGGAGATTATGGAAACAGAAGAAACCAGACGGGGAGATGGCCTTTGGAAGGCAGACTTCCTGTGAAAAGGTGGAGAGGGTCCCTGGACACCAGGCAGGGAGACACTGCCCAACTAGGAGACGTGGAGACAGCTGATGCTGAAGGGCCACTCCAAAGACTAACCCCATCCGTCACGATTCTGAGACTACTGTTTCCAAGCAGCTCTTTAAAGAAAACATCCAGTCTGCAGCAAAAAGGGCAAAATATATTCACTACAACATTACAACTTTCCTGAGAAGTGTTTTTCCCCCAGCTCTAGAGGTTTTGTTTTGTTTTTGCAGCTTTGGAGTTGATTTCAATTCTGATAGCAGTATCAGTAGACTCCCTGACTTCTAATCGGATAAAAATAATTGGTATTTGCCAGAACCCACATCAGGGGGAAAATCATCAACCTGCTCTCCCTTGGTCCACTCTCAAGGCACTGATGAGTAAGAAGTCTTTATACTCTCAGGCTCCTTCAAAGTGCAGACAGTGACAAAGATGGAAAACACAGTAACCCTCATGGGTGGGCAGATAAACTTAAGGAATCAAGGACAACCAATAGCTACCTCACACCAGTCCCATTTGAAATTTTTTCCTATAACAAGTCATCTTTTTTATTTTAATTGGAAAAACTTAAAGATGAAAAATAGAAATTTAAGAACAGCAAGTTCACATTAAATGTGTAAATATGGTAGAAAGAGTAACACAGTAGTCAACAGGATAGAATCCAACAGAACTGCAGTGGAATCCCAGTTCCATCACATACTATCTATGTAAACTTGAGCAATCTTATCAAGACTCTGTTTTTCTGCTGTAAAACGGGGCTAGTAATAGTACTTATACTTTGGGGAATATAATAAGTACCCTATAAGTTAGCTGTCACTAATTTTTTAATTAGATGATATTCTACTAGAATTTACTTCCATAATTTAAAGGTTTTAAACACTGCAGTTATAGAGAGAGCTATCATGGAACAGTTTAACAAATAAGTTATAATCAAGGAACCATATGTCTACAGGGTATTCAGTGCTGGGACAGTTGCTTTATGAATACAAAAGAAATCTGATTCCTATTTTTTTCCTTTATATGATATACCTCTTTGTTAGATAAGACTAACTTGTGAATTTCTGTACTATTTATTTAAAAGCTCAGTTTTGGTACAGATGATTATGAAATTACATGTAAAACAATCATGCAACATAATCCTTAGCCTTCCAAAGCCTCAAAACAATTATATGTAGGGATCAACTAATGTCACTAATGAAATCAAGGCAGAAGTTGCTGTGAAATAGTAGCCTATTCAGTTTTGCATTTCTTAATTTTAATTTCTTCATTGTATAAGCTGATAGTGAAAGTGAAAGTCGCTCAGTTGTGTCCAGCTCTTTGCAGCCCCAGGGACTATGTAATCCATGGAATTCTCCAGGCCAGAATACTGGAGTGGATAGGATTTCCCTTCCCCAGGGGATCTTCCCAACCCAGGGATAGAACCCAGGTCTCCCACATTGCAGGCAGATTTTTTACCAGCTGAGCCACAAGGGAAGCCCGTACGCTAGCTGATAGAGCACCGTTTAAACTTTGCAGTGGGCCATATGCAGACCTGTCCTACTGGTGCAGTGGATTCAGACTGAAAGGGGTAGACTCTTTCCATGTTTTGTGTATCAGCTAAGTCCTTCTTACTGGACAGAGACCTAACTAGCGTAGATAGACACGTTGGGAGAAGGTGATGCCCTTAGCCTGTTGGGGTTTCTATGTGCAGCCAAACCAAAGCAGTCGGGTGGGCAGCAGAAACATAGCTCCTTTGCACCTCTTCCTTGTGCATCCCTCGGACTCAACACCGCTACATGGTGACATGCAGCATCTATTTAAAAGTGATCATGACTCCCTCAAAACAATGACAAACACTGGGAGAGGGGTTTACCCTACTCCCAAGATGAAGAGGCAGAGGGGATTACAGAACGGAGACGCTGGCACAGGCTTGCTTCTACGGGAACATTTTCTGTATTCCAGAATGAAGGCTAGAATTGCCTGACTCTAGGAGGTACCAGCTGGGAGTTATTTGTTTCATGGTTCAGAAGTTTGTTTACTGAGTTTTTTTGTTCTGATAAGGATCTGAAAGTCAGTTTTACTTTGGAATGAATGGCAAGTCTAACTTGAATTTTTTATTACTTGAGTTGTGCTGCGAGACTATCAAAAGAGACTATCACTGATCCATGGAGAAACATACAGCTATTTTCTGTAAAATCGCTAAACTTAACTCTGGTTTAAAGTCATCTTCCTGGAACACAACACACACATACATATATAACTTACTCTATTTCTGTCTATATATTTTGCTCCACTCAACAAAAGTAAACAGGGGTGGGCAGTTTGAAGGAATCAATAATTCTTATCTAAGTCGGGTCAATTTTTCCATACCATTTTTACTTGGACAAATAATGTAACAGTCACTTCCAAGAGTTAAGAATACTACCTCCTTTGGTACAGACAGTGTTGGGAGATGGGAAGTGGATACAGAGTAACTCAGGACTTCAGAAGAAGCCTGACTACAATAAGACATGTTTTCAATCCTGGCTGATGGAATTCATGTAACTATTTTGTTGCAATACCTTCTATAGGTATGTCAAATCTGATTTAAAATATTTCATATCTAAACAAATCATATCTTATTTAGATGGGAAAACTACTTTAAAATTATTGGTGCTTGAGGTTTTAATATCCATGTGAAATATATTGTGATTTCTGTTAAAATAAGAACAATGAGGCATTCAGAATTTCTTACTACTGTTTGAATAGAATATTGGATATTTGTGAATTAGTCTTCTGACACTCAGTGCAAGGACAGCATTTGGTTCATTTAAGCTCATAAGTGTCTGCACAGCATAATTAAAATTATATTTGAAAACTATTGTAGGGAAGAGGAGGGTAACACCAGATTTTTTAGAGAATAGCTATGGAATTCTTACTTCTATTCTCAAAATAATACTCCATAATACTGTAATGGTTGGTCACATACATAAGATATACACACATATACATACACACACACACACAATTTGAAGTGATAATATTGCCTTATGAGATATCCATTAAAACAGTTTTTCAAATATGTTCTTTTCTTCAGTTTTATTTATTTATTTTTTTTACTTCACGATACTGTATTGGTTTTGCCATACATTGACATGAACCCACCATGGGTGTACATGTGTTTCCCATCCTGAATCAAATATGTTCTTTTAAATAATGTGTGTTGTGTTTAAACACTTATTTTCAGATTTATGCTTGCATATATTGCTTACCTTTCCTTAAAGAAAAGTAGATTGCATATTTAGGGAGGAATGTTGATGAAGAGTGAGCTCCAACTTCATGTTTGAACTTTCCCTAAAATACTGTGTTCACATTGAGGATTTACTTTGTAAGAAAGTGAAAATACTTTCAAAAGTCAAGCTATGCTTTTAAATATTAAATATCACTTTTTGTAAGCATTTTTGGAAAGGGTGCTTCATTTAGCAGCTAAAAATTAGGAAAAACAGGCTAAGGTTAAGCCCATGACCATATTGTCATAAGACATGTTAGAAATGTTCACAACATCTGAAGTGAAAATAGACTGTCTGGTAATCTTCTGTTTTTCAGAGATCTTAATATTATATTTAAATAAAAGGAAGGATAAAATAAGGATCAAAGATAACCATCTTTTAAAAACATAAAATTTCTCTTTTCTTGTTAGGGGTAGATCAATGAAGCTATGGTCAATAAAAAGGAAACTATCAGCAAAATATAATTTCCCCCAAATCCACATGTTTGATTTCATATTTCAGTTCAAAATACTTCCATATTTATTCTAAATTCTAGTCTCAATGTTGATCTTTTATAGGTGGTTTGAAACTACTAATTCTAAAAGGGAAATCAAACAGGCAGTCTACAATTTCAAAACTGTGAGAATATTTCTTGTAATAAAAATTTACATTGATTGTGAGTTATATTTGTTTTGTTTGTTACTTTTTATTATTAAAACACTTTCATAAAGCTGTTATTACATCCATGCCCAGGAGGCAAGAGTTTAGCCCTCTGTTGAATTAGTTCATCTAAAGGTCAACATTTTCTAATGGAATGAGACTCTTGTCTTATTCTCATTTAGGACTACAACTATATGACCTTTAAGAGCCTTTCCTACACTGTAATCTCTGAAGATTTTATTATACCTTTCCTTAAAATTAATGGCAAAAATCTTTATCAGATTTGTTGTGACATTCATTTTTATACTAGCTTAAAGCAGAATATGAAAATATTTGTGTCAGCTATGGCTTCTTCTTGACATAACACAGGTCTGCAACAATCTTGCAGGGGTCCCCAAACTCTGGGATCTAATTCCTGATGATCTGAGGTGGAGCTGATGTAAAAATAATAGAAATAAAAGGCCTAATAAACATAACATGCTTGAATCATCCCGAAACCATCCCCCTGCCCAGTCCATGCAAAAATTGTCTTCCACGAAACCGGGCCCTAGTGCTGAAAAGTTTGGGGACCACTGCTCTATAGAATTTTCCTAGTGTCTTTGGGTTGCTGTATGAGAAAAGGGAACAGTGGAAAGATTTCTGCTGTGAGAATTATATTATTGAACCTAAGTCTTTTTCCTTTCTTCCTTTCCTCTGCTTGTGCTCCCTTCCTCCTGTTATTACCTCTGAGGTGTAACACGTGCTCAGCAAGACTTCACAACAGCATAAGTGAGCCCATCTTAGCTCCTAAGTGGTTAGCCAGTGAGCAGATGCACAGTTACTTATATCAGGTTGCTGTAGTCTAACTCCTGACTGACTCTCATTCAAAAGCTGTTGCTCAAGCTTCCCTGCTGGGTTTCCTCCTCGCATTCCTCCCTTTGCTCCCAGGTTTACTCAAACCTTCCTCCTGGGCTCCCAGCTCTGCTTCTTTAGTTCAGATTCAAAGTCCAATCCTCACTCCAACCCCAACCCCAGTGCTAACTCACTGGCTCTGCCCTCTCCTTAGTCTCCCCATCACTCCTGGACTTTCCATCCTCCCTGTCTTCTTACTTGCTGGAGAAAAATCTTTTAGGATTGTTTTTACAGTTGATCGCTTTTTGTAACTTGATTAAATTTCTGTCCTTTGTCTATTAATACCTTCATAATTTCCCAATTTAGATTAGCATATAGCCCTTGCCTTTCTATTGTCTGTAATTACATACCCATATTTATAGTCTAAAGAATGTTAGCTATATGTAAATGTATTGAATGTGTTACAGATACCCAAGTTTATAATGATACCTAAAAATACTCATTAGTCATCTTTGTAAACTGGTAACTAAAAGGAGGAAGAGAGACAGAATCAAGCATTTATCGTGCTCTTAGCATCCTTTTACTAAAAGAACCATGGTTAGCTCACAGAAACCAGAGTTGATGAAGTCAAGTTCATTTGTTTGTTTTAATGAATTGCAGTTAATAAATGCAGAAGGGACACTAGAATTTAAATATCACCCCTTTGTGATCCTTAATGAAATCAAGAATCTGGGCAATGATCATCAGTTGCTACTGTATACATCTAAACCCACAGGTGGAAAACTAATGGAGAAGTTTACATAAAAAATTTCTTAAGCTGATTATAACAGAACCCACTGATCCAGTTTAACAATACAAAAGGGAATCAATTATACACTCTGTGCCTCCTCGTGTGATGCCAAAAGTTATACAACACTAACTGTAAAATACTCATAAAAAATTGAATGTGATTCTTATCAAGGTTTCTAGATCTCTCAATTTTATAGAAAAAAACAGGAGACAGATATTGCAGGAAGACAGTTAGCAAAATTCAGAACGTGGGAAATTCTACAGGGCAAAATATCTTTCTTCAACAAATTGCAACAAAATAAAAAAGGAAAAGATATATGTATATTCCAAGGAACTTTAGAGACATATTAATGTGTAATATATCCTCCTGTATACATTAATGCAATAATGTATGTGCAATATTGGCTCCTGATTTAAACAAAGCATTGTAAACAAATGATCTCTTAGGCCAAATAATCAAAGAAATCTGAAGACTAGGAATTTGATATTAGGGAATTATGATTAATTTCTAGGTTTAATAAATGTAATTATTTCTTAAAGAAAGAATCCATATTTAAAAAAGATCAAAAATATTCATGAAAAAGTGGGCAGAAGACCTAAACAGACATTTCTCCAAAGAAGACATACAGATTGCCAACAAACACATGAAAAGTTGCCCAATGTTGCTCATTATTAAAGAAATGCAAATCAAAATTGTAGTGAGGTATCACCTCACACCAGTCAGAATGACCATCATCAAAAAATCTACAAACAGTAAATGCTGCAGAGGATGTGTAGAAAAGGGAACCCTCCTGCACTGTTGGTGGGAATGTAAAAATGATACAGCCATTATGGAAAACAGATGGAGATTGCTTCAAAAACTGGGAATAAATCTACCATACGACCCAACAATCCCACTACCAGGCGTATACTCTGAGAAAACCACAATTCTAAAAGACCATGTGCTCCAGTGTTCATTGTAGCACTATTTGCAATAGCCAGGACATGGAAGCAACCTAGATGTCCATCAGCAGATGAGTGGCCAAAGTAGTTGCGGTACATTTATGTAATGGAATGTTACTCAGCCAGCTGACTCAGAATTTGAGTCAGTTGTAGTGAGGTGGATGAAATTAGAGCCTCTTATATAAAGTAGGTCAGAAAGAGGAAAAACAAATATTATATATTAGCACATATATGTGGAATCTAGAAAAATGGTACTGATGAACCTATTAATAGTAAAGAACAGACTTGTGGACACAGCAAAGCAAGATGAGGGTGGGAGAAGCTGAGAAAGTAACACTGACAGTATACACTGCCATGTGTAAAACAGACAGTTACTAGGAAGCTGGTAAACAACACAAGCAGCCCAACCTGTTGTTCTATGCTGACCTAGAGGGGTGGGATGGGGGAAGGGGAGGGAAGCTCAGGAGGGAAGGGATATATATTATGGGCTATAAAATTATGTATATAATTATGTAATCAACATATATTATATTATGTGATAAATATATATTATATTATGTAATAAATATAATATTAATTGTGTAAGTAATATAGTTAATATAATATATATACAATTAACTATGTAACAAACATGTTATATATAATATTACTATATTATATAATATGGTAATTATTTAATAAATATGTATTATACATAATTATGACTGATTTAATCTTCTACCAATTAAATAAACAAAATTTTTAAAATTCTCTTCAAATACTAGGAATAAAAAAGCATATATTTTACCAAACTTAAATGCACATTAAAGAACTGAATGTGAGATTAAAAATAAAGAAATAAATAAAATATTCAGGGATAAAATGATTTAACTTGAACTGAATTTGTATAAAATCATCTAGGGGATGGGAGATGTGGAATGGGATATAAATGAAAGAAGACTGGCCATGAATTGACAATTATTGAAGCTGGTGATGACTACATGGTTGCTCATTATACAATTCTATACACTTTTGAATATGTTGTAAATGTATCATAATACAAAGTGGTGAAAGATTCAGTAACTAATACATTTCTCTGCAAATGCAAAAAGAGCTCTACTGTCGAGAAAGAAGTTGTTCTAGAAATTATACCTTATCAAAATGGAATCTATTCTGTAGGAGTGGAGGGATACTCTCAGCCCACCTTCTTCTCTCTTTCTTCCCAGAAAACCTCAGAAAATATGGTATTGTCTTTTGAAATGTAGACACTGAATGACAGGAGGTGGGAAGAAAGGCGTTCACCAGGAAAGCGGCAGGTTTATCTCGTGGTTTTGGAGAATCTCTGCTTTGTCCTCACCACTCTGGAGAGGGGTATGGAGTTTCAGGCTGAAGGCGATTTGTGCAGATCCAAGTCCCCTTCAATGCCAGGTGCAGCTCAGCAAATGTTCCCGGGACCTTGGAAATGACCTGAGGAACCACAGCCACAGGGCATGCTGGCGGTTCTGTGCTGGCACTGGGAGGGGTGAGTAAGCTGCCGCTGAAGGAGCTAGGATTAGAGGACACTGAGAACAAAGGAATTGGAGATTTCTAGGGAGTCTACCATCGACATCAAGAAGTTCAAACCATGACAAGTTTAGTTCTAATCCTGGCTAAAAATGAGAATGAAAGCTAGGTAGGTTGGGAATAAGATGCCACCACAAGACTTCTCAGGCCTGGCAGGACTGGGAAAGAGGACTCAGAGTCCCCTGCTGTATACTTGAACGTGCAGGAGGAGCTCCAGGGTCAGGAACATACAAAACTCTGCCAGGAGAGAGGAGGAGATGCAGTGGATAGCAGAGAGGCTGTGGTGCAATGATTATGCATCTCTTAGGAATATGACTTCACATGTAACCACACTAATTCCAGGAAGTAGATACCATTCAGTGATGGTGGCAATGAAATCCAAACCCTGCTCTGAACTCTACAATCTGAGTTCAAGATCTACCCTTTTTCTGTTGCATTCTCTGCCTCCCAGCTCATTGAACTGACTGGGTACGTGGAAGAGTCCTCTAACAAGCATCTCTTGTTCTAGCCACTTGGTGCAGTTCTTGTCTCTGTATCCCACACAACCCCTTGTTAAATGCCAAGCCCTTACATAGGGTCGCAAAGAAGCGAAAGAAGCTGCAAAGAAGTCTCCTGAAACGACTTAGCACACATGCATGTACCTAGGGGGCTGTGGAAGAGAGCCGACCTGGCACAGAGGGAAGAGTCGATGGGAATGCTTAGGACTCTAGAGGCAGACTCACCTGCGTTAAGTCCTGCTTTATGTTTTCCCACCTCACTGGCTTCTGGCAAGTTTCCTGTCCTTTTGCAGTACATTATTGTCTGTAAAATGAACAGGGTATTATCTACCTTGAAGGGTTGTTATGAAAATGAAATTTAAAATGGGCCATAAAACATACTATTAAAGTCACCAGGAACCCCACTCTTCTTTTTTTTAACTTTTTTTTGTGTCACTTGGGGTCCTGGGATAAATGGAAACAAGATACACTGAGAGGCAGCAGAATCTTGGGAGGCTTTATTAGCACATGGCATCCCCATACCAAGAAAGTCAGGTACTTGACCTGTCCAAACTTGACTGGGAACGAGTTGATTTTGCAAAAATTTTATGAGTCAAAATATTATAGTACCTTGCCCAGACTCTTCCCAGTTGCCCATCCCATCATCACAGAAGTAAGGGAGCTGGGAGGGAGTTTCTTGCTGATCGTGATCTTGTCCAAAGGACTTCTTGTTTTTCTAGCTAGTCTATAATTCTCAACATTGCCAATCGATTGGATTTCCAAGAAGCAAGTAGGCTAAGTGATACATATATTTTTAAAAATGAATTCCTTTGGGCTGGGGCAAAGGTGTCGTTCTAAAGCAATTAGCTGGAGCACCGTGTCAAGTAAAGTCTAAGACGCTTCTTCAAGGAGATCCAAAATTATGGAGGATTAAAGAATGATGTAATGTTGTAATGTATGAGGAGTTTATTTCCCTCACATATTGTAATACTTAAGTGAGAAGCCCAGGTTGAGGGATGGCTCTGCTTTGGGTGGGCTGTGGTGTGTGGACATCTATCGACTGCTATGGTGTGCAACTGATATACTGCAAAATTTTTGCTTGTCTATATAAAGGTTTTTATGCTTTTTAATATTATGCCTCATATATAGCTCTGGATCACTAAACACTAGCTCCTTTCTTCCTTCCATGTCATCTCTACCAAGTATGTTAAAGATGGCCAGCACCTTTGCTAATAAATTTATGACATTAAAAGAAATTGTTAATTTGCAAATAATGTTTAACTCTGACACTTATAAATAGCCTTACTTTTCATTAAAACAATCTCTAGAGTTGTTACTGACTTGGAGCAATGGGTTTTTATACTTATTTTTTAAAAGAATCACCTGAATGATGTTTAATATATTAATAGAATTTTGTTATTGAATTTAATTTTAAATGTCTTTATGAGGTTAGCTGCTGACAACTCTAAATTTTGGCTGAGTTTTTAAAAAGTGACCAATAGTAAACATGCAGATTTTAAGGAACAGGGAAAAAAAATGTTCAACCTCAGAGTCTCTTTATCACTTTTTCAAGACTGTTTTTGATCAATAGCCATCCTATCAAGAATGAGTCCCCAGGAGAATGCTATAATTTTGTTCATTTCAAGCTAAGTCACTGGTGACATCTCTACTGTATTTGCTCTCTCCACTTTATGAATATTTTTTGGTTACCAAAAGAGCATCATAGAACCTTCCCTAACATTTATTTTTTTAAGTCATTCTCTGGAACAATTGGCATTTTTCTTTTTCCTAGACTCATTGCACTGATTTTAGATCCACTGAACAGATTGTAACTATGATTAAATTGGGTGGGTTCATACTACCATTCTTTAAATGGTAATACATCCTAATAGAATATATTTTCCAATGTATACATGATCCCCAATATTCAGATGAATAAATAAACTCATCAATTATCTGGACTTTTTGTTTTTCCAACCCAAAATACCAAGTAAAGGCTCTTATCTTGAACACTGTTTTTTCCCACCACTTACCTAGTAGTTTGTGCCTGTAGACAGAGCTTTTGACAATAAGGGAAATGAAAAACCAGCCTGAAAGGATCATCTAGGTGTCTTGAATTCTGGGCAATGTCCCAAGACTGAAATGAATTGTTCTCCGAGCTGTGGGGAGTAGATGTCTGAAATCGCTCCTTTACAAACTGCAGGAGGCTTGAGACTATGAAACGGCAAAATGTCAACTTGAAGGAAATTAAAGTTTTCAAATACTGAGCTTGACCTGAGAGAAAAGGTTGATTCCTGAGCAACCACTGTGGAGGAAACCACAGCCACAGGGGATCTAAGCGGGAATACTGTCTGGAGCCTAAAGTACCAGAGGCCCCCACACCCGCAGAATGCAAGAACAAGAGGGAAAAGGACAAACAGGTCTCAGATTCAATGCTACTTGTAGCTGGTCATTTATATTCTACATGCCATGAGCCAATGAAGTGTGGTGAGCCTCGATTCTCATTGCTGATTCGGTCACGTATCACTATGTAAACCCGGGAATCTCAGCCTCTATAAGCCTCATCTGTAAAATGGGGCTGAGAATAGAACCTAATCAGTGAGTGAGCACACAGCAAATGCCCAAAGATAGAACTCTTATTAATCCCACGAACGCTGTGAGGAATATTTGAGATAAAAGACATGAAATTCCCACAAGGAACATCTAAGATAAAAGATTTGAAGTGCTGTAAAATTTACAGAAATGCTGGACTGGAAAAAACACAAGCTGGAATCAAGATTGCTGGGAGAAATATCAATAACCTCAGATATGCAGATGACACCACCCTTATGGCAGAAAGTGAAGAGGAGCTAAAAAGCCTCTTGAGGAAAGTGAAAGAGGAGAGTGAAAAAGTTGGCTTAAAGCTCAACATTCAGAAAACAAAGATCGTGGCATCCGGTCCCATCACTTCATGAGAAAGAGATGGGGAAACAGTGGAAACAGTGTCAGACTTTATTTTTTTCGGCTCCAAAATCACTGCAGATGGTGACTGCAGCCATGAAATTAAAAGACACTTACTGCTTGGAAGAAAAGTTATGACCAACCTAGATAGTATATTCAAAAGCAGAGACATTGCTTTGCCGACTAAGGCCCGTCTAGTCAAGGCTGTGGTTTTTCCTGTGGTCGTGCATGGATGTGAGAGTTGGATTGTGAAGCAGGCTGAGCACCGAAGAATTGATGCTTCTGAACTGTGGTGTTGGAGAAGGCTCTTGAGAGTCCCTTGGACTGCAAGGAGATCCAGCCAGTCCATTCTGAAGGAGATCAGTCCTGGGATTTCTTTGGAAGGAATGATGCTAAAGCTGAAGCTCCAGTACTTTGGCTACCTCATGCAAAGAGTTGACTCATTGGAAAAGACTTTCATGCTGGGAGGGATTGGGGGCAGGAGGAGAAGGGGACGACAGACGATGAGATGGCTGGATGGCATCACCTACTCGATGGACATGAGTCTGAGTGAACTCCGGGAGATGGTGATGGACAGGGAGGCCTGGCGTGCTGCGATTCATGGCGTCACAAAGAGTCGGACATGACTGAGCGACTGAACTGAACTGAACTGAAGCAGATTCAAAATATTGCTAGTTTGTTTAATGTTAATTAGACCTACCTCAACAGCTCATCAGAGGTCTAGAAAAAAAAAATCTCAAACCATAATGGGAATGAGTACTCCTGTACTGGTACCTAGAACTTATATTTTTAGAAATTTAGAGAAGAAAGTTATTTCTTTGTATGTACCTGATCAGATAGAGAGCTAACACTGCTGGCAGTCATGCTCCACACCTGAATGATTGCCTATTATTTTAATAAAGCACAGATCCATCCCTTGTCCTTGGAATTAAGAAATGCTGGGAAGGAGACAGCAATTGGAGAGTCACATTCCTTAGTTCTTCCTTATCCTGGATTAGATCCCATCCTTCCTAGGTTGTCTGGTCAGTATATGAACCACACTTTGAGCCATTCCAAAGGCTCATGATCTCCTTTCTTACATAAGACTAGCCAGTTACAAAGACCAGCTTTCTGCCTCTGCAGAAATTGAATTTAGCATAGGGAGAACTGAACCATTGGTTGAGATGGGTTGACTGAAAGTAAAATGAATTCTGCTACTTAAGAAATACTCTTTGGGTAATTCCCTGTCAGTCCAGTGGTGGGACTCCGCAGTCTCACTCCCGAGAGCCCAGGTTCAATCCCTGGTTGGGGGAGTAAGATGCCACAAGCCTGGTGGTGCAACAAAAAGAAAGAAGGCAAGAAAAATTCTTGGGAGGAAAACATTAACTAAATATTGCTAATAACAAAGTGTCTTGTTTGCTGTGGGAGTGTAGAACAGAACAAGAAAAGAGGCTTATCAATTGGAAAGATGCTTTGAGTTCCTTCATAAAAGATGCTTTTAGAATCTGAGAACTTTTGCTTTTGCTACTTGATAGCAATTCTGTCGGAAGACAGACTTTTTCTCAAGGCCTGGCAGTATCATCGACTTACAGCCCAGGGAAAAGAGCATTAGAAACAAGTCCTGTGGATGAAATAACAAGTTATATACAGTTGGCAAAATACATGATATTTTAAAAAATATCCTTGACACTGGGCTCTACCTTTAGAAGAAAGGAAATAACCAATCAATAAGATTCTGTGACAGGAATTCTGAAAATATGCGAGAAATGTTCCTTTTTTCCCTTAAAATGGATAACTTTGCATGTATATACTATGATTGACATCACTCACATTTATTGAATGACTCTCCATTCTACTCTCATTAATAAATAAAGAGATTTATTCTCTCCATATCTTTGTAAAACACCCATCTGCAAGTCCCTGGGGGAGTCTCAGCAAAGGGGCACAGCGTTTTTCCTTTTTTCAGTTTTATTTTTGGCTGCTTCCTCGCTGCACACGGGTTTTCTCTAGTTGCCGCGAGCGGGCGCTACTCTTCATTGCAGCACAAGGGCTTCTCATTGGAGGGGTTTCTCTTGTTGTGGCACACAGGCTTAGTTGCTCCAAGGCATGTGGAATCTTCTCAGACCAGGGATCGAACCCATGTCCCCGGCATTGGCAGGAGGATTCTTAACCACTGAACCACCAGGGAAGTCTGGGGTATAGTAGTTTAATCAACCTAATCCTCAAAAATAACCCCCAAAACCTGAAGCTTCCTTTATGGCTTTTCTTGCCACAAATACAGTGCAGCCCAGCAACGCACAGCTCTCTTAGCTCACTGACTAAGTAACTGGAAAATGGCCCATATCCTGTATAGTGCCTTTTCCTAAAATCCTCCAAAGGGGGAGCCAGATGAAGGGTAGGGAAATGCGGGGCTGTGTGTAAGGAGGGCTCCGCCTCCTGCTTTTCCATCATTCCCCTTCTTCCTGCCAGGTCACAGGTGAGGATGGGTAGGTGGATAAAACCATTGACTAGAACATATTTGTATCTGTTCACAAAACACTAAGAAGAGTACACTTGATTATGAATTGCAGTAATTAGCAGTGAGCAGTTCAGTTGATGTTAATGTAACTGCTCTTCCAGGCAGAGGTCAACATTGCCTCATGAATGAGTGACTCAGCAAAGCAAAATTGTGAGTTGTCACTGCTGCAATCCAATGTGGCCCTCACCGAAGTGATCAAAAGAAAGAGCTCAACAGGAAAGCAAGGCTGGAGAGTAATCTGGTGGTATAGCACAGGGATTACTATTATTTTATAAGATTTGTGGTACAAACTGCTCATTGTTAACACAGATCCATTCTCCTCTCCTGAGCATTTCCCCTTCCCACCCCAAGACTGCATTTCCCTCTCTCCTTTGAGACCAGAGGCCAAATTTGTGAATTTGTGGATTATGAGTTTGTGGCCATAGGACTCAATTCTCCAAAATGGAATGTGAGAGGAAGTGCTGAGTACGACTCCTGCATCATTCACTTAAATTGAAATTGGTGTTCTGGACCTGACCTCTCTCACTCTTCCCAGTCTGCCCAGGACCCATCTTTGACCATGCAGCTGAAATCAGGACTCTTCTGGGGACCAGTGTGGTTGCAGGGGTAACAAAATGGGAGAGACATGAGTACCTGAGTACATGTGCAGAGGAAAGCCAGCCTGGACTGCACTGCCCACTTCAGGACCTCCATGTGTGAGGGAAATAAATGCTGGTATTTTCTAATCCACTGTATTTTTGGATCTCTTTGATAAAGTGTCTTGGACTTCACCCTGATGCAATACATTGTGCAATATATCTTTCCACAAAAATATAATAAAAATATTCATTGTTATAGCTGTATAACAAATTACCATAAACTTAATGCCATAAAACAAGAGAAATTTATGATCTCACAGATCTGTAGGTCATGCTTAGGTGAGTTGTCTGCTCAGGGTCTCTCCAGGCTGAAATCAGTGTGTTGGCTGGGGCTCCCATCTCATCTAAGGCTCATGGTCCCCTCTTTCAAGCTCCCTAGTTGTTAATAGAAAGCATTTCCTTACTGCTGCAGACTGAGGTTCCTGTTTTCTTGCTGGTTTTAGGGCAGGTCCATTCGGAGTACCTGGAGCCTGTCTGCAGGTCCCTGCCACATGGCCCCTCCAGGTAGTTCACAGCACAGTTGTTGTTCCTTTCAAGCCATCAGGAGCTCATCTCTGACTTCTTTCTCAGATTCCTATGATCTGGAGAAAATTGCTTTTGAAGAACTTGCCAGGTACTTGCCTGGTGCTCCACTGGTTAAGACTGTATGCTTCCAATGAAGGGTGGGGTGGGTTCAATGCCTGGTCAGGGAACTAAGATCCTACATGCCACATGGCCAAAAAAAAAAAAAAAGGAAAAAAAAGAACTTGCCTGATTAGGGCAGTCTCATGTTGATAACCTTCCTTTCACCATACTAGGTGATATAATAACAGGAGCAATATCTCATCAATTTCAAGTACTTAAAAACAATTTTTGTGTTTTTAAAAATTTTTGTATTTTTGTGTATTGTATACACAATGGATCTGTTTGTAGGAAACCCATTTACCCCCTCAACAATAAAAGAAGTATTATACTATTTAATTAGCACATATTATTTACATATATAGGTAAAATGAACTTAAAATCTGAAATGTAAAGAATTTAATTTCATTAACATATTTAGATAAACAGCATTATGTAGCAGAAAATGCACAAGCATCAATGCCAAAGAGAAGACAGACAGATCTGCCAACTTTGTGTCCTAGGGTTTAGTTTGAATTTCAAATTTTAACTTTATCTTGAACTATTAACCTCTCAATAGTCATGTTTAATATGTTTACATTTATTGTAATAACTCTTATGTTTGGTCTTATATCATCTTGTTTGATATGATCATTTTTAATGTTTTCCTGCTTTTCATAATGTTTGGGTTTTTTTGAAAATATAAATAAATGTTTGCCCACTTTTTTGTGATTTAGAATGTAGACATCTTGTTATTAATTCTCCCAAGGATATGTTTAAATTTTTAATACCCTTTAAAGTATATTTCTCTTATTTTTGAATTCAAAAAGGAATCAACATTTTATATCATTTCTACATATGATAAGAAATTTTACTCAATTTACTCCTTTGTCAATATAGTTTTCTGCCCAGAATCTATACTATTATATAAAAGCTCTATCTACCCTCAAGGGAGTGGGTTATACAGGGTTTCTATACCAGAGAGTGGGAATTTCAGAATTCTACGTACTAAGAATACTAGTATGTAGTATTAGCATATATGTGATACATAATATAAAACTATAATATAATAATGCTTACTTAATAATTATGCTTACTATATGCCGGGAACTTACAAACTACTTTACATGTATTTTATCACTTAATCCTCAAAATAGTATTATGAGAGATAGTATTATATTCCTTATCTCACAGATTACAGAAGTAATTAAGGCTTAGACAGGTTAAGTAATTTGCTCAAAGTTATGCAACTAGTTAAGTGGCAGAAACTGGCTTATACCCAGCTCAGAGAGCATAGACTTTGGAATTGGACAGACCCGTTACATGCTCCTAGTGCCCTATAATTCTCCTTTATAGCACTTGTCATAGTGCCAATTAAATAATTATTGTGAAATAAGTTGGTTAGGTAGATTACAAATGTCATCAAAGCAACTGCATTTATTTTTGAGTGCATTCAGCAAGAACTAACAGGAAATCTGACTAATAATGGCTTAAACAAATAGAGATCCACTTTCCTCATCTAAAAAGAAGTGGCTACTGGTAATATTTCAGAGGCTCAACAATATCATGATGTCCCTTTGGCTCCCTTGGGCTTTACTTCATGGGTGGCTGCAGCTACAGCCATCACATCCAAAACAAAGCTGGAAGAAAGGAAAAGGGATGAAGCTAGCCATATCTGACTCACTTTAGTGGGAAAGCAAACTTACCATTCTGGAGCTTGGCCATAATTGGGTTGCTTACAACTCTAAGCTGCAAGGAAGCCTGGAAGAGTGAGATTTTGCAGTCTACACTAAGGAAGAAAGTTGTAGTGAATATTTTGTAAGCAAAAATACTTTCTGGTATAGGCAGGGCCTGCATCTGTCTTATTTTGTCTTCTGCACCCAGTTCAATGGTTTCTACACTGTACACTCTTAATTACTGTGCATGAATGTTTGCTAAATAATGCATCCAAGGACTTCCCAGTGGATAGGAATGTGCCTGCCAGTGCAGGAGACATGGGTTTTATCCCTGGTCCAGGAAGATTCCATAACCAAGCCCATGCGCCACATTTGCTGAGTCCGCACGCTGGTGAAGTCAATGTGCCCCAGAACCTGTGCTCTGCAGCAGAAGAAGCAACCGCGATGAGGAGCCTGCCCACGGAAATGAAGAGTAGCTCCCAGCCACCACAGCTAGAGAAAGCCTGAGCAAAAGCAAGAGACCCAGCGCAGCCAAAAATAAATAAATAAGAACAAAAACAATGCATGTGAAATGCTTGGCTACGTGCTTAGTGTAAACCGGATAGTTGATTAACGATGACTACTAGTAGCTATATTGTTCGTGAGTGCATGTTCAGTTGCTCAGTCATGTCCTGCTCTTTGCGACCCCACGGACTGTAAGCCTGCCAGTGTCCTCTGTCGATGGGATTCTCCAGGCAAGAATACTGGAGTGGGTTGCCATTTCCTCCTCCAGGGGATCTTCCCATCCCAGGGAACAAACCCATGTCTCCTGTGTCACCAGCACTCGTAGGCAAATTCTTTACCACTACGCCACCTGGGAAACCCCAACTACATAGTTTAGTAACCCCAAACTTACATATGTGAGCATCCTGATGGATGCTTTTCAACACCCCACTGATTGATTCAAGATAAGTGCCAACAGCTGATAGCTCTGTTGGGCACATTAGCCACAGGGGCTGGAAGGGGTCTGCTCTGGGTTGAGGAGTAAAGTGAGGTCTAAGTCACTCAGTCATGTCCAACTCTTTGCGACCCCACGTACTATACATTACTTTGCCAACAAAGGTCTGTCTAGTCAAAGCTATGGTCTTTCCAGTAGTCCCGTATGAATGTGAGAGTTGTACTATAAAGAAAGCTGAGCGCCAAAGAATTGATGCTTTTGAACTGTGATGTTGGAGAAGACTCTTGAGAGTCCCTTGGAGAGCAAGGAGACCTAACCAGTCAATCCTAAAGGAAATCAGTCCTGAATGTTCTTTGGAAGCACTGATGCTGAAGCTGAAATTCCAATACTTTGGCTACCTGATGGGAAGAACTGACTCATTTGAAAAGACCCTGATGCTGGGAAAGATTGAAGGTGAAAGAAGAAGGGGCCGACAGAAGAATGAGATGTTTGGATGGCATCACCGACTCAATGGACATGAGTTTGAATAAGCTCTGGGAGTTGGCGATGGCCAGGGAAGCCTGGTGTACTGCAGTCCGCAGGGTCGCAGAGTCGGACACGACTGAGCGACAGAACTGAATACAGTCCATGAATTCTGCAGGCCTGAATACTGGAGTGGGTAGCCGTTCCCTTTTCCAGGGGATCTTCCCAACCCAGGGATTGAAACTAGTGCTGGAAGAAGTCTGCTCTTTGGTGAGTAAGTGGGAAGCAATGAATCTCCTTCTAGCCCCATAATGCTTTGCAGGCTAAAAAGGCTGGCTGAAGAGGGATAGCCAATGTTCAGCTGCTGCTGCTTAAGCTCACTTTAGGCAACTAGTGAAAGGGTGGTTACTAAAAGCATTCTTTGGCTAAAACGAAAAAAAATCCCTGCCCTGATGGTGGAAAGACTTCTCTGTCTAAAGCTGAGGCCGAAAAAGCACCAAGTTTTGGGCAACACTTCAGCAAGCTTACTCGTCTTTGCCTTATTTCTCTGTCTTTCCAACTGAGGACCAGATAATAAGGTATATTTAGACTGCCAGGTGAAATATACACTCTAGACTCTGCTCACTGTCTCAGAACTACAGGCTTAGCACACTGATGTTGCAACAATGCTGGGAATTGCCAATAAGCTGCTTCCCTCTTTCATTAACAGGCACTGTGTGACTTCGGTGAATATATGACTTTTCTAGAACTGCCATAACAAAGTACCACAGGCTGGTGCTTAAACCACAAAGATTAATACCTCATGGTTCTGGAGCTCAGAAGTTCAGGAAAGACGTCGCAGGTTGATGCCTTCCGAGGGCTGTCGGGAAGGGACGTGTTGCAGGCTGCTCCCCTAGTTCCTGGCGTTTTGCTGACAATGTCTGGTGTTCCTTGCTTGGTTCTTGTTGGCTTGCAGGAGCATCGCCTTGATCTCTGCCTCCGTCTTCACATGGTGTTCTCCCTGGGGGCCGTGGGCTCTGTGTTCAAATTCCCCCTTTACTGAATGTTACCTCATCTTAACGTGATCATCTGCAAAGTCCCTACTTTCAGATAAAATCAGTTTCACAGGTACTTGGGGTTAGGATTTGACATCTTTTTGTAGGAGACACAATTCTACCGAACACAATGAGAAACTCATATATATATATGTTCCTTTGTTTAAACAAAGACCAATAGTGCTCTTTGGATCTCCTACAATGTTAAAATTACTTCCAAGATCCTGTGCAGGATCTATAAAGAATGATTCTATGACCTGGGTTTTTAGGATAACATTGACTCCATGTAATGTTTTTCTATAAAAGCAATTGATTAAACATAATTAAAAGAGACTTATGTTTTGTGCCCATATGAAATTTCACAGATAAATTAATGACCAAGTCAGGAAAATTAATGAATTTGATTACAGTTACGATTTGTGGTTTATAGCCTCTATGTGTCAGATGCTGTATTGAGACTTTAACCATAGTAATACCAGTCTGTATGTGCGTGTGTGTTTGTCGCTCAGCCATGTCCAGCTTTTTGTGACCCCATGGGATTGTAGCCTGCCAGGCTCCTCTGTCCATGGAATTTTTTAGGCAAGGATATTGGAGTGGGCCATTCCCTTCTCCACGGGGTCTTCCCAATTCAGGGATCGAACCCTGGTTCTTCTGAATTACAAGCAGATTGTTTATCATCTGAGCCACAAGGGAAGCCCAGTAATCCTGTAATCTGGGTGTCAATAGGCTCATTTTGTGGATGAAGAAACAGTCTCAGGATAGTTAGACAACATGCCTAAAGGTCAGGCCCAGCCTGGGAGGGGTGCCTAGAGAATACTAAGCAACCTATATTTGATTTTCAAAACTGTTACAACATGATGCTTTTTTGGATTTCAGAAAATATGATCTCCATACATTTGTGGCTCAAATCAGCTGTACAAATTACAATGGCTGAACATGACAAAATGGGACTCTGGACAAACTAGACTTTTAATAAAAAGAGAAAAATGTGACCCACAGTGCTGAAATGGCACTTCATTGATTTACTGATATCAGTTCCATCAGATACACCCTGGTACACCTGAAGTGAGCAGACAGTGTTCTATTTCTAACATTATTAAGAAAAATGTGGATTGGTGTTTCAAATAATTCTTCTAACTTTTAAAAATATTATTTTTACCCTTTGAGGGCACTTGTCGGTGAAAATTCAAGAGGCAAAAACTCAAGTCTTGCCTAAGTCACAACTAAGACACTTCAGAAAGAGACAGCCATTATTGAAAGTTCAGTAACAAGAGAGTTTAGGAAAGTGCCATTTGTTTTAAATTACTCTTGTGGTCTAGAAAATGTAGATTTCTCATCAAACCATTTAATTGAAGTCTTCTTAATACCCAGGTTAAGTTACATTAAAGAGAAGACAAAGAATCTCTTTAAATCACTTTGCAGTAATAGGATTTTGTGGTTAAGAACCTAATTTAAAACAAATGGGCTATTGGCTAGATTTAGACATTTTTGTCATACAAATTTCTGCTCCACATCTACTCGCAGTAATGGATTTGGATCTATTATAAAAATGGTCCATTGTTTTGGACATTGTACCCTCATGTGAGTATAGGAACCAATGTGCAACTTTTGAAAGTATTTGCTATTTGAAAATGGCCTATTTTTATGATGATAAAATGAAAGAATTTAGTGTAGATGTAAAATCAGCTTTAAGCCAGTACTACCCTTGAACTTATTTTTCCCCGGGAAGTTCAGATGAAGAAACCTCACATATTCATTCAGCATTTATGTGTTAAATCCCTGACATAAGCCAGGCACTGTTCTAGGTGAGTAAGATGTATCAGTGGACAGACTGATCCCTGCCCTGTGGAGTCTACTTCTATTAAGGGGCAGGAGGCGGGGACAGGCATGGGCATGTGTGCTAAGTCACTTCACTCCTGTCCTACTCTTTGTGAGCCTATGGATTGCAGCCAGCCAGGCTCCTCTGCCCATAGGATTCTCCAGGCAAGAATACTGGAGTGGGTTGCCAAGCCCTCTTCCAGAGTATCTTCCTCTCCCAGGGATAGAAACCATA
This sequence comes from Budorcas taxicolor, assembly GCF_023091745.1. Taxonomy (NCBI): domain Eukaryota; kingdom Metazoa; phylum Chordata; class Mammalia; order Artiodactyla; family Bovidae; genus Budorcas; species Budorcas taxicolor. Next base: position 91,174,720 of record NC_068914.1, on the reverse strand, counting down.
TCTGCGGCTACTGCATTGTAGGGGAATTCTTTACTGCTGAGCCATCAGGGAAGCCCTGCAGGGACAGGCAACAAACAATAAAATAATAAGAAAGTCAGAAGTATCAGAATAAAATTCTGACTAAAATAACCAGAATGAAAAGTGATATGGTGATAGTGCATGGGAAAATGAAAAAAATGACACCAAGACAAGAGGCACTGGGAAGGTTGACAAGTGACATTGTTTTAAATAGCTCGGTGGGGGCAGGCCTCACCGCGAGGGTGACAGCGGAGTCCCAGACTGGAAAAGTTGGAATCAGGGCTTCTGCTAGTTGAAACTGAGCAGAAACTGACGCAGTATCTGGTGCATGTATGTTGTCAGCAGTGGTCCAGCTTTGGATGGCGTCGCTGGGCTTCTCCTGGATGAGGAGCAATCTGGAGACAAATCACTTAGTCTCATCTTTTGCCAAGTGTATATAGAAATCACAGGCTTTCACATAGAGGTGGTGGAAACAGGGACGGAGGTAAATGGTTTTGAGATGGTTTTATGTCACAGGAGCAAATTATTCGAATCAGTTCAAGACAAAGTGGGGATGTTGAAAATTAACCTTGAATCTTCTGTGGAAGTTGCCTATTGGAGATCAGACCATCTCTCAAGAACTTAGCATTGCCAGATCATTTTTTGGCATTGGAGCAGATTTCTGTTTCTTTGGTTGAGCAACAGGTAACAGAATTGATTTACATTGAAGGGACACACTGACTACTATTTAGTAAGAGGTTCCCAGGGAACAGAGACTCAGGTCATAGAAGACACATGTCTCTTGTCTGACTCACTCTGGGGAGGATGATGGTGGAGGGGAATGGCAGGCAAGTGCTATTTTAACATCTCTCTCCCAAGCAAGCATAGTTGAATTTACATAAATTATTTGAAATTATTTAATGTGCTGACACTCTGTGCCTATCAGCCTCAGGTCTTGTGTTTATCAGGTGCTGTCAGTGTGCCTCCGTCTCTCTCTCTCTGCCTCTCAGAGACTGACCTTCACTTGCTTCTTTTCCACATGGCATTTGATCTTTGTTTACTGTGCAATAGAGCTGTCCTTACTACGCCATGCAAACAAATATATCCCTGGTATATTTTTCTCTTGGTCTCTTGCATTTAGTTCGATAAAAATGAGTTCACTGAGTCAAGGAGAAAATTCATGCAAAACATTACAATTCACTTCTACACACCTAACTTCATATAGACAACATCCAAATTAAAACAACTGCTGGAGAGAGTGAAAAAATTTATAAGTTCACAATATCATGAAGCTGAAAGACCTTTAGTTTAATTATTAGGATTATTCTGATTACAAATACATAAACTTCTTGGGGGATAAGAAATAAGAAGATTAAGTTGTCTTTTTCTAAGCAACACATTACAAGCTTAACCAAGATTAGTCCAAACAACTAAGATAATACATTAAGATTCCACTTATTTAATTTAAATATTTCAAAAATTGAAGCTAACTCCTCAAAATATCCAAACTTAAAAAAAGGTTTTTGGTTTTTTTGGTGTTAATGATTGTTTTGTTTGTTTAATTGCTTACATTCTGAATAACTTTTTTTTTTGGTGGGAAGGATATTAATAGTTGTAGGAAAAGTGACTGAAATTTAGCTTTTCTCTCCATAGAGTCTCTAAAGTGGAGAGTTTTTCAAATTTTTCCAAAGTAATTTCATGCCCCAAATTTTCATCCTGGCCTCCATGGGAATGCATTAACCCTTGTTCAGTAGACCTTTGAGAAATCTGTGGTTTACATATGGATAGCATGGGGACTTCCCTGACAGTCCATGCTCCCACTGCAGGGACCCAGGTTCAATCCCTGGTGAGGGAACTAAGATTCTGCAAGTCACAAGACAGAAAAAAAAAAAAAAAAAAAGAATTAAGACTAAAGATGGGTAGCATGGACTTTATTCCAAATGAAAAAATAAAAGGTTTAAAATGGACTGCTCTCTCCTGGCTGACTGCCAAGTTTCTAATTTTCACATTTTTTTTTTCATGAACAGGATAACCCTTACTAATAACTAATTTCACATATATTTAGCATAAAGTACTTAAGCCATTCCAATGGATTTAATATAGGGATTAGTTACTAAATAATTTAAAGACTATTTTTTTAAATGAAAATTTAGGAATGGAATAGCTTTCTAAACAGGAGTCTTGTGATATAACCTGAAAAAAATTCCAAGCTGGGTGTAACTCTCTTGTGGGTAAAGGGAACGAGCGGGGCATAATCTTACAGAGCAGCACTCACGGCACACAGAAATTCTTCAGAATCCACTGTTGAAAACAACTAAGGGGTCCAGAGGTCTAGTAAAGTCTAGAGTGAGATCTGGCTCAGGGAAACCAGTGCAAAGGCTGATAATCCACAACCAGGTTTGGAGAATCTGCCAAGCAGTCCTGCCTGCCAGGGAGTTATTTGCAAGAAGAACCATGGACCCTTGTGGATGAATTCACTCAAAGATTGAGCTGTGCTCCCTTAGTCCAAGGACAGTGGGTCGTTGTTAGAGAGGAGGTTAGCAAGATCTACGTTGCTCAGATTCCCTGTGGTCCTTGCTGTATCTGGAGATCAGAGTCCAGGGAGGAAGGGTGTCTGATAAGAAGCTAATCACCAGCATCTTGTAAAATACAGGTTGGGCAGCGTGGCTCCATGGCCTGTAACAGGATACAACCTGAATGCAGGGGAGGGGGCGGGGTAAATTCCTCAGTTCAGCCTGAGGGCGGTTGGCACAGGTTGCAGGGGTTATTTGCCAGAAATGCCATTTGGGTCAGCCACCTGGGATCCCTTGGGCCGTGTTACCTGAGTAAAGAGCAAGCACCACGGCCTCCTGGTTGCCGGATATGACCTCAACCTGACACCTGAGCAAGTACCTCTGGGGAAGAGGGAGCAGAGGCTCCCACGTGCAGCCAGGAGAATTAAATCCTGGGGTCCCTGAGGTCACACACCCTCTGAGGATTCCTGAGCTATCCCAGGAAGCCCGGGAGGGGGCTGAGCTTGCCATGGTTCATCTGTAAGGACCAGGCCAGACAGCTGTTATTTTGTTAAAAATCCCTTGATTAAAAAAATGTATATATATATATAGAGAGAGAGTGAGAGAGAGGGCAGAAGGAGAAGGGGGCGACAGAGGATGAGATGGTTGGATGGCATCATTGACTCAGTGGACGAGAGTTTGAGCAAACTCCAGGGGATAGTGAAGGGCAAGGGGGAAGCTGTTCATGGGGGAAGCTGCTGTTCATAGGGTCACAGAGTCGGACATGACTGAGTGAATGAACAACACAACTCCAAGGCTGGTGCGGCTGGGGAAATGCAGGTTACACATGCAAGCGCCTTTTATTCAAAAGCCCATTTCTTCTCACTGCTTTCTCCTCTCCATCCCCCACCCCCGCCGCCAACACAATCACAGCGCTTTGAAAGTGACCATACTTCCTGAGCTTTCACCAAGGATATCAATAAAACCGAGAAAAGGCTTTTGCATTATTTAGTCTAGTTTGGGAGTCATCCTGTGTTTAAAAAATGAAGCAGAATGAAACAAGAAGGATCCATTAAGGTTAATCATTCTATACAGCCATTGTGTGAGAATGAACAACCTGATGGATTCATTCAGGGTCAGTTTCTTGGAGAAGTGAGGCGATATAAACACTAGAGAGGAATATTGCTCTGTTCCTACTGGTGACTGTGAGCCTTCAGTCTCCTCTGTGTAATGTTAGCTCAGGCAGTCATCGTGCGTGCGCACAGGCACACACACACACACACACACACACCCCTCCATAGGGAGTTATCTAAAGTGGAGCAAGGTCATTGAACAGTACTTTCAGCAGTTCCCCAGGGTATAATCCACAGTTCCATTGCCCTCCTCAGGAGATGACAAAGTAAGTAATAGCCATGAAAACTCTAAGTGCCCATATCTGAATCTCTTGGGCATTGTGAAAAGGGAAGCAGGCCCATGATTCACTCAATTCAAACCATAAAAGCCGTACATCTACCAAGTGGGAGCTGGAAGCAGCTTGGCTTTCTGAGTCAGTCACCCAGGTTGAAATTCAGGGTCTCCCCTGTGTGATTCTGGAAAAGAAACTTACCTTCTCTTCCCTATCTGTGAAATGGGAATAATGCTCCTGTGATGCTGTGAAGATGGAATCAGTTCAGTTCAGTTCACTCGCTCAGTCATGTCTGACTCTCTGCGACTCCATGAACCACAGCATACAAGGCCTCCCTGTCCATCACCAACTTCCGGAGTCCACCCAAACCCATGTCCATTAAGCCGGTGATGCCATCCAACCATCTCATCCTCTGTTGTCCCCTTCTCCTTCCTCCCTCAATCTTTCCCAGCATCAGGGTCTTTTCAAATGAGTCAGCTGTTCGCATCAGGTGGCCAAAGTACTGGAGTTTCAGCTTCTAACATCAGACCTACCAATGAACACCCAGGACTGATCTCCTTTAGATGGAATAGATACGGAAATATATAGAAAGGTGTTTGGTATATGGAAAGCACTCAATACACTAGGCTTGCAGTTCTGATTAGGAAGCTGGTGTCTCTCAACCACGAAGCTGGTGTGCAGTTACAGGAAATACAGGAACTCAGCAAAACCAAGTTACCACTGTCCCTAGAAGATCATTCTGGACTCACGCCACCCTCCTGTGTCCCAACCCTTGACCATTTTGTTTCCTTCTGCAACAGGGGATAAGTCATTGGCTCCTCCTACAGCAGCCAAGAGCTGCTGTCAAGGTCATGTTCACTGTGCTAAGTGCCTGGAAGCTGGGCCTCTTAGGAACTGGGCTCCCTTTCTGGAATCTTCCTGTCTTGGGTGCTGTCTCACCTGCTGCTGCTCTGGGGCTGGGGGTAGCTATCACAGCTGCTTTCTCTTTGATGCTTCTTCCAGTCAGCGTCACTATCAGGTGCCAGCCACTACTGCTGCCAGCTCTGCACCTGGGGCCGGATTTTGAAAAGGCTTAGGAAGGAACAAGGAGGTATCTCCTCTGCCTTGTATTGGGCTGGCCTCTCCTGGGGCTGGGGTTTGGCACTGAGGCCCCTTCTCTGTTCTCGAGGAGGAAAGGGTGTATTTGTAATTAAACCAGAGGGTTTTCCCTGACAATCCAGTGGTTAAGACTCTGCACTCCCACTGCAGGGAGCACAGGTTCAATCCATGGTCAGAAAATTAAGATCCAGCCTGGGGGAAAAAGGGACATTTATAATTAAAATCAAGAAAACTTTGAGATGTTTGCATGCCCTAATCCTCCCTTCCCTAATCTACCAGTTAAAATGCTTTGGAAATTATATCATTTAATCCAGGCAACACTAGAACATGGATATTATTTTCTCCATCTTATACATAACAAAGCTGATAGATAAAACTTTTCACAACTGGTTGGAGGCAGAGACAGGACACAAACCCAAATGTTCTGGCTCCAAAGCCCCTCTGCCTTCCCCTAAATTTATAATTACACCCAAAATTCTTGGTAGACAAATAATTAGTTCTACAAACATAGCCCCAATTGCTTAATGCATCCTAATCCATATAAAGTACTCAATTATAGTTTGTTGAATAAATGAATGCATATGAATAAGTGTGGGCTTCCTGTGTGGCTCAGACAGTAAAGAATCTGCCTACAATGCAGGAGACCTGGATTTGATCCCTGGGTGGAAGATCCCCTGGAGAAGGGAATGGCTACCCACTCCAGAATTCTTGCCTGGAGAATTCCATGGACAGAGGAGCCTGGTGCGCTACAGAGCCTGGGGTTGCAAAGAGTAGGACACAACTGAGCTACTTTCAGTTATGAGTAAGTGTAAGCACAAGGCAATAATCAAAACTCAGTGATAAATAGGAGCTATAGAATTATGTTAGGCAGTTAGTTCTTTCAGTATTATTCATACAACAGCATGCAGCAGCCAAGAGCTGCTGTCAAGGTTATGTTCACCACACTAAGTGCCTGGAAATTGGGAATCTGAGGAACAGGCATATTAAATATTGTTCAGTGTTATGCCCCCAGTTCAATAAACAATGGTCAGATACAGAACATGGGGAACATGTTAATGATGGAGGCTCCAGTTAACTTTGCAGTGCACAGCAGAACAGTTGAGTGTTGGGCATGGGGGTCCACTCAGTCTAGGACACCATGTACATTAAACACCTGAGAGGAGATCAGTATGGCTTTGTGCAAGTCAGCCTGGACTGGAACCAACGGTGAGAACAAACAGGAATCGTAGCAGGCATGCCTGACAAGTGACTTCTGTGGTTAAACACGTTGATATTAAGCAGCACATGAGAGCTGACACAGAGAATCAGCTAATGTGTTCAACTGTAGGGAGGAAATGAAATATACCTTGGAGGAAGGAGAAAGAAAAGCAGAAAAAAAAAGCTCAGTGTGTATAAGGGGGGAAAAGTTAATAGATTGCTGTATGAATCAGGAAATGAAATTCTTTCCAAAAGGTCCTGTTCTTCTGTCTACACTACAAAGAATGGACAAAATGGCCGTTAAATTGTAGATTCAACTTTCTTTTTTTCTCCCTTTTTATTCTCCCTAATGAATTACTAGTTTGTAAAGATACCTTAACAACAACTTTAGAAAATACAAAATGTTTTTCTACCATAAAACCTGCCGTAAGAGTTGGATTACAGGCACAAAAGAGCTCAGGCAAAGATCCAGAAATCTCAGTAACATAATATTGAATTAAGAAACAAAACACCATACATCTCTGGTTATTGGCAACTGTATGTCTTAATATTTTACACTATTGTGTGATGTTGCAACTCATTCATAAATTCATCAGTCACTTGCTGCTGCTGTTAAGTCGCTTCAGTCGTGTCCGACTCTGTGCGACCCCATAGATGGCAGCCCACTAGGTTCCTCCATCCCTGGGATTTTCCAGGCAAGAACACTGGAGTGGGGTGCCATTGCCTTCTCCGCACCAGTCACTTAGTATTTACTAAATCTTACCAAGTAACAAGTATAAAGCTGAGGACACCGCAGCACTGTCCTGGCTTCAAGGAGCTCATACCTATTAGGGGATATAATTATATTAATATATCTTATTACAATAAGATATATATAACTTCTCTGAAAGCACACTGCCTGGGAGATGGTTAGGGGCTGTAAGGTTTCCCCTTATAGGGAGAGGAGTCTACCTATGGGTTACATCTTGATTAATAAGTAACAAAAGAAGAGTGTGGCAGGTCCAAGCACAAACAACTCTGTGAAGCCTTGGCAGCCTGCTTGAATAGTATAAATTCTATAAGGGTAGATTCAGACAATATGAGGCATGGAGATTATATACTTGGGGGAATCCTTTTTAATAAAAATGGTAAAAATTTATAATATAAAATTATTTATTAAAGTGAAGATGTATTTAGAAAGAGACAACAGATGACAACTTATATCTGTAAAAGCTGACAGATATTGCAAAGCTCACAAAATCAAGGAAAACAATATTAAATAATATTCAATAATACCAAAGGAATATTATTGAATGAACTAGCTGTCTAACAGAATTCTGTAATATTTTTTCCTATCATTTTGGATGAGTTTACACTCTTTGATAGCCTCTTCATATGGCAACAATTTTGCAATATGGTATGTATTGAAAAAAAGAAAGATAATCCATTAACTTTCCTGTGATAGTTGATAAAATTTGATTTTTCTTATTATCAGTTTAGAAAAAATATGTTTCAAGTTTACAACTCTTTGTTGCTAATGCCATGTTAAATTTTTAGGAGTGTTTTCAAATTTGGGGAAACAGTGTCAAGATACTTTTATGTATAAGCTGTAAGATTTTGCATCTTTTTGGCTCATCTTCAGTTTTCTTTGAATTAATGATATTTATCATCTGGTTATTAATAATCTTTTCATTATGGTGATATATCATGTGTTTTATATCATCTTCCTCATTGCTAGTTATTTTGTGTCATCAGCAAGAAATATAATATTTTTTCCATTATATTCACATGCTTCACTCCACTTTAATTAATTAGATTATCAAACAATATCCATGAGACTTTTTATTACTTTGATTCAAAATTTATCTCTTTCTGTGAATTAGTTTTCAGTTTCACAATAATTTCTACAGATTTTACCACTCACTCAGTTTTATCATGTTTCATATTTCATTAATTTTATCTGCATATTTTATATTTCTTTATAAATAAATTGAATTATGATAAAAGGAAGTACCCATCATATATATCCAAATCAGGAATCTGCAATTTCTCCCTAGTTTTATTGAAATGTTTATATAACAACTGCCAAACTACAACCAAACTGTCTTTTTGAGTCTTTTAAATTTAAGCAAACTTTTTGCATCTTACTTGTGTCCCTGTTGCAAATCCCAAACAGCTTCATAATGTAGATAACATAACAGTAGATCACACTATTATATCCAGACTGAAAAAAGTCCAAATTGGTTTTATGGGTTTAGAACTCTATTTAGATGAACCAGAAAGCATATAGCTTTTAGAAAGTACCAAGGTAATCAATCACCTCAGGAATGGTGGGGCCAGTTTTTTCTCCAGCAGGATTAAGGAATGAGCTGCACATGACACATATTCTGCAAACTTACTAATGATCAGTAATAAGATCTTCTCACATTTTATAACAGCTGTGTCGTCACAATGTTTGTGATTTTGCCTAGTGGCAGGTTGCAACTGAACAGATTTGTTTTACTTTGTTAAATTAAGTCACACACAAATGCTTTTCAGGTGGTTAAATAAAGTTAAATACAAATATGTAATATTTATTCCACACAAATATATTCTATTATATCCCAACTGAAAATAATGCCAAGTGAGTTTTTCCTTAGCTGAATCTCCAAAATGCTGCTGGCCATTCCAGTGCCAGTCAATACAAGGGATTGTTGATGGAAATAACTGATAAACCAACCAATGATAAGAATAAACCAGGAGTTTTATTTGAGCCAAACTGAAGACAGTAACTGTTTGAATTGTGTTCTGCCAGACTACAAAATAGAGGAGGCTTAGAAAGGCAAACACTGCAAAATGATTAAGTCATTTGCTAAGAATTAGGATTGAAGCTGACAAGAAGTAAGGGTGCTTGTTACAGGAAGGATTGGTTGTGGTGTAAATTGCCTGCATAGTTACGGGGGGAGAACTTGAGACCATAAGCTTGCAGCTGGCAGCTGCTTATAGATACTGTTTTGAGAATGACTGGTAGTATCCTTGAGTCTGATATAGTTCAGAAAATTTAAGTTCTCACTGATGCAGGAATGTGTCTGAAACCACAGTCACTATGGTCATCTGTCTCCATTTTGGATGCTTGAACCACAGTTATTCCATTCTTATTTTTAAACGTGTTCTTTTTTTTTAATGGTTAAAGCAGCTGTACAATGCATGTTTGACCAGCCATAAGACAAGCTGTCCTGGTTAGCATAAGTTGAAGTTAAACCAAGAATAAGCCAGACTGACTTGCCCATACCTCACTTTCACTTCTTCACTGAGAAGGCCTGGGAATAGCAACATTCCCAAAGGAATGAGCACCCCCAGTGTGCAGATCTTGGTTTGTCAATACATTTGCAGGTTTGGAGCACGGCCATTTTAAGATTGGAAATTTAAAATATTGTTATTTTAGAAAACAAGAGATTCTGAGGACGTGTCAAGATTCACCCAGACGAACTTAAAGGGGTGCCCACTGGCTAAATCTGGAACAACTTTAGATCAAAATAAAGTATGATAATAGCAGATTACTGCTTATTGAATAACGATTATGAATTCACACCAATATATGTTAACTAGTGAATGATAAATGGGGAGAAGAGAAAGCTCTTAGTTGGTAAAATACCAACTAATACATGAAGAAAGAATGAGCAAATTAGACAATCATCTTTGGGCAACCATTACAATAATAGTTCAAGTCATTAATGAATGCTAAAACTAATGGTTGAAATATGTGTGCACGTCTAGATTCTCTACATGAACAGATCCTGTTTCCAGGTGTTCTGTGCACATAGGGTGACAGCCTTTGGCTGTGATACCCTTCCTTACATTAATGGTGTTGCTATCTTGTACCCTTTACTTGAGATAAACTCTAGATTTGTAAGCATTGCCAAAATAAATAAATAAAACTAATGGTTGAAAGAACAGGAAATTCACATAGTCTTAAAATAATTCTCCATAAGACATTAATTGCAAAGGGGAAAGAGTAACTTTAGACTAGAGAAACCCAATAATCACCACCTCAATCATGATCAAAGTTAACATCAGCAGTAGTAGAACAAATGGAAATCATGTACTATCCAAGAGGATGCAATGAGAACACAGCATTACTTCTGTGATGTTCCTGCTAAAAATGCAAAAGCTGACTCTAGTCGTGAGGGAAATAGCAGATGAACCTAAGCTGAGGGAAATTTTACAGAATAACTAGCCTGTAATTTTCAAAAACATCAATGTCCAAGAAAAGTCAAGAAAAGAGTAAGGAAAAGTTCCAGACTGAAGGAATATAAAAAGATTTCAAAGGAAATGCAATACAAGGCAACTAATAAGGTATTAACTTCCAAAATATACAAACAGCTCATACAATTCAATATCAAAAAAAAAACCCCAACCAAATCGAAGAATGGGAAGAAGATGCAGATAGACATTTCTCCAAAGAAGACATACAGATGGCCAACAAGCACACGAAAAGATGCTTAGTATCACTAATTATTCAAGAATTGCAAACCAAAACTACGATGAGGTATCACCTCACACCAGTCAGAATGGCCATCTTCAAAAAGTCTGCAAATAGTAAATACTGGAGAGGGTGTGGAGAAAGGGGAACCCTCCTGCACTGTTGGTGGGAATGGAAACTGGTACAGGCACTGTGGAGAACAGTATGGAGTTTCCTTCAAAAACTAAGAACAGCATTACCCTATGATCCAGCATTCCCATTCCCCTGCACATATCCAGAAAAGACAAAAACTCTAATTCAAAAAGGTCCATGTACCCCAGTATTCATAGCTGCATTCTTTACAATAGCCAAGACATGGAAACAATCTAAATATCCACCAACAGATGAATGGATAAAGATGTGGGGTGTGTGTGTGTGTGTGTGTGTGTGTGTGTGTGTGTGTGTGTGTATAGAATATTACTATTTCTTACCATAAAAGGAATGAAATGATGCCATCTGGAGCAACATGGATGGACCTAGAGATTATCATATTAAGTGAAGTAAATCAAAGCCAAGTCTCATATGATGTCACTTGTGTGGAATCTGTGACACAAATGAACTTACTTGCAGAACAGAAATAGACTGACAGACATAGAGCACAAACTTGTGGTTACCAAAGGGGAAACGTGTAAGACAGGATAAATTGGGAGTATCAGAGTAACAGATACACACTACTATATATTAAGTAGATAAACAGCAAGGGCCTATTGTAGCACAGGAAACTATATTCAATATCTTTTATAACCTATGATGGAAAAGAATCTGTTAAAGAATAGATATATCTGTATGTGTAGAACTGGATCACTTTGCTGTCCACCCAAAACTAGCACAACATTGTGGATCAATGATACTTCAATTTGAAAAAAAGAGATTCCCTAGGGCTTCCCTGGTGGCTCAGTGGTAAAGAATCTGCCTGCCAATGCAGGAGACACAGGTTCCATCCCTGACCTGGGGAAGTCCCACATGCTATGAGGCAACTAAGCCCATGCACCAACACTACTAAGCCTCTGCTTAGAGCCTGGTAGCTGCAGCTGATGAGCCCATGTGCTGCAGCTATTGAACTCCACGCACCTAGAGCTACAATAAGAGAAGCCGTCACAATGAGAAGCCCACACACCACAACTGGAGAAAAGTTGTCACTTGCCGTGACTAGAGAAAAGTCTACACAGCAATGAAGACCCAGCAAAGCCAAAGGTAAATAGATACTATTAAAAAAGAGAGAGAGAGATTCCCAAAGAAAGTAAATGTGGTACATCGCCCTACATTCTCTATAAAATCACATAATTGGCAATAGCCAAGTGTAGTTTTGAAATTTTGCTATCACTTTTAAATTATTAAAAGTATCTACCCAATTACATGAACACAGAGCTATGACCCTGCCATGAACTCAAGAAACACCTGTATTTGTAGGGTCTTTATGCTTAAGCTTAATTAGCTTCATGATAAATTTGTATCTTCCTGTGAGTACATGAAGGTGGGATGCATTCCTAAAATAAAAGCACTAACTAAATCAATAGACAAAGGTTATTATAGCATAAACTTGCGGGAGTATTTTCCCAGTATCATCTCCCAGCTGTTTGTCTTTATTTGTCTTCAGATCTCTTCAGTCATGATGTGTCTCCAACCTAAGCATCTTCCAGCTTAAATAATACATAGTTAATCCTCCTGGTCTGCACTAGTATTTATAGTGCTTCTCAAATGTCAGCGGACTTTCACTGAGCCCGAATTATCTGATGACTGCTACTCTTTTTTACCCTTGATCTCCTTGAGGGTGTCTTGAATCTGCATTTTATATTGTAAGATCTCCCTTATATGTGGAAGTTAAAAAAGCCAAACTCAGAATAGATTAGTGCTTGCCAGGGGCAGGGGAAATGAGAAGATGTTGGTCAAAAGGTTTGAACTTCCAGTTATAAGTAGAATAAGTTCTAGGAATCTTATTATAGCACAGTGACTATTGTTAACAATACTATGTTATGTACTTGAAAGTTGCTAACAGAATAGATCTTAAAAGCTCTCTCAGTAATGACAACAACAAAAACAAAATGGTAATTATGTGAGGTCAAGGATGTGTCAACCAATCTTATTGCAGCTGTCATTCCACAATATATACATGTGTCAATTCATCACAAGGTACACCTTAAAAAAGTTTGCTTGAGATTTGCTAAAGAATAGATCTTAAATGTTCTCTCTCTCTCTCTCTCTCTCTCTCTCACACACACACACACACACACACACACACACACCGTAACATGTCAAGTGATAAGAAACAAAGAAGATGCTTCCTCTCTAGCTGGGATGGCTTGGGGGGATGGTCCAGGGAAGTAGCAGACATGATTGACTGCCTGTGTGACCATTTACTCCATAGCAGGCTTGCTGGTTGCTTCCCCTTAGAACTTCTTTCTTGGTAGCAAAGCCCTGGACAATGTCTCAGGCTAAAAATGACATTTGTCAGCCTCCTTTGCAATGTGAGAAGAAATCTTACCAGGACCTCGGGGCAGTCTCTTTAGAAGAGAGAGATTGGACCCTTCTATTGTTGGCTCAGAGGTTAAAGCGTCTGCCTCCAATGCAGGAGACCTGGGTTCGATCCCTGGGTCGGGAAGATCCCCTGGAGAAGGAAATGGCAACCCACTCCAGTATTCTCGCCTGGAGAATCCCATGGACGGAGGAGCCCGGTAGGCTACAGTTCACAGGGTCGCAAAGAGTCGGACACGACCGAGCGACTTCACCTCACCTCATTTCATTTTTACCCTATTGCCTAGAGTGAAGATGTGGCTGGACTGTGGCCTGAAAGCCTCAGACAGAAGACCAGAAAGTTTAGAGGGAGCTCAGACCCCCTCATCACTTTGTGGAGCTAATACAACTGTCCTGGATTGTCTGCTTTTGTATTTCTTTGTGTAATTAAACTACAGTTGAGTTGATGAATGCCTGGGAAGCAATTTCATTTAAACCATGAGCAAGTGAAAAGTCAGAAAAAAGAGTCGAAAGTAAGGAGAAAAATCACCAAAAAGTGGTGACTTCAGAAACCAAGGGGATAGAACTTTAAGAAGGGATAATTGCTGGAAACAGTATGGAGTTTCCTTTAAAACTAAAAATAGAGCTACTATATATGATCCAGCATTCCCACTCTTGGGCATATATCCTGCGAAAACTCTAATTTGAAAAGATATATGCACCCCTATGTTCATAGTAGCACTATTTACAATAGTCAAGACATAGACACAACCTAAATGTCCATCGGCAGATGAATGGATAAAGGTGACGCAGTGTACAATTGCAGTGGAATATTAGCCATAAAAAGAATGAAATAACACCATTTGCAGCAGCATGACTGGACCGAGAGATGATAATACTAAGTAAAGCAAGTCAGACAGCAGGATAAGTATCGTGCGATATCACATATGTGGAATCTAAAAACTGATACAAATGAACTTATTTACAAAACAGAGAGTCGCACAGACTTCAAAACAAACTTATGATTACCAAAGGGGAACCAGGGGAAGGATAAATTAGGAGTTTGGAACTGGCAGATACAAACTATTATATATAAAACAGATAAATAACAAAGACATATATATAACACAGGGAACTATACTCAATATCTTATAATAACCTACAAGGGAAAAGAATCTGAAAAAGAATATATATATATATATATTTCTATATTATATTAACTATACTTCAATAAAAAGTGATTAAAAATTCTAGAGAGGATCATTTAGTAAATATTTAAGTTCTTGCACTTTTGACTCTAAAAAGGAAGGGTAATTGCTATAGAGAAGAGACTGTGGGGTTTAGCAGTGTGGGGTTCATGGATGCCCTTGAAGAGTGCTGCTCTAGTAAATAAATGAGGTGGAGGCTTCTAACATTGGATCGAGGACCCTGGGAGTATTGGTTACTTTGGTGATTCTCAAATCTTAGAGCAACTTTTAAAAAAATTTTATATTGGAGTATAGTTGACTTACAATGTTAGTTTCAGATATATAGTGCAGTGATTCAGTTATACATATACATGTATCCATCCTTTTTCAGATTATTTTCCCATATAAGTTATTACATAATATTGAGTAGTGTCCCTGTGCCATACAGTAGGTCCTTGTTGATTACCTATTTTATATACAGTGGTGTGCAACTTTGTTTTAAAAGAAAAAAAAATGATAGTTTGCCATGAACCTTGTATAAATTCAGGGGCTGAGTCTCAGAAGGCTGCTTTTTAAACAAGGACTTGGGTGAGTCTGGTGTGAGTTGTTCATAAACCATACCTTAAGGAGCTTGGAGGTACTCTCGCCATGAATTGTTTATGAAAGGAAGAAGGAGGGTAGCAAACTTGAGGACAGGCAGGGTTGATGGAAGGCATTTATGTTGGGGAAGACCCAAGCATTATTGAAAGGATGAAGGAGAGACAGAAATACAGAAGGTAACACAGGTGATCACTGGTAGCACAAGGTCCTCGAAAAGAACATAGCTGGGAAAGGGCAACAGATTCTCCAAGGCATAAAAGAAACAGATAAGGAGGGTTAAGCTATCTACCCTAAACCACTTGCAGCTAGATTTTCTGTGCTTTCTCAGAGTCTGCTCTTTCTGCTTTCTCTGTCCAGCTGGAGGTGAGGACATCTCTCTTCTGGAAATCCTGAATGATTCTGTCCAAGGGTCCACTCCTTAATAAACAAACAAAATGGATCAGATGACACAAGTAGAAACTAACAGAGGATTTTGATTCAATGGAAAAAATTCCGTTAACCAATTAGATTAAGATCCTTTTCATCTTTACAATAAGATGGGCTACCTCCAGAGGATGTGAACGTCTCATTTCAGGAGATTTCAAGCAGAGGCTGCAAAATATTGTAGCACAATTGATGTGCTGGATATATGCTTGAACTAGACAAGCTTGCATTCTTCTTTGGCTGTGAGATTCTAGGATTTTGATAATATTGGACTGGAAGACCCTCCATAGGGGAGAGAAAAACATAAGTAGAGAAGAGAGCTGGGAAGAAATCGAGAACTACAGACACCATAAGAATACTGGGGTAGAATAAAAATAGAAGATAGAAGGACAGCATTCAAAGTAGGTTTTACCTTTTATATGATTTTTGCCTTAGGTTGGCTCAATATTTCCTTAACCCCCAACTATGTGATGGTGCCAGAGTTTGATGTAAATTCCAAGTCAAAACTTGAAAGTGACTCAGGCTGTGTCTATGCTTCAGTCTTGCAGCGAAGAGAATTTTCAGTCCATCACTGAGGCCAATCCTGATGTTTTCAAGGTGAATGGATTATTATATAAGGCATGAAAAAGGTGATCAAATGCTGCTGGCTTCCAGACTCTCAGCTTTTTATGGGTGTAAATGGCAGGAACAATTATTAACAGCCACTGTATTAAATCTTGGCAGAGAGTAGAGATTATTTGGGGGAGGGAGAATTTTTTTCTAAAAAATAAAGTAGTTTATTTAGTGACTCATGTTGATTAATGTGTTGTTTTTTCCATGAGTCGAGTATGTAGGGCTGATTACTGCTAAGTAAAAGGCTAAATGCAAATAAGAGGTAAAAAATAAAAACAAAGAGGAGCTATGCTCATTGTGAAAGACAAAGCTGAGTATTAATAATTATATTAATTGACATGAATAATGCATCAAGAAAAAAGGCTGATTAATATAATGATAAACTGAAATTACATGATAGTCTCTTCAAAGCATTCCACAAATTTCACAGACACTCTTTTAGGCACATACCTCCCCAGAGCCATCAATTTCCAGTTCCAAATGGAAAAACAAGTGTAGGTGGATTGATGTTTGATGATAGGCATGTAGGTGATGAGTATCAGAAATCCAAGCTCAGAAGAGTTCAACCACCGTTCTGGGTAATCCTTTGATGTCAGTTTGTATCTTACACTCTTTTCAGAAAGGATTGTACCGTTTGAAGTATAGCAAACATTCGGCTGAAATGAGAGTGATGGAAATACTTGAAATGACTTCATAGCATCTGACTGACCAAAGGCGATGATTTCCTGGGGGAATGGCTTGTTGAGGTAGTGCTGGAAATGCTTAACTGGATTTCTCTCCCATCATTAATGGTGTGAAGCACAGGTACATAATGAGTATGGTTGGACTCAATCTATTTTATGCACCCATGCCTGATGTTAGAACAAGGGATTCAGTTGCTATTTTAGAATGTAATTCAAAGTCTTCAGTATACTCCTCTGTCTTGATGGATTTCAAACATCCCTAGAATCCTTGAGGGGGCCATTGATGAACTTCTTAGAGCAAATGAGTGTACCTTAGAACAAGTCCAATAAGTTCCTTTGTGGATTATAGACTGTTGTGCAGTGGTGGCTAAACAGCAGGGTTTGAAATAAGTGTACAGGAGACAAACTCGTTGTAAAATCAGCCCAGGAGAATATGGCCCCAAAACTTTACTGCTAGGCTAGGATAAAAGCTATCCAATATCTAAAATAAATACTGTTTGGGAATAACTATGTCAGCAGTAGGCAAGAGAAAGGGGATCTAGAGTATGTGTCAATATCTTTCTAATCTAGAAGACAGCGGTCTTACAGAGTGCAGAGTACATTCAGCATAGAATAGATTCTTTATTTGATTGGAAAGCAGGATATGCAAGGAAAAGTAACAAACACACATCAAACATACATATATACACATATATATAGTATTATATTTTACCATTACCATTAGAAAGTAATGGCTCTGAGAGATTTTAAAAAGAAAGAGCCTATTGTTTTGATATTACCTTACATCTTGAAGGTTTGTTGTTGTTCAGACACTCAGTCATGTCCGATTCTTTGCGACCCCATGGACTGCAGCACACCAGACTTCCCTGTCCTTCACCATCTCCCGGAGCTTGCTCACACTCATGTCCATTGAGTCGATGATGCCATTCAACCGTCTCACCCTCTGTTGTCCCCTTCTCCTCCTGCCTTCAATCTTTCCCAGCATCAGGGTCTTTTCAAATGAGTCAGTTCTTCGCATCAGGTGGCCAGAGTATTGGAGCTTCAGCTTCAGCATCAGTCCTTCCAATGAATATTCAGGACTGATTTCCTTTAGGATTGACTGGTTGGATCTCCTTCCTTGTAGTCCAAGGGACTCTCAGCAGTCTTCTCCCAACACCACAGTTCAAAAGCATAATTTCTTTGATACTCAGCCTTCTTTATGGCCCAGCTCTCACATCTATACATACTGGAAAACTATACAGACCTTGTTGGCAAAGCAATGTCTCTGCTTTTTAATATGCTGTCTGTTTGTCATAGCTTTTCTTACAAGGAACAAGTGTCTTTTAATTCCATGGCTGCAGTTATCATCTGCAGTGATTTTGGAGTCCAAGAAAATAAAGTCTCTCACTGTTTCCATTGTTTCCCCATCTATTTGCCATGAAGTGATGGGACTAAGCCATGATCTTAGTTTTTTGAATGTTGAGTTTTAAGCCAACTTTTTCATTCTCCTCTTTCACTTTCATCAGGAGGGTCTTTGCTTTCTGCCATAAGGGTGGTGTCATCTGCATTTCTGAGGTTGTTGATATTTCTCCCCGCAATCCTGATTCCAGCTTGTGCTTCATCCAGCTTGGCATTTTGCATGATGTACCCTGCATAGAAGTTAAATAAGCAGGATGTCAATATACTCCTTTCCCAATTAACGTACCTCTTTCCCAATTTTGAACCAGTATGTTGTTCCATATCTGGTTCTCATTGTTGCTTCTTGACCTGCATACAGGTTTCTCAGGAGGCAGGTTAGGTGGTCTGGTATTCCCATCTCTTTCTGAATTTTCCACAGTTTGTTGTGATCCACACAGTCAAAGGCTTTAGCATAGTCAATGAAGCAGAAGTAGATGTTTTTCTGGAGTTCTTTAGCTTTTTCTATGATCCAACAAATGTTGGCAAATTGATCTCTGGTTCCTCTGCCTTTTCTAAATCCAGGTTGAACATCTTAATTCACGTACTGTTGAAGCCTAGCTTGGAGAATTTTGAGCACTGCTTTGCAAGCATGTGAGATGAGTGCAATTGAATGGTAGTTTGAACATATTTTGGCATTGCCTTTCTTTGGGATTGAAATGAAAACTGACATTTTCCAGTCCTGTGGCCACTGCTGAGTTTTCCAAATTTGCTGGCATATTGAGTACAGCACTTTCACAGCATCATCTTTTAGGATTTGAAATAGCTCAGCTGGAATTCCATTACCTCCACTAGTTTTGTTCGTAGTGATGCTTCCTAAGGCCCACTTGACTTCACACTCCAGGGTATATCTATATCTATATCTATATATGTCCTCAAGGCTAAATATGTGTTTCCCATCTTCTAATTCTATGTATATATGTGTGTGTGTGTGTAGTTAGGATTAGAAGATGGAAAGTTTGGAAGAAAAGCAGATTCGGCTTTATTTCCTTTCTCTGATCTTTCCAGATGAGGTTAAACACTCCAATTAAGTGCCTACACATCTTTTTTTACCAAACATATATCACATTTTATTGCTACTGCTTCTTAAATTGTGATTTTCCCGTTAAACTCAAATGGTCTGAGGATACCATCCTCTCACTAAGCACCCAGGAAAGACTGGAACATTTGAGTGCTCAATGCATATTTGTTAAGTTAATGAATGAATGGGCAATGGGAAGCCATCAGTGGCCTCTGCATTAGGGAGGCGTGTGATTTAGGAGAGTCGTGGAGCAGTGAAATTGTAGGATACCTGGGCAATGAGACTGGGGCATTCCTTACCCATTTATCAGTGGCTGTGCTATAATCTCACTTGGATTTAAACCACTGATTATTATGGTGTCACTTTGGAGACTGTGGTATCTTGAGTCGAGAAAGCTGTAAGGCATACTGCTTCTGGCCCTCCCATCATTGGAGAATTTTATTGTGTTCCTACTTCGGTCTTAAAACTGCAGAGGAGGAAACTTTTTAAATTTTATAGATATATAATTGATTTACAATATTGTGATAATTTCTGCTGTACAGCAAAGTGATTCAGTTATGCCAATATACATATATCTTTTCCATATTCTTTTCTATTACGGTTTATCACAGGATATTGACTACAGTCCCCTGTGTAATACAGTAGGACCTTGCTGTTTATTCATCCTATATATGATGGGTATATATTTTTGCATCTGCTAATCCTAAACTCCCAATTCATCCCTCCTCAACAACCCCTCTCCCTCACAGAGGAAGAAATTGAATCTTAAAGGCGTTTGTGGTTTTCATGAGGTAATGGCAACCCACTCCAGTATTCTTGCCTGGAGAATCCCATGGACTGAGGAGCCTGGTGGGCTGCAGTCCACGGGGTCACAAAGAGTCGGACACGACTGAGTGACTTTACTTTACTTACACCATTTGAAGGAGCAAAGCTGAAACTGGATCCCAAGTTCCCAAATTCCTATTCTTCCTGCTTGTCCTGCAGCTCTTTAGAAAGATCCATCTTGTATAGTTATTTAGGATGAATTTAAGGAGGAGATATTGTAATTAAGGAAGGGATTATCTCTATATGTGATATATTAAGGGTTGTGTAAAGATAATTATATTGTGAATGAAAAGAAAGTAATGTCTCTGAGAGACTTTAAAAAGAAAGAGCTTATTGTTTTTTATTAGGTTAAATCTTGAAGAGAGTAACATGAGTGAAACTGCTAATTCTTGAGCATTCATCACGTGCTGATAAATGTGAGTTAAGAAGATGATGTTTTGCGCCCAAACAATAATACCAGAAAGCATAACAATACCTAATAATAAATATGGAATTCTCTGCTGAGCAAAAGGTTTAGAATGGAGACTCTAGGAGAAGAAAAGTGGAGACAGGGGTTTCTGTAGGATGGGCAGAAATGCCAAGATATTTATTTAGAAAGGGTGAAAAAAGTGTCACTAATTGCTGTTGTCAAAGATGCCCTGAATAACACAGCCCACTGACAAAGTATGAGTCCCCAAGTTAAATGTTAAACAGGTCCCCAAAGCTAAATATGTGTCCCCTAGGCAAATATTTATAGACGTCTATTGTCCAAAAGTAATGAAATACACATCTCTGAAATTTATTAACAATTTAATAATTTTAATATAAATGTTTTAACAGTGCCTGATAACAGTTTCAGTCCAATTTATTAAACAAATATTTGTTGATCATATATTATGTGCTTGGCACTTAAAATACTATCATTTTATCACCATCATCATTAATATTATTAGCATTATTTCATACTTGTTTAAGCAACTTACAATAGATAATATAAAAAAGGTGCAAATAGATACTGTGTTGGCTTTATTTCTAACAATGGAAAAAAATTTCTTCTGAATATTGGAAAATCAACAGTGGGCTGTTATATCTGTACCCTAAATCATATCAGGGTCCAAAGAAAAAAAAATTAAGCTACCACTTTCAAAGTGACACTGCCATTAAATCAGCTATTACCAGGAAAATACATTCTTGACATACCTCCCTGATAATTCTATCTGCCAAAATGCAAGGAAAGCAGTGAAGGGGAAAAAATTGCTACTTTGGATCTAATCATAACCTCCATGAAAGAATTTGTCGATTAAGTGCTAGAACCTTGGGAAAATAAAATGATGTGGTATAATATTTTGTGATAGTCAGGGAGAAGAAAACTAGACATGTATCAGATTACATTTTATTCCATGATAATCATTATTTTTATTATGAAATAAGTGTTCAGAGCAGATAAATTTAAAAAATGTAGAAAATTACAAAGGAATAAATAGAGTAGTAATCTAGAGAAAACACTGTTAACAGTTTGATATACACTCCTGACTTTTTAATACCTGCATTACGTTTCTCTTGTCATGCAATTTGTGTTATACTTTACATAAAATTTTATACCCTGCTTTCACCTATTAACAATACATCATTAACAGTTTCCCATTTTATTACATGTTCTACTGAGGCATTATGTTAATGTCTACATGATACACTATTAAAAGAAAATACTGAGTTAATTTTCTTCAGCCCTACGTACTAGACAGTTCATAATGAAGGCATTACTGGAGTCTCTCAGTTAACGCTCATGTCAGTCATCATGTTAACACTTTTAGGATCTCTATTTATATTAAGATTTAGGGAAAATAAATAACTTGCCCAAGGCTCTGAAGGTAAGAATTTTAAGATTCAAATTTGAATCTAGCTCCTTTAAAACTGGGCTTCCCTGGTGGCTCAAATGGTAAAGAATCTGCCTGCAATGCAGGAGACCTGGGTTTGATCCCTGCCTGGGTTGGGAAGATCCCCTGGAGAAGGGAAAGGCAACCCACTCCAGTATTCTTACCTGGAAAATTCCATGGACAGAAGATCCTGCTGGGCTACTGTCCATAGGGTCACAGAGTCAGACATGACTGAGCACTGTGCTTTTAACAGCTACATTATGGTATTTCTCCTATTATAGAAATTTGTCAAGATTGACTTACTCCAATCTCCTGTTGTTTAACTTCTAAAGGATTTCCAGTTTCAGGCAATTACAAATAATACTGTCTTTAACAACTTTGGTCATATAGTTTTGTAAATATCCATTGTTATTGCCTTAAGATAAAGCTATTAAGAAATAAAATTGCTGGATGAAAGAATATGAATGATCTAAAGATGCTTGATATAGTTGAAAATACATTTGCCAATTTGATAAAAAATGTACTTTTGTTTAAATTTGTATTTCTTAGATTACTTGTGAGGCTTTAGATTACTTTAAAAATACATGATAATGTTTTTGGCATAATTTCTACTGACTTTTACATTTTTATTATTGATTTACAAAAACTCTTTACATATTAATAATAGTCAATTTTTTCATAAAATTTTCAAGATTTTCCTCTAAAAATTAGCCTTAAAATTTTATTTATGGTATCTTTTTATGTTTGCGACTTTAAACTTTAGTAATATATCAGTATTTTCCACAATTGTTTTCTGTTTGTATTGTGATGAGAAAGGCTTTGCATTCTCTGAGTTCAGATAAACATTTAATCCTATTTTTGAGCAAATATAAAGACTTTCTTTTAAAAATTGAATCTAGTTTTTAGCTATGTCAATCTTACAAATTTTTAAATATGTGACCTGTAAATTAAATTATACACAGCACTCTAGGGTAGAAGAGAATTGATTTACATGTTCTGACTTCCTTGTACATTTTACTGTTTGTTAGTGGCTGGTGAAACATAATTAGGTAATATTGTTGTTTAGAGACAGATCATATTCACATCATTCATTTGTCTTTGAGAAACAAGCATTGCCTACAAAGCAACTCTAATTTTGTGTGGTTCAGAGTAGGTGTCTCAGTAGATGACAGACCATTCTCTCTAGTAAAATCTTGTGCTTCATCTATTGGGACTGCCTTAAGAGGAAGTAAGTAATTCCTGCTCCTCACATTATGATGTTTCTGTTGGTGTAATCTTTCCAACCTTTCACCTACCATTCTACATTTGCATAGGTGACATACTTGGCATTTTTGTAAGTGATGTTACCTATTTCTCTGTGGTGGCACATGACAGCTCAGCATCGCTGTTATCCTACAGCATCCTCCATTTGTACCTTTATTTTCTTCCCATCACTCTGGAGGATGTGTCTTATGGAAACTCTTCCAGTAGAGCCCTTGATTTCCAGATTAAGTTCCTTCAAGTAAATTGAAAGAGGACTATTGGCCCTATCAGAGTCCTGCTTGTCATGGATGCCAGCAAGTGGGGTTGTGTTGGAAGCTGTGCTGCCTTGATGGGACCAGGCTGAACTGATGTAGTAATAAATAAAGGATCAAACTTTCTGGAATTTAATTTTTTAATACATCTGAAATTTACTCTGGGGTATAGTGTGAAATGGAAATCTACTCTTACGCTATTTTTTAACAAGTAACGATTTATTTTCACAATGATTCAAAATGCTGCTTCTTTTGTACATTAAATTTGTATGTTTATGTACACACGTGTCTGCTTCTGAGGTTTCCCTCCCCGCATTCTTTCCCGTTAGTCAGCTTCTTTAGCCCCGTGTCACTCGCATACTGTTCTCATCATTACAGTGTTAAGGCATATTTTAACATCAGACAGGGGCACTCCAAACCGTCTTTTGTGCCAGTAATCAATGCATTGCCTCTCAGCTCCAGATTCACCCTTCATCGAATGCTCTGGGAAAATGGAGCTGGCTCTTTTAAATATTTCTCTTGGTCCGCTGGCATGATAGCAGTCTTTGTCAGTAGAGGGCAGTAAAGAGACATGGCAAAAGAAGATGCCTGCCCTCAGTCCTGGAGTGCTTGCTTCCTTGACAGGCAGCAGGCAGGGCTTCTCTAATGCCCAGCTCTTGCAGGGCACAGCAGTGTGAGGTATCTAGCAGCCCACAGATCCACCCCACCCCCCAACCCGCCTCCGCTCTGCCAGCGCTCCTTTTGGGCAGTTTTGTGATAAATAGATTTTAGTGAGCTATCTTACAGTGAACAGCTTTCCCCGACATCTAGAATGCAAATTTCAAGCGAGTTCCACTGGTGAAGTACCACAATGACTTCTTTGCCATTCAGTGAGCCCCAACTGTGCCTTCAGCAAGGTCTAGACCTCAGCTCTTAAGAGATTCTTCCTTCTAATAGCCCTAAAATCCATGACTGCTTAGTATAGATGCTGATTTTATATTCTCAACTCTCTTTACTTCTCACTGGCTAAGCCCACATTACTTCAACTAAGCCCCTTCTTAAAGTTAATAATTCTTATTATTGAATTTTCCCTGTTTGAATTATTGTTTTCTTTCTGTCTCCTGATTGGACCCTCAGCAATACCATTCTTTTTCCAAAACCTCATAAATTATCTTTTTATTTTTCCAGGTGAATTTTAGGGTATGTAAAATTCAAGAAAAATCCTCTTAGATTTTCCATTATAATTACATTAATCTTATACATTAATTTGTGAAAGTTTATATATGTGTGTGCATATATATATTATATATACGTGTGTGTGTACATATATATTTATAATATATATATTGGCTGCACTGTCCAGGTTGTGGGATCTTAGTTCCCCTACCAGGGATCGAACCTATGCTCTTGGCAATGGAAGCATAGAATCTTAACCACTGGATCACCAGGGAATTCCCCACAATTACCATGTTTTTAATATTGAATATTGGTTTTCTTCTAGAGAAACCAGTTTTCCTCTGTTGTTCAGAAAAAGAAATTATTTTCTTTATTTAGGCCCTCCAGATTTTTTGTTAACTTCTAGATGTTTTGTTGACTGTTATTATGAATGTGATCATTTCCCCTTATATTTTCTATTTGGCTCAGAGGTAATGATTAACCTGATTGATCTCCTGAAATTTGGCTCTCACAGAACTGGCCTTCTGCAGGACTTTGTGGAACTTAGATAAAGCCAAATGTTAAAGTAATCAATTTTGGCATAATATGAGGTGATGGATCCATCACAAATCATATAAGCTCCAAATGCAAAACTTAAACACTTGTCATTGTTCTAGTTACTGTAGTTGCATAACAACTTATCCAACACTTAGTGCCATATGACAACCATTTCTTACATTTACAGATTAAGAATCTGGGCAGGACAGAGTGTATATAGCTCCTCTCTGTCCCCTGAATGTCTGGGACTCACTGGAAGATTTTAGCTTGGAGACTGAAGTCATCTGAAGCCTTGTTAACTCACATGCCGCCACTGATGTTTGCTGTTGGTTGGGGGAGCCTCAGTTCTTTTCCATGTAGGTCTCTCCATGTGGTCTCTCCAGGTAGGCTAGTTTGGGCTTCCTCATGGCATCATGGCTAATTTCCCCAATGCCAGCCTCTCAAACAGAAAGCACCAGTTGAAGTTGTGTCCTTTTGTCTCACTAGCCTTGAAAGTCATATAATATTCCTTCCTCTGTATCCTATTGGTCAGAGCAGTCACATGCACACTCCGGTTCAAGGAGAGGATGTGTGTCTCCATGCTCAGTCGTGTCCGACTCTTTGCTACCCCATGGACTGCAGCCCACCAGGCTCCTCCATTCATGGGATTTTCCAGGCAAGAATACTGGAGTGGGTTGCCATTTCCTTCTTCTGGAGATCTTCCCGACCCAGGGATTGAACCCAGGTCTCCCACATTGCAGGCAGATGCTTTACTGTCTGAGCCACAAGGAGAGGATAGATAGACCCTACTCTTGGTGGAGTGTGGCAAGGTTCTACTAGAGCATGTGGGATCAGAAATATTGCTGTGGCCATTTTTGGGTGATGGAATCTTCCATTGTCCCCAAATAATATCTGAAGGATTGGTGCTTCCCAAACTGTGAACGCTGAGGTGGCCATGCAATGATGGAGAACAAGCTTCTGTTGTTCTCTTGATCATGTTTGGTGAGAGACTGGTGTTTCTCCAGTTAAGCATTTATAAGTCCTGTATCCCTGAGCCAGGAGCCCTCTCCTGGCATCTGACACCTGGTCCTATTAGACCTCTATGTGCTTTTTTGGAATGTGAAGGGCAATATTAAATTCACGGGCCATGCTACTGCTTCAGTCCCTATAATGTTTCCTCAATAAATGTTACAGAGGCCTGCTTGTGTGCCCTCTGGCAATTTGCCTTCATTTGCCCCAAACTGGATTTCCCTGGTATCAGTTCAGTTCAGTTGCTCAGTTGTTTCTGACTCTTTGAGACCCCATGGACTGCAGCTCGCCAGGCTTCCCTGTCCATCACCAACTCTGGGAGCTTACTCAAACTCATGCCCATCAAGTTGGTGATGCCATACAACCATCTCACCCTCTGTCATCCCCTTCTTCTCCTGCCTTCAATCTTTCCCACCATCAGGATCTTTTCCAATGAGTCAGCTCTTTCCATCAGGTGGCCAAAGTACTGGAGCTTCAGCTTCAGTATCATTCCTTCCAAAGAACACCCAGGACTGATCTCTTTTAGCATGGACTGGTTGGATTTCCTTGCAGTCCAAGGGACTCTCAAGAGTCTTCTCCAACACCACAGTTCAAAAGCATCAATTCTTTGGCACTCAGCTTTCTTTATAGTCCAAGTCTCACATCCATACATGACTACTGGCAAAACCATTGCTTTGACTAGATGGACCTTTGTTGGCAAAGTAATGTCTCTGCTTTTTAATACACTGTCTAGGTTGGTCATAGCTTTTCTTCCAAGGAGCAAGTATCTTTTAATTTCATGGCTGTAGTCACCATCTGCAGTGATTTTGGAGCACAAGAAAATAAAGTCTGTCACTGTTTCCATTTTTTTCCCTATCTATTTGCCATGAAGTGATGGGACCGGATGCCATAATCTTAGTTTTCTGAATGTTGAGTTTTAAGCCAACTTTTTCACTCTCCTTTTTGCTGGTATATAAAATTCTAATTTTTTTATTTATTTATAGTTGCATTGCTAAACTTTTTACTGCTTCTAAAATATTTTCAGTTGATTCTCTTGCATTTTCTAGGTAACCGATTCTTCAAATAATGACAGATAAATTTTCTTGCTTTTTATTGTCTTACATTGGCCAAAATTTGTGGGGAAATGATAAATAAG
Source organism: Budorcas taxicolor (assembly GCF_023091745.1). Taxonomy (NCBI): domain Eukaryota; kingdom Metazoa; phylum Chordata; class Mammalia; order Artiodactyla; family Bovidae; genus Budorcas; species Budorcas taxicolor. The sequence goes on along the minus strand of NC_068914.1, from coordinate 91,147,610 downwards.
AGTGCTGATAAAGGAAGTCTTTGTCTCTTTATTCCTTCTAAATAAGGAATCTCAATGTTTAGTCATTAAGCATGATACTGGTATTAATATTGTTTAGAGATCGATTTTTTGTTATAATTTTAAAGAATCACTTTCCTTATCCTCATTGGCTAAGGGTTTCTCTTTCTTTTTTTTTAAATTAAAATGAAAGATTTCTGTGCAACATCTTTGGAGATTATTTTTCTTCTTTAACCTTTTGGTGTGGATGCTTTATATTAGTAAATTTTCTAACATTAAATCACACTTGGAAAACGCTTATTTGATCATATGCATTTTCCAGTATTAAATTCAATCAGTTACTAATAATTCTTTACAAATAGCTTTTGCAGCATTCCATTTATTTTTATAAAGTATCCTCATGGCATTACTTCTTAAATCACTTCTAATAACATTTTTGTTCCAAAATTATTTTATTTATTATTGCTATCTCCAAGAAGCTGAGATTTGTTTGAAATTCTGTTACTATAATTTTGATATTAAGAAAACAAGTTTGTAGAAAAGATATATATTATTTTAAAATGTCAGTCAAATTAGACCATGTTTACTACATTAAGAAATTAACTCCAGATCCCAGTGGTTTCAGACTACAGTTGTTTATTCTGGCCACACTACATGTTGAATGGCAGGTTAGTAGGGAACCAAGACTCAAACTGATGGAATGCCCACCATCTCCTGGTGCTGCCCTCTCAAGCTGGGGTTTCAGCCTTCCCTGTAACAGTGAAGAGGGATGGAGAACTCACTCTTTCTTTTTAAATCTTTGACCTTAAACAGCACATGTCACTTCTACTCTTAGGCTATTCATTAGAATTAGTCTCATGGCCCAGCCTAACCTCAAGGATATGTGATAAAGCAAATGGAAATTCAGAGGACAGTTAATGCACCCAAATATCCATGAATCTAAATGTAAGATAGTCTCAGGATAGTATACAGAGATTGTAATGATATTAGATTGGTAGAATGAGTATTTGAAGAAATATTTTACTGTAAATGAGGAAGACAAATGGGAAGCATTTAGAAAGATCAATGTGACTATAGAGATTTTAAAATATGAAAGAATACTGGAGTAACAAGGACTAGGATTATTCTCTCACCTGAAATAACAAAACAAATGGACAAAACACATGAAAAGGTTGTTTTCAAGGAATAGGACATTAGGTGACTAAGGACAGTGATCCCTGAAAGACGAGTAAAATATAAGCCAAACTCCTACAATGCCCCCAGATTGCTGCCTTGAGATCACTTCCAGCAAGTCGTTCAGGAAAGCAGGACCCAGGTCAAGTCTGAAATGAGGAGACAGAGGTGAGAGTCTTAGAGATTTCAGGAGGCTATAATTCATATGACAGAGGAACAGAGCAAAGAAATCTCAGAGATTGAACTCTGGAGGTAAGCAGAGAGTTGCCCCACAGTATCTAGCAGAGTACTGAGCAGTGCTCATAAATAAGGAAACTACCCGAGGCTGAGGAAAGAACCACTCAAAAGGATGAGAGGTAATTGTGCCCAGTAGTGACACAGGGCTGGGAATGGTGCCTGTCACCATTAGCCATACCAGAAAGCTTCATCCTTCATAGAGCCTTGGTAGACTACTCAGCAGAGTTTGCTTCCATAGTGAGAAATAATTAGTCCTGGTCTAAATGCTGTTGATTTGATGTTGCTGTTGATCTGATGCTGCCTAACAAATCTTAAAAACAAGGCCCAAAGGACTGAACTCTTTCCAATAACTTAAGTGAAGTTGCTCAGTCATGTCCGACTCTTTGGGACCCAGTGGACTGTAGCCCACCATGCTCCTCTGTCCATGGGATTTTCCAGGCAAGAGTACTGGAGTGGGTTGCCATTTCCTTCTCCAGAGGATCTTCCCGACCCAGGGATCAAACCCAGGTCTCCCGCATTGTAAGCAAGATGCTTTACCGTCTGAGCCACCAGGGAAGTCTTTGTATCCTAAAACAAGACTCAGGAATATTTACAGGAATACAAAAATATCCAGCACCCACAAAGAAAAATTCACAATATCTGGCATCTAATAAATAATTACTAGCAATGAAAAAGCAAAAATCTATGAATAATGATGGGGAGAAAAATCAATAGATTGAATCAGTACTGATGCAGATACTATAATTACCAAACAAAACATTTAAAAAGTTATTATAATTATATTCCATGAGTTCAGAAAATTAAATGAAGACAGGATAGGTATAAAAAATATCCAAATAAAATTTCTAGATGTGAAAACTGCAATGGCTGAAATGAAAAATATACTGGATGGATATTTGGGTAGATCAGACACCGTAGAAGAAAATTGTAGTGACTTATAAAACATAAAGCAATAGAAAGTATCTAAAATGAAACACAGAGACAAAAAAGATCTTTAAATGAACATAGCATCAATGAGTTGTGAGATAACTTCAAACAGCCTAATATACACGTCATTAGTGTCTATGTAGGAAAGAAGAGAGACGCAGAAACGGAAAAAAATTGAAAAAAATAATGGTCAAAAATTTTCCACTTTGATGAAAACTATTAATCCACAAATCCAAGAAAACAAATCAACCCTAAGCACAAGAAACACAAAGATAACCACAGACCCTGATGCATTATGATTAATGTGCTCCAAATCTGTGGCAAAGAGAAAATCTTAAAAGCAACCTGAGGTAAAGACACATTTATATATGTGTCACATATTGGAGAAGGAAATGGCAACGCACTCCAGTGTTCTTGCCTGGAGAATCCCAGGGATGGGGGAACCTGGTGGGCTGCTGTCTATGAGTCAGACATGACTGAAGCGACTTAGCAGCAGCAGAAGCACTTTTGTAAGAACACAAAGATAAAGATGGCAGCAGATTTCTTGTTGGAGACAATGTATGTGAAAACACAGTGGAGGAAAATCTTCAAGTAAACAGAAAACTTTCAACATTGAATTCTACATCCAACAAATATGTTTCAATAATGAAGATGAGATACAGACTTTTTCAATCATGCAAAAGCTGGAAGATTTCATCTCCAGTAGACTCACAGTACAAAAAAAATGTTAAAGAAACACTTTAGGCAGAAAATAAAATGGACAGAAACATGGATTTACTCAGAAGAATAAAGAGTGCTGGTAATAGTTAATTATTCTCATGGACACGCAAGGCTGGAACAGTTCCTTGCATCATATTTGGAAAAGATAAAATCAAGCCAAAGTAACTGTTCTTAACTTTTTTTTCATCTTTTTCAATGTGATTCTTTAAAGGCAGAATGCCTTTCCCAGAAGCGACCTCCATACATACCCACAGACTTTAAAGTCACATGGACGAGAAGTGCAAGAAGAGAACTGCCATGATTGGCTTAAATTTAGGATTTACTCCAGAATCAAGTTGAGAGGAATGAGGAATGGACAGCTGAACTAAACTGAAAGTCTATCATAATGAAAAGAGGAAAATGGTTGTTAGATAGGCAAACTGCATTGTCTGCCTGAACATTTATGGAGAAACATCATTAAGTTCTTCTCTATAGCAACAGTTTAAATTTAGTAGATGTGGGACTTCCTTGGTAGTCCAGTGGCTAATACTCTACACTTTCAATGCAGAGAGTGTGGGTTTGAATCCTGGTCAGAGAAATAAGATCCCTCATGCCACATGATGTGGCCAAATATTTTTTAAATAAAAAAATATATAAATTTAATAGATTTATAGAATTCCATAGAAAGGATGTACCATAATCCACTTACTCTAAGTCATAATCCCTACTGTAGACGTTTATATTGCTTTGAATTACTAATGGGCCTATGGTAAGTATCTTTCTAGACATAACTTTTTGTCCATAACTGATTATTTCCTTAAGAAAAATTATTTGCAAGGGAAGAGCCAGCTCAAAAGTGCATATCAGATGGTGCCTTATGACAAGATGATACGTTTATTTTCCAACCATCAGACTAGGACAGGTTCTGTCTCCCCACTCCCTTACTGTACTATCCATTAAACTTCTCCAGTATCACAGGTAAATGTGCCTTTTTGTTGCTTTAATTTGTGCTACTTTGGTTCCTAGTGAGGTAAACCACGTATGCCCATGTTTTGTCCACATTTATGTTTCCTCCTTTATGAACTTGCCTATTTAATATCTTTGCCCCATAAAATGGTATTTTAATGCAAACGAACAAAAATATGAAAAGAACACACAATTTAAAACTCTTTGAAGAATGACATGGACCAAACTATAATGTTATCAGAAAGATAAACGGCCAGAAAGAATGAAAACTTATTAAAAAAATAACAAAGGGCATTCTTATTGGGTCTAGCTTGAAGAGAAAAATAAGAATATATTGATTTTACTCTGTATTCTCTGTGATGGAGATTGATGGCCATACCAGAAATGTAGATTAGACACTGGGGGAAAAGAATTAAAATCCTACCTATGTTTAGAGTTATCAGAGAGAATTTACTTTCGAGTGAGCTTAACCTTCCAGGAGGTTAAATGAATTGAATAAATGTCAAGTACTAGTTCTATGGATTAGTTGACTGCTTTTTAAGGAAGTTTGCAGAATAGGGGAGTTTCTGGATATCTAGAAACTGGGAAATGTTGCCTTGAGTTTTACAAAAGGTTTTTTTTTTTTTTAAAAAAAGGTAGAATTTGTATGATATACTAGTGATGAAGGAGATAATGTAGATTCTCACCTGATTAAATGAGTGACCCCAAGTTTCCATGATATAATGGGGATAAAGGAAATATAGAGATTTCCATATGATTAGATGAGTGACCTTAAATCATGGTCTCTGGTAGAGTATAACACAACTCAGTTCTCAATTTATCCTGCTAAAAATATGGATGACAAGCTAAAATAATGAACTTTAATGAGAACACATGTGCTAATGGAAATAATCGGAATAATATGAATTACTTATGTATAGGATTGAGGCTAGAAGTGTAAACTACAATCTGTCTTAGAAAAATGTATGCTTCTTATTCAATTTTAAGTTTAATGTGGCAGAGATTATTTAAATAGCAAGAAAACCTCTTTTAAAAAGCTATTTTAGAGTTACAAATAAGCAATTTCACTATAGAATGGGAAAAGAACTTCAAGATTACCTTGTCTAAGCCTTCATTTTATAGTTGTCAAAACAGACATCAAAAGAGGTAACGTGTCTTTCCCAGGTTCCCAACAAATTAGCTGCATGATTTAATGGTGCATCGTCTGTTATGGGTCTCTCTCTCTGTCTCTGTCTGCCTCTCTCTGTCCCTCTCTCTTTCCCTCCCTCTCTCTCTTTCTCTCTCTCAATTACCATCTTTCATAATCCACCTTTCAGGGGAAGGCCGAAGTTTCTTCTGTTAACACACTGTGCCTTTCCAGAGGAAAAGTATGATAAATGTCTTAGACTGAAACTTGGATTTCCATCTTCAGATTTCCAATTGCATTTAGGTTTTCTGTAGATGAGATCTAAATCAATGATGAGCCCTGCTGGTCTGACAGTTGATGTCACTTGATCTCATACCTATGACACACTTGGTTCTGCCCAAGGAGAAAGAACCCTGCCCTGGAAGCATCATTCCTGGCACATGCAGAGAAGGGGTTCTCCTGTCTGCATGGACTCCTCATCTGCTCTGCTCACCACCCTGGTCTCAGGTCCCATCACTCTGCCATCATTCATTACACTGCAGTGACTGGCTTTCATTCTCTTCCTCCAGCACACAAAGCCATCTTGGAAAAGCTTTCTTTGGATGTGCTGCTCAATTTGCCTCAGAGTTCTATGACCAAATTTTTGTATAACTGACCAGAGGACTCAGTTTCCCTGTGACCATCCTAGAGAAGCCTTCCCTGACGATCCATTCTGAATTATCTGCTCACCTCTCTGGCTCTTTTTAATCTCATTTTCCTGTTTTATTTTTTATAATATTTATCACTATTTGATATTGTGTTTTTAAAAAATATCTTCATATATTTATTCTTTGTCCTCCACATATTCTAAACATGGAAACTTCATCACAACAGGGTCCTTGAGCAATCGTTTTCTGCTAATTATGTGATATCTAAAAGAGTAGCTGGCTCATGGAAATCAAAAATGCTTGAGAGATGAATGAATAAAGTTCTCACTTAGGCTCTCTGTCCAATTTCCTAAGTGAGAATCACAATACTCAGTTTTATTTGGGCCTCATATTTATGTGCATACAGGCATATATCAGAATCAAGCAGAGTGGAGGAATTCCTCTTATTAAACTAGTTACCATTAAACTAGCATGTACCATTGTACTTGAAATAGAATCCAGAATTTCAGAGCTTGAAGAACTTCAAGGATGATGTTCATGGTGGTGGATAACTGAAACCAAGAGAAGTAAAGTCATAGCTTGAAGTGACACAGATATTTCTGAATAAAGCAGAGACACAATCCAGGCTTACTGACTTCCGTTACCATTACCATACTTTTCCTCCTGAACTATGATCCCTCTATAAGCTGTGAGAATAAATATGAATGAACAATAGAGGAGAAAGGTGTTTGGAAAGGATGGTGGACGGTTGGAGAAAGTCGGAAAAACAGTGTCTCCCACAGAATCAGGAAGTGGTGATATACGCTACCTGTAGTCTAAAATGAGGGGAACAGCAACAGCCCATAAAATCAGGGAGCCCTGTTTAAAGCAGGATAAAAAAAGGATAAAGCCCATAAAGTAGGAAAGCCTAACACAGCACAGCTATTTCACCTCTAAAGGGTATGAGATATTTTACCCCCCAAAGGAGAGCATTAATCCTCTTATAAGCAAAGCGACTCAAAGCAAAGAAAAGAAGCTCTGAGGAGTTTTGTGGTTGCCCCACTACTTAGATAAATCAAATCAATTTTCTATGCTCAAGAAAGAGCTCCTCTTAGAAGAAATGTAACGCAAATGTAAGAAGTCATGATCTTTCACAACTGTCACATAAAATTCTATCTTTTGTATAAATGTCAGGGTTATAAAGCTAGAGATAAACATGGATATAGAACTGAATTCATTCAATATGACTTCTGTGGAGAGAATGGTATTAGATAAGATAGATACATATACTATGTATAATAACACGATGCTGTAAAATTATTTCCAAGTAACTGGAGCTCTTCTCAAAAGTAATGTTCTCATGACTTGTATTATTGGCAGAGACTCTTTAAGCTCAAAAATGATAAGACATGGAATCTTTTTGATATGATTTTGTAAAGATGCAGACTGTTTGTATTTCCGTTTATGTCATATTTTCATTAGCCATTGAGGACTCTGACTGTTTTCAAAATGATGCACTTCAGTGTGTTACTTGTTTGCCACAATATTTTGGACAGAAACTAAGGAGGAGAAACTATATTGTTCAACATAAGCCTGGATATGAAGCAGCTCAGTTCTCTCACCCATCATGTGTGTAGGTGTGCGCTAAGCTGGGGATAGGGTAGTCACATAGATGGGGAGAGAACTTCTGACTTCCCTTTACGTTACTTGGACTGGGAGTGTCCAGCCATGTTCGAAGGCCAGTGCACTTTCCCAGGTGGAAGGTGAGATGTAACAACACCAGACTTGGGATTTAGGCCCTTACTTATAATGTGACCCTGAACTCGTCACTTGGGTTTTAGGAGTTTCAGTTTCCTCGTCTGGAAATCGATAAGAATATGTTGCCCAGGCTCTATCAGAAGATTGTTTTGAGGATCAAAGGAAAGAATGTCCATAAAAGTGTCTCACAAACTACAAATTACTATGCTATTGCATTTATGGAGGTGGGAAGACTGGGCTGGGTGATACTAGAGGAAAGGTTAGGAATTCAGAAGCAAAGAGGCAATAGAACTGACAGGAAGCCCCATCAGTTTCATATTGTTGGTGGCAGGGCCCAGTGGCAAGGCAAGGTAAGAATCAGGGGATTAGATATGTTTCATGATATTGTATGAAATGTAGCAACATTCAATTCATGAATCTCTTGGTTTCTTGAACACAACTGGCGCACAACACGGGATACTTTAAGTAGGGAACAAGGTGGTAAGGAACGACTCCAAGGGGAAGTCTGGGAAGGGGGCATTTCAGCATAAGTAGAGTCTCCAGTCCTGCAGAAGGTCTCACAACAAAGGTGAGTGGGGAGTCGCCCTCTGCTCCAACAGGGCCTCTGGCAGCATCCTCTGGATCAGCTCTTATCAGCGAAGAGTCAGGTCCCCCAGCAAAGAGCCTTCATTCAAGTTGCTGGGTATCACTTTAAGGAGTCTGTCAGTAGAGTGTAATAGTTATGCCCTGGAAGCCTTGTCTTTATCAGTTGTTTCTTCCGTTCCAGTTGTCAAACAAATTTCTAAAGTAACTCAGATTCTAAGACAGTCACAGTCCTACCACAGACATATCAAAACAACTAACATAGAAGTTCACCTGGGTTTCTGTGACTCCATTTTGAACTACTTAACATAGCTTAAATCCTATACGTTTCATACAAGATAAGTAGGAATCATAACCCAAAAGAAATCGCAACATAATAACGATGCTATCTCATCTCCAGGTGTCTGTGGGTTTATAGGTATCAACCTATCTTCATCTCTGTCTTTCAAGAGAGCTAGGAGTAAGTCACCCCAGTAACAATCACCACCCTGGCCCAAATATTGGGTCATTTTATTATAATATTAAATATAAACTGATACATTTTCACTGTATGAAAAAATATCATTTTCCGCTAAAAGCAAACTGAGTACTTTGGAGAAAGGCTGACTTCAGGGCTGGAGTAGGAAAAATAAAATGTGAACCTAGTATATCTTCTATGAGAAGGTAAGGAAGTGCTCAAAAATTATGGAATGCAGCAAAAGGGTACAGAGACAGTCTGAAGGGACCTCCATAGGGACCTCAGTTTCTGGGGAAGTTAAGCATCAAAATAATTAAGAGTAATAATGAGTTATATTAAACATTGAAAACCCATGAATTCATACTGATAATAGACAAATAGGAGAGAAGGAAGGAAAAATGCTAGAAATCTCATTACTGAGAAAAATGATAAAATTAGAATATGGACTGGGACTAAATAAAATTATCGTTGTTGCTCTTGTTCAGTCACTCAGTTGTGTCCGACTCTTTGTGACCCCATGTGCTGCAGTGCGCCAGGCTTCCCTGGCCTTCACCATCTCCTGGAGCTTGCTCAAACTCATGTCCATTGAGTCCATGATTCCATCCAACCATCTCATCCTCTGTCGTCCCCTTCCCCTCCTGCCTTCAATCTTTCCCAGCATCAGGGCCTTTTCGAATGAGTTTGCTCTTCAAATCAGGTGGCCAAAGTATTGGAGCTTCAGTATTGGATAATGGAAAATTATCATATTCATGCTAAATTTCCAAAAATTGGTAACTAAGTTGTGGTTAAGAATATATTTTCTTGGAAGCAAACACACTGGAATATTGAAGGATAAAAGGGCATGGTATATACAACCTACACTCTGATAATTCAGAAATGTATACTATGTAAAGGGCTTCCCACTGGCACTCGTGGTAAAGAATCCGCCTGCCGATGCAGGAAACATAAGAGATGTGGGTTCTCTCCCTGGGTTGGGAAGATTCCCTGGAGGATCACATGGTAACCCACTGCAGGATTCTCACCTGGAGAATCCCATGGACTGAGGAGCCTGGTGGGCTACAGTCCACAGGGCTGTGAAGAGTCAGACACGGCTTTGGCTACATGCACACATGCTATATAAAAGAGCCTGAAGCCTTTTATTAGACAAACACAGGACATGATTTTGCTTCCTGGTTTTACCACTTATTAACTGTTTTAATTTTCCCTCTTTCTCTTTTTCCTTTTGCACTCAAAGTACAAAGGGACAGGTAAATTGGAGGCATAAAAGGTTTAGAGAGGCTATATAGAGAAATATGATTATCTTTAGATCAACCTTTTAGTTAAAGTATAACATTCTTACAGAAAAGTACACACATAATAAGTGTATAACTCAATGAATTATCACAAAGTGAAAATATCCATGTATCACAACATCCATGTCAAGAAATGGAACGTTACCAGCCCCTACCAGCCCCTCTCACTATACCCACCAGCGTAATCACCATTCTGACTTGTAATAGCACAGTTTAGTGTTGCCTGTTCTTGAACTACCAACTTCTTTATCACATTATGTTTGTAAGTTCCATGTTGTATATATTTGTAGTTCATTTATTTTAACTGCTGTACAGCATTCCATTTATAAATAAGCCACAATTTATTCTTTCAAGTACACTAATGATGTTTTCACTTTGGGACTATTATAAATAATGTGATTAAGAATATTATCAGACATGTCTTTTGGTACACATGTACATTTAATTTATTCATGTATCTAGAAATGAAATTGCTGAATCATAGGATGCACATATATTCAGTTTTAAGAGATGCTGCCAAATAATTTTCTGAAGTAGCTAAACTAATTCACACTCTCTCCAATAGTACATGACAATTCCAGTTATTGCCAACATCCCTGCCAACACTTGGTATTCTCTGTGTTATATTTTTGCCATTTTGATGAGTGTATTAGTTTTCTAGCTATATAACAAATCACAAATTTTAGTATCTTAAAACAATACAAATTTATGATAATACTGTTTCTGTGCATTAGGAGTACAATTTAACTGAGTCACCTGTTCAGAATTTTATAAGGTTGCAGTTAAGATGTCAGCTGGGTTGCATTCTCATCCGTAGATCTGATTGGGCCAGAATCTGCTTCCAAACTCCCAAAGATCGTTGGCAATAAATGTTTTCATCCCACCGTGTGACAGATAGCCCTGGGTTTTTGCTGGCTGTTGGCTGGAAGTTTTCTGGTCCTAAAAGTTGTCTGTAGTTCCTAGATGCTACCTTCAGTTCTTGCTACACAGGTTTCTCTTATTTGACTACTTACTGAACCACAGTCACAACATTATCTCCAGTATGTTAATAGTCTTATATAGCATGAGTGACACCCCACCATCTTTGCCACATTTTATCAATTAGAAGCATATCACACATCTTGTTGGAGAAGGCAGTGGCACCCCACTCCAGTACTCTTGCCTGGAGAATCCCATGGATGGAGGAGCCTGGTAGGCTACAGTCCATGGGGTTGCGAAGAGTCACACACGACTGAGTGACTTCACTTTCGCTTTTCACTTTCCTGCATTGGAGAAGGAAATGGCAACCCACTCCAGTGTTCTTGCCTGGAGAATTCCAGGGACGGCGGAGCCTGGTGGGCTGCCGTCTATGGGGTCGCACAGAGTCGGACACGACTATAGCAACTTGGCAGCAGCAGGAGCACACATCTTGTTTGCAGTCAAGGGGCTTCACAAAGGTGTAAATGTCAGGAGATAGAGATCATAGTATTTCACTGGAATTTCAGTTTACATTGGAAGACTATGTTCTCTCAGAACTAATAAGAACTTTCTATTTACTTGGAAATTTTGTCCTGAAATATCTTAATTATTTTTTCTCTCCATCTTGTGAATTAAATTCTCCATCTTGCTTTGCCAGTATGGGTATGGGCTCAATGTACAGACTTCAGCTTTCATGTCCTAGATAAAGACTAGCTTATATATAGGTTTGACATTCTGTCAGTTCAGGCATCCTTGCCATTTCAACTGGACACAAAGGACCAAGACCTGAGTCATAGTTCATGGTACTCCAGAGATTTTTGAATACATTGCTAAAATATAAGGAATTCCTATTGCCTGGAAATGTGACTTGGCCTATTCTTTCTTGCTTACTTCCTCTAAGCAGCATGAAACATCACTCTACACTATTAAGCAGTGGCAATTTCTCCCTAGGGAAGATAGTATTTCAAGAGCGAACACTGTGATCTTTGAGATTTGTTTATCACTTCTCTTAACTCTATAGCATGTTGAAAACTTTCCTAGGAGGGGTGTATAGAGTAACTCTCAAACGACATTATAGTTAATGTGTTTGCTAAATTACAGATAATAATGAAACTGTCACCCTTGACCACAAAGAAAAAAGTAATTAATCCTTCAAAAGAAGGAACATATAAAATCACCCAACTAGATAAGAACTGAAGTTTAAAATGTTTTATTCTCTGTAGAGAACACTGTCATAGATTAAATAATACAATCAACTATAATAATACACACTAGAGTGAGAAGTTTTAAATGAAATTATACCAAGGACATTTAAGAAAATAATAATGAGTGAACTTAAGGACTCAATACTTCCCTAAAGTGAGAAAGCACAAAACTCCTCTAACTTGGAGATTTTTTTTTTTTTTACTCCTAATGAACTTCTAATCTTTGGGAACCTTATTAACAGAAACACATATAGTGAAATTGATGTCATTGGAAGTAAACGATGTCATTGGAAGTAAATTCCCCAAATATAGCAATATATTTTTAAGACAGTGACTGTATCTAACACAGAAAATGTTACAGGGATAACTCCACCTGAGGCTGTCTTTGAGTCATCTTTATAATAAGGCTAAAGAAAAATGCATTCAGATTTTAATTCTCTTGCAAGGAAGTAGGAAATGTATGACAAAATATTCAGAACTCTGAAAGAAACACCTGAAATTATTTATAATGGGTAAATTTCAACTCTGCAGAGCTGAGTTAGAATGTATGCTGAATAGGGAAATTTTTATTTCTTAAATTTAATTTTATAAGCAAAAGCCACAGGTTAACTGTTTATCCATGTAACAAATTGGAGGGTGGCATGAGTGGTGATTGAGTTCTATTATATTTATTTTAAAACTCAAGTAGCCAATCCAGTCTAGATATCTTTTTAGCATTTTACTTTCTTTTATGCAAAAAGGCCCTTGGAGATAATTTTTCAAAAATGTGTTCATTCTGTTCTGTTGGATATGCCAGAATCTTCCTTACCATACTGACAGAGCAAACATTTTTGAATTAACTGAAAAAAAGTCATATCTCTGGGAAATAAAACAAATATAAAGTAACCAGGTAGAAATCTCTCTTATAAGACAAAGGTCATTTTTATTAGCTCTGCCAGAGTGTACCAAGAGCTATGCCACCATGATGTGGTATCAACAAATTGATTCTGGGAATTTGAACCCTCTTATTTTGTAGTTGAAGATAAACGAATGTTGTAGACAACCCAGTATGCCAGGATTATGTAAATTCGCATCTATTTTATACATTTATGTGTGTGTTCTCAGTCGTGTCCATCTCTTTGCAACGCTCAGGACTGTAGCCTGCCAGGCTCCTCTGTCCACGGGATTCTCCAGGAAAGAGTACTAAAGTGGATTCCCATTCCTTCTCCAAGGGATCTTCCTGAGTCAGGGATAGAACCTGCATCTTCTGCATAGGCGGGTGGATCCTTTACTACTGTGCCCTAGGAAGCCCCCTCTATTTATATCAAAATTGATATTCTCATCTAACCTTCTCAAGGATCTTTCCAAGATAAATACTATCTCCATTTGCTAGATGAAGACATCAAACCTGGCAAAGTCTCAGAGTCATATGATCAGTCAGTGCTAGAGCTAGAATTCAAACCCAGCTGTATGTTGTTCTAACGCATCTTGCTTTCCTCTGTTTAGGAAGCTATCTTATTAATGTGCATCAGGTGAGGACCCTGGGGAGTTAATCCTCCCCCACCCCCAACTTGACTGTGTGATTCATCACTTTATTACTAGTAGCCTCTGTGATTGGTTTAAATCAATGAGTATAAATTTCAGCATTGTTACCAAAGTGCACTCCAAGCAAGCTTACGTTCACCAGATCCTTGAGGCTGGACATGGCTAGCCAGAAGACATGCGCCAACCTGGCTTTGAGAGTGCTCTTCCTTGCAGCTCCATTTCTATGACCCCTATTTAACCATGGTGGATACCAACCAGGTGTGACATAACAGAAAACAGATGGATTGTTCTCTGCCCCCACTGCTTAGCACAGAACTCCTGAAACCTTCTAATTCCCTGAGTGACCAGAGCCCTAGGAGCATCTTTTGCTCTAGTATTTGGTCTTCGATCCCAGCACCTGGCACTGTGATAGGAGTGATAGGGATGTCTTTTGTTGCCTAATAAGGTGACTCTGGGTGGGTTCTTGGATGAACACTGGTTACTTCAGCCTCACCCCTCCCCCATTCTCTTGAGACGTGAGAAGGGCTGAAAATGGAGTTAATGATCTATCATGCCTACACAGGGAAACCTCCATAAAACCCCCAGAAGTACAGAGTTCAGACAGATTCCCATTGGGTGAACATATCCACGCCGGGATGATCACACACCCCAACTCCCCGGGGATAAAAAGAAGCTTCTGTGCTCAGGACCTTCCTAGACTTCACCCTATGAATCGCTTCATCCTTTATCACATCCTTTAATAACCTGGCAAACGTGTTTCCCTGAGTTCTGTGTACCGCTGTAGCAAAGTAATTGAACCTGAGGAGGGGTCACTGAAACATTTGATCTGTAGCCACCCAGAAGCACAGGTGATAACCTAAGTTTTGACTGGCATCTGAAGTGGGGGCAGGGATGAGTCTTGTGGGACTGAGTCCTTCCCAGGGGTCTGATGGCAGTTCTGGGTAGATGGTGTCAGAATGGAGTTAGATTGCAGGACACCCAACTGGTGTCAGAGACTTGTTGCTGTGGGGAAAACCCTCTCTCTTTTGGAGACTAGAGTGTCAGAAGTGAAGTGTCCTATGTGAGCGGTAAAAGAGATGCACAAGATGATGAAACAGTAGGATAAAGGATGAAGAAACAGTAGGAAGAACTGCCTTTTTTCCTACACAGGAGGTGGAAAACTGAAGGCTTTTCTTTTATACTGGGTCTGTCACCTGGAGAAGGCGATGGCACCCCACTCCAGTACTCTTGCCTGGAAATCCCATGGACGGAGGAGCCTGGTGGGCTGCAGTCCATAGGATCGCGAAGAGTTGGACATGACTGAGCGACTTCCCTTTCACTTTTCACTTTCATGCATTGGAGAAGGAAATGGCAACCCACTCCAGTGTTCTTGCCTGGAGAATCCCAGGGACGGGGGAGCCTGGGGGGCTGCCGTCTCTGGGGTCGCACAGAGTCGGACACGACTGAAGCGACTTAGCAGCAGCAGCAGCAGCAGGTCGGTCAGCAGTCATGAGAAGGTCATCACTTGGTCCAGATTCTCTCAACACTTTCTCCTCTCCCATCCATTCCTTCCAGAACCAGTGTTCAAAATGCAGGTAAGAGAGATTGCAGTGTTTTTAAGTTTTTTAAAAACATCTTTGGTGTTCAGCAGTTTGATTATGATATACCAAGATGTAGTTTGCTTTGTTATTTATATTGCTTTGGATTCACTGAGATTCCTAAGTCTGTGGATTTTTTTTTTTTTTAACCAGTTTCAGAAACTGCACAATTATTTATTCAGATATTGCTACTGCCCTGTTCTCTTTTCTCCTTGTGGGATTCCAATCACATGTGGTTAGATCTTCTGGCCTAGTCCACATGTCTTATACTCTGTTATCCCTTTTTTTTCTTTTTTAAAGTTCTTTGTGCATTTTTGTTGTGTTTTTTTTTTCGGGGGTATGTGTGTGTATTTTTTTGTGGGGGGATGTTTTTGGGTGTGGGGGCTTCATTTTGGTTATGATCTATTTACCCCATCTTTTTGAGTTCCCTAACTTTGTCTTTTGCAGAATACAATAAGCTTTTAACAAAACCAAGCAACTTTACTGAGAAACAATTTACATATGATAAAATTGGCCCATTAATGTGAGATCAGCTTAGGAGAGAATGTAGCTTGAGAAGAGGGTGCAGAACAAAGGTGCACTGATAGGCAGAGCTGAAAAGGCTGGATCAGCCAGTGAGACATGACCACTAACCCATCTCTGCGCCCATGTGCAGAGTCCACAAGTTTCTTGTGCCTTTCCTGGTACTTTCATCCTTCTGACCCACCAAAACCTCCTTTCCAGATCCCTCTCTGTCAACATTCTTAAATGACTAGCAAAACTGATCATTGGTTCACATTAACATATAACGTATTACCCTGTTCTGGGGTGTTTAGAATTCAACAGAAGATTCCGAGAGATGAACTAACATAACCTCTATTTCCTCAAAGAGATTCATGGACTCTCTTTATTAGGCATGCATGTAAAAATGCAGATGCCTGGCCCTCATTCTGGACCTACCAAACCACAATCTTTACTTTCAGAAACTCTCCAGCTGTTTCTAATGGATCCTAGCCTTTGAAAATAAATGCCTTCACCCATTAGTATAAGTCTCAAGTATTGGGTAACAATACTCAATCTCTTGGGTTTTTTGTAGAAAAACCCAAACAAACTTTTTGGCCAACTCAATATCTACTTGTAGGACTTTAAGCCCAGGGCAGACTGGCACTACGTAGCTGCAGAGGTCTTGGCTTGGTCCTTCCCACTACACTGTGGTGCCCCAGCTGATTTCAGCTTCAAGCAAAACTAACCTAGTTTTAAGTAAATGAATATTTATATTTTATGTGCCCAAAATTCAGCTTCATATGGACTCCTGGGTGAGAGATATGGCAGCAAATGAAGACAGTCATTTTTACTCGAGTGGTGGATAGAATTTGAAACACCAGACATCTATTCTGGGCCAAAATAGATATGGAAAGAAGTTTGGAATTGATTAATTTAAAATGACACAATCCATTTCAAGCCTCAGCCGAGAGCACTGATGCAGAGGCTCGAGGACATTGCGCCGATCATGAGCAGGGCTAGAGCAAGGCTGTTGACAGCTTTAAGCTCCAGAAGCTTCCCCTACGCTGCTGTTTCATTCAGTTCTTAACCCTTTCAGCCTAGAATTCCCTTTGGGCAGTGGTCCCCAACCTTTTTGGCCCCAGGGACTGGTTTTGTGAAAGATAATTATTCCACAGACTGGAGGAGGGGGGTGGTTTCAGGAAGATTCAAGTGCATTATATTTATTGTGCACTGTATTTCAATTTTTTTTAAAAATTATTTTTGGCTGCACTAGGTCATCGTTGTTTTGTGAGGACTTTCTCTAGTTGTGGTGAGCGAGGGTTACTCGCTGTTGTGGTACACGGGCTCTAGTGGAGCAGGCTCAGAGACTGAAACTCTTGGAGTCTAGAGCGCAAGCTCAGTAGCTGTGGTGTATTAGCTTTAGTTGCTCCACAGCATGTGGAATCCTCCCAGACCACGAATCAAACCCACGTCCCCTGCATTGGCAGCTGAATCATCAACCATTGAACCACCTGGGAAATCCCATTTCTGTTATTATTATATCATCTCCACTTCAGATCAGCAGGCATTAGACCCTGGAGTGTGGGGACACCTGCCTTAGGGAAAATGAAAACTCATCTTAGTCTGACATAAGCACTACCTGCAAAGTGCTGATCTGTGTTTTGTGAGATATATTTAAAACATGCGTGAGGAGTGTCTGCGTGCGATTGGAAGAGCTTTAAAAAGGCAAAATAGTATACTCACTCGATACTAAGTAAGGTCCTAAAAAACTAGACTCCCGTCAGCTTGTATTATCAGTCTTTCCTGAGAGTCAACCTCTTTGCTTCCTGTGTCTTAGTAAAATGGCTCTAAAATTTCTGAACAGATAATTCTGTTGCATTCCTTGCTAGTAAGCTAGCAGCTGAGAAATAATGGAAAGTTATTATTGCTATAATCTATTATTTATTTAAAATAATCATGGTCTATATACTGTAAACACTGAAAAGTTAAAAAAAAAAAAAGAATGCTTTCAATCTCCTAGAAGGAAAAACAGGATAATATATTTATGACCTCAGGATAGGAAAGAATTTCAATGAGGCACAAAAAACCTAACTGATAAAAAGAAAAGTGTAATAAATTGGATCACATCAAAATTTAAAACGTCAGCATGATAAAAGACACTATAAACAAAGTTAAAGGCAAGGGACAGACTGGGAGTAGCTATTTGCAGCACATAAAGCAAAGGTTTAGTACCCAGAATATATAGACAGCAGCAATTCAATAAGAAAAAGAAAGATAACCTCGTAGAAAATGCACAAAGGCTACGAACAAGAGATTCACAGATGGAGTTCAAATGACCAATAAACATGAAAAAAAAAAAAAACTTAGACTCACTAGCATTAAGGAATATGCAATAAAATTCATAAGATATGATTTCACATCCATCAAGTTAGGAAAAATAAAAGCATCTGACTAGATCAGACATGGTGCTGTAGTTGCAAACTATAGAAACCAACCACAGTTTAAACAGAAAAAGAATGTATTAAATCATAATAGCTAACATTTACCCACTGTTTTGTGTGTAGGTACAGTTCTAAGTGCTTTATATGTATTTGCTCACTTAATCTTCACAACAACCCCATAAAATAGGTGTCATTATTTCCCACGCATTGTAGAATGGGAAGCGGAGACTGATGGCTTAGTTTGCCTGAGGTTACACAGAAAGAGAAGAAGAGCTAAAGAGCCTCTTGATGAAAGTGAAGGAGAGTGAAAAAGTTGGCTTAAAACTCAACATTCAGAAAACTAAGATCATGGCATCTGGTCCCATCACTTCATGGCAAATAGATGGGGAAACAGTGGAAACAGTGTCTGACTTTATTTTGGGGGGGTCCAAAATCACTGCAGATGGTGATTGCAGCCATGAAATTAAAAGACGCTTACTCCTTGGAAGAAAAGTTATGACCAACCTAGACAGCATACTGAAAAGCAGAGACATTACTTTGTCAGCAAAGGTCCGTCTAGTCAAGGCTATGGTTTTTCCAGTGGTCATGTATGGATGTGAGAGTTGGACTATTAAGAAGGCTATATGCTGAAGAATTGATGCCTTTGAACTGTGGTGTTGGAGAAGACTCTTGAGAGTCCCTTGGACTGCAAGGAGATCCAGCCAGTCCATCCTAAAGGAAATCAGTCCTGAATATTCATTGGAAGGACTGATGCTGAAGCTGAAGCTCCAATACTTTGGCCACCTGATGCAAAGAACTGACTCATCTGAAAAGACCCTGACGCTGGGAAAGATTGAGGGCAGGAGGAGAAGGGGACGACAGAGGTTGAGATGGTTGGATGGCAGCACCGACTCAATGGACATGTGTTTGAGTAAACTCCAGGAGTTGGTGATGGACAGAGAGGCCTGGCTTGCTGCAGTTCATGCAGTCTCAAAGAGTCGGACAAGACTGAGCAACTAAACTGAACTGAACACAGCTAGTCTGTCAAGAAACAATGGTTTCAACATAGCAGCGTGTTTCTCAGGTCAACCCTGGTTAGAGGTAAGTTCATTTATCTATTAGAAAACACACCACTCCAGGTCACTGAAAACTCCACAGCCATTCAGAAATCCTAAATATCAACAACTGTTCGTGTCACCAATACCAGGACACAGAATACCAATGTCACTGCTGCCTGTGGGAGTGAATTCCGAGGAGCACGTGTTTCCTGTAAAATCACTGGTTTTCCATTCATGATCTGGTGTGAGTGAGTCTGACCAACAATCTAGGGAGGGTGGGAAGGAGAGTCTTCTTCTTGATGTCTATAGTGGGAGGTAGAGACTCGTAATTGGAGATTCTCCAGTGTAAGAGGATCTTTAGGGTGCTGGGTAGCCAAAATGAATGACAGGTGTTCACTGCCCTGACACTCCATATCCCGGAGAAGATGAAGAGAAACAAGAACACTGGGTGGAGTTGTAGATGGTACAACTGATGTGGAGAGTGCTTTGGTAAGTGCACCCATGCAACAGCATGTATTTCTGGGGAAACTCCAGCACAAGACACAAGGCAAAATGTAAAAGATGTCAACAGCAGCATGTTTAAAACAGCAAACTATTAGAATCGACCCAACTTTCCATTAATGAAAAAATAAATTGTGTTATGATATGAAATATACACAGCAATTCCAATGAATGACCTAGATCTATACTAATCAACATTAATAGTT
Source organism: Budorcas taxicolor (assembly GCF_023091745.1). Lineage (NCBI taxonomy): Eukaryota > Metazoa > Chordata > Mammalia > Artiodactyla > Bovidae > Budorcas > Budorcas taxicolor. The sequence goes on along the minus strand of NC_068914.1, from coordinate 91,127,839 downwards.
CTACATAACAGGATGGTAAAAAAAAAGTTTCAGAAATGATAAATACTATATGAAAACATTTATGTCAATTAAAAATAAATGAAAGGAGCACATAAATGTAGTGAGTATTGTAGACAAAGAATGTCACCTGCCGTAACAGTAAACAAAGTATGTTGTGGCCCTTGAGCCATCAGCCACTCTCCCCCACCGGATCCTGAGGGGCTTAGGATAAACAACAATAACAACATCAAAAACAACAAATGAACAAAAAAACCCAAGCAGGGTACTGGCCTTAGATAGCTGAGGTGCCTACCAAAGGAATGATTTCAATGAGCTCAGATTCTTGCATCTTCCTATATATAGAAAAGTGGTAAATTCATTAAGTTGAGATATCTGGTTTTCTTTAATTAACAGTAATCTTTCGACCAGTTTTTGTTTCAAAACTCCTTCATATCCCAGGCCCCCCCTTACCTCTCCAGAGCAGTGCCTCAGGGCTATTCTGAGAGACTGCCTCCCAAGCTTAAGTCTTTAAAATGTCCACTAAATAATTCTCAATTGTAAGTTGTGTGTTTTTTGTCAGTGAACAGTATAAAACATGAACTAAAGGATACACGTCACATGAATGATCAGTGAAGTAGAAATTGCCTCTGAGAAGGAAAAGAGGCGACTAGAACTGAGTGGGGGAGACAGAGGTAATTTTAGCTTCATTTGAAATATTTTATTTCCTTTATTAAATTTAAAAACTGAAGCTAAAATGTTTAACAGCACTTGTTAATTTTTGTTGTTTAATAATATATAGGAATTGGTTAATTAATTTCTATATTTTAACAATTTTTTAAAGGGGGAGAAATCATGGTTATTTAATTCTATTATTTGCATTTGTGACTAATTTAAAAATTTTTCTAGAAATTGTTTATTCTGTTTCATAGGCTTCTATTTTGGACAAATTAAGGGTACAACTTTGTTACGAATACTAAAACTATAGAATTCATTTGATTAGCATTCTGCTCTGATGACTACAGAGATATGTACATTTTCAGATTATTTAATATTAAATGTTCAAATATAATCTTTCTAGAGGGTATAAACTATATTTAACTTCTTTCTCTACGTATAATCTGCCAGAAGAGATTTGTCTGTTGCCTTCTGACTAATGAAGACAGAATCCATACAGTAATAGACATTAAAACCATTTATCTTTAATATGGAAAAACAACACTTTCAAAATTAGTTTTATTTCAATTGCAACAGCATCTAAATCAAACACCAGTTCCCTGAAGGGTCTATTTAAAATAACAGAAAATTGAAAATATTCTAAAATTTATATTCATAATATTCTTGAAGCTACAGTGTTAAAAAATAGATCTAAGCTGCCTATCATCTCCCTACATATTCTATTTTATTAATCAAGTCCTTTGAAAAATTCGAGATTTCAGCAGAATCAACAGTCCCTAAATACGGGAAAATTTAGTCAATTCCCACTTACTTTGAAACAGACAATATGTTATATATCCAAGTTTAAGGCTCTTCAGGAAAGCTTATGTGGATATCTGCTCGATCCAACTTGAAGATTAACCTATTAATAGACTTCCAGGACCACAGAGGAATGGGGGAAATTTTGATCTTCCCAAGAGAGGCTTAGACTACCAAACTAATATTACTTCTGATAATGGGAAAAGATTATAGTTTTCAAGGCTCAAACTTCCTGAAAAGAAAACACAAAGTGATCATATTTAGTATCTATCTAGACTGGTGAAGAGATATTTACATAAAACATTTAAAACATGCCTTCAAGTTGTATGAAAGTATTACATCAGAAGACGGGGAAGAAGTGTCCTCATCTTCATTGTTGCCCATTCTAGATTTAATCGTCTTAATTAATATAGTAAGAATTTAAGTTAAACATTTTAAAAAAATCATTGAGAGGAATGATAATGAAAAACTGTAAACAGAGATTAAGAGCTATATCACTAACTCTCTTCTGGAAGGTTTATAAAAACAAGATTGAAATGCATGGCAAAAATCACCACAACATTGTAAAGTAATTAGCTTCCAATTAAAATTAATTAATTAAAAAAAGATTGATAGTTATCAGCTTGAGATGGCATAGACAACATAAAATGGTTTTTGGTGGCATAAGAAAATACACTGGAATGGAAAACAGTGATTATCATTCTGTTTGTTATGATAACCTCCAGTGATTACCTCTAGAGGATAAGACGGGGAGGCTGAAAGGGAGAATACTTAGGAGGCTTCATCATTTGATAATACTCTATTTAAATTTGGCTAGTCGGAGAAGGCAATGGCACCCCACTCAGGTACTCTTGCCTGGAAAATCCCATGGACAGAGGGGCCTGGTAGGCTCCAGTTCATGGGGTCGCTAAGAGTTGGACACGACTGAACGGCTTCACTTCCACTTTTCTCTTTCATGCACTGGAGAAGGAAATGGCAACCCACTCCAGTGTTCTTGCCTGGAGAATCCCAGGGACAGCGGAGCCTGGTGGGCTGCCATCTCTGGGGTCGCACAGAGTCGGACACGACTGAAGCGACTTAGCAGCAGCAGCAGTACGTAAATAGGTGTTATTTATACTATTCTTTATGTGTGTTGTTTGGAATATTTCATAATCACATTTAAAAGAAAGATGGTTCCAAAAGATCATGTAGTAATCTGGATGCTATACTTAGCAGAGATTTAGACTGATGAGAACATTTAGAAGGTGACCCTGATATAAGGACGAGACTGGTATAAGAAAAGTTGAATGAACTAGGGGAAGTTTAGCCAAATAGAGAAGACCTGGGGGTGAGAGGCTTTCCTGGCCACAGCAAGGAACATGACAGATGATTAAAATATTTGACAGTACTATGCAAAAAGGGATAGTTTTGATTTACATGACCACAAAGGATTAAACAACACAAAGCAAAACACAGTTCAGATTTAGTAGAATCAGTATAATTAAGAGTTGTCCAGAGATGGAATGGTCCACAATTCCACACTGGCTGTGTAAAAGTTTGTCTTGGAGGAATGACTTAGCAGGATTGTAATCTTGTTAAATTCAAGCAAAGTCGAACTTCTCCACAGTTTTCCAGGAGAATTACGTTTTTAAAAAAATGTTTTTAAAATTTGAATATTTTTAAAGTTATATAATTTTCTATCTAACCAGTTCTTTCACTGGTGGGGAGGTTGATCAAAAACTAGTCATTCCTGTAGTACTAACAGCCTGGAAATGTAACTTGGCCACTGGCAAGATGCAAAGCGCCTGAGGACAAATGCCAAGATCTGAGGGAAAATGCTAGTCTATCCAAGTTAGATTATTCAAAAGTGTTGTTAGATGATATGAAGTGAAACAGAAGCTGGAGAGCAAAATTAGTTGAGTTGTTGATCCCAGTAGATGACATAAAACCAAGCCCATTAGTTCCATCCATGTAAGCTAATGGGCTCTTCTTGCTCTTCTCAAACTTGTTTACCCAGCTAACTTGAACTTATCTAAAGGGCTCATGATAGGATGGAGTCACTATTTTGGAGAGAAGCTGAACAAATTGTCACTAAGAAGTGGAATGGCTATGTTAGAGCAGCTAATATGTATTTTATGATACTTATGAGCCTCGATGTCATCCAAAGCCTTCCAATTACCAGCTATATAACCTTGACAAAATTACTTATCTGAGCCTTAAATGACTTATCTCTAAAATAAAACATTAATTTTACATGCCTCATATGTTAAAGGAAAAAATCATACACAGTTGATCCTTGAATAATGCAGGTGTTGGGGCATTGATCCTCTGCACACTTCAAAATCCATGTATAACTTGGAATCAGATCTTCATATCCTGTTTGTTTCCTCCTAGCCATCATTTGGCATCCACAGAGTCAACCAACCATGGATTGTGGAGTACTGTAGTATTTACAATTGAGAAAAATTCTGGTCTAAGTAGACTTATGTTCAAAGGCCAACATGTTCAATGTTGTTCGTGTATACAAATCTATCATCCTAGGGCCTGGTGCATAGCAAGTACTCAATAAAGGGGTTCAAAAATAGAGTGGGGCAGGAAGAAATAACCTTATTTATTTCTATGTTCTTAATGCTGGATGTATAGTTGTTGTGCGTCGTACTCTGTCACATCCGACTCTTTGCAACCCCATGGACTGTAGCCCGCCAGACTCCTCCGTCTATGGGATTTTCCAGGCAAGAATACTGGAGTCAGTTGCCATTTCCTTCTCCAGGGGATCTTCTCAACCCAGGGATTGAACCCATGTCTCTTTTGTCTGTTGCACTGCAGGCAGATTCTTTACCCGCTGAGCCCCTGGGGAAGCCCCGGATGTATACTAGGTGTTCAGGCAATATTTGCAATAAATTAGCGCTGAAAAGACAGACAAAGGACGACAAATATGAGCCAGACAACTAAGCCACAAAAGACAGAAAAAATGGACAAAATAGCAGGAGTGTTGTGCAGAGACAGGCCTATTAGGGTGGGGGATGCATATAGAAAAGGAAATGTGTCATGTTCATGGAGAAGGTGGCCATCTATAGATGAAGGTGTGGCTACGGGGAAAAAGGGGAGGTTGGAGAAGTGAAGGTGATGATATTGCAGGGACATTTGAGTTTGTGAGCATGTCCAGTGGTCCCTTGACTCATTATAGATATGACAAGGAAGGATTAGAAAGAGGGTTTCAGATCAAGTTAGATACTATCAAAAATCCTGATGGACTGCATTATAAATTCGAAAGGGTTTCTATGCATTAGACATACTTAGTCTGGATGTAAAGGTTTACCATACTTCATGGCTGAAGGGCCACCAGAATGTAGAACTGGATTTCTGCCCAGCACTGCTGCCTGGGCACATTATCTTCAGGTGTCAGAGGATTTCCTGGGATTGAGTCTTCTGTCCCTGACATTCTGTTTTTCATACTAAAGTCAGGCAGATCTGTTTGCTGAGCATTTGATTCAGGTATCAGCTTGAATGGGTCTATTTCAATCAGCATAAACTGTACACTTGCCTCCATTATACATGGTTGTCTCAGACATCATTTAGGGGCCCTTAGGGAAGTGCCCACACATTTTAAAGGTAGCTGTAACCCCTAATACTACTTGTTCCCACGTAGAGTAATTGGCCTAGGCTGAGATCAACTTCTAGAAGAATCACAGGGCAGAGGCCACCAGAGCTTAGATCTGCTTCTGAAAGAATGTTCTTTCCTCCAATAATGTATCATCAAAGCTAATGAAGAACCAGAGTAGGTAAGGTTTAGAGCTGAAAGGATGAGATTTTCAATGACTGTGAGGTCACAGTCATGTCTAGGTGCCAAGGAAACCCTTTGTTCCATGTAAAGAATTCCAAAGTATAGTCAAGTTCAGTTCAGGTCAGTTCAATTCAGTTCAGTCTCTCAGTCGTGTCCGACTCTTTGAGACCCCATGAATCTCAGCTAGTGGTTCTCAAATTTAAGCAAGTATCAGATTTATCTGAAGGGCTTATTAAACACACATTGCTGGACTTGCCCACCAGAGTTTCTGATTAAGTAGGTCTGAGATGGAGCCTGAAATTGCAAATTTGTAATAGGTTCTGCAATGATGGTGCTAGTGTGGAAAATACACTTGGAGAACCACTGGCCTGGAGACATGAGAGGTAGATCACCAGAAAACCCTAGAAATCTCATAGCTACAAAAATCTTGGAACAAACTGGTATTCTTGATTCTGTAGAACATGTTAAAATAGTCACTTTTTCAGAAATCATTGACTCATCTATTTTAGACAAAATAGGATGACCCAGCTGTAACACTGAACCAAGTATTCATTAAAATTCATGTGCATAAAGAAACCTTCCATTCCAGAAAGTCATAGAGTATCCCCTTTATGACTCATTGGAAGGCAGGGATGCTGGACCAGCTGAATAGTTGTCACCAAATACGCGAGTTGGTTGAGGTGTTTCTGCAAAGCTGTCATCACTTATTCTTTCTGCTTTGCCCAAAGCTGTAGATTGCATGAAAGTCTTACTTCTTCATGCTCATCAAAATATTATAGAGTTGGTCTATAACCAGCTCTCTAGATTAGTATTAATGAGAGTAATTGTCTCAGATGATATTGCAATCCTAAGCATTAGTAATCCTAACAGGACCCCACTGCACTAGTGGGAGTTGGTCTGAGACACCACAATTAGTGTCTTTGAACTTGCAGAAATCCTTGGCTTTGAGCAATGAAAGTAAATATGTCTGCTTTGCTGGAACCAGGTGCTAGATCCATTGTTTAGTCACACATTGGAACTAACTACACAAAGGTAATGATCCGCTGGCTCAGACAGTAAAGGATCTGCCAGCAATGCAAGAGACCCGGGTTCAGTCCCTGGGTTGGGAAGATACTCTAGAGAAGGGAATGGCTACCCACTCCAGTATTCTTGCCTGGAGAATCCTGTGGATAAAGGAGTCTGGTGGGCTATGGCCCACAGGGTCGTAGAGTCAGACATGACTGAGTGACTAACAGTTTCACACAAGGGTAGTTCCCCTGCTTCTCCATTTGTTGCCAACTTCAGACGGTAAAGCGTCTGTCTACAATGTGGGAGACACGGGTTTGATCCCTGGGTCGAGAAGATCCCTTGGAGAAGGAAATAGCAATCCATTCCAGTACTATTGCCTGGAAAATCCTATGGACAGAGGACCTTGGTAGGCTACAGTCCATGGGGTCGCTAAGAGTCAGACACAACTGAGTGACTTCACTTTCACTTTTTTTCACTTTAGATAACTTTTAGTGAATGAGGCAGAAGTGAAATGGAGACCTAATGAAGGTATAAGTAGTGCTGGTGGCCAAATTTCCAGGTGAAGAAAAGGATATGAGGTGCAAGGATCTGTAGTTACTAATTTAGCAAATGTTTATGTGTTAAAAACTTTTCTGGGACTGAGGAAACTTCAGCAAAAAAGCCAAGATTCCTGCCGTCAAGTTGCTGACATCTTTAAACTGGAGAGGGTGGAAATAAAGGGGAATTTTCTTAATGGATAAAGGACTCCAAGGGGCTTCCTCAGTGGCTCAGTAGGGAAAGAATCCACCTGCAGTGTAGGAGACACAGGAGATACAGATTTGATCCCCAGGGCGAAGATCCCCTGGAGGAGGGCATGGCAACCCACTTCAGTATTCTTGCCTGGATAACCCCATGGACAGAGGAGCCTGGGAGGCTACAGTCCATGGGGTTGCACGGAGCTGGAAACGGGTGAAGGGACTGAGCACACAGCACACAAGGGACTCCATTTGTTTTTTGACATCTTGATAGGTTTTCCAACCTGCAGCTTCTAACATGGGGTAGGTAACAATGATTTGTTTACATAGTAAAGTCATTTGGTCAAGTTTCAAAGGTTCCTGGATAAGAGCATGATCCATGAAGCTACACGATGTCCTTGATTCTGTTGGACATATCCATCTTCTACTAAATGTAGTAGGGAGCCACTTTTAAAACGACTAAGCGCAAAAATCTTATTTTCTGAAGAGATTCTGGACTCCGAAGAGATATGTGAAGTGGGACGGGGATGGTGGACAGGGCCCAGTAGTGGGTGCGTGGTGCAGGAGCACAAGATGGGGGATGCATATTCTTCAGTATGCAAGATCAGATTCTGAAGTAAAAATCTGGATCGAGGCAGTAGACTGCCCAGTGAAGGTTGTTATATGATGGAAGATGACAAAGATTTATGCATGGGAATAAAATACACCGAGATATGTTCTGGATGATTTCCAGAGACCATAGCTAATATCCAAGGCTAGCTTTTATAAGCTTTTAGTGCATTCTTACTTTGGGCAAGAAAGATCCCTCTAAAGAGGCCAGAATGAAGCAAATATCCTCTGCCACATAAACGAGAAATAAAAGCAAGCAGATGTGAAGTAGCAGACGAGAAAATAGGATTTAATTGCTTACTAAGAAATAGAATGAATGCATCAATATATTTATTGTACAATTAATATATGTGTATTACTCCAGGTTCTCCAGAGAAACAGAACCGACAGGATGTATGTGTATAGAAAGAAATTTATTACAAGAAATTGGCTTACATGACTATGCAGACTGGGAAGTCCCAATATCTGCAGTCAGCAAATTAGACATCTAGGACAGCCACTGGCACAATTGCAGCCCAAGCCTGAGAGCCTGCACCAGGAGAGTTGATGGTGTAAATTCCAGTCCAAAGGCTGACAGGATAGAGATCTGAGAAGAGCTGATGTTTAAGTCCAAAGGCAGGAAGAAATCAATGCCCCAGCTTATGCAGTCAGGCAGCAGGAGTTCCCTCATGCTCCTGGGATGGTCAGTCTTTTTTTCCTACTTAAGCCTTCAACTGATTTGATGAGGCCCATTCACTGTAGGGAAGACAATCTGTTTTACTCAGCCTATTGATTCAAATGTTAATCACATCAAAAACAACCTCAGAGACACACCCAGAAAAATATTTGACCTAATATCTAGGCACCCAGTGACCCAGTCAAGTTGACACATACAATTAATCATCAAAATATTCCAGGACTGTATTAAGTGCTTTACCTCACTTAATGCTCCCAACAATAAAGAATCCAGGAATTCCCTGGGAGTCCAGTGGTTAGGACTCAGCACTTTCACTCCTGAGGCCCAGGTTCAATCCCTGCTTGAGGAAATAAAATCCTACAAGCCTTGTGGTGAGGCCAAAACAAATCCAGTAATTATTCTAGTTTCTGTATTAGTTGGAGTAACACTAGGTACCATAAGAAATAGACTTAAAACTTGAAAGTGATTTAAATACCATAGAAGTTAATTTCTTGCTCATATATCAATACACAGGATTCCTGATCAGCAGGCAGCTCTTCTATCTTGTCGTTCCATCATTCTGTCAGTCCTCACTGTTATTATCTGCATCTAGCCAACAGAAGGGGGGAGGATGGGAAAATAAGGAAATAACCCACTTCTTATAAGCCTTGGCCCAGAAATGCTGCATGTCATTTTTACAAACATTCCTTTGGTGAGAATTAGTCACCTACCCACACTAGGATGTAAGAGCAGCAGAGAAATTGGTCCCTTCCTGGGGAAAACTCCATGCTCTGAACACAGTACTCAAACTTCTGTTCATCTAGCTCTCTGCATAATCTGCTCCTCTAGTGCCAAATATCTGTGCTCACCCTTCTTTTTACCCGTAGGACATGCTTGCTGCTCCCCAGAAAAGTTAAGCCTCCGTACCATCCACTTTCTACAGTCACCTCAACTCCACGATCTCTTGGTGATGCATGTTTCTCTTTACCAGGTCTCATGGTCTTCTTTAGGTCAGGCAGTCTACAGACTGAAAAAGAAAATGTGCCGTGGCAGAGCAGGGGTGAGATCTATGCCATCGAAGCTCTCATTTGGATAAAAAAGAATGGAAATTACACGGCTGTCAGGACTGCTGTTCCACCATTCTCTAGAGCAGGAATAAGCAAACTATAGCCAGTGGGCCAAATCTGAACTACTGCCTGCTTTTGTAAATAAAATATTATGGAAACATAGCCATGCCCAGTCATTTATGTATTGTCTGTGGCTACATTATAATGGTAGAGCTGAATGGTTGTAACAGAGATATTATGCCCTGAAAAGCCTAAATTATTTGCTCTCCGTATTTGTACAGAAAATGTCTGCTGACCGCTGCCCTAGGATCTAACAGTTGTCACCTGAATCACACTGGAAGAAGATGAAAGTGAGTATGGAGAAGGTACAGTACTTCCTAGAGCCTTGCTCTAGGAGCACCATGCAGAAATTGCATTCACAGTCCATCCTCACATGGCCTCATCTAGATGAGTGTGGAATAGAGAAATGTAGTCTGTGGCTTTGGGATTGGAATGAAAACTGACCTTTTCCAGTCCTCTGGCCACTGCTGAGTTTTCCAAATGTGCTGGCATATTGAGTGCAGCACTTTCACAGCATCATCTTTCAGGATTTGAAATAGCTCAACTGGAATGCCATCACCTCCACTAGCTTTGTTTGTAGTGATGCTTTCTAAGGCCTGCTTGACTTCACATTCCAGGATGTCTGGCTCTAGGTGAGTGATCACACCATCGTGATTATCTGGGTCGTGAAGATCTTTTTTGTATAGTTCTTCTGTGTATTCTTGCCACCTCTTCTTAATATCTTCTGCTTCTGTTAGGTCCAGACCATTGCTGTCCTTTATTGAGCCCATCTTTGCATGAAATGTTCCCTTGGTATCTCTAACTTTCTTGCAGAGATCTCTAGTCTTTCCCATTCTGTTCTTTTCCTCTGTTACTTTGCATTGATTGCTGAGGAAAGCTTTTTTTCTCTTCTTGCTATTCTTTGGAACTCTGCATTCAGATGCTTATATCTTTCCTTTTCTCCTTTGCTTTTTGCTTCTCTTCTTTTCACAGCTATTTGTAAGCCCTCCCCAGACAGCCATTTTGCTTTTTGGCATTTCTTTTCCATGGGGTTGGACTTGATCCCTGTCTCCTGTACAATGTCATGAACCTCATTCCATAATTCATCAGGCACTCTATCTATCAGATCTAGTCCCTTAAATTCATTTCTCACTTCTACTGTATAATCATAAGGGATTTGATTTAGGACATATCTGAATGGTCTAGTGGTTTTCCCTACTTTCTTCAATTTAAGTCTGAATTTGGTAATAAGGAGTTCATGATCTGAGCCACAGCCAGTTCCCAGTCTTGTTTTTGCTGGCTGTATAGAGCTTCTCCATCTTTGGCTGTAAAGAATATAATCAATCTGATTTTGGTGTGACCATCGGGTGATGTCCATGTGTAGAGTCTTCTCTTGTGTTGTTGGAAGAGGGTGTTTGCTATGACCAGTGCATTCTCTTGGCAAAACTCTATTAGCCTTTGCCCTGCTTCATTCCATATTCCAAGGCCAAATTTACCTGTTACTCCAGGTGTTTCTTGACTTCCTACTTTTGCATTCCAGTCCCCTATAAGGAAAAGGACATCTTTTTTGGGTGTTAGTTCTAAAAGGTCTTGTAGGTCTTCATAGAACCGTTCAACTTCAGCTTCTTCCATTTTATTGGTTGGGGCATAGACTTGGATTACTGTGATACTGAATGATTTCCTTGGAAGTGAACAGAGATCATTCTGTCATTTTTGAGACTGCATCCAAGTACTCCATTTCAGACTCTTTTGTTGATCATGATGGCTACTCCATTTCTTCTAAGGGATTCCTGCCCACTGTAATAGATACAATGGTCATCTGAGTTAAATTCACCCATTCCAGTCCATTTTAGTTCAAAGAAAGGCAATGCCAAAGAATGCTAAAACTACCACACAATTGCACTCATCTCACACGCTAGTAAAGTAATGCTCAAAATTCTCCAAGCCAGGCTTCAGCAATACATGAACCATGAACTTCCAGATGTTCAAGCTGGTTTTAGAAAAGGCAGAGGAACCAGAGATCAAATTGCCAACATCCGCTGGATCATGGAAAAAGCAAGAGAGTTCCAGGAAAACATCTATTTCTGCTTTCTTGACTATGCCAAAGCCTTTGACTGTGTGGATCACAATAAACTGTGGAAAATTCTGAAAGAGATGGGAATACCAGACCACTTGACCTGCCTCTTGAGAAATCTGTATGCAGGTCAGGAAGCAACAGTTAGAACTGGACATGGAACAACAGACTGGTTCCAAAAAGGAAAAGGAGTATGTCAAGGCTGTGTATTGTCACCCTGCTTATTTAACTTCTATGCAGAGTACATCATGAGAAAGGCTGGGCTGGAAGAAGCACAAGCTGAAATCAAGATTGCCAGGAGAAATATCAATAACCTCAGATATGCAGATGACACCACCCTTATGGCAGACAGTGAAGAGGAACTAAAAAGCCTCTTGAGGAAAGTGAAAGAGGAGAGTGAAAAAGTTGGCTTAAAGCTCAACATTCAGAAAACGAAGATCATGGCATCTGGTCTCATCACTTCATGGGAAATAGATGGGGAAACAGTGGAAACAGTGTCAGGCTTTATTTTGGGGGGCTCCAAAATCACTGCAGATGGTGACTGCAGCCATGAAATTAAAAGACACTTGCTCCTTGGAAGAAAAGTTATGACCAACCTAGATAGCATATTGAAAAGCAGAGATATTATTTTGCCAACAAATGTCTGTCTAGTCAAGGCTATGGTTTTTCCAGTGGTCACGTACGGATGTGAGAGTTGGACTGTGAAGAAAGCTGAGAGCCGAATTGATGCTTTTGAACTGTGGTGTTGGAGAAGACTCTTGAGAGTCCCTTGGACTGCAAGGAGATCCAACCAGTCCATTCTGAAGATCAGTCCTGGGTGTTCATTGGAAGGACTGATATTGAAGCTGAAACTCCAATATTTTGGCCACTTCATGCAAAGAGTTGACTCATTGGAAAAGACTCTGATGCTGGGAGGGATTGGGGGCAGGAAGAAAAGGGGACGACAGAGGATGAGATGGCTGGATGGCATCACTGACTCGATGGACGTGAGTTTGAGTGAACTCCCAGTGTTGGTGATGGACAGGGAGGCCTGGCGTGCTGCAATTCATGGGGTCACAAGGAGTCAGACACGACTGAGCGACTGAACTGAACTGAACTGAGTCTGTGGCTGGACAGCCACTTTCCAACAACTCTGTTATACAAAGGGGAGTACGAATGTTGGTGGAGAGCTGGTCAATCCCACCCTAATGCCCATCCTGTGGATTATTCTAAAATTAAACTTTTAGTAACTTGGGAAGAAGTCCAAAAGAGAGAGGACATATGTATACCTATGGCTGATTCATCTTGATGTATGGCAGAAGCCAACACAATATTGTAAAGCAATTATCCTTCAATTAAAAATAAATTTTTAAAAATGTTAGTAACTTGACTAATGACTTCAAATGTGTTTGGAGGTTTTATAACAAAATATTTAACAATTCAGTCTCTAGAATCAGAAGGACATGGTTTTGAAGAGTAAATGCTCAATAAATGTTATTAAAATATTCTTGCCTTCATGAAACAGTAGCTCTTGCTAGAGGTTAAAATTTACCTCCTAATCAGTAGCTTGGAATTTGTGAAATCCGGGTTTAGAGGTCTTTAAGTTCCCTTCCCATTCTGAAGGAGATCAGCCCTGGGATTTCTTTGGAAGGAATGATGCTAAAGCTGAAACTCCAGTACTTTGGCCACCTGATGCGAAGAGTTGACTTATTGGAAAAGACTCTGATGCTGGGAGGGATTGGGGGCAGGAGGAGAAGGGGATGACAGAGGATTAGATGGCTGGATGGCATCACCAACTCTATGGACATGAGTTTGGGTGAAGTCTGGGAGTTGGTGATGGACAGGGAGGCCTGGCGTGCTGCAATTCATGGGGTTGCAAAGAGTCGGACACGACTGAGTGACTGAACTGAACTGAAGTTCCCTTCTAATTCAGGAATGCTTTCATTCCACATATTTTGCTGGAGCTGTACCCTGTACCTGAGACTGTGTGAGGTGGTGGAGAGACAGAGATTAACAGGACAATGCTCCGGCTCTTGAGATGTTTACAATCTAAAGAGGAAAACTGACATGGTATCCGTGCCTTTTCTTAATACCTGGGGGTAGGAACACTGAACTGGAAAGATGCATAGAGTTAAGAGCCATGGTGATTCCTGCCTGTCTGACAGCGTTCAGGGTGAACTCCTAAGCATCTAGGCCCTGCTGGCTCTGCTGTGCTTAGGTCCTGCTGGACTTACCTGTCAAATTCTCCCATCAGTTGGGTCTTTCCTTTGGAATATACCCTTTGTCTTTAGTTCTTGACTTCCTCTTTGTTTATGGTCTTTGTCCTTGGAATCTTTCACTCTAAGTTTATTTTCCATTCCTGTATCACCCCAACCTTATTCCTTTGTTTTTAAATTTAAAAGTGATTGACAATTGACACTTTCTTCTAGAAAGTTTGTGAAAACCCCCAATCTTTTTTATTTCAGAAAAACTAGTCTTTGGAACCCTGAGAGAGCCACGGATATGGTTTGTGGAATCTCAGTTTTTGGCAAACGTTGTTTATGTTTTTATTCCACTGATAAATTTAAAAATTAATGAAAGCATATTCTGACATCAAAATGTTGACATTCTAACTGACCAGTTCCTTGTAAACCAAGTGCCTGAGCTTGTATTTGTATTTATGATTGTGTTTGCATCAGATGGCATCATGGAGTGCTGCCTGACTGAAGGTTTCAATGTTATAACAGTAGAAGAAAGTGGCGAGAGCATTGGGTTATGTGAAATATGAGTGTGGATATAGGAGATCAAAAGAAGAAAATAACCTGTCCTGTAGCATCTGGTGTCATGTTTATTTTATAAGTGGATATACTGTTTGGTTACTAATCCGGAAAACTCATTAACAATAAATATGTCATGAAGTGTTCATTATTTCAATAACTGGATTAAGTACCCATGCAGAGATCCATGTTTAATGCCACAATGTTAAAATTATCTTGAACAATTTACAGAACTGACACTCATGACGATTGTTCTAAGACCATTGTTCACTGGAAGAGTTTTGATTCTACAGGAAGATTGTTTATTCTGAATTAGGAAACAAAATCATACTTAGAGGAAAGTGTATTTTACCTTGCATTAGTATGTTTGAAGTCAAAATATGAAAGTCAATTATATATAAAACCTGACCTGAGGCTGCAACCTTGAATATTAAAGCCTACATTAGCAATGTAGTTGCAGAAACACAACCTCATATATCATATTAAATTAGTGCTGTTAATTTGAATTTTAATGATTTTACAGTTTTGTTAGTATGTAATTTGCAAACTTGCTTTTGTTTTTAGTTGGATAAAAGGTATGAGCACGTATTTCTTTTATATTCACATAAAATATGTGCATATTTTTTACATTATGATAAAATAGTGTAAGGCAGCATGGGGAGGGGTGTATCTGCAGGCATGCCTTTCCATTTAAATTGAGAATACACATTATTCCAGTTTAGTAAACTGCATTAAACAGCCAACACACTTAGGACCTCAGGAATTCCAGTCTTTGAATCAGCACAGACTGTGAATGAAGGTTTTAATGTAGTTGAGGAAAAATGGGCAGAATAAGGACAGTATTAAGAATATTCATTGGAAGGACTGATGCTGAAGATGACTTAGTGGAAAAGACCCTGATGCTGGGAAAGAATGAGGACAGGAGGAGAAGGGGATGGCAGGGGATGAGATGGTTGGATGGCATCATCAACTCAACGGACCTGAGTCTGAGCAAACTCCAGGAGAAAGTGAAGGACAGGGAAGCCTGGCATGCTGCAGTCCATGGGGTTGCAATGAGCCAGACATGACTGAGTGACTGAACAACAATAGAATAATATTCCACTTAAACAAATGTCTAATTGATGTTATTACTTTTTTGTAAGATTAAATTTGTTCTTATAAAATATTGGTGGTAACACATGGTTGGCTTATTTAATGCTTTACTTAACAAAATGTTACTATAAAATTGTATCAGTTCAGGATATTTCCTGCTTGTCTTGGTCCTCTGCAGCCCACTGTAATCTCTGATCCTCTGTCTCCAGTGTTCTGACCCTGGGACCACTCACTCAGTTCAGAGCTTTTGACCTTAGATGGCTGCCTCAACCACACAGGAGCTTGTAAACCAGTGATTACAAGATAGTGGATTCCCTTGTAACTGAGACAGGTAGTTGGTCAGTTAAGAGAAACAAATAAATTAAAACAGGTTACTTAAAGTATGATACACACGTAGTGATTTTTTTCTCACTTAATACAAATAATGTATGTTAATTCACCAGTATTTGAGATTTTTTCTTGTTTTCAACTGAAGCATAGCTGGTTTGCAATGTTGTGCTAGTTTCTGGTGTATAGCAAAAAGATTCAGTTATATATCTATATATCTATATATACTTTTCCATGAATATATGAATCTTTACGTGCTAGTAATGTTCAAAATTCACCAAGCCACACTTCAGCAATATGTGAACCGTGAGCTTCCAGATGTTCAAGCTGGTTTCAGAAAAGGCAGAGGAACCAGAGATCAAACTGCCAACATCCATTGGATCGTTGAAAAAGCAAGAGATTTCCAGAAAAACATCTATTTCTGCTTTATTGACTATGCCAAAGCCTTTGACTGTGTGGGTCACAATAAACTGTGGAAAATTCTGAAAGAGATGGGAATAACAGACCACCCGACCTGCCTCTTGAGAAATCTGTATGCAGGTCAGGAAGCAACAGTTAGAACTGGACATGGAACAACAGACTGGTTCCAAATAGGAAAAGGAGTACGTCAAGGCTGTGTATTGTCACCCTGCTTACTTAACTTATATGCAGAGTACATCATGAGAAACACTGGGCTGGAAGAAGCACAAGCTGGAATCAAGATTGCTGGGAGAAATAGCAATAACCTCAGATATGCAGATGATACCACCCTTATGGCAGAAAGTGAAGAGGAACTAAAGAGTCTCTTGATGAAAGTGAAAGAAGAGAATGAAAAAGTTGGCTTAAAGTTCAACATTCAGACAACTAAGATCATGGCATTCGGTCCCATGGGAAATAGATGGGGAAACAGTGGCTGATTTAATTTTGGGGGACTCCAAAATCACTGCAGATGGTGACTGCAGCCATGAAATTAAAAGACACTTACTCCTTGGAAGGAAAGATATGACCAACCTAGATAGCATATTCAAAAGCAGAGACATTATATTGCCAACAAATGTCCGTCTAGTCAAGGCTATGGTTTTTCCAGTAGTCATGTATGGATGTGATAGTTGGACTATAAAGAAAGCTGAGCACAGAAGAATTGATACTTTTGAACTGTGTTGTTGCAGAAGACTCTTGAGAGTCCCTTGGACTGCAAGGAGATCCAACCAGTTCAGTTCAGTCACTCAGTCGTGTCCGACTCTTTGTGACCCCATGAATCGCAGCATGCCAGGCCTCCCTGTCCATCACCAACTCCCGGAGTTCACTCAGACTCACGTCCATCGAGTCAGTGATGCCATCCAGCCATCTCATCCTCTGTCGTCCCCTTCTCCTCCTGCCCCCAATCCCTCCCAGCATCAGAGTCTTTTCCAATGAGTTAACTCTTCGCATGATGTGGCCAAAGTACTGGAGTTTCAGCTTCAGCATCATTCCCTCAAAAGAAATCCCAGGACTGATCTCCTTCAGAATGGACTGGTTGGATCTCCTTGCAGTCCAAGGGACTCTCAAAAGTCTTCTCCAACACCACATTCAAAAGCATTCTTCGGCGCTCTGCCTTCTTCACAGTCCAACTCGCACATCCATACGTGACCACTGGAAAAACCATAGCCTTGACTAGACGGACCTTAGTCGGCAAAGTAATGTCTCTGCTTTTGAATATACTATCTAGGTTGGTCATAACTTTTCTTCCAAGGAGTAAGCATCTTTTAATTTCATGGCTGCAGTCACCGTCTGCAGTGATTTTGGAGCCCCCCAAAAATTAAGTCTGACGCTGTTTCCACTGTTTCCCCATCTATTTCCCATGAAGTGATGGGACTGGATGCCATGATCTTCGTTTTCTGAATGTTGAGCTTTAAGCCAACTTTTTCACTCTCTTCTTTCACTTTCATCAAGAGGCTTTTTAGTTCCTCTTCACTGTCTGCCATAAGGGTGGTATCATCTGCATATCTGAGGTTATTGATATTTCTCCCAGCAATCTTGATTCCAGCTTTTGTTTCTTCCAGTCCAGCGTTTCTCATGATGTACTCTGCATAGAAGTTAAATAAGCAGGGTGACAATACACAGCCTTGACATACTCCTTTTCCTTTTTGGAACCAGTCTGTTGTTCCATGTCCAGTTCTAACTGTTGCTTCCTGACCTGCATACAGATTTCTCAAGAGGCAGGTCAGGTGATCTGGTATTCCCATCTCTTTCAGAATTTTCCACAGTTTATTGTGATCCACATAGTCAAAGGATTTGGCATAGTCAAGAAAGCAGAAATAGATGTTTTTCTGGAGCTCTCTTGCTTTTTCCATGATCCAGGGGATGTTGGCAATTTGATCTCTGGTTCCTCTGCCTTTTCTAAAACCAGCTTGAACATCTGGAAGTTCACGGTTCACATATTGCTGAAGCCTGGCTTGGAGAATTTTGAGCATTACTTTACTAGCATGAGATCCAACCAGTTCACCCTAAAGGAGATCAGTCTTGGGTGTTCATTGGAAGGACTGATGTTGAAGCTGAAATCCAATACTTTGGTCACCTGATACGAAGAGCTGACTCATTTGAAAAGACCCTGATGCTGGGAAAGATTGAGGGCAGGAGGAGAAGGGGACAACAGAGGATGAGATGGTTGGATGGCATCATCAACTCAATGGACATGGGTTTGGGTAAACTCTGGCAGTTGGTGATGGACAGAGAGGCCTGGTGTGCTGCAGTTCATGGGGTCCCAAAGAGTCAGACACGACAGGGTGACTGAATTGAATTGAACAAGATATTGAAAACAGTTTCCTGTGCTATACAGTAGAATCTTGTTATTTATCTATTCTAAATATAATAGTGTGTATATATTAATCCTATGCTCCTAATTCCCTCTCTTCCCTCTTTTCCCTTCGGCAACCATATTTTATTTTTATATCTGTGAATCTATTTCTGTTTTGTAATGAGTTTTCTTGTGTCATTTTTTTCTTTTTTAAAACTGAAGTACAGTTGATTCACAATGTTGTGTTAGTTTCAGGTGTACAGCAAGAACTAAAGAGCCTCTTGATGAAAGTGAAAGAGGAGAGTGAAAAAGTTGGCTTAAAACTCAACATTCAGAAAACTAAGATCATGGCATCTTAGTATATATAACATATATATGTTAACATATATACATACATAAAATATATCTTAACATATGTATACATAACATATATCTCAACATATATGTGTGTGTATATATATATATATATATTTATATTCTTTTCCATGTTCTTTTCCCCTGTAGTTATTACAAAACATTGAGCGAAGTTCTCTGGTTCTCTGTGCTATATAGTAGCTCATTGTTGGTTATCTATTTTATATATAGTGTATTATATTTTAGACTCCACATATAAGTGATATGATATTTGTCTTTCTCTGCTGACTTCATTTAGTATGATAATCTGTTCAGTTCAGTTCAGTTCAGTCACTCAGTCATGTCCAACTCTTTGCGACCCCATGAATTGCAGCACGCCAGGTCTCCCTGTCCATCAGCAACTCCCGGAGTTCACTCAAACTCATGTCCATCAAGTTGGTGTTGTCATCCAGCCATCTCATCCTCTCCATCCATATCACCAATATTTTGATATGGAGTCCTCAAAAGTATGGTCCCATCACTTAGTGTATAAATATATCCGGTTTCAAATTCTTTAAAGTGGAGCAGGAATTTAAAGGTATTTTCCATTAAGCTGAGTGCAAAATAATGTCTGATTCCCTTACCCAGTTTTTAAAAAATAATGATGTCATGTCTATTTCAACAGGGTCTTTTCAGTGGCTTGGCTTTACTAATAGTTTCTAAATCTTCCATTTTTCCCCCTTAGAAATGACCCTTTTGTTGCCTATATTTTATTAACATCAGTTCAGTTCAGTTGCTTAGTCATGTCTGACTCTTTGCAATGTCATGAATTGCAGCAAGCCAGGCCTCCCTGTCCATCACCAACTCCCAGAGTTCACCCAAACTCATGTCCATCGAGTCAGTGATGCCATCCAGCCATCTCATCCTCTGTCATCCCCTTCTCCTCCTGCCCCCAATCCCTCCCAGCATCAGAGCCTTTTCCAATGAGTCAACTCTTCCCATGAGGTGGCCAAAGTACTGGAGTTTCAGCTTTAGCATCAGTCCTTCCAATGAATACCCAGGACTGATCTCCTTTAGGATGGACTGGTTGGATCTCCTTGCAGTCCAAGGGACTCTCAAGAGTCTTCTCCAACACCACAGTTCAAAAACATCAATTCTTTGGCACTCAGCTTTCTTCACAGTCCAACTCTCACATCCATACATGACTACTGGAAAAACTATAGCCTTGACTAGACGGACCTTTGCTGGCAAAGTAATGTCTCTGCTTTTGAATATACTATCTAGGTTGGTCATAACTTTTCTTCCAAGGAGTAAGCGTCTTTTAATTTCATGGCTGCAATCACCATCTGCAGTGATTTTGGACCCCCCCAAAATAAAGTCTGACACTGTTTCCACTGTTTCCCCATCTATTTCCCAAGAAGTAATGGTTACCCTATAGTTAAAATATATTATTGAGATAACAAGTACAGTTTGACTTGCTAGCCTAAAACAAACAAGCAAAAAAACCAGCAAGTTATTTTTACCAGCGAAACAGGTTTATTAAAAAATAGTAGTTTTGGAATTGTAACTGGAGACATGCAACTATGGTGAACCACAAGCAAGTCTAGGCAAAACTACTAAAGAGAGGAGAATTTTTTATAAAGGAGAAGAATAAGTTGCGAGGGGCTATGATAAAGAAAATGTCCATTGCAGGAAACTGGAAGTTTGAAGTATAATGGCTTTTCATTGGCTGAGTTGCGGTAGTTGTCTCATTGGCTGAGCTGTTGCCAGGTGAGGAGAAATTTTTTTTCTTCCTCCAGCTTGGTCCTCCAGAACATGCAAAGTATGTCTCCTCCTGTTGGGATCTGTATTAATGTTGAGTGATCCCCCTTCTAGCCTCCCAACTCCATTTTAGTGAAGTTTCCTTTTATTAATTTTCACAGATTAAGGGGCTTTGGGAATTAACCCAACTGATTTTTGGTAAGCAAATAGCTCAACTGATGTGAATATTGTGAAGGCAAATTGAAGAGTAGAATCTTGTAAGCAGTAAGTGTCATAAGCATCAGTCAGCATGTTTCACAGACAGAACAGAGAGCATCATGTACCATTTAACCTGGTTAAATGGAAGTCAGTTTTTTTTTTAAGCTTCTGTTTTATAATACATAGTGTAAAAAAGATTTAAGTACAAAATGTTGTGGAGGCCCACAGAAGGGAGCTACCAAGTACCTATGATTCTAGATCTTTTCAACCCCTTATAAAATCCCAGAAAACAAAAACAACTTTTAACAATTTTATTTCAATATCTTCACTAATTCGAATATCAGTGAATTATTCTAACACAAAAAGTTAATCTGGATTTACCTATTTTTTCTTAAATTGGGGGGGGGCACTGTGTACTATATAGTTTTGAAAGATCAATAATTAATACATCAATTGTTGTTTTAAGTTATCTGATGTCCTGTGTAGTGAAGAGTTAGAATTCCCAATAAAGATTTTTCATCTTGGCAGAAAGGGCAAATTCTGTGCTCAAACCACACAGGTCTCATCAATGTTTTATCTTCTGGAGTATTCAGGTACCTCTTCTCCCTTATCTGTCTCTGGCACTGATCGAGTCTCTTCACCTCAGTCTTCCCTCCTGGATCCAATTTTTATTGGTCTCTCCTTTATCAGAAGTCCTAGAGCCCTGTACCATTTAATGACAACCTTCTTGGATCATTCACTGCCCATCCCATGTGTTTATGCCTTTTCTTTTTACAGCTGACTGCAGGTCTCTTGGCAGAGGATCAAATCTCCCAAGTCTTTTTTTCTGTTCATGGCACCTTTACATCACAGGTACAAATAATTGCTTGTTGAGTGGAATGGAAACAACCAGCAGGCTGCTAAAAGAAGACTGCAGGTATATTTCATAAAGTGACTAGACTTCTCTGAGGAATTATCAAATATTTATTTGGTAGCAAATGCTGTGAAGGATAGGTCAGAAGCACAGGTAACAACTGGCATGTGATGGGGGGGGGGGGGGTGAGGGCCAGTCTTGTAAGACTGAACACTTGACCTGTGGAATCTGATGTTCTGTCACAGTAGATGATGTTAGAACTGAAATGAGTTCTGAGACACTCAGTTGGTGTGTGAAAATTGCTTGGTGTCATGTGGGAGACCCCCACTTTCACCCTACACATGCTTGATTGATAGCAGAACTTAATCTCTCTTTCCCATCTGGTCATCTAGCTCAGAGTCTTTGTAATTTTACTTCCTCTGAGGTTGTTTAAGACCATTACTCCTCCCACTCCAACACACCCAAGCACACGTCATGCTTTCCTCTCTTTCCCTGTCCAAGAAACTCTCATCAGAAATGTTCAGAGACAGTATCATCTGCCTCTCACTCCTCTCTGTTTTCTGTTTTATCGTTGTTGCAGGTTGGATATTGAAACTGACACTTTGTGCAGGATGTTTATTAGGTGTGTCCTTTAGGGTTCCATACTTGTGACAAGGAGGGAGAGAGGTGGGATTTGACTCAAAAGTGAAGACAAGCTTCTTTGTAACCTGACAGCCTTGCCGTGTGCCGCGGGGAAACTCTGGATTTAAAATGGCTGGTCAAAGGGGTCCTGCATTGAGACAAAAGGACCAGACCCCTGTACTCCTGCCTTTATCCACCCTTCGAGGTAGACTGTCTCACAAAGGTTGTGACCTTGAGTAAAGTAGTTCGCCGCCGCTGGGCAATTCCTGAAGGAGCTGACAGCTGAAGGCTCTCAACTCATAGCACTTCCAGCTGCAGGAGCCACAAGTCCTGCCTTGGAGGGAGATCCAAGGCATATCCCAGTTCCATCACAATGGTTAACAGTTAAATGCTATGTCCTTAGGAACTTCTCTTTCTCAAAGGTCTTTTTTTTTTTTATTTTGGAGTATAGTTGACTTCTAACATTGTGCTCATTTCAGGTGTACAGCAAAATGATTGAGTTATACATATATTCATTCTTTTTCAGATTCTTTTCTCATATAGGTTATTACAGAATATTGAGTAGAGTTCTCTGTGCTGTACAGTAAGTCCTTGTTGGTTCAGTTCAGTTCAGTTCAGTCACTCAGTTGTGTCTGACTCTGCGATCCCATGGATTGCAGCACGCCAGGCTTCCTTGTCCATCACCAGCTTCTGGAGCTGTTCAAACTCATGTCCATCGAGTTGGTGATGCCATCCAACCATCTTATCCTCTGTTGTCCCTTTCTCCTCCTATTCTAAGTCTTTCCCATTGGTTATCTGTCTTATATATAATAGTGTGTGTATGTTAATTCCAAGCGCATAGCCCTCCTTCCCACAGTTCCCTTTTGCTAAGCATAAGTTTGTTTTCGATATCTGTAAGTCTGTTTCTGTTTTGTAAATAAGTTCATTGTATCATTTATTTAAATTAAATTTCACATATCAAAGGTCTTTTTTTTAGTTAAAAAAAGAAAAATTAAGCATTTGTAAATCCTTTTTCTTCATATCCATGCCATAAATTTTTTTTTTTTATCAAGGCAGTATGAACATCTCTTCATGACTGGAAGAAAGATCCATATAAGGATGTGCTTAAAAAGGCAAAACTTTACCAGAGATCAGCATTTCAAGACAGGGTAGAGAAACATTCTCTTTTCTAGCCAACATAATTTAATTTGAACCCAAATTTCTTTTGTTTTGTTTATTTGCTAGTTTGCTATTCCTAAGGCCCTGCTTTGGCTTTAATTTTCATTCTAAACTATGAACGAGTCCAGTGTTTTGTAAATTTGTCCTGCAATCTATGACAGAGCTGAGAGTCATGTTAAAAGGGTCTCCATCTTAGATAAACATTCAATCTCCCCAAATAAGAACTTCAAATCTTCTATTTGAGAGAGTCACCTAACCCCAGTGCCAGATCTGACCTGATTTGTGAGCAGACTCAATGTAGGTTGCAATTCCAGATGTCTTGCTCAGTAGCAAAAAGAAGATATCATCCAGTTGAATTACATTTTAATATTTTCTATTCATACTGAATACTTTGGGTTTAATAGCAGAGCATAAAAGTCCAACTCAGCTGAAATATGAACTACCATTTGTTATTATCAATACTGTGTATCATCATTACCGGCCTCATATTTCAAGAGGACAGCTGGTACTTGCAAGGTCAATGGCAATTTTATATAAAAACCCCAAATGAAAGGACTACAGAGATCAAAGATTTGAGACAATCATACACAGAAAATCTGCCATATGCTAACTCATCCATTCCAAAAATTGGGTTTTTATTTTTGGTATCTATGGTAGAGAGATCAGAGGGAATTGAAAAGCAGGATTTATTAAAAAGCTATCAATCAAAGACTGTACTCTCCAACATAAGTCGAACATTCCATAAGAAAAGTTGCTAGGGAGAAATATACCCAGATAATTGTTGCTACTGAATGTCCCACTCCCTGTTGGTAAATGCATTTTGAGAAAACTTGATGCTAATATAGAACGATTCAATTATACAGCAGGATAGTAATGGTCTCACAGACTGATGAAAACAAATCAAAATCAGCTCAGTGGTACCAAGGAATAGATGTAGGCATGCTGTGGTTGGCTTTCAATGACCTTGGTGTATTCACGTTAATGGAAGAGGGATACCAGACTTTCAAAGCTTTTTGATTTTTCAGAACTAAACAGCAATCAAAGTTATCATAGCCGTGACTGAAAAATCTCACTTTTTCTTGCTTTAGGGGAATAATGGAGTTATTATGAGAAATTATCCAAATCCAAGATATTCAGCCCAAATGATGCCAGCATGTATTTCAGAGATCTCAATTCTGTGCTTGAATGGAGTCAAACGACACAGGCATTTGGCGGCAGCAGGAGGAGACACAGGATGCTCCCAATTATTTCAGCTTTCCATGTGGCTCACCCCACACATTTACCTTCATTTTGAAGTCATCAGTTGAAGCCATTTAGAGAACATTGTGGAAGGGAAAGAGTGACTAGGCTAGAAAAATGGAGAACATTGCCAGGACCTAGGAAAACAATGTAATAAGTGAAGGTTTATTTTAATTTCTCTACTGGACATTTTCTTGCCGTGATAATATTTGATCCCTCCTTTCAGGCTTCATGAGTATTTGTGCTCATTCTTTGGACCTCCCCTCCATTTTCTTATCAAACTCTATGTTCTGGTTTACTAGGAACTTGGAAAGACACGCATATGCAAATGTGTGTTTTCTGGATGAAAAATGTCTGTTTTATGGATGTTTTATTTTACTCAAAACATTAAATAAAAGGGATGAAAATTGAGTTATTTCCAACGTATGTCAGAGATTCAGCAGTCCCAACACAGCTGAGTCTGCTCCAGATTACAGCTACTTTATTATTGAGATTATGATCACCTTGAAGTGGAGTGAAGTGAAAGTCACTAAGTCATGTCCGACTCTTTGCGACCCATAGACTATACAATCTATGGAATTGTCCAGGCCAGAATACTGGAGTGGGTAGCTGTTCCCTTCTCCAGGGGATCTTCCCCCACATAATCACACCTAGGATATGGGAGTGCAATAGAAGGTGACAGTCAAGTGTTCTCCTACTTATTATGCATTAATGGGCACAAAGGCTCAGTTACTGCAGGTAACTCCTTCCACCCTCACATTTTTTCCCTGCAGCTCCTTTTGACACCCTCATTTCAAATTTTCTTAAATTATACTCAGATGCCCTGTTTCAGCATCCAGTTCAACCCCAGTCCCATCATGTACATCACACATTCCCAACAATGGGATAAACATTTACTGATTCTCCAGGAACTGTAAGATACATTGCATGATCATTGTTTGCTACAGCCCACCTATTCATCCCCCTCCACTGCTGATGGCAACACCAGAAATCAGTTCTTCCTTGTTTCTCTCCATGTATTTTCATGGAAAATAGTCTATAACGGGCAATTTGAAATTAAACGTAAATTCAATACAGAGTTACCTCTCTAACACATCTTTGCATTTTAAAAAAACTATTTTATATTGGAGAATAGCCAAAAACAATGTTGTGATCATTTCAGGTGCACAGTAAAGTGGTCCAGCCATTCACATGCGTGTATTCATTCTTCCCAAAACTCCTCTCCCATCCAGGCTGCCTTATGACATTAAGCAGAGTTCCCTGTGTTATACAGTATGCCCTTGTTGATTATGCATTTAAAATACAGCAGTGTATACATGTCAATCACAAGCTTCCTAACTATCCCTTTTCTCTACCCTTCCCTCCTGCGAGTCTATTTTTTTTTTAATTTTTATTTTTACTTTATTTTACTTTACAATACTGTATTGATTTTGCCATACATTGACTTACAATGGAATATCATCCAGACATTAAGAAGAATCAATGCCATTAGCAGTAACATGATGGGCCTAGAGATTGTCATACTGAGTAAAGTAAGTCAGACAGAGAGAGAAATATCATATGACATCCTTTATAAGTGAAATCTAAAAAGAAATAATACAAATGAACTTAAATATTTATAAAACATCTTTGCATTTTAAAAGTAAAAGCTTTGTTTCTTTTTATGGAGTTGCATATACCCACAAGCCGAAGAGTGAAGTAGGTGTGTCTATGCACAGGGCAGTGTGTGGAGGGGGAAACAGGGTGCAGATGGATGACTTTCCTAAGCCTATGTAAGTCTTGGGGTTGGCCCAACTTACCCCAGACTCAGAACAGGCACCTGTGAATGAGTTACAATGCACTTGTATATTTATTGACAGCAAAAAAATGATGCCTTTTGCTGTTTTTCTCATTGGCAGTAATCACTGTTTAACATACTACATATATTTTATCTATTCACCTACTTTTTTTCCCTGTCCCTACTGGAACATATTACCATTGCCTAGACTAGTGCCTTATATATGTTAGATACTTAATTTAAACTTTTGAATAAATTATTTATATGAATACTACATTTTTGTATATACGTTTATCAGTTACATGTGTTGTCATTTTTTTCCTACTGTGTGCTCATCTTTTCACTGTTTCTATGGTGGTTGTGGTTAATAAAAGTTCTTAATTTTAATATGCAGTTAACTCTTGGACAACATGGGTTTGAACTGTATGGGTCCACTTACACAGAGATGTTTTTCAATAAATATGTACTATGCGACTTCCTTGGCAGTCCAGTGGTTAAGACTCTGTACTTCCGCTGCAGGAGCTGCAGGTTCTGTCCCTGCCTGTAAGATCCTACATGCCACAGGGCATGGCCAAAAAGGAAAACATGTACTGCAGTACTACATGACCTCTGTTTGCTTGAATGCTTCCTCCTTGGATGGAGGAAATCTAGGTATAGAGAGCTGACTATAAAATTATATGTGGATTTTTTACTGCATGGGGAGCTGGTATCCCTAAACTCTTAGCTGTTCAAAGGTCAACAGTGTTGCATTTAATTATTTTCCTTTAGGATTATTAATAATTGTTTATAGTTAGATGATTCCTTCCCTATTTCAAATCTATGAAGATATTCTATGTTAACATTTTGGGGTTTTCCTGGTGGCTCAGTGGGTGAAGAATCCTCCTGCAATGCAAGAGACACAGGTGACATGGGTTCAATCCCTGGATTGGGAAGATCCCCTGGAGGAGGGCATGGCAACCCACTCCAATATTCTTGCCTAAAGAATCCCACGGACAGAAGAACCTGGCGGGCTACAGTCCATGGGGTCACAGAGTTGCACACAACTGAAGCAACCGAGCAGCAGCAACATGTTGACATTTTAAAGCATTATTGGGTTTCTCCTTCAACTACAGGTCTTAAATTTTGCATATGATGTGAAGTAAAGGATTACTTTTCTTAGCAATTGTTTAGCTTCATGATTGAATATTGCAATATTCTCAGTGATTGGCAGTGCTTCTTACTGTATATCAAGCATACATATATACTTGCAGCTATTTAAAAATTTTTAATTATAGTGTATTTATGATGTGATAATTTCTGCTGTACAGCAAAGTGACTTAGTTATACATAATGTATTATTTTTTATATTCTTTTCTATTATATTTTATCATAGGATATTAGATATAGTTCCTGGTGCTATACAGCAGGACCTTGCTGTTTATCCATCCTATATATAATCGTTATCATCTTCTATATATTTGCAGCTATTTTTATACTTACAGCTTTTTGGGGGCTCTATTTGTCCTATTGGTCTAAGTATCTTTCCCACCCTTTTACATTAAGTATTGCTATCTGATAGAGTAAGTCCTCCTACTTAATTTTTCTTTTTCAAGAGGTCATGATACTTTTAGCTCTTTGTATTTTCATATAAATATAATCATAGTTTATATTAATACAGCCCCCCTCCACTGCCACAGACATCTACTGAGATTTTACTAGAATTACATTGAGTCTGTAAATCAATTAAGGGAGGTTTGAAATCTTAATAATATTGAGTCCTTTCAGGAAATGGATTCAAATTGCGTTTTCAAACAGGTAGATAATGAATAGAAGAGATGGGAGGATAAATGAATGGGATGGACATATAAACAAATGGATGAATTAACAGATATATGAGTTCTTTACTAAAGTTACTTAATATCCAATGTAACTGACCACAAACGAGTCACTTTATTAGTTCCCTAAATAATAGATGAGATGATTGCCAGTACCATTCTAATCCTAAGTTGATTCCCTGGTAAGATGATATGGCCTTAGGTTTTATACTTCAAGTCTGGGGCCTTGATGGTAAAGACCTTCATTACCACATGGGATAGAAGCAGTGATAGTGAGCATCTCTGTGACTCACTTAAGATCTACTATCTTAAACTCTTTATCATTTTCATCACAATTTGTAATGTAATAATATTTTTTCAGAAAATCAATTGTGGCTCTGTTGATTCTTTCTCCTATATGTTTATTTTCATTATCATAAATTTTTGCTCTTTATTCTACTTCTGTTTTCTTTTTCCTTTGGGATTATTTTGGTCTTTTTAAAAATCTCTTTCAGAGAAGACAATGGCAACCCACTCCAGTACTCTTGCCTGGAAAATCCCATGGATGGAGGAGCTTGTTAGGCTGTAGTCCATGGGGTCGCGAAGAGTTGGACACGACTGAGCGACTTCCCTTTCACTTTCATGCACTGGAGAAGGAAATGGCAACCCACTCCAGTGTTCTTGCCTGGAGAATCCCAGGGACAGGGGAGCCTGATGGGCTGCCGTCTATGGGGTCGCACAGAGTCGGACACGACTGAAGCGACTTAGCAGCAGCAGCAGTAAAATCTCTTTAGATGTGTGCTTAGCTCATTATCAGCCTGTTTCCTAATATTTGCATAGTTGAAAACTGATTTGAAAGTGTTAGTCACTCAGTCATGTCTGACTCTTTGTGACCCCATGGACTGTAGGCCACCAGACTCCTCTGTCCATAAAATTCTCCAGGCAAGAATACTGGAGCAGGTAGCCATTTCCTTCTCCAGGGGATCTTCCTGACCCAGGGATCCAGCCTTGGTCTCCTGCATTGTAGGCAGATTCTTTACCATCTGAGCCACCAGGGAAGCCCAATATTTGCATATAAGAATGTAAATTTTCTTCTTGCTTTGGCTATATCCCACAATTTTTGATACATGGTATGTTTATTATCATTTAGTTAACTATTTTCTAATTGCCATTATGATTTTCTTTACATAATATGGTTGTTTTAGAAACATATTTAAAAATTTCCAAACATATGGGGATTTTCTCATTCTCTTTTTCACTTTCATTTCTAGCTAAATTGCAATGTGGTCAAAAGATTTCAATTATTTAAATTTTGATGGGTCAGTAATTAATTTCATAAACTTTCCTGTGC
The DNA here is from genome assembly GCF_023091745.1 of Budorcas taxicolor. NCBI lineage: Eukaryota > Metazoa > Chordata > Mammalia > Artiodactyla > Bovidae > Budorcas > Budorcas taxicolor. The sequence goes on along the minus strand of NC_068914.1, from coordinate 91,098,445 downwards.
CCTTCTAAAGAATATATATTCAGCAGATGTTGGTGCTGCTTTTGATATATGTCTACTAGGTCAAATGAATTAATTATACTGATCTTTTTTCTGTTTTTATAATAAACTCTTGCCTCTATGTTGAACAGTTAACTAAAAGAAGTGTGTCTTAAAGTTCCTACTGTAATCATGAATTCATTAATTTTCTCTTATAGGTATATAGATTTTTGATTCATGAATTTTACCACATTATATATTTCATACAAATTTGAAAAAACAGTATTTCTGGTATATTGTCATCTGATTCTCTGGTAATGCTTTCTTGTTTTGAAATCCATTCTTTTGTAACACCAGATTTTGTGGGAGGGAAGGAATTGTAGCTTTATATGTCATATACTATAGTTTGTATTTATATATGTAGTTTATATATGGTATATATTTTAAATCATTTTATTTTTAACCTTTCTTTATCATTGTATTTCAAACATATCCCTATATATATGGACAAAATACAAGGTATTTTTTCAGGACCATCTTTGCCCTTTATTTTGAGCATTTACTAATAATTTTATCTAGTTTAGTTTTTTAATATATTTTGTTATTTAAAAAATTTGTTCTGTGTATTTATTTTTCTTTCTGTATTGCCTTATTTGGGTTTGCTTCCCCCCCAGTAAGTTGTGATATTGTTTACTTTATTTCTATTCATTTAGTTGATACTTTAGATTTGCAACATGCATACTTTAACCTATAAATATGTAAAGCCAATAAAATACTCTTCTTATTGACTTAAATACTTAAACTCTATTTAACCCCATCTGATTTTTTAAAATGTATTTTAATGCCATCATTAAGCACATTATTACAGTTGCTTATAATGTTTAAGGGACACTTAGTTTTATGTCCTATTTAACATGTTCTTTGTTCTTCAATTCTTGCCCCTCAAAACTTTTCTCTGGAATTATTTCCTGCCTGCCTGAAGTATTCCTTGAGAATTTTCTTTGGAGAGGGTCAAATGGTCACACACTCTTTGAGTGTTTGTTGAAATTTGAAACTGAAAATTTCTTTATTTTCCCTTTATTCTTAAAAGAGCATTTTGCTGTGTGTAAAATCTGTTGACATTCTTTTCCCCAATACATTCAGTAGATCATTTTCCTCTTTTCCAGGTTTCAGTATTTCTTGAGAAGTCTGTCAATATAACCGATGCTGTTTTGTTGGTATGAGGGTAATTCCACTTAGAATTCTTTTGGTCTGTTTTAAGATTTATTTTGCTTGGTTTTCTGCAATTTTACTCTAGTGTGTTCAGATGTGAATTTCTTCTTATTTATCCTGACTTCTAGAAGGGATTGATTGGTGACTTCCACCTCTAAAAAGATTTCTGCCCATTATCTATCGAGATACATCCCTGTCTCACTCACTCCTCTAGAGCTCCACCTAAATATACATTAAAACTTCTCCATTTATTTTTCATGACTCTTAATCTTTCTTCCATATTTTTCATCTTTTGCTCTATCTGTTCAGTCTTTTGGATAACTCCTTCTGACCCATCTTTCTGTTCACCAACTCTCTCCTCTGAGTCTGATTTGCTGTTAAAATACTCACTTTTATTGCAGAGCACAGGACTCCAGGGTGCAGGGGCTTCAGTAGTTGTGGCACATAGGCTTAGCTGCCTCGCAGCAGGTGGAATCTTCCTGGATCAGGGATCAAACCCATGTCCCCGGCATTGGTAAGCAGATTCTTAACTGAGCTCTGCAACAAGAGAAGCCACCACAACTGAGACATCCGTGCACTGCAACTAGAGAAAGTCTGTGCACAGCAACGAAGATCCAGCATAGCCAAAAGTAAATATATTAATTAAATGAATTTTTAAAAACAGTAAAAAGAATCTAGATCACTTTTCACAATTATTTATTTCTTACAGATATTTTCAAGTTTATTTTTCATTTCTTTACATGGGGTAGACACAGTTGTTTGATAGTCTCTTATGATTTATCTCAACACTGAGTGTATCGCTATTTGGGATCCAAGTTTTACAAGCTATGGATAAGTTCTTGGCCCTCACCTACTTCCCTGTGCCATCCAGGCCATGCAAGCTACAGCTCATTTTCTTCTGCTTAGGCAAATGTCCTCAAGACAAAAAGGGACTTTGTCCTTGACTTACCATTCTAAGTTGTTTCTCCTACTTAAGTTTTAATTTAGTAATAATTCATGTCTTTTCCATGCTCTTCAGGTTTATTAAGGAGGTTTATTTTTAAGAGGTTTATTTTTTAAAACCTTATCCATCATTTTCAGTTGTTTTCAACCGGAGAGTTCAACAGAGTGCTACATATTATCACAGCACTTGTGCATACACACACACACCAGGCTTATTGAGAATTTGCAATTCAATAGGACACAAATGAATGTGTGGTTGCTTGTGAAGTCTAGGCTAGATTCTATACCTTTCCAGTCACTTTCAGTTTCTAGAAAAATCTTATTTCTGAGTTTAAGATGTAATGCTTAATTCTTAAGTCAAAGCGTGGCCTCTCCCCTTCTCCCTGCTTGCTTCCTGTAGGGAGTAGAAGTGTTGGGAACATGGTTAGAGTCTAAGACATCTCCCTCCTCTTCCTTTCCCAGGCACTAATTCTTCCAGTGTTGGTGATCCAGACGAAAGAGTGTGCAGAACCCTCCTCACATATGTACTCAGTTCAGTTCAGTTCAGTCGCTCAGTCATGTCCAACTCTTTGCAACCCCATGAATTGCAGCACACCAGGCCTCCCTGTCCGTCACAACTCCAGGAGTCTACTCAAACTCATGTCCATTGAGTTGGTGATGCCATCCAGCCATCTGATCCTCTGTCGTCCCCTTCTCCTCCTGCCCCCAATCCCTCCTAGCATCAGAGTCTTTTCCAATGAGTCAACTCTTCACATGAAGTGGCCCAAGTACTGGAGTTTCAGCTTCAGCATCAGTCCTTCCAATGAACACCCAAGACTGATCTTTAGGATGGACTGGTTGAATCTCCTTGCAGTCCAAGGGACTCTCAAGAGTCTTCTCCAACACCACAGTTCAAAAGCATCAATTCTTCAAAAGCACTCAGCTTTCTTCACAGTCCAGCTCTCGCATCCATACATGACCACTGGAAAAACCATAGCCTTGACTAGATGGACTTTTGTTGACAAAGTAATGTCTCTGCTTTTCAATACACTATCTAGGTTGGTCATAACTTTCCTTCCAAGGAGTAAGCATCTTTTAATTTCATGGCTTCAAGCACCATCTGCAGTGATTTTGGAGCCCCAAAAAATAAAGTCTGACACTGTTTCCCCATCTATTTCCCATGAAGTGATGGGACCAGATGCCATGATCTTAGTTTCTGAATGCTGAGCTTTAAGCCAACTTTTTCATTCTCCTCTTTCACTTTCATCAAGAGGCTTTTTAGTTCCTCTTCACTTTCTTCCATAAGGGTGGTGTCATCTGCATTTCTGAGGTTATTGATATTTCTCTTGGCAATCTTACTCTAGTTTGTGCTTCTTCCAGCCCAGTGTTTCTCATGATGTACTCTGCATATACGTTTGTTAACCAGCCCCTATTTTTGGTCTGGCTCAGTCTGGTTTGATCTGATATTGGCGATCGCAGCTGTACTGGTGAGGTCCTCACAGGCTGGGAGTATGATTTTCTTGGGGTGAAGACTGCCTCCACCTGGACACTTTCCACGGCTCAAGAGCTTCCTCCACAGACCAGGAGTGTCTCCTCTTGGTTCACCTGCTATATGTATTTCTAATACCTTCTCAGCATTGAATACCTCACTACTTGACCTGCCAAATACACATCTGGGGCAGCCTCAAGGTTATTGTCTCATAATTCCCATACTTCTTTTTGTGCAGTTAGGATCATTACCTGGAGAAGGAAATGGCAAACCACCCCAGTATTCTTGCCTAGAGAATTCCATGGACAGAGGAACCTGGCAGGCTACAGTCGATGGGGTTGCAAAGAGTTGGACACGACTGAGCTACTAACACACACACACACACACACACACACACACACACAGAGGATCATTACCAGGGTCTCTGTGCCCTCTAAGTCACCTTGGAAAATAAGGTGTCAGACCACTCTCCTTTCTAAGTACTTTACACTCAAGTACTACTAATAGGGCCTTCCAAAGAGGGTCTCCTACTTCCAGAGTTCTCCAAATCAAGTGCATCTCCAAACCTCAAGGGACATATGGCAAGCAAACCTCTTTCCTCATGGATGGAAAGATCTGCTAAAATCACACTACCATATTCTTAGGTTCTGAGCACCAAATGCCTTCCCAAGAACCCCCTCACCATCTTCTGCTCCCAGATAGGATGCACACACAAGGGCCTGACCCTGAGCTGACATCCAGCCAAAGAGTGAGGTGCTGGTGCCCACCTTATAAGCACCTCTAATATTTAAGGGTCATTATTTTGGAGTTGCCCTCACTGGCCTTCAGGAGGAGAAAACAGCCTTCTCATCTCCAGGAGGCAGAGGATGAAGGATCCTGCTGACTTTCCTCTTCATCATCTGTAAAATGTGTGGGTGGTATTAGGTACGCTACTGGTACTTCCCAGCAAGGATGCAGGAGGAAGGCTGGCCCCAGAGGCTGGCGTGTAAAGTACTGATCGCTGCTCATCCTCAAATGACTTTATTCTCAATTGTGTAAGAACAGAAAGAATCTATCTCATCACCTTGTTAAAAGGACACATATTCTTAATGGGTCTTCCCCTAGATTTCTACCATTGCCCTTCCCTTCTATGCTGGTAGGCTCTTGGATGATTTTTAAACATTTTGTCTTTCTCTTTTTCTCCATCCACATTTTCTAATCCCCTAAAGACTACATATTCACTGTATAATAGAAATAAATTTCTCTGCATGTTCTACTGTATTAGCTAAGAGTTGCTGTGCCATGCTTAGTCATTCGGTCATGTCTGACTCTTTGAAACCCTATAGACTAGAGCCCACCATGCTCCTCTGTCCATGGGGATTCTCCAGGCAAGAGGAGGTTGCCATGCCCTCCTCCAGGGGGGTCTTCCCAACCCAGGGGATTGAACCCACATCTCCCACACTGCAGGCAGATTCTTTACTGTCTGAGCCACCAGGGAAGCCCAAGAATACTGGAGTGGGTAGCCTATCCCTTTCCAGGGGATCTTCCTGGCCCAGGAATCGAACTGGGGTCTCTGTATTGCAGGCAGATTCTTGACCAGCTGAGCTACCAGGGAAGCCCAACTGTTGCTAGAGCCCCTTAAAAATATTCATTTAATTTTTACTAATGACATTTTAGTTCACATGCAACTTGCTTTAATTCTCAGACATGGAAATGAAGTCCTTACCTTTTGACTCTTTTTTTCATACACTTGAATTTCAAACTCTACCACCACATTTTGTTTTGACTTTTCAATTCATACTTTTAATAAAAGTAATTTCTGTTTCAAAGCTGTAAATGAAATGAAAAAGTGAAAATTAAATGTTATGCTTAATCTCTGACTTAGCATTAAAACACCTCCTCCAAACAAGAGATAGGTGGAAATGATAATTGTTCTGTGCCAGACATTCTAAGAGAAAATTTTAAATATGCCCATGTAGGTTACTCCTAAAATGAGAAACTCAGCCTTTGCCTCTCCCAGGTAGGAAGAAACTCACTGGCATTCAACTGAAGTACTTTTTTGATTGGATTAAATAATTTTTTTCCCAAGTTCCAGAGAACTTGGAAATGGTTCTTGACCAGCCTGGTATTTTTCCATCTGTCTCTGGCTAAGTGTTCTTTTCAATTGCACTTATTTGTCCTAGTACATCCAGTTCATTGGATAGACACTTTGAATTTTTAGATGAAAGTTCTTGATTAAACATAATTTGAATGTTTTTCACTCTTTGGTATCATGACCTAAACACAGCAAAGAGTTTTCAATTTCATTAAGCATGTATTTATCAAGCATCATCTCTGTGCCAAGTTCTTTGCTGAGACTATGTGACACTGGGGGATGGGAGGAACAACTCAAGTTATGTGGAATCTGAAGCAACAAAAATGATATACTTGTGTGTCTCCTGTGCATTAATCTCCTTTGGACATGCCTTAAAGAATGTGGTCTCCTCTCTCAAGGGAGTAACAGTTTACTGCAGAAGATAAGGATTCCACGTTTTAAACAACTAAAAGGCAAGGTAAGAAGTACCTTATTCAATGTGAATAGTTTACTGTGGTTAACTGATAGAGGAGTTCAGGTGTGGAAGGATCTGTGAGCAGCATTCATGGAGCATGGTTACCATGAGCTGGAAACCAGATGAGCTTGAAGAATGAATGGGCATTGAGTAGACAGTTGGGCAGGGACTTTCTGTGTGTGAGAAGCAATAGGGGAAAATGAACAGGGTAGAGAAAGAATGAGTCCACAGCCTGATTAGAACAGAGAGGGCAATAAATATAATTAAGTACTGTGACCCTATGAACCTATCCACAAATGCCAAAAAAAAAAAAAAAAAGAAGGGCAGTTGACCAGTTGATAAGTAAAAGTGGAGAGTTTGTGATTATTATGTGTATATGAAGTAATAATATTTTAAAATATTCATCAACCTGACATGTAGACCAAAAAAACCACCCTTAAATGACTGTTTTAATTAAAGTTCATGTACCAAACATTATTTATTCCAAAATTAAGTCTTTTATGCATGATATGCAGGTCAGGAAGCAACAGTTAGAACTGGACATGGAACAACAGACTGGTTCCAAATAGGAAAAGGAGTACGTCAAGGCTGTATACTGTCACCCTGCTTACTTAACTTATATGCAGAGTACATCATGAGAAACGCTGGGCTGGAAGAAGTACAAGCTGGAATCAAGATTGCTGGGAGAAATATCAATAACCTCAGATATGCAGATGACACCACCCTTATGGCAGAAAGTGAAGAGGAACTAAAAAGCCTCTTGATGAAAGTGAAAGAGGAGAATGAAAAAGTTGGCTTAAAGCTCAACATTCAGAAAACAAAGATCATGGCATCTGGTCCCATCACTTCATGGGAAATAGATGGGGAAACAGTGGAAATGGTGTCAGACTTTATTTCTGGGGGGCTCCAAAATCACTGCAGATAGTGACTGCAGCCATGAAATTAAAAGACGCTTACTCCTTGGAAGAAAAGTTATGACCAACCTACATAGCATATTGAAAAGCAGAGACATTACTTTTCCAACAAAGGTCCATCTAGTCAAGACTAGGGTTTTTCCAGTGGTCATGTATGGATGTGAGAGTTGGACTATAAAGAAAGCTGAATGCCGAAGTGATGCTTTCGAACTGTGGTGTTGGAGAAGACTCTTGAGAGTCCCTTGGACTGCAAGGAGATCCAACCAGTCCATTCTGAAGGAGATCAGCCCTGGGATTTCTTTGGAGGGAATGATGCTGAAGCTGAAACTCCAGTACTTTGGCCACCTCATGGGAAGAGTTGACTCATTGGAAAAGACTCTGATGCTGGGAGGGATTGGGGGCAGGAGGAGAAGGGGACGACAGAGGATGAGATGGCTGGATGGCATCACCGACTCGATGGACGTGAGTCTGAGTGAACTCCGGGAGTTGGTGATGGATAAGGAGGCCTGGCGTGCTGTGATTCATGAGGTCACAAAGAGTCAGACACGACTGAGCGACTGAACTGAACTGAACTGATGCATGATATAAAGAAAAAAAGAATAGCACATATATGGATTCTTTACATATATGGTATCATTTAATTTATATGTCAGTTTTGTGAAGTAGGAATTGCATTTGGTTACTGGTAAAAGGGGGCTTCCCTTGTAGCTCAGTCAATAAAGAATCTGCCTGCAATGCAGGAGACCTCGGTTCAGTTGCTGGGTTGGGAAGATCCTCTGGAGAAGGAAAAACCACTGGAAAGGAACAACTACTCCAGTATTCTTGCCTGGAGAATCCCATGTACAGAGGAGCCTGGCGGACTACAGTCTACGTGGTCACAAGAGTTGGACACAACTTAGCAACAAACCCACTACCACTGGTAAAAGAGATAGGAAACAGTGACTAAAACAAGAGAGGGAGTTATTTTTCTCTCACATTAAAAACCTCTAATCAGTCCCAGTCTAATTCCAGAGGCCCAGGCTTGGCTTCTTTCCTCTCCCTGCTCATCAGACTTAGTGAATGGCTTCTAGTCTCATGATTGCTTTGTGGTTGCAAAGATGGCCACTATTGCTCCGACCATCACATCTTATGTTCCCTGTAGGAGGAAGAAGAAAGGGAGCTGGGAAGCTAGGAGGGAACACCCTCTAACTCTCTTTAAAGATTTCGAGTTTCACATTCTGTTTAAAGAGATTTCCAAAAAGTCCAATGCAGTGATTTTTAAACCATGATCTCACCGCTGTCTGCAAGGAAGGAGGGGAAATATACTTTTAGCCGATCATATTCTGCTCCCCAATAATACAGAGTTCCTACTAGTAAGAAGAGGGAGGAAAATGTGTATTAGCTAAACTGGTAGTGGTCTCCTTCAGAGTAATCTTATATCTCACAGCCGAGGGAACCAGATCTCCGAAGTGCTAAGTTTGTGACCTCAGTCACATAACCAGGCCCTGAGCTCTTTCCACCCTCTGTAGTGCATGTGCCTAAAATTCTAGGCTTGGTTTCCTTAATGCTGATCTTTCTCGTGCACATAGTGAACTGTTATTCTCCCCCAGGATTGATCACTTTCTGTCTGCAAAGAGATGCTTCAGCATCCGTAAGAAGATGGAGGAACTTGGACTGAACAATTTCCTGTGTATATATAGGTTAATCCTGCTGCACTTGGGGTTGTGTTAAGTGCAGTTTGTGGGTCTTGAGTATGAAGTGCCCACACGGACCCCATGTCTGCTGTCATATGTATTTCATTTCAGCTGACCCTGTCTTTCCCTTCATTCCCTCCCATTTAACATTTATCCTTTCATCATTCCCTCCCAAACAGCCACATTTCTGCCTCTTTCAAATCCAACACTCAATCACCAACTCCCTTATTGAAAGAGATTGTGACCAAAAACATGTACAGGGAAGCATTTTACTCAACCTCAACCCTCACTCTACAATTTATTATTATCATTAATTATTATTTTTAATGTTAAACATTAAGGCATCTTCTCTAAATATACAGGCAGGGATTATACAGTTACTTAAATAACAGTATTGTTAGATTTCTTTTTCCCCACAAGCTGGAAAAACAAGATACTACCTGTTCAGATCGCCACTTGGCATTTCTCTGATTTACAAATAGCCTAGCAATAGTCCTAATTTGTATTACAATCCTAATGCTGAGTTGAACCTTCATGTTATCCATAAATTCCTTACTTTCCTTCTGATGATTTTATATCTTCTTAATTCTTTAAAATTTCTAGTCCATGGGTTATTAATTTGTCTGAGTATTTTGGAAGAGACTATTACATGCTCCCTAGTATACATCATTCTCTCCCTCTCTCTTTTTTAAGAAAGAGAACTTCATGAATTTCAGATGGAGTGATGGCCTGAATTAGCAAAGGACTGTATTCCTAACCTCACTTGCAGCAAAGTATTGTTATGTGACTATGTTAAGACCATTTCCCATTGGAAAATGGATAACAGCTGTAATTGCAACTTCCAAATCACATTCTTATTGGGAATTGCCACTTCTCTATTTCCCACTCTTATAGAGTAAAATATAGATATAGTGCTAATAAGATAGCTTCGTCCATAAGGACAAGGGGAGCACCCTGAAAAACAGTGGAACAATCAAACAAAAGGAGACAAATGCTTAACACCCTCTTGGATCATAACTATCCACATGCCTTGGATGGATTCTTGTCCGTTATATGAGAGAGAAATAAGTTTCTACCTAGTTTGAGTCACTCTTTTGGCTTTCTTTGACACAGCAACTCAGATTATGCCCTATTATTACACTTGTTTCTTTATTTTCTAAATGCTTATTTTTAATATTTAAAAAAGTTGAAATACAGTTGACTTACAATATTACACTAGTTTCAGAAGTACAATATAGTAATTTGATTTTTTTAATAGACAATACTCCATACAAAGTTATTACCAGTTCAGTTCAGTTGCTCAGTCATGTCCAACTCTTTGCGACCCCATGAATCGCAGCATGCCAGGCCTCCCTGTCCATCACCAACTCCCAGAGTTCACCCAAACTCACGTCCATCGAGTTGGTGATGCCATCCAGCCATCTCATCCTCTGTCGTCCCCTTCTTCTCCTGCCCTCAATCCCTGCCAGCATCAGAATCTTCTCCAATGAGTCGAGTCTTCTCCAATGAGTCAACTCTTCGCATGAGGTGGACAAAATACTGGAGTTTCAGCTTTAGCATCATTCCTCCCAAAGAAATCCCAGGGCTGATCCCCTTCAGAATGGACTGGCTGGATCTCCCTGCAGTCCAAGGGACTCTCAAGAGTCTTCTCCAACACCACAGTTCAAAAGCATCAATTCTTCGGTGCTCAGCTTTCTTCACAGTCCAACTCTCACATCCATACGTGACCACAGGAAAAACCATAGCCTTGACTAGACGGACCTTAGTCAGCAAAGTAATGTCTCTGCTTTTGAATATACTATCTAGATTAGTCATAACTTTTCTTCCAAGGAGTAAGTGTCTTTTAATTTCATGGCTGCAATCACCATCTGCAGTGATTTTGGAGCCCAAAAAAATAAAGTCTGACACTGTTTCCACTGTTTCCCCATCTATTTCCCATGAAGTGATGGGACCAGATGCCATGATCTTCGTTTTCTGAATGTTGAGCTTTAAGCCAACTTTTTTTCGCTGTAAAAAAAAGAGTCAAATATTGCCATTTGCAGCAACATGGACAGACTTAGAGGCTATCATAGTCGATGAAGTAAGTGAGAGAAAGAAAAACATTGTATGATCATTTATATGTGGAATCTAAAAAATAATACAAATGAATCTGTATACAAAACGGAAACAGAGCGGCAGGCCGAGAAAACAAACTTATGGCTACCAAAGGGGAAAGGGGAGGGAGGGATTAACAGATACACACTACTCTATATAAAAAGATAAGCAACAAAATTTACTGTGTAACACAGGGAGCCACATTCAGTACCTTGTAATAAACTATAATGGAAAATAACCTGAATATACATATACATATATATATTTAGAACTGAATTACTTTACTGTATGCCTATAACTAACACAACACTGTAAATCAACTCTACTTCAATTTTAAAAAATAAAAGGAGCAACTCCAAGTCTGTGTGCACAATGTTTCATATGACCCTTTTCCCCCACACTGAGTGTTCTTTTTCTTACCTGTTCTGAGCTGGTACAGGCCCCACAGCCTCTCCTCTTTCCCTTGCAGGCTGCTTGTCATCTGTTCCAGTCCTCTTCTCAGTGCTTGTACCAAGTAAGAGAAAAGGGAACTGACTCCAGTCCATTTTACAGAAGTTGAGTTTTGCCTGTTTAACTAAAAGGTTTAGGGAAGAAAAAAAAAAAAAACCACCTGAAAGCAATCTCTAGAATATGGCCTTTGATTAGACATGATTGTATCTCAGAAGATAGAGGAGTGATGATGCTAGAAGCCATTTGGTACAGGTTGTCCACACATTGGAACCAGGGAGGTGCCATGGCTCTTCTTCAGAATCCCACCCGACTTCCTGTCACCGATGCTTGCAAGTGAATTTTGCAAAATGATACTGGTAGTCCTGATTCTGTCCAGTCCTAGTAAGAGAATTAGGTAAGGAAGTTAATAGTAGCAGTTCCTCTTTCCAGCAGACAGATTCCCTCAAGCAATAAGTAACAGACAACCTAACCCAAAAAGGCTTAAGCTAGAAGTGAACTTATTAGTTCACAGGGGTTACAACGGACTAAATGAGTCCCTCCCAAAATTCATATGTTGAAATCTACCCCCCAGTGTGATGGCATTAGGGGGTAGGGCCTTTGGAAGGTAATCAATGTCATGAAAGTGGAGCCCCCATGATGGAATTAGTGCCTCAAAAAAGAGACCCCAGAGAGTTCCCTCACCCTCTTCCTGCTATTTGAGGGTACAATGAAAAGTCTGTTATACAGAAAGGATAACAGAGGCTTACCATGCTGTCACTGATCTCAAAATTCCAGCCTCCAGTACTGTAAGAAACAAGTTTCTGTTGTTTAAAAGTTACTCAGTCTATTGTACTTTTTATAGAACAGCCTGAACTAAGGCAGGAATCATACATGGGGTCAGTGTGGCCACTAGCGATGCCATCAAGACACTGTGTGTCTCTATCTCTCAACTCTGTTCTCAACTGCACTGTTATTTCTTACACTCCCATGCTAGTAAGATGGCCATCATCAAATTCAAGTTTCAAGTCCAGGGAAAACAGCACATACTTCCTCTCAATAGTTGTGGCAAAACTTTCCATGTTGTAGCTCTTCAGATCTGATGAGATATTTCATTTTCCTAGCCTGAGTCTCATGCCCCTCCCTGAAGTTTCAGCCAACTGCATTCAAACACGTGGATTGAGAATGGATAAGAGTGGGACTGTGGTACTATCAGCAGAAGAAGGAGAAGTGGACACTGCGGGTGGAGCAGGGAATAACAAATGTCTACAACTGCTACTTTCCAAAGTGTCTATCTACCAATAATACACTGCACCATTTCCCCATACTTTCAACTTTCCGGTACCATTGTCACATGACATTTATAAGAAGAGAATACACATAGCCACAAAATATCCCGTGCCTAGACTATACTGTTATTTCACACTGCTTCTCTGAGAGTATGAGGAGCTGACCGTTTTGGAGCAAATGTCCCTTGCCAAGGGATTCACTTGCACTGTAATAGTTCATCTTTACGATAGCCCTTTGAAGTAGGCATATTCTATTTTAGATGAAAAAACTTCAGCTCAAAAAGATTAAGCATCTCTGTGTCACATAGCTAAAGGAGAACTGGTCTTTGGGCTGGAAGTCAGTTTTTTCTGGATCAAAAGCCACTGCTGCTTCGACTATGTTTCGTTGCCCCAAAGTCTGATTTCTTTCCAAGGACCCATTCTCATTTCCATGGTCATGAAATTATGCTGTGCGTGATCCTTTTTTTCCCTCCCTCTCATTAAATTCCAAACCACTGATTGTTTGTAACGATAAAGATCCAAGATGTGAGAGTTGAATGGGATATTAGAAATAATCTAGTTCAAGACTGAAAATCCTGCTTCAAAAGAGGCTGAGGCACAGAGGTGTTGATCATTCAGGATCACAGAAATAGACAGTGCTCCTGGTCGAGGCCCCTAATTTCCAGGCTAATACTCTGGCTCTTCCACTTTCTTTCTTTGCTTGAATATGACCTTGAGAAACTTATCTTAACCTTCCTGGCTTTTGTTTGCTTTTTTGTAAAATAAAGAGCAGAGTATTGAATTTCATTGATTCCCAAGTGCACATTATTTTGTATTTAAAAATCTAAATGTGGCTTAAATGGAAAGCAAATCATAGCTTGTTTTCATTCTCTTAACAGTACTTCTATAAAACAGTGGCATTATCTCACTGTCAGTGATATCTTAGATTCTATGAATGTGGAAGTACAATTTTCATGTTGTTATTGCAGAGATGTAATAAACTCATAAAGATGTGTCATTCAGAATAGTGCCTGGCACAAAATACGTAAATGCTGAGTAAACACTTGTTGGTACAGTGGTGGTAGTGATGGTTACACTGCATGTAAATAAGAATGTGTGTATGACTTGGCCCATGTACTCTTACTGGGAGATAAAGTTGTCCCTGGACTTCATTGCCATTCATAGCTTTGTCTCTTTGATTTGTGGACCACATGTACTGGTTTTCCATTTTTATTCTTCATTCCTGAGTGTTGTACCCAAATACACTTGGATTGAATTATGCAGATTAATTTTTTCTTTTGTTCACATCATGTAGAAAGGTGCAAATTGTCACTCATCTTTGTGTTATAAAGACACAGGGTATAGCTTGTACCATCTTTCCTTGTTTTTTACAGACAATTGATAAAAGTGGGTTTTACAAATAGTTTCACTCAATACTCTCAGCCTCATCTTTTCATGGCATAAAAGATGTATCACAGCAGGTAAATTGGCAGGAAAATTTTTGAGGTAGAGATTTATCTTTGCTTAGACTAGTAACCATGGCTTTCTCTACTAAGAAGGGAAGTCTGATAGAATTCAGATGTAAGTTTAAATTGGTACAATATCAAACTAAGTCAAGTTTTATTGATTTCCAAAACAAGTTTTTGAGAGATTTTTGTTCATCATATTTCAAAGCAGAACTTTGAAAGAGCAGGGTATTCTTTTAAAAAATAGGGCATTCACAAAAAGCATTGTGTTTCTTTCCTCTAGTTCCCAAACTTTTGCTGCCTATAGATTTGAGATCAAAATAGGCGGTATCTTTACTGATCTTGTTATTTAAAATTCACAGCTCTTCATCTTATTCTTCTATTCATCATTTTCCCTGTTGTCTTTCAGAATGTCTATAAAATGATGGGTTATTATTTCTGCTGCTTCAGTTAGTGTTTATGCCAGCAGGGAAACATTATTTTATTATTTTTAGAGAATAAGAGCTATTTCTTGAAACAGGAAATTGATCTTGCTATTTTAGAGAAATAAAGCAAAGACATCTTTCTCATCAATCTTTACTTGATTTCCTCTCAAGAGTCTTTTCCATTCCCTAAAACTACCCTCTAAATAAGTGAGAAGCCTTTCCCATCATATAAAGTACACATCTCTCTTTATTGACATGTTACATTATATTTATTTCTGTTTCTGTCTTCTTTCTAGATGGGGCACTCCCCAAAGACAGGGACTGTGGCCATTTCCTTGCTGTATGCACATATCTTAGAGCACTAAATTTAAAAGTATGTTAAATGAAGAAATGTCTAACTTGCAGTCACTCTTAGAGCTCTGAGGGTAACTGTGTATTCAGTTTCAATATTAATGTTTATCCATTGGGTAGTAAGACTCACCACCAAAGTAGATTTTAGTTTCTCAGAGCTGCACCTGCAAAGTTGCATGTACCACTTTAGGTAATAATCTGCTAGAGATACTTATAGGCACATATTTACTTAATATTAGGCTGGGCTAGAAAAGAAACCAATTTGAAATTGCTTCCTCAGCTGAAAGCTCTGTGCTAACAATAAAGGTTAATTTCAGCAGCTGTAGTTCTCAAATCAATAGACTGCAAAGAGTGTGGCAAAATTTCAGTTTTTGGTTTTGAATACTAAGCAGGTCAGAAGTTGCATTATTTAAGAATAAATTTAATGGATTTTAAGAGAAGCTTTTGGAAAATTAGCCATGTGGATTTACATTATTTTCAATAATGATCTAGATCTCCAGAGTAGAGGAAAATAGCATCCAACCACAAGCCATCATATGAATTACACGAACATGAGGGGTTGCAAACATTTATGGCTTCAAGAGAAAGACTTAAGATAAACTTATAAATAATAGATATTAAATCACAGTTGACAATTGAATATTCTTACCTAATAAAGTTTCAGAACACTTTCTTTGGTCTCTCCTGTTCTTTCTTTGGACAGAAAATGTGGCAGTAATACCTCCTGGTAACTAGACTGTTATGCAATAATATCTGGCTGTTCTTCCCTGTTAGCAGTGTTTGCTCTAGTGTAGGAACATGTGTGTGATGAATGGTGACCATGGCTATATTGGCCATTTAATCTTGACCTTGACTCCATGACCATGAGTATGCTGTCATACTTTATCTTTTAATAACTTATTATGCTGGTGGGCACTGGGGCATAAGAATATCAAATCATGGATGTTTTTAAAATCCAGAAGTTCAACTTAGTAAATAAATTTGAAATGTAAATAAATTACTTTGTCCTTAGGAAAAAATGAGTGGTCTTAGTCTTTCCAGGGTCATCAAAGCATGCACGTAATCCAGAGAGTTCTAGGCTCCCTTTTCAAACTGTTCATAGGGTTCTCAAGGCAAGAATGCTGAAGTGGTTTACCATTCCCTTCTCCAGCGGACCATATTTTGTAGTTTGGAGAAGACTCTTGAGAGTTCTTGGATTGCAAGATCAAACCAGTCAATCCTAAAGGAAATTAATTGTGAATATTCATTAGAAGGACTGATGCTAAAGCTGAAGCTCCAGTACTTTGGCCACCTGATGCAAAGAGCCAACTCCAATAGAAAAAACCCTGATGCTGGGAAAGATCAAACACAGGAAGAGAAGGGGACAAAAGAGGATGAGATGGTTGGATGGTATCACTAACTCAATGGACACGAGTTTGAGCAAGCTCCGGGAGATGACAAAGGACAGGGAAGCATGATGTGCTGCAGTCCATGGGGTCACAAAGAATTGGACATGACTGAGCGACTGAACAACAACAACCAGGCTCCCTATCTTGATGTCCACAGGTTGAGAGGCAAGAAAGCCACATCTACTAAGATTTTCTACAGTTGGGTTGCACAAGAAGGTATTGAAGTGATATGGAGTAATAGGCAAGAGTTGTCAGCATTTCTGAAAAGAACGCTGAGGGTTAGGATGATTAGTGTTGAAAATATAGAGACAGAGGAGACAGAGGGCCAGAAATGTTGCTGAATGGGGTCAGGACCCTGAACAGATCTACTAATCTTGATTTACTGGGGGACTTCTCTTCTTGTCAGCTTTCAGAAACATGGAGCCATCTCATTCATTGACTTTGACTTGGACTGAACTGTGGTACTTTAATGTCATGGTATTAATAGTTTAGACTCTTTCCTTTTTTTGAGATGGGAGAATAGGAAATAAATTTCATCGACCTCTCATATCCACTGTAGGTTTCTGGCTTAAAGCTTTAGCAACATGGAATCATACTGTGTTAACTATGGAATGGAATGGTGATGGACTGTATGCTATCCTTAACACTATGGTCTCTTGCCAGGATGCATTTTCTCTCCTCAAATGTAGAGCCTGATACGCTGCTGCTGCTACTGCTGCTAAGTCGCTTCTGTCGTGTCCGACTCTGTGCGACCCCATAGACGGCAGCCCACCAGGCTCCCCCGTCCCTGGGATTCTCCAGGCAAGAACACTGGAGTGGGTTGCCATTTCCTTCTCCAATGAATGAAAGTGAAAGTGAAAGTGAAGTCGTGTCCGACTCTTAGCGTCCCCATGGACCGCAGCCTACTAGGCTCCTCCATCCATGGGCTTTTCCAGGCAAGAGTACTGAAGTAGGGTGCCATTGCCTTCTCCGGAGACTGATATGAGCAGAGCCCAAGACTATAAAAGACAAGATGTTTCCAATTCAATTTGTGAAAAAGCCTGAAGGTATCCAGTTAAGCACTTATTTTGCTCTATCATTGAAAGAAAGAGAAACACAAGTTTTCTCTTTTTAATAATTTTGTATAATTAAACTTCAGTCTTTTAGATGTGATGCATACTAATAAATTCTCCATGGAATCTTTTAAAAGTAAAGCACAGCTGTTCAATTCATGAATTTATTTTGCAGTGTCTTAATAGAATGTTTTCCTCAAAAAGAATTTAATTCTTTAGATGACCCAAATGACCTTCTGTGTTTTATCTTCTCTCTCATCTCTCTTAGTTTGGGGCTTATTCTTGATTGAAAACACTTGTTAGCCTCAGTTCGTTATACTTCTGGTATCAGGTCACTTTGTATTCCTGTGAGCTTCATGCCCATGTTCAAATCACCATTTTATTTCACCCTCCTGTGTCCCAAAGATTGCACTTGCTGCAGGATACTTTAAATTCTGTGAGGTTAATTTGGATTTTATTAAAATATGATCTCTGATTCTCAACTTAGATGTTTTATAGGTTAAGTTATAATCTGAGTATATGAAATGTTCAATAAGGTGATTTCTGATTTAAAAATAAGGCTAAAAACAGAAAGAAAATAATCAGGCATTATGTTTAATCTAAATCCACAAGAAGAAATTTTCAAACCATCATCCAATATTCTACTGACTTAAGCTGGTCTTATTGACAATGAATTGGCCATTGGAATCTTGGTAGAGACTCCTTTCTCTTCTATGATGTACCAAACAACATTGGATTGAGTTGAAATCCTTGAGGGTTTGAAGACCTTCTCTCACCTCTTACACAGCCTCAAACTGTTCACTCATCTCATTCTCCATCAAGAGAATGAGAATGTGGTTCCTTCTGACCATATTCAACACCAATTTCTTGTACCAACTTGAGTGAAGATATAGGAAAGGAAAATGGGAGGCATGAAAAGATGGTGAGGAACAAAAAGCAGAACTGGGAGACTGCCCTTGTGTTTTGAAACAGGGCCACCGTGTAGTCTTCATTATATTCTATGTATCCTGTGTGAAATTTCTTTGGCAGTCCTTTTTGGGATCTTTACCAAAAAACGTGCTTGGACCAATTAAGAGCATAAAAAAAGTCCCTAACAAGGCAGCATCTTGCTTTATTGCTCTTTCAAATAAATCTCTCACTTTCTATGGCTGATCAACCCTGGTAGTTGAGTTCATCTGACAAAGACACATGGAGATAGTCCACGTACTTTGTCAGAAACCTAAAAATATTCTATTAAGGTATTTCTAGGTTTTAAAAAATATAAAAACACTTTCTGATATGTTCTGATCAAATATCATTCCTTGCAACATTCAGGTGACTTCCATTCAGAGGCACTTCAAATGAAAATTTTGAATTAATTGCTGAGAAAGGGAATGTCCAAAGGTTAAATGAAAGTGTTCACAAGGCAGTTCTATTTGCAATTTTTAAAGGAATCTCCACACTGTTCTCCATAGTGGCTGTACTAGTTTGCATTCCCACCAACAGTGTAGGAGGGTTCCCTTTTCTCCACACCCTCTCCAGCATTTATTGCTTGCAGATTTTTGGATCGCAGACATTCTGACTGGTGTGAAGTGGTACCTCATTGTGGTTTTGATTTGCATTTCTCTAATATTGAGTGATGTTGAGCATCTTTTCATGTGTTTGTTAGCCATCCGTATGTCTTCTTTGGAGAAATGTCTATTTAGTTATTTGGCCCATTTTTTGATTGGGTCGTTTATTTTTCTGGAATTGAGCTGCATAAGTTGCTTGTATATTTTTGAGATTAGTTGTTTGTCAGTTGCTTCATTTGCTATTATTTTCTCCCATTCAGAAGGCTGTCTTTTCACCTTGCTTATATTTTCCTTTGTTGTGCAGAAGCTTTTAATTTTAATTAGATCCCATTTGTTTATTTTTGCTTTTCACACCGAGGAAACCAGAACTGAAAGAGACACATGTACCCCAATATTCATCACAGCAATGTTTATAATAGCCAGGACATGGAAACAACCTAGATGTCCATCAGCAGATGAATGGATAAGAAAGCTGTGGTACATATACACAATGGAGTATTACTTAGCCATTAAAAAGAATACATTTGAATCAGTTCTGATGAGATGGATGAAACTGGAGCCGATTATACAGAGTAAAGTAAGCCAGAAAGAAAAACACCAATACAGTATACTAACACATATATATGGAATTTAGAAAGATGGCAATGATGACCCTGTATGCAAGACAGCAAAAAAGACACAGATGTATAGAGCAGACTTTTGGACTCAGAGGGAGAGGGAGAGGGTGGGATGATTTGGGAGAATGGCATTGAAACATGTATACTATCATGTAAGAATCGAATCGCCAGTCTATGTCCGATGCAGGATACAGCATGCTTGGGGCTGGTGCACGGGGATGACCCAGAGACATGTTATGGGGAGGGAGGTGGGAGGGGGGTTCATGTTTGGGAACGCATGTACACCCGTGGTGGATTCATGTCAATGTATGGCAAAACCAATACAGTACTGTAGAGTAAGATAAAGTAAAAATAAAAATTTAAAAAAAAAAAGAAAAAGAAATGATTAAATAAAATTTAAAATAAATAAATAAATAAAGTGTTCACTATTCACTACTTAGAAGGCAATATACAAAAGTGCAAACATCAAGGATTCAAGAAATTAAAAACTTTTTAAATAGACAAAGTCCATCCCTTTGTCAATTCAAGAGATTAAAAAGATTTTTTTAAATTTGTATCACCTACTTAGAAGCAGTTTGGGTCACAACAACACTTGTTTCAACTATGTGGGCTCTTCCTTGACCTCTTCACTCTCTTGTTTCTCTTTTCTTAAGTTTAGATGATGCCCTTTTTTGCAAGAGCCTAGAACAGTAGCAATACATTCCCAAACTTTGAAGCATCTATGGGAGGCAATCAGAGGACAAATACTCCTAATTTTCACATACTAAACCAAGTGATATTTGCTATGTGTTTAGCAGATATGTGCCAACAGTATTCTGCTATGGTAAGCAAGGTAGTCAGATCCTGGCCTCAAGGCATTTATAATTCAAAATCATCAATAAGGATAAACATTCCAAAGCACATGTCAACAAGCAAGGAGCTGCATAATAAATCTAGAGGTAGAAGGCAGAGGCAAGCTTCTAAAGAAAGCAATATCTATTTAAAATTTAAAAGAAACATTTTGCAATTTTTATTTTGCAAAATATGAAGAGGATGAGTTAAAAGCATGTTAGCCTTCTAAAAGATGCTTGTAAGCAAAAACATAATGCTGCAAATTTTGGTCCTCTCAGCCTGTGTTCCCCGCTTCCCTTTCAGGGCATCCCCTAACTTCTGATACTTCAGTCATGAAGTGACTTCTGTTCTCTATTCTCTACTATTCAGATCTAATTAAAATAGTAATTTACATCTCTAAATCCATTCTATTCATCCAGTTTCCCTTTTCCAAAAGACATGTCCCTAAGTCTCATCTCTCTTGTGAAATCAAAGTCTTTACTCCTTGTTAATAAAATCTTAAACATGAAAGTTCATAGAAATTTAAACATCAGCAAATATACATGCGGGCACGGGGATGATATCTGAGAAATAAACATGGCTTCTTGGACCACTGAGATTATATCACATTAACTGAATGCACCTTAAGTCACTTTTGATTTTTGAACCACCTTGTAAGGTCTTTTTAAATGTTTTATTGGTGTCTGAGTAAACTGCCAGTGAGATAGTAACAGTGATGATGGTGGGGGTAACAATTATAATTATCCTAATTGCTTAGAGTGTCATCAGGCAAAGAGCTCTGCATTTCATTTTCTTTCAGAGCAGTATGTACCTGCAAAGATTTTTAATCTAGGCATATAAGACAGCATTTGAATGAAGAAATATTATCAGAAACCTATTAGGAGGAAAGAATGGGAATCTTGCCATTATTTTAGTGACAGCTTTGCAAAATATGAAGAATGACAAAGGGAAGAGGCAGCAGAATAACATATGTTAGAAAAAATTCAGCTTCATTGTAAGCAAGTTACTGAATCCCTCTAAGGCTCAACTTCTTCACTTGCCATGCTGAGACTTAGCCCTCTAGCTCAGTAAATCTTTTTTCTTTATTCTTTCTTATGGAAAAAAAGGAAAAAACTTAAGCTTGAAAACAATATATGAAATGAAACCAAAAGTGACCATAGGGAGAAGACTTTTACATATTATGTGTCAATGAATCCAAGTGTCATAAACATGATGTATTGCTACTGTAAAATAGTCACAGTTTGAAAAGTTACCTGGAACACATGAAACATGAGAAGAGAATTCAGAGCACTCCAACAAAAGTTTATAGAAACGCAATCAATTTTCTGTTTCTCCTACAGGAAGTTCCTTATCAAGCCAAATTTCTCTCTCTTGTAAAACTTCATTTAAATTCTATTTTTAAGCCTTTCTATATTAATTATACGGAATGTGATTCAGACCTTTTAAGTTCTTATGTTTATATATGCTTATAGCATAATTTGCATGTTCTTATGCTTTTATTGTGTATTCCCAGGTATTTGCTATGCCAGTTCCCTGCCAATCCCATAAAAAATTGTAAGAAACTTGAGGGCCAGCTCATTGCTATCTTAATCATTGCTAAATACAGTGTGCTTCTTTTAGCCCTTATCTTACTTGGCCTCTCGGATGTGAACATCAGCAGTTACCACATCTTCCTTTTTGAAATGTCCTTGGTTTCTGTGATCCTGTACTCAGCTAGTTCTCCTATCTCAAGCTGCACCTTCATGGGTTCTTTTTTTCTGACAACATTTTTGAAGCTGATGTTCTTCAGGGATCAACTTGCTTCTCACTTCATTCCACAGATGCATCCAATATTACTTCATCTGCTGCACTGACTCCAACTAACATTCATATATACCAATAACTCCCATGTCCGGAGCTCCAGCACATTCTCCCTTCAGACCTCCAGGTACGTGCATATAAGTGCTAGCAGACATCTCCACTTACATGTCCCACAGGCACTTCAACTCAGCACCTCCAAAACGAAACCTAATATCTTTGTCTTTCCCTCCCAAGACTTGGTCTTTCTTCCTGTAGTCTCCTCTCCAAGAAGACTCCTCCATCTACACCACTGCCCAAGACAGGGAGTCATCCTTAACCCTATCTCTCTCATCCCAAAATCAAACTAGATTCCAGTTCCTAAGAGTTCTGCCTCTCAAAGATCTCTTTCATTCTCTTCACTTCTTTGTGTCATCCCTACTACCAACTTGGTCAACATGCACCAAATTCTTGCTGAATTATTGGAATAACTTTCTATTCTCTCCTGGTCTCCTCCAAGATACTGGCTTGCCCAGCAGTGCCCACATTGTAGTGAAAATGGTCTTTCTAAATTGTATATCTGATTTAAGACACAGCTGCTGTACCACACAAATTAATAACAACAGAATGGGAAAGACTAGAGATCTCTTCAAGAAAATTAGAGATACCAAGGGAACATTTCACACAAAGATGGGCTCGATAAAGGACAGAAATGGTATGGACCTAACAGAAGCAGAAGATATTAAGAAGAGGTGGCAAGAATACACAAAAGAACTGTACAAATAAGATCTGCACGACCAAGATAATCACGATGGTGTGATCACTCACCTAGAGCCAGACATCCTGGAATGTGAAGTCAAGCGGGCCTGAGAAAGCATCACTACAAACAAAGCTAGTGGAGGTGATGGAATTCCAGTTGAGCTATTTCAAATCCTGAAAGATGGTGCTGTGAAAGTGCTTCACTCAATATGCCAGCACATTTGGAAAACTCAGCAGTGGCCATAGGACTGGAAAAGGTCAGTTTTCATTCCAATCACAAAGAAAGGCAATGCCAAAGAATGCTCAAACTACCGCACAATTGCACTCATCACACACACTAGTAAAGTAATGCTCAAAATTCTCCAAGTCAGGCTTCAACAATATGTGAACCGTGAACTTCCAGATGTTCAAGCTGGTTTTAGAAAAGGCAGAGGAACCAGAGATCAAATTGCCAACATCCGCTGGATCATGGAAAAAGCAAGAGAGTTCCAGAAAAATATCTACTTCTGCTTTCTTGACTATGCCAAAGCCTTTGACTGTGTGGATCACAATAAACTGTGGAAAATTCTTCAAGAGATGGGAATACCTGACCACCTGACCTGCCTCTTAAGAAACCTGTATGCAGGTCAGGAAGCAACAGTTAGAACTGGACATGGAACAACAGACTAGTTCCAAATAGGAAAAGGAGTATGTCAAGGCTGTATATTGTCACCCTGCTTATTTAACTTATATGCAGAGTACATCATGAGAAATGCTGGGCTGGAAGAAGCACAAGCTGAAATCAAGATTGCCAGGAGAAATATCAATAACCTCAGATACGCACATGATACCACCCTTATGGCAGAAAGTGAAGAAGAACTAAAAAGCCTCTTGATGAAAGTGAAAGTGGAGAGTGAAACTGTTGGCTTAAAGCTCAGCATTAGAAGATGAAGATCATGGCATCTGGTCCCATCACTTCATGGGAAATAGATGGGGAAACTGGAAACAGTGTCAGACTTTATTTTGGGGGGCTCCAAAATCACTGCAGATGGTGACTGCAGCCATGAAATTAAAAGACGCTTACTCCTTGGAGGAAAAGTTATGACCAACCTAGATAGCATATTCAAAAGCAGAGACATTACTTTGCCAACAAATGTCCATCTAGTCAAGGCTATGGTTTTTCCAGTGGTCATATATGGATGTGAGAGTTGGACTGTGAAGAAAGCTGAGCATCGAAGAATTGATGCTTTTGAACTGTGGTGTTGGAGAAGACTCTTGAGAGTCCCTTGGACTGCAAGGAGATCCAACCAGTCCATTCTGAAGGAGATCAGCCCTGGGATTTCTTTGGAAGGAATGATGCTAAAGCTGAAACTCCAGTACTTTTGCCACCTCATGGGAAGAGTTGACTCATTGGAAAAGACTCTGATGCTGGGAGGGATTGGGGGCAGGAGGAGAAGGGGACGACCGAGGATGGGATGGCTGGATGGCATCACTGACTCGATGGACGTGAGTCTGAGTGAACTCCGGGAGTTGGTGATGGACAAGGAGGCCTGGCGTGCTGCGATTCATGGGGTTGCAAAGAGTCAGACACGACCGAGCAACTGAACTGAACCCTCAGAAATTCATTTTCCTCAGTGAGGCCAGCAAGCTCTTTATGGCTCAACATAAAGAGCTCAGCATAAAACCATAGCCTTGACTAGACGGACATTTGCTGGCAAAGTAATGTCTCTGCTTTTCAATATGCTATCTAGGTTGGTCATAACTTTTCTTCCAAGGAGTAAGCATCTTTTAATTTCATAGCTGCAGTCACCATCTGCCGTGATTTTGGAGCCCAGAAAAATAAAGTCTGACACTGTTTCCACTGTTTCCCCATCTATTTCCTGTTTAGCCTCATCCCTTGTCACTTACTTTCTCGTCACCACCATTCCAAACCATTTGAAATTTTCCGAATGTGACATTCACTCGTATCTTCAGCCTGTGAGTCCACTCTCCTCACCTTTAATTAAGTTATACAGAGTGGCATTTAAGAAGGATGGAAGGCCACAACTAAGGGTCTGCTTGCCACAGCTAATGATCGATGATACTGAATGCCACAACCAAGACCTAGCCCAGCACAATAAATCAACTTTTAAAACAGAATGATGGAAGGGATGTAACATATGACATGGTAAATGTGACACTGCTGTATATTATATATGAAAGCTGTTAGAGTAAATCCAGAGTTCTCATCACAAGGAAAGTTTTTCTCTATTTCTTTAAGTTGGTGTTTATATGAGATGATAGGTGTTCACTAAATTTACTATAATACTTCATGATGTATATAAATCATATCATTATACAGTATACCTTAAACTTACACAGTGTAGTGTGTCAATTATATCTCAATAAAACTGGAAGAAGAAATACGCAGTTTCAAAGCAACTTCTCCCCTTCCTAAACTGAGCAGTTTACCTTAGAAAAGGTCAGTTTTAAGAGAAGAGGGTCAGTACGTTTCTTTGTGATTTAATCGCGTTAACTACGGTAGAAGTTTTCCGTGTAGAAAGCTATTTACTGAGTTTATTTAGGTCACTGGTTCTGGATCCAGATATAATCTATTTATTTTCTTTTTCAGCTTGATTGAGGTAATATGATAATTATACATATGTATACATTGGGAAAGTATTGCCTGCATCAAGTTAATCACCATGCCCACTACATCATATATTTACCCCTCTTTTGGGTAAGAACACTTAAATTCTACTCTCTTAGTAAATTTAAGTTGTACAGTAACAGTAGTATCAACTATCGTCACCATATTATACATTAGATCCTCAGTACTTATTTACCTTGTAACTGAGTTTGTACCTTTTACCAATCTCTATTTCCTCCACCCCTGCCCCCAGCTCTTGGCAACCACTTTTTTATTCTCTGTTTCTTTCAGTTCCATTTTTTAAGATACTGCATAGAAGTGATACCATTCAGTATTTGTCTTTCTCTATCTGGTTCATTTCACTTAGCACAATGCCCTCCTGCCCTCCTCCACATTTCCCAGATCTCCAGGGAGGACTGCAGGCCGCCTGTAGGTGTGATGCTAGAGTACAAGTCTGAGCCTCAGGCAGCAGCTTTCCAAGTGTACAGATGGACCGCTTTCTATGAGAGACTGGGAGACTGGTGAATTTGCCTGCTTCCTTGTGCTGAGCCTTAGGGGGATAATCGTGCACCATTAACAACTGCTCTCTTGTTTGCTGTGGTCTGTGTGAGTTGTCTGTACTGCCAATGGTATTGACCAGGTCAGCCTGTCCTTCTACACCTGCTCAAAAGATGGTGCTATAAACCTGAATCACTTTCCTGATGCTGCCAAGTCACCTTAGCTTGTCTTCTGTTTTCTTTCTGAAGAACCTGGATCATACAAAACAAGCAATAGACATACGTGAAGAAAATAACTCTCAACCACTGCCATGGGATATCTTACCCTCGCTCCCAAGCTAAACATTCAGGTCTAGCAATAATTAATCAAGCATATCACCTTTTAATAGAACAAGCACAGTGGTTTGGATAAACATCTGGATATTACAATTTATTTAGCACAATACAAACATGGTCATAATTCCCACACATACTGAAAGAGATCATGTTTCTAGTTAATAGGCTCTGCATCTGTGATATAGTGCTTTGATATTCCATTTGGTTTCCATTATAAAAAGCAAACATATTGCTTATTTTGCATCCATGAGATCTGAAGTCCTAAGCAGAACAGTAGAGATTAATTTCATCTTCATCGGAATCTTACTTAATGTTACTTGAAGAAAGCATTTGATTGTGAGGCAATACTCCATCTCTAATTTGCGACTGGGTATTCATAGGCCCACTCTTCGTCACTTGATTCTTCTTCATATGGTATTTGACATTTTCCCCCCTAAGTATTAAGAGCTACTAATTCTCAGTGGGTGGGTTCAGAACACAGGCACACATTATGAAAATTAAATGTCACATGGAAGTGTCCAAAAACATCAGCCAGAAACATTCCTTGAAAATCTGGCTACCAGAACTTTAGATGATGATCCAGGTAGCGTAGAACTACTGCAAGGTGAAATTGAATCTTTCCCAGGCTAGTCTTGGACACCATGCTTCTCAGAATGCAACAAACGTTTGCCACACTACTTCTCTGGCTCCTACTGAACTTTCAGTCAATAAAATCTCACAGCTTTTCTTCCATGGATGGTTGTTAAATCAGTTTCACATCCTGCACTTTTACCATTGATTTTTTTTTTAACTTACAGTTTATAGTTTTTCCCAAATATATTCTATCTTACTAGTTTTAAGCACTTTCTCTGGCGCACTTGTCTTTGATGGCTTCACTAAGAAGAAGAATCACCAGTCATCGATTTAGCCCTAGCCCTCCTTCTGAATATTTTACCTCAGGATGTTTACATCAAGCTAAATCAGGACATTCTGAACTGATGTTATTATACTAAATGCCTTTAACTGCTCTGCAATCAATTCCCAGGAATGGAGTGGGCATGGGGGAAAGGGAAGGGATGGAGGGTGTGAGATAAGAATAAAACTTTGGAAGATGAGTGAATTTTTTTAACGTTGGAATCAAGAAATTCATTATAAATATGAAAAACACAGCTGTAACTGGCATAGGGAGTGATTCAGTCTTCAATCCTGGCAGTTTTTTAACTTTGGCAGCATGAATTGGACCTGAAAGCCTTCTACTGCTTTGGGTTCTGATTTTCATTTAGTTTTACCAGCAAGAAAAATCACCCTGGAGCCATGTGCATGCTGATTTTGTTAATTTCCTCAAATATGTCCCTTGTTTAAATCACTGCTGATTAAACATTCTTGACATCTTTCCTTTCTCAACGTGCCATGACTCATCAGGTGATCCCAGTGGAAGGTTAAAGTTAAGTCTATTTCTTTAAAATGTTTATTGAAAATGAGCAGTGGAAAAAACAATTGTGGCTGAGACGGTAAATGCCTCTGATGGGCTATGTCTCTTTTAACCATTGATAGTCTTCAAAAGATAGAGTATTTGCTATCAGGAAACATCACTAGGAACTGAGCCAGACCAAAGGCTTGGACTATGGCAAGGCTGAGCTGCTGCAGCCAAACAAGCACTTCCCAAGTGGGGCTGATTGTTCTGCTACTGTGGAAGGTCACATAGAGGTAGTAATTTTTGCAGTGATCATGAATTTTCTCTTCGTACTATCAGAAACAGTTCTCTGTAATATCTGATTCTCTATTTCCCTAACAGTCTGAATTTTAAGATATACAATTACTTGCTGCAGAGAAATCAAGCTTGGTAGAATGTTAATTGAAAGTTCATTTATAGGGCATGGCAACCCACTCCAGTATTCTTGCCTGAAGAATCCCATGAACGTAGGAGTCTGGCGGGCTACAGTCCATAGGATAGCAAAGAGTCAGACACAACTGAAGTGACTTAGCATGCACGCACGCATGCTAGTTTTAGCACAACAAAAGTTAGATTTTCTGTTCCATCTATGAAAATAACAGGCAAAGGATGACTACCACAGCAAATTACTGACTCCCACCTGCCTAGTGATCTGTCAGACTCTGTCAGTTGTGTTAAGGGAGGAAATAATCATATTCAGTGTGATACAATAGAAAAAGCCCTGCTCTGGAAGTTAAGAAAACAAGTTTTCTCTTCTTGACTCTGCCCACAAATTGTGTGACCTTAAATAAGTTGTTTGAACTCTCTGATCTTTAACGTCTCATCTGTGTAGACATTAGACTAAAATAGCTTCTTGCATTTTATATTTCATTCCATGGCTTCCCCAACCCTAACAAGAATTATCTTTCTGAAATTTTCCTAGAGTTTTATATGTGTATCTCATTCAGTGTAGTCTGGGACATTAATTTAATTACCACTTGGAAGATAATCTGAAGAAAAAAATCAGACAACAAATGATGCATTTTCTTCTGCCAAGAAAGATGGTATTTAGAGATTTGGCTTTACTGGACTTCAGGGATCATGGGTGTGTGTGTGTGTGTGTGTTTGTGTGTGTGTGTGTGTGTATGTGTGTGTGTATGTATATGTATCACAACTGCTATCTTGGGGTCTGGGGATGACGAAGATTTAAATGCTATGAGCCATAGAGTCAATACATTCATACATATGAGGTCTATCACTGACACTTCTCTGGAATTCAGGCTGGTCATCTCTGATCTTTGTATCTGAACATCTTTGTTTCTATGGGGGAGTTATTCATTTATTTAAGCTTACTTTAGAAAACTGTGGAGCATAATCATTTGGGAGCATGTGCTCATGGCACAATGTCAGAATAATGCTAAATATTTAAACGTAAGCAAAAAACTGAAAGTTGCTTCCTTTCGGCTTTGTTATTGACAATATAAGTGCCTTATGATTTGGAGAATTTTAACATCATCTGTAGGTTGTCATGGGAACAGCTACTGCTATTACCAACCTACCTGGAAGGATCTAAATGTAATAATTCAAAAGTCTTTCTCCTGACTGTGACTTATAAAATGGCAAATATTTTCTTCCTCTGCTCTATATACTTCTGCCATTTCTCACTTTCTGTTGCATCAGAGGCCATTTCTTGCTCTGCATTAGTTTTCTGCAGAACTGCATGGCTTCACTGGCCAATTACCTGGGATAATGGTCTTCCTCTTCCTTGAAGATCTAGAAGGAATATGAACTGCAGGGGAAATAGGGTTTGAGTCATGGCAACTATTAGCTTAGAGAATTAGAAGGAAGAAGTTATCTTTTTCTTCAGTTAAAAGTAGATAATGGAGGCTATGAAATTATGCTTTTGTAATTCAATCATAACTGCTAGAGTGACTCAGCTAAAATTTAGTCTTCTTATTTTATGGCAGAGAAAGCAATATTGATTGAGGTTAAGTAAGTGGATGCATAAGTTTGGCATACTGTATTTTCCTGTACCCATGGTATGTTATTTATTTAGTCTCTTTTTAATAAGTTCTGGTGACTTCCAGGTCAGGATGGTGATTGAAACCAATGCTAAAACTCCCATCTTCAGCTAAAAATAGGACAGTGTGATAAACTAGATTTCACAAATTGAAAAGCACATGGACACACTAAAAACAAGGAGAGGAAATATAAAGAAACCAAGATATTACCATAAAAATGGCAAAACAAAACAAAATCAAACAGAAACATGTTTGGTTCAGGCAACTGAAGCTGAGGGACTGGCATAATCTAACAGGAGCTACAACAGGAGGGACAGAGAAAATGGGCCCAAAGCAACATGACAAGAGAGAATGCCGAGAATTCCTCAGAATGAAGGACAAGGGGTTATATCTATATGAGACGACTGATGTTTATTAAATCATTTCATGATGTATGTTTACCAAATTATTATAAAGTACACCTTCAACTTACACAGTACTGTATGTAAATTATATCTCAATAAAAACAGAAGAAGAAAGAAAAAAAAGATTAGGGTCCTTGGACTGATGGATTCCACCATGTGTCAAACTGGTAAATATACTTTAAAAATTAACTTCTAGACATATGATAGCAAGTTTGCAGAATATTAAGGTAAAGAGAAAATTCTGCAAAAGAAAAATAAAAATCAGATTAATTCTATAGCTTTTTCCTTAGTAAAAATAGATGCCTGAAAAGACTGCACTCCCACTGAAAAGGGCATCGGTTCCGTCCCTGGTCAGGGAACAAAGATCCTGCATGCCTCAAGCTGTAGCCAAAAAAAAAAAAGATGCCTAAGAAAATAGATTATCTGCAAGCTTTCTGAAAAAAACTAAAACATAGTTCTAAAACCAACCTATAATATATGAATATATTTTAAAGCAAACTTATACCTCTAAGACAATGACCATCATTAGGAAAACTTTGAAGGTCTATTTTTCAACTAACTAAATACATAGGGATGTACAAAATTAAAAATGGGCAAAGAATCAGAAAACCATAATGAAAAATTAAAATGAATGCTGTTTGTAAACCAAAAAAATCATATTTTTATTTTTAGTAATAATTTTAAGTAAAAAGTATATAGCGGTTGGAGAAAAGCTTGAAGAAAAGTGAAATATGCTAAGATTATTGTCTTCTTCAGAAGGGGAGAGAGATGCCAGGTAACTCTGAACTTTAAGAAAATATAAATATATGTACGAATGTTAAAAATTTTAATGGTCAACAGTAAAAGAAAAAGAAAGCAAGAAAAATTGAAGGAAGGGAAGAAATAAATAATATGCAAATATGTGGATGGGAAAGGGAGAACTAATCAGTTGAAGAGACAGAAAAAATAAGAAAAAACAAGCAAAGGAAAGGGATGATAGATTAAAAATACAAAATAGTATGGCAGACACAAGAACAAACATATTAGCAATCATACAATGAGCATCAAACTTATCTTCCAAAAGATAGAAACTCTCAGAATTAGCAAATCCATCAGTGTGCTGTCCCCAGAATTACTCAGAAATAGATAAATCGGATAAGAAAAAAAAATATTTTGACAAATATCAACATCAAGAAACTGACATAGCAATGTCCAAATCATAAAAATAGAATAGCTTAGTGAACAACATCGAAAGGGTTAAAAAAAGATACTACTACGAGTAACAGGAATAATTCCCCCTAGCAACAAAAAAATATGATCCAGATGTAGTCTCCAAACTATCCACCCTATGATCCCTAACTTAATTGTGTGATTTAATTTGTTAGATCTTTGGTATTCAGTTGTTAAAAGCATTTAAAAAATAATAACTGGTGAAGGAAATGGCAACCACTCTAGTATTCTTGCCTGAAAAATCCCATGAACAGAGCAGCCTGGTGGACTGCAGTCTACAGGTTTGCAAAAGAGTTGGACATGACTGGGTGACTAAACAACAAAAACAGGAATAGTAACACAATTTTTAATGATGATAGTGAAAATATATAACAAAATGCCTATATTTTTCAATTAAATCAAACAAAAAAGGTATTACCTGAGAAACCCTTCATACTTTGATCATGTTCTCTTCAGAATTTGCATTCCTGGTTCTCTATTATTTCACTGAATTATATGTTATAAATTTTAGGAATATTCTTCTTCTCTGCATAATTCTGAAATACAAGTATCTAGATAGTATTTCAGTGCATCTATTCAAAAGTAGCTCTATTTTTATATGTAAGTATCTCTTGCCCTTTAGTCTGTTTGTATTTCCTCCTCAGTAGGAGGACCTTTAATCATGATTTTGCTGAAATTTTAAATTTTGTGTATTTATATACTCGATTGCTCAGTTGTATCCGACTCTTTGTGACTCCGTGGACTGTAGCCCACCAAGCTCCTCTGTCCATGGAATTCTCCAGGCAAGAATCCTGGAGTGAGTTGCCATTTCCTTCTCCAGGGATCCTCCCAACCCAGGGATGGAACTCGTGTCTTTTACATCTCCTGCATTGGCAGGCAGATTCTTTACTACTAGCACCACTGTAATGCTTATATATAATTAACAAATTATACCTCAATTCTTATGCTTAAAACTAAATAAAATATTCAAGATAGTTCTCCTGCTATTTATCTTTTCCCCTGTAGTTAAAGTGAAGAAAAAAATCAAGGTGACATATAATTACAAATAGAAGGAAACCCAAAGTCAAGATAAATCAAACTATTTACATCATTTGAATAAGTTAAAAACCATACCTGATGTACAAAGAATTATTGATTGAAATGTTAATTTTTGTGTTTTTTGATTTAGATGACATAGGAATTCTACCTGGGATTGGAAAGAAAGAAAAAATATATATACATATATATATTCCTTGAGGAATGTGTCTATAATAAGAGGTCTATAATTGTTTGCAGTCAGTATATGATTGTGGATTAAATATTGTTTTATGACTATTATAGTTCTAGGTAGGTTACTGGACTTTCTCTTGATTTCCTCTTGATCTTATGTCCTCTGATATTTTTCAAAAATTATTTTATTGAAGTGTAGTTGATTTACAAAGTGTTGCTTTTTACTTACAACAAAGTGATCCAGTTATACATACATTTTTTTCATATTCTTTTCCACTGTAGTTTCTCAGATGATATTGAATATGGTTTCTTGTATATATAGTAGGACTGTGTTGTTTATCCATTCTCTATATAATCATATCTGCTAATTTCACACTCCCAGACCACCCTTCTCCCACCCTCCCTTCCCCTGGCAACCACAAGTCTGTTTTCTATGTCTGTGAGTCTGTTTCTATTTTGTAGACAGGTTCATTTGTGGCATATTTTAGATTCCATGTACAAGTGATATCTTAAGGTATTTGTCTTTCTCTGTCTGAATTCCTTCACTTAACATGATAATCTCTAGGTCCATTCATGTTGCTGCCAATGGTTATGCCCTCCTGTATTAATCAAGACATCCTGTCTCCTGAGATTAATGTTGCACAGCAAAAAATTTACTCTATAGCTTAATACAAAGCAGGAGAATGCTAATTTATTGTTTCCCTTAACACTTTGTGTAAAGAAAACATGCCTTTTTAACAACAAATATGTTTCCCCAGTACCTATTTCTTGTCAACAGCCATGGTTTAATCTTTGAGAGGCAGATGGACACATCTTTTGGCTGAAAATACAGAGATCAATGTTATACCAAACACACCAAGACAGAAATTGGGAATGGCTGCAAAGACTCCGCATTTAGTTTCAGAAACGCTTTGTATAGTCCTGGACAAAAACTGGCTTCATGCCGGCTCCCAAAATGCCTCCTTTGGAGTGTAATCTCTTGAGAGATTTTTCATTATTGTCTTTACTGCTTAGATCAACACCAGGCAGATTGAGTGAAAACAGCCCTTCAAATCCATTTTTAATCTTTCAAACAAGCAAATTAGCTGTGAATTATTTATCAAGAACATCCAGGTGGGCACTGATACAGTGAAAACAGCTTTCTGCATTCCTCTAGAGTTGTTTGAGTCTTGGAAATACTGCTGTCACCCCTCTTTCTTTTTGGATTTTTAAATTGTTTCCTAAAAATAGTTTGATATGACATTGCAGAACTGAAAGGTATTTGCTTCTTTGTCTCAAATTAATAGATAAAATCAAATTGCTAAGAAACATAGTACTGGGACAGAGACATGCATATAAGGAATTAGGGAAGGGAAAACTGAAGGAAGAAAGACTTTTTTTCAAGGATAGCAACACTCTGGGGGCTTAGGAAGAGGAATGTAGAAAGTTTACTTTGCTACTTCTACCATACCAGTCAGTGAACTTGTTTTAAGGGAAGAATAAGTCAACAAAAATTCCTTGATTTGTAACTTTATGAAGTCAACATGAATTCTCTCTTTCCATTGCTGACCTAAATCTTTAGTCAACCCAAATACTGTCTTTTTTTTTTTTTTTTTACAGTGTGTAAACTTATAGACAAGATCAGCTTTGTATTAGCCTTGTATGACTCTTACAACTACAGGTAAATTTCCCAGCTGCTTCACAACCTGAAGGTTAAAAAGTCCTGGACAAAATTATAGAATTAACTCAAGCAAAACTAAGAAATGTTCGGGGAAAAAGCAAACAGAGAACACTCTATTAGCACTGGGAGTAATATTACTGTGTAAGTAGAAATACTAGGATGCTTCCCTGGTGGTTCAGTGGCAAAGAATCTACCTGCCAACGCTGGGTTCAGTCCCTAGGTCAGAAAGAGCCCCTGGAGAAGAAAATGGCAACCTACTCCAGTATTCTTGCCTGGGAAATCCCATGGATGGAGAGGAACCTGGTGGTCTACAGTTCATGGGGTTGCAGAGTCAAACATGATTTAGTGGCTAAACAACAACATTAAATAACAAGACAACTTTTAAAACATCAACATACATTTCAAATTTCAAAATGAGTTCTATGAGTTTTAAAAAGTGGCAAATGTTAACTTTTATCTTTTTAAAAAAAATTATTTTATTAAGTATAGTTGATTTATTAATAAAATGTTGTATTAGTTTTTGGTACAACAGCATGATTTGGTTATACTATACATATTCTTTTTCATATTTTTTCCATTTTGGTTTATCACAGGATACTGAATATAGAGCTCTGTGCTATACAATGGGACCATGTTTATCTATCCTATATATACTAGTTTGCATCTGCTAATCCACAACTCCTAATCCTTCCCTCCCCCTACCTGTTGGCAAACACAAATTTGTTCTTTATGTCTGATTCTGTTTCACAGATATGTTCATTTGTATCATATTTTAGATCCCACATACAAGTAACATCATATGGTATTTGTCTTTCTCTAACCTCCTTCACTTAATATTATAATCTCCAGGTCCATCTGTGTTGCTGCAAGTGGCAATATTTCACTCTTTTTAAGGTCGAGTAATATTCCATTGTATATGTGTACCACATCTTCTTTATCCACTTATTGGTCTGTGCATAGTTAGGTTATTGGCTCATACGGGCTATTGTGAGCAGTGCTGCTATGAACACAGGAGTGCACGCATCTTTTTGAAATATAGTTTTGTCTGGTAATACAGCAGTGGGATTGCTAGACTATATGACAACTCTATTTTTAGTTTTTTGAGGGATCCTCACTCTGTCTTCCCCACTGGCCGTACCAACTTAATATTCCCATCAACAGTGTATGAGGGTTCCCTTTCTCCATGCCCTTCCCAGCATTTGTTCTTTGTAGACTTTTTAACGATGGCCCATCTGACCGGTGTGAGGTGATACCTCATTGTAGTTTTGATTTACATTTCTCTAATAATTAGCAATGTTGAGCATCTTTTCACATGCCTATTGGCCATCTCTACATCTTCTTTGGAGAAATGTCTGTTTAGGTCTCAAAATCAACTCTTAATGAGCACTTTTTATATACTACAATTAATTCTCATAAAAATCCAAAGGGTTAAGAGCTGCTAACATCCCCACTAGTTGTGGAGGAAACAAACAGATTGACAGATAGACAGATAGACCAACAGATAGACAGATTGAGTAGCTCGTTCAAAGTTCCTTAGCTAACAAACGAGGCCAGGGAAGGGCTTGAACACAGACCTTCTGCTTTCAGAGCCCACCCTTTTTACTTTTGGACATTTGGCCTCTCTTCCCTCCACTATACCTAATATTCCTAAAACTATTATTATAAAGTACTGGGAAGACCCTTTATCAAGATAACTAAAATGTACTTACAAGTGTCTTGTACAGAATTGCCACAAAACACCTGAACTACTAGCAGCTCTGATGGGCATAGCAAAACTGACGACTGTGTTCTTCTCATAGTAGTCCTTTCTGTCATGTGCACTGCCCGCTCAAGTTTGCATTAGGTAATATTATTTTGGGATGGAGAAGATGCCAAAAGATAGAAGAGAGTAAGTCAAGGATACACATCAAAAATATTGTGCATTTTTTATTCTACCAGAGAAAAACACCACTAAACCTAAAATAGATAAAAGAGTTTAAAAAACAAAGAAATTTAGCACCAATGATGTGTTCCATACTTTCTTATGTAAAACTCAATTCTCCTAAAAACTCTGTGTGATATAAGTATTATTGCCCTTTTTAAATGTGAGGGACCTGAAGTAAACTAATACAGAGACAGAATTCAAACCCAAGTTTTCTCTTGAGAAGGTCTTTGCTCTATGTCCTACTGTTCAGCTACTCTATGGCTATGACATGCTGAGATAAAAACCAGTTCTGGAGTCAACCCAAATCCTTGGTATCCAAATTATAACACACACCCCGCCCCCGCTTATTCACTGTGTAATCTTGAGCAAATGAGTGTATCTCTCTGCAGCCTGATTTCTTTATTTGTAAGATGGAAATGATCATGACACATAAGGAGTTGTTGCGGGGACTGATTACAAAAGTACACAGAAGAATGCCTCTGGGCACATTGTAAACAGGCTCGATAAAATGTTGAAATAAAATCATTGTTCATGTTTTTATTATTAGGAACCACTGTGACAGTAGCTGGAACAAGGTAAATATGTTCATTTCCACATTCATAATCAACACTGCACTGGAGTTCTCAGCCAGAGCCATAAAGCAAGAGGAAGAAAAAATCAAGCCGTGCAGTTTGGAAAGGAAGAAGTATAATGATGTTTACTCACAGATGATGTGGTAGCAAACTTATAAGTAGCTTTGGGTACATGCAGGATGTTTTGAGAATGTATACACCTATTATTATATTGCTGATATTTACTATTTACAAGTCCTCCTTTACTTGTAAGACTTTGAGTATATCAAGGGCACTTGGCTCAGTAAAGCCTGGCACAGAGTAGGAGCTAACTCTATGTTTCACTCCTACAACTTATCCAACTATATGTATTTAACTGAGACCATTCCAGATACTTGACTCTATGCTAGACTGTAAATTAAGAGAGAAACAAGATTAA
Source organism: Budorcas taxicolor (assembly GCF_023091745.1). NCBI lineage: Eukaryota > Metazoa > Chordata > Mammalia > Artiodactyla > Bovidae > Budorcas > Budorcas taxicolor. The sequence continues at coordinate 91,061,460 of NC_068914.1, read as the reverse complement.
AAACATTTTCTATCCTCATAAAGCTCAGTTTTTCTCAGGAAGACAGGTATTAAATAAGTAAAAATGTAAATAAGTAAGACCATTATAGGCTGTGATACATTTTATGATGGAAATAAAACAAAAGACGGGAGACAACTCACATGGCACAAAGAAGCTAAGCTCCTGTGCCACAACTATTGACAGGGTGGCCAGGGAAAGCCTTTCTAAGTAGGTGGACTTTAAGCCAACAACTGAAGGATGAGAATGAAATAGCCATAGAGAGAGCTTGGAGAAGAGTATTCTGAGCAGAGACAAGAGCAACTGTCCTTGACAAATGCATGCGTTACAGATGAATTAATAGTATCCATTGGTTAATAGTGTTCCAATGATAATTTACTTTGCAATGTACATTACTATTTTCTGGATATTTCCCTTTCAGATACTTCCCCCCATTTGCCAGGCATGTGAAAATATAAAATTTTCAAAGTGCATTTTCCTTCTTTAAAAAAACATGTTATGCACCTGTCATTTGTACATATAAATTCATAACTAGGCAAGCAGTCCTTGGCAGTCCTATTAAATTGTATACATATGAGTTATGAATGAGTTTGTTTACTAGGTCCAAGAATTAAATATATCCCAAGGGCTAAGAAATTCTCAGCGAGTCTCTGCCAACTCCACAAAGTTATAGTCTTGTATAAATCCCACAAGGAGTGGAAAGGGATTATCTTATCATCCCTCTACATAGAGTAGATGTAAAGTAAGCAAATGCTGCTAGAGCAGAGAAGAAAATTGATCAAAATAACATTCCCAGCTTCCCTGGCAACTCAGTGGTAAAGAATCTACCCGTCAGTGCGGGAGACGTGGGTTCGATCCCTGATCTGGGAAGATCTCACATGCCACAAAGCAGCTAAGCCCCGTGCCACAACTATTGAGCCTGTGCTCTAGAGCCCAGAAGCCACAACGACTGAACCCACGTGCCGCAGCCACAGAAGCCCCTGAGCCTACAGCCTGTGCTGTGCAACAAGAAAAGCCTCTGCAAGGAGAAGCCGAGGCACTGCAACTAGAGAGTAGCCTCAACTTGCTGCAACTACAGAAAAGCCTGAACAGCAAGAAAGACCCAGCACAGCCAAAAAATTTAAAAAAAAAATTAACATTCTTGCCTTACAGATCTTTTTTCCTTCATTAAAAGCTCAGAGAACTATATTCAAAATTAAAATATATAGGTCACCATGAGAATGGCACCCCACTCCAGTACTCTTGCCTGGAAAATCTCATGGACAGCCTGGTAGGCTGCGGTCCATGGGGTCGCGAAGAGTCGGACACGACTGAGCGACTTCCCTTTCACTTTTCACTTTCATGCATTTGAGAAGGAAATGGCAACCCACTCCAGTGTTCTTGCCTGGAGAATCCCAGGGACGGGGGAGCCTGGTGGGCTGCCGTCTATGGGGTCACACAGAGTCGGACACGACTGACGTGACTTAGCAGCAGCAGCAGCATGAGAATCTGAATAAATTTAAAAACTGAATTTGTAAAGGTGAGACGTACTGGATAACACCTGTCTATCTATCTCTACCTGCTGTGATTGGTCACGTGTCAATGCTTCAACTAGACATGGATGTCAACTGAGCCTCGAGTCTATTCTGTATAAACCATCAGCTTTCCAGAGTAAACTAGAGAGAAAGAGAAACTCCATGATCATGAGATATGCCAAAATTATACAATATAGTTTCAGAGAAAAGCTTGGAGGAAAACTGGAGTAATAGGATCTCCCCTAGATATTACCCTCTGGTTTTGAATTCAGGCTGCGGGCCCATTTATGAGTTGTGTATTTGCATATTGACTATCTAAAGCATATCATTAAAAATCCACTTGTTAGGTGAAGCCATCTTTCCCATTTGAGTACAGGCTCCTATATAGATAGAATTTTAAGAGTGTCTCCTACCCACACACACACACACACACAAGTCTGGTAATTTTTTTCAATTACCCTGCTTGTTGCAAAATCCACTACTAGAATATAATTTCTTTAGATGAAACTACTGATCCTTATTAATACGAAAATAACCCTAGTAAATGAGTTTTGGATCTTTTCTTTGACAGCAATTTTGATGACAAGGAAGTAGTATGAAAGCACTGAGCATATATGATGATGGAAAAGCGGCAAAAAGACACCAAATGGTGAGCTTTAATCACCACGAATAAATTTCTCCAACCTCAAAATATTTTGTGACAAGTTTGGTCTCTAGGTGTTTTGTTTAGGTTTTGGGCAATTTGGCAAACTTAATGTACAGGATAGAATGATTTAAAGCAAATACAGAAAACTTCCAAGTGACAATGGCTTAAAAGAGAAAGAAGTTTGTCTTTTATACAAAAAGAATTTTATACTCATGTTACTGTGGTAGCTGCTCAGAATCATCAATAACCTATCCTTGTATCTAAATTCACTGGATCCCAAAACAACTCTCAGAAATATTTACAGGAATAAAAAACATGTACTTAATGAGGTAAAGTTTCAAAATCTGGCTTCCAATCAACTAATGCATGAGTTTAGCAAGATTGCAGAGCATAATATATGAAAATGAACTGTATTTTATATACATTATTTTACAACCAGAAATTGAGAAAAAAAAAACATTTCAAATAGCATCAGAAATATGAAATACTTAGGGATAAATCTGTAAAAAGATGGGAAAGAAACATACTGTAAATGACTGGATCACATGGCTTGAGTAGCAGAGAAACTTCTGGCATCTTATCACAGACCTATTGCCAAGCCCTCTCTTGCTCTAGATGTCTTGGAAAATGGAAGCTTCCTAAGTGATCCAATAAATGGATCAAAGCCGTATTCTGTACTACAGTACGTTCTTCCTCCAAACTCCAGAGGATGACAAAACACAGTGCTTATTTTCCTGTGGCACGAGGTGTGAGGTGCAATAGTATATTCATCTTGGAGCGAGATATCCCAGTATTTCCCAGTCCAGTGACTCCAGAGAATTCTACCAATATAGCAAGCTTTTGACTCTCCGTGGGGCTTTTCTTCCACTTTCTAGTGCTATGCCATCATTCAGGATTCTTGCCACTTCTTGCTCTCCAGATTCAATTGGCATAATGTCATCAATATAGTGGACCCATGATGTTCCTTGAAATATCAAGATGACTTGATACAGCATGCAGACACATGACCGAGAACAAGAAACTTAACATAGATCTGGGTCAAGGCAATAAGTTTACTATATAAACTGCTTTTGACCCTTTCTACTGATGGAAATTAAGCAAATCAATAGTTGGATACAGAATACCATTGGCTACATTGATGTGCTCCAATAAACCTACCATATTTGGCATGGAATTTGCAACTGGGGCTACTACCTGTTTATAATATTCCAATAATATCCCCCATTAGCCATATGTTTTTTTACAGGAGAAAGAATTAAACCTTGAGATGATGGGGAGCACCATTCCTACATCCTTTCAGTCTTAGGGTGCTACTCATCTCTTCAGTGTCTCTTGGATGGTAATGCTTCTGACTTACTATCTTTGCCAAGTGGGGGAGTGACAGTTTCAGGGACTTTCACTTGGCTTTTACTAGCATCACACAGTCCTCACTTTGCAAATCTTATGGTCAAATGTAAAACTACTGTTTGTGCCAAGAATATTTATTCCAATTTTACATTCAGGACAGAGAAAATTACCACAAGATAGATTTGTGGATTCACGAGATAAACTGTGAGATGGACATGGGCCAGGACTCCATTTACCAACTAGCCTGCATAAATTTTACTTTATTCTTGGCCCTTGAAAAGTCTGACCATTCTACATGCTCCAGTGGGGAGTTATCCTGGAAAAAAAAATCACAGATCTTTTTTGGGCAATGACTAGAAAAAGACATGCTTGTGATAACATTACAGGGTACTTCCTCAAGGGCCTACACCCTCTGTTTCAATCTGCTGGCTCTGGGTCTGTGAATTGTCTTGGCTCTAGAAAATGAATGAGAAATTGCGATTTTCTGTTATAATAGCTGACATCAGCTCACTACTCACCAACTCTCACTTTTAAAAATTGTTTTGTTGTTGTTGTGCAAATCAACTAGATTTTCATTCCATGATCCTTGTATTTTGACCCTAGAAACATCACCTAGCTGTCACCCTAGATTCCTATGGATGAAGGCGTCCTGATGGCCATTCCACTCTTTCTGTCCATTACTATGATGACCAACGACTTACTGTCTAAACCAGGATGTTGAGAGTGAAAGTTGGCACTATCATTAATAATAATACTGGGACAACAAGTGAAAATTGACCTGACCAAACTATGATGTATGTTGCCTTACTCATTTTGGTCATTGGTTCCATCTTGCCTCCAAAGATTCAGGGCTGCCACCTGGCTTTTGCCATTTCTTAATCCTTTCATTCTCCTGAATTTTGCCATGTAGCATCTCAAACTGTCAACCCCAGCCCATGTGAGACAGAAACCATCATACTTTTCAAGATACTAATGACTCCTTTAAGTACATCTTGTTGCTTTACAAAAGAAGCATCCTTTAGGACCTCTCATGAACTGTTAGGTGGTGGGTCCTTCAAAACTTCTCATATCCTTGAGCCTCTGAATGCTTTCCCAGTCTCATGCCAAGGAAATTCTAGCAACACCTCTTCATTTACTATAAGCTATTGCTCTAGCCAAACTTCAAACAGCCATCTCAGCAAGCAGACCAGGAGGACAAGGTCCTGTTGTCTTTGCCAAAGCACTGAATCCCAAGTCACAGATGAGTGTCCCCATATTAGTAAATTACCCCTTCTGCCCTTGTATTTCAAACTCCTCCCCCATGCTCTAAAAACCTAGTCCCTCACATGTTCCCCTAGTTAAAGCCTGTATATGTGATTCACATTATTCAATTCCCTTGACACATAAACTATTTCTTCCTGGAGCAGCGTACTTCTTCATTCAACCTGTGCTGAAATATGACCCTAGTTTTCTGCATGGGTAATGGGGTGGGGGGGTGTGTATTAATTATCAGCAAGATTTTATAAGATACTTGCTATAGCTGAGATCATTGCTTGGTCTCCAGGTACAAGAAGGCCTTTCTCCTAACAAGTGACGCATGTGTGCATGCTAAGTTGCTTCAGTCATGTCTGACTCTTTGCGATCCTATGGACTGTAGCCCAGCAGGCTCCTCTGTGCATTGGATTCTCCAGGTAAGAACACTGGAGCGGGCTGCCATGACCCCTCCAGGGGATCTCCCCTGACCCAGGGATTCAACTCTCATCTCTTATGTCTCCTGCTTTGGCAGGGAGGTTCTTTACCACTAGTGTCACCTGGGAAGCCCTAGCAAGTGTCTGCTTTTGCCAGCTTAGAGAGTTTAGAGGAATTTAGGTGTCACAGACTCTCAAGCTCACCTATCTAAATTCCAGGTCTCAGGACCTTATCCTTTTTGTATCAAAGCTCGTTCATTTACAGAGGAAATCTGTCAAGTGTGCATAACATCCTTTGCATTGTCTCCACCCTTAAAATCAGATCCAGAGCCTGATTTTCAGCAGAGTCTACCTTGTGGCTGCAGGAGCTGAGCATTTTCTTCCAATATATTCTAGAAGCTGGTTAAGCCACATTCTGAGTATTTCCTCTTTCTCAGCACACAGTCATGATAGAGATAGAGTCATGCTCTATCTCTGAGAAAAGCTTGGAGGAAGATTTACAGTATATACTTGTAGGGACAGTATATACTTGCAGGGTATTTCTCAACGGACCCATCCTCCTTTTCAGTCAAAGGTCTTTGAGTTTTTGAACTGGCTTAGGTTTGCAAGTTAGATGGAAGGTTTTGACTCTCCATTGTGGGGACTCATGTCAATTCTCTGGCCACAAGACCTGGATTACTTTTTTCTGTTATGATGATCAAGTAACACTTCAGTAGAATGTCTACCAATTTCATTTCTGTGGCTGGTGGCCAAGCATTTTGGTTAGCCCTTGAAGCATCCCCTGAGGTATCGAAGACGACGTAATGAGGACGGGTCCAGGGAGTTAGTGTACAGGTCACTGATGATAGATCCACTGCACCCCTACCCTTTGAAACCTTTAAATTCCATCCTCTGCATTACTGGGGAAAGTTCTACATCCTCTTCTCAATGAATGCATGCTTCCATTGAACCCAAGTTCTGTCAACCAACCAAGTAAACTGTTGGAACCATGTCTGTATGTACAAAGTAATGCATTTTACTTCCACAATCTCTGGAAAGGGTACCTCGTTCAATTTATTTGACTTAATTCAGTTATATAAGAAACAATATATCATAAGGAACTGGTTAAACAGATACTTAAGAGACTGAAAAGGCAAAAGGAAAACAATAACACAGAAATGATAATAAGGAAAGAGGCCAGCATTCCAGGGACAGGGGGAGACAAAGGAAGGAGATTGGATTTATTAAAATTTAGAGGCTTGGGCAGCCTTCACAGAGCAAGAACTCAGGCCTTTGAGGAAGGGTACTAGAAGCCAGGATGTTTGAGAGGGTGATGTTGACAAGCACAAACACAAACCGAGGAGTTGGTGGTTTCTCCTCTAGGCTTTCAGTCTCCCTCTAGTGTTCCCTTTTGGAAAACCTAACAGGGAGCCAGCTGCTAAATCAGAAACATGGCTCACAGGGCATCACAAAGCATTATAGAGAAAAGCAGATTGGAGCTGGGAAACAAAAGCCAAATAATCAGCATGGTACTTCTTAGAGTATCACCCTGGCAACTGGCTCAATGTGGCCATATATGAGTTGCCCAGTGCTGTGAACAGGACCCAGTCTCCTCCGTAAGACTCACGCTTGTGACTGTTTCTGTACCATTGAGATACGCAATGTTACAACCTCAGCACATGCTAGAGTCTCAGTTTGCACCATACCTCATCCTAACCTGACCCTAGATGAAAGTCTTAGTGATTCTGATGCTACTGCGAGCAGGAGTTAATGCCACCTCCACTTACTATCAGTAATACAGTCCCTATTGGGATCATATTGCTGTTGTTTAGTCACTGAACAACTGTCTGAGTCTTTTGCGACCCCATGGACTATAGCCCACCAGGCTCCTCTGTCCATGGGATTTCCTAGGCAAGAACACTAGAGTGGGTTGTCATTTCTTCCTTCAGGGGATCTTCTTGACTCAGTAATTGAACCCCTGTCTTCTGCTTGGCAGCTGGATTCTTTACCACTGAGCCACCTGGGAAACCCATTGGCATAAGGCTGGAGAGAAAACTCCCAAATCATGTTCTGAAGGGTCTGCTTTCAAGGATTGTCCCTGGATCCAGCAGTCCTAGCTGAGTTCTCCAGGACAAACACCTATATGTTGCTACCTTTACTCAAAAATACAAGATCAAAAGCAAAGTAAGGGAGAAAGAGGTAGGGGGAGGCAGCACAAGGTATATTACTGAGCAGCCTTCCATCTAGTTTCAAACAAACTCATTGCTTGATCTTGTGGGATCCTAAGAGTCTATGAACTACTGCATTTTAGGGTAGTCTGTGAGATGGAAGGAGTGAGGATTGATCATTTTTCTGCTGGTTTCCATGTCTCTTTGTTCTAAGATTTGCTCTCTGTGATTCTCTTTAAGATTCCCTTTCTTGCAATTCTGACTTGAAGGCATGTGTGCTGAGCCTGTCCTGAGACATCTCATGCCTTAGGAGCAGCAGGGGGACCCTATGTCAGGAGGGAAATTCACATGTCTTGGACAAGTGACAAGGCACTGTCTAGTTGGAGTAAACCATAGCTCATTCTGGATAGGTCATCATAGGAGCACAAGGAGGGAAAATAGTGGAAAAGGGATCCTGATGAGGCTGAAAAGATCCTAGTGATGTCTGTTACAAACATCATTTATAACAGCAAAAAAATGAGAAGCAACCCAAAGGCTATCAATAGGAGAATGACTGCCCAAAATGCATATAATATTATGAAGCTATAAAAAATTAGAAAGTATCTTATGTAGTGTTATGGAAAATCTATAACACATATGATTCAGTGAATCAGAAGGGTCAGGGTGAGTATTTATAATATGCAACCTTTTGTTAAACACAATAAATACACATAAAGACAATCCATAATGCTACATGGGGAACTAAGAACATTATTCACCTGTAGATACCATGGTAAGAGCTGAGCATATGGGTACAAGTATGGGAGGTTGCAGCCACAAAATTAAAAGATGCTTGCTCCTTGGAAGAAAAGTTCTGACAAACCTAGGCAACATATTAAGAAATAGAGACATTGCTTTGTGGGCAAAAGTTCATATAGTCAAAGCTATGGTTTTTCCAGTAACAGGTGAGAAAGTTAGACCATAAAGAAGGCTGAGTGCCAAAGAACTGATACTTTTGAATTGTGGTGCTGGAGAAGACTGTTGAGAGTCCCTTGGATAGCAAGGAGATCAAACCAGTCAATCCTAAAAGGAAATCGACCCTGAATATTCATTGGAAGGACTGGCACAGAAGCTCCAATACTTTGGCCACCTGATATGAAGAGCTGACTCATTGGAAAAGACTCTTATGCCCTCCTCTTGAGGGCAAAAGGAGAAGGGGGTGACAGAGGATGAGATGGCTGGATGGCATCACTGACTCAATAGACATGAGTTTGAGAAAACTGCAGGAGATAGTGAAGGACAGGAAAGCCTGGAGTGCTGCAGTTCATGGGGTCCCAAAGTGTTGGACATGACTTAGCAACTGAACAACAACAATAGGAGATTGGGTTTCCACTATAAAATGTTTTGTACTTTGGGGCTTTTGAATCATGAGAATAAGCTAAGCATTCAGTGAAGAAGCTGGGGTAGAGAGAATCATAAAGGGACATCTAGAAAAACAAAATGTTAGGAAATACAACTTATCTTCTCACTTTGAAATAGACAAAAAATGACAATGATAAAAATTGTGAAGCTTTAAAAACTGCAGACCTTGTTCTTCAAAAGTTTAATTAGATAGTCTTGCAAGACTAATACATGAAAAGAGAGAATATGAAAATAAAATACAGAATGAATAAAGGGGTGAAAATGCAAACACAATAATGCAACCAAGTATACACTAGCCAATTTATTAGGGTGGGAGGGATGTGGGAGAGGGGTTTCAGGATTGCAGGGGACACATGCAAACTTATGGTCGATTCATGTTGATATATGGCAAAAACCATCACAATATTGTAAAGTAATTATCTTCCAATTAAAGTAATTTAAAAAGAAAAGTTAAATGAAATGGAAAAATTCAAAGAAAAGTAAGATATTGACATTAAAAGGTGAGAATGAGAAGAAAGCAGTAAGAATTTGAAAACTCAAAATGGTAGTCAAAGATGTCCACTCCACCCCATCCCATCTTTTAAATGCTACTTTCCAAACACAAGCAAAATCTGACTACTAGACAATCCAAGCCACCATTATTTCTCAACTGGACTTTTTGAAACTGGTCTCCCTGTTTCCACTCCTGGCTCGCCGCCATCTATTCTCCATACTGGCAAGAGTGTTTTTTTGTTTTGTTTTATAATGCGAGACACTTGCTCATTTCTTTCAGATATCTGCTCAAATATCCCTTGATAAAAGAGGACTTCATCTTTTTCTTCAGCCCTATCTCTCTTTATCCCTTATTATGTATCGCTTTGTTTTACTTGCTACCACCAGATATAGTATGTATTGCTTTTTTATGCTTTATTGTCTGTCTTCCCAGTCCAGAATTAAATTTCATGAGAGCAGGGATTTTGTTCTGTCACTATTGTTTTCTCTGTACTTCAGAGTGGCTGGCACAGAATACATATTCAAATATTTACTGAGGAATGTCATTTATATAACTACATGAAAATAATACTGTATATTGCATGGTATTTATATATATAAACCTAAAGACATGCATATGAAAGATAGCCACCAAATTCTAGAGAATGTAATCAATACATGAGGTAATGTTTCATTTCTCATGTTGAACAATAGGTACATAGGTATTTATTATATTATTTTCCTTACCTTTTTGGTACCTGGTCAGTCAGTATATTAATAGTCAAGTATAAATTCAAGACCCTAACCAACTGGATTTGAAGTCTGTCTTTGCCATTTAGAAACTGTGTGGCTTGAGAAGTTTTGCTTAACTTCTCTGGATTTCAGTGTCTTTCTCTATATCATGATGATAATAACACCCATCTTATCAGTGCATATATGAAAAGTGATTGCATATAATCAATGTGTCATAAAACACGTCCCTATTCTCTACTACTGAGTTCAAATTCAACAGAGGATTCTACTCTAAAGCAACAAAATAAAACCAGTCCCTCTTGGCATTATCTGGAGAAGGAAATGGTAACCCACTCCAGTATTCTTGCCTGGAGAATCCCATGGACAGAGAAGCCTGGTAGGCTACAAGTCCAGGGGGTCGCAAAGAGTCGGACACGACTGAGCGACTTCACTTTCTTTCTTGGCATTATCATTCTTGTATCTCAACGAGCACAGAAGAGAGAAAAGAAACATATCTATGTTTTAATTTTGACCATGCCATTGCCTAGTTATGTGACCTTCAGCAAGTTATTTTCCCTTTACGATCCTTACTTACTTCTCCTGAAAAAATGGGAATAATAAGTTATACTTTTATCAACAAACATTGCACAAATGTCCACTGTATTCAAACATATGAGATGATGTCTAACATAGACATTAGATTACATAGTCTAGGTTAACATTAACAATAGGTTAGCTATTACTGCTGTTGCCTAGAACAGTGACGAGCACTGTAGAACAGAGGTAACAAACACATAGATCCTGTTTGTAAAGAGCTTATATCCTGGTAGTGGACAGTCTGACACCTAGACAAATTATAATGCAATGTGCAAAGTTCAACACTAGAAATAGCATAGAGAAGGGACTGGTTAAAGTATGACAGAGCCCAGTGAGGTTCCCCAATGACAAAACTCACTGGAAGCCTCCCTCTAAGTGCCAGAGGAAGCTGTCCATGGGGGATACTACATACTTTTAACGTCTGCACTCTCCTTTGTGTCTCCAGTGGCCTCCATTGATGCAGCTAAGCACTGTGCCAGCTGACAAGGGAGAAATGGCCCAGTATCATAAGCCTGGCAGTGAGGGTGAATGTGGGGCAGAGAGGCAATAGATTGATAACAGTAGAAACCAATGAATCCATAATTGTGTTAGGTGTAAATAAATCAAATGATTTAATTAAAAGACAAAAACTTTGAGATAATTAAAATTAGGTGCTATATAAGTAACAGATTTAGAAAATAAAAACATGGATGGTATGAAAAAAGTTTCTATTTCAATTACTAGAAATAAAGAAGAATGATAAGTTCAATTTGTAAGAAATTTATAGCAAATAAAAAATTGTATGCATCTAATAACTTAGACTTGAGATGTTGGGAGTAGAAATTGATAGTTACGAAGTGAAATATACAAATCCACAATCATATTGAGAAATCATACCATGTAGTTTTCAGTAGCCAACTAAATAAGTAGATAAAAATCACTAAGGATATAGAAGATTTGTGGGATTATTACAATGATAGACACATAGATCAATGGAAACATAAAAAGAAACTGCACACAGAACTACACATATATAGGTGCTTGATTTATAACAGAAGTAACACTGGAGTATAATAAGGGAAAAGATCTTTTCAAAAAGCATAATTAGGACAAAGAAAAGCTCTTAAAGGAAAAATTTGATATAGTGTGCTAATATTAAAATTATGAACTTCTGTTCACCAAAAGATGCTAGGAAGATATTGAAGACAAGGTACAGGGTGGGAGAAGTCATTTACATAACATTTATATTATAGATACTAACAAAAAGATTATTTTCAAACCATGATGAAAGACAACTCAAAAAAAAGTAGGGGCAAAATCTTAACCAGGCATTTTGCATAAGAGGAAATGCCCAAATGGCTGATAGGTGTTCAATCTTACTAGTGATCAGGGATGCAAGATTTAAGCTATAATGAGATCTACACCCACTGGAATAGCTGAAGTCTGATAATAACCAAGAGTTGGTGAGAAAGTGCTACAAAAGCAGCTCTTATCCACTGTTGGTTAGAGTGTGCTGTGTTCTGTACTTAGTCACTCAGTCATGTCCAGCACTTTGTGACCCTATGAACCGTAGCCCACCAGACTCCTCTGTCCGTGGGGATTCTCCAGGCAAGAATACTAGAGTGGGTTGCCAGGACGTCCTCCAGGAGATCTTCCCAACCCAGGGATCGAACCCAGGTCTCCCGTATTCCAGGTGGATTCTTCACCATCTGAGCCATCAGAGAAGTCCAAGAGTGTAAATTGATGTAAATACTTTGGAAAACAGACATTATGTAGCAGGAACAAAGATATATGTGTTGTATGACCCAGCAATTCTTTTCCTAAGTATATACTGTACAGAAATGCAGGCTTAGACATGGATAAGAATTTTAATCACTGCACTTAGTGTAACAGCCAAAGAGTGAAAACAAACCAAATGTTCAAATGATAAAGTAGATTAAAATAGAAGATGTGGTACGTTTATTCAAATGAATATTATACAGCAACAGAAATGAACGAACTACAACTCACATTTACAATGAGGTCGTTTTTAAAATAATTTTTAAAATGTGATAAGTATGAGGAATTCCCTGATGGTCCAATGGTTAGGACTCAGTGCTTTTACTGCTGAGGCTTAGCTTCGATCCCTGGTCAGGGAATGAAATTCCTGCCACCCGCATGACGTGGCCAAATCAGTTCTAATGAGGTGGGTGAACCTAGAGCCTATTACACACAGTTGAGTGTCAGAAAGAGAAAGATGAATATCGTATATTGATGCATATATGTGGAATCTAGAAAGATGGTACCATTAATCCTACATGCAGGACAGCAAAGGAAACACAGAGAAAGAACAGACGTTTGGACTCAGTGAGAGAAGGAAAGGGTGGGATGATTTGAGAGAAAAGCTTTGAGACATATATGTTACCACATGTAAAACATAGAGCCAGTGGGAGTTTGATGTGTGATGAAGGGAACCTAAAGCTGGTGCTCTGTAACAACCTGGGGGGATGGGTGGGGAGGGAGATGGGCGGGGGGTGCAGGAAAGAGGGGACACAAGTATGCCTATGACTGATTCATACTGATGTATGACAAAAATCATCATAATATCGTAAAGTAATTATCCTCAATTAAAATATTTTTTAAAAAAAGAATTAAAATACTCTGAATAATAATAATGTGTAAGTAAAAGAAGCCTTTTACTTACTTTTTAAAAGTAAAAAGTAAAAACAATTGTATATAAAGTTCAAAATCAGACTAAACTGTAATATTTAAGAGGCACACCTATGTGGTTAAAATTATGTATGTATATATATTTATACACACAACCTGAATCAACACTAAATATTCATTGGAAGAACTGATGCTGAAGCTCCAACACTTTGGCCACCTGATGCAAAGAGCCGACTCATTGGAAAAGACCCTGATGCTGGGAAAGACTGAAGGCAGGAGGAGAAGGGGCTGACAGAGGACGAGATGGCTGGATGGCATCACCGACTTGATGGACATGAGTTTGAGCAAGCTCCGGGAGAAGGTGAAGGACAGGGAAGCCTGGCGTGCTGCAGTCCGTGGGGTCGCAAACAGTTGGACGCGACTGAGAGACTGAACAACAATAACAATGTGCACGCACACACACACATGTGAGGAAAACAAGACAGTGCCAACTATAAAAGCCAAGCAAATGGCTGCCTTCTGGGAGAGAGGGGTTGTGATTTCATAAAGCAGCCAGGGATTTCTGGGGTAAACAGCAATAGTCTACTTCTATATCTTGGTTTCAGTTAAATGAGTATTTGCTTTTTTAATAATTCATTTAGTGGAACAGACATCTTTTTGCATTTTTCAAAGTTTCTGTGCTATTTCATAAAGAAGTGGATTCAAGTGCAAAAAGAGAGAAACAAAAATAACCCTAACATGTGTGCTAGATATTCCCTGTTTGCTCCCTTTTAATTCTCATAATAATATTATGAGAATATTATTCTAGTTTTATCATTTTTATGTTAGGGGTATGCACTATTATTTAGTCATCTTTGTCTTTTACAACTTAGCACTGTATCTGGCACATGACGACACTCTATATGTTTGTTATTAGTCTGAAGCTCAGAGAGGTGAAATGTTTTATTTTCAAGGCAGTGTAATACACAAGGAGCAGAAGCTACAAACTCAGTTTTCTGGGTCCAAGCTCTGTCACATCCATCTCTCCAAATTTCTGCTATGACAGACAGAAGCGCTCCCTGATTATGATCACCTGACTGCCAGAGAAACATCTACTTCTGCTTTATTGACTGTGCCAAAGCCTTTGACTGTGTGGACCACAATAAACTGTGGAAAATTCTGAAGGAGATGGGAATACCAGATCACCTGACCTGCCTCTTGAGAAATCTGTATGCAGGTCAGGAAGCAACAGTTAGAACTGGACATGGAATAACAGACTGGTTCCAAATAGGAAAAGGAGTACGTCAAGGCTGTCTATTGTCACCCTGCTTATTTAACTTATATGCAGAGTACATCATGAGAAACGCTGGACTGGAAGAAACACAAGCTGGAATCAAGATTGCCGGGAGAAATATCAATAACCTCAGATATGCAGATGACACCACCCTTATGGCAGAAAGTGAAGAGGAACTAAAAAGCCTCTTGAGGAAAGTGAAAGTGGAGAGTGAAAAAGTTGGCTTAAAGCTCAACATTCAGAAAACGAAGATCATGGCATCTGGTCCCATCACTTCCTGGGAAATAGATGGGGAAACAGTGAAAACAGTGTCAGACTTCATGTTTTTGGGCTCCAAAATCACTGCAGATGGTGACTGCAGCCATGAAATTAAAAGATGTTCCTTGGAAGAAAAGTTATGACCAATCTAGATAGTATATTCAAAAGCAGAGACATTGCTTTGCCAACAAAGGTCCGTCTAGCCAAGGCTATGGTTTTTCCAGTGGTCATGTATGGATGTGAGAGTTGGCCTGTGAAGAAAGCTGAGTGCCAAAGAATTGATGCTTTTGAACTGTGGTGTTGGAGAAGACTCTTGAGAGTCCCTTGGACTGCAAGGAGATCCCACCAGTCCATTCTGAAGGAGATCAGTCCTGGGTGTTCTTTGGAAGGACTGATGCTAAAGCTGAAACTCCAGTACTTTGGCCACCTCATGTGAAGAGTTGACTCATGGAAAAGACTCTGATGCTGGGAGGGATTGGGGGCAGGAGGAGAAGGGGACGACAGAGGATGAGATGGCTGGATGGCATCACCGACTCGATGGACGTGAGTCTGAGTGAACTCTGGGAGCTGGTGATGGACAGGGAGGCCTGGCGTGCTTCGTTCATGGGGTCCCAAAGAGTCAGACAAAACTGAGCGACTGAACTGAACTGCCTATACAACTATAGAAAAACCTATTTCTAACTACGGACTGCAAATAGATTGCAAGATTAGAAGAATCCAGAAAGTTGAGGGAAATAAACCTTAACCACACAGACTCTACCCCTGGTAGGACAAAATGGGAATTGTGAACCTTTTCACTTCAGTTCAGTTGCTCAGTTGTATCTGACTCTTTGCAACTCCATGGACTGCAGCATGCCAGGCCTCCCTGTCCATCACCAACTCCCAGAGCTTGTTCAAACTCATGTCCATTGAGTCAGTGATATCATCCAACCATCTCACCCTCTGTCATCTCCTCCTCCTCCTGCACTCAGTCTTTCCCAGCATCAGGGTCTTTTCCAATGAGTCGGCTCTTTGCATCAGGTGGCCAAAGTACTGGAGTTTCAGCTTCAGTATCAGTCCTTCCAATGAATATTCAGGATTGAGTTCATTTAGGATGGACTGGTTGGATTCTCTTTCAGTCCAAGGGACTCTCAAGAGTCTTCACTAACACCACAGTTGAAAAGCATCAATTCTTTGGTGCTCAGCTTTCTTTATAGTCCGACTCTCACATCCATAAGTGACTACTCGCAAACCATAGCTTTGACTAGATGGACTTTTGTTGGCAAAGTAATGTCTATGCTTTTTAATATGCTGTCTAGATTGGTCATAACTTTTCTTCCAAGGAGTAAGCGTCTTTTAATTTCATAGCTGCAGTCACCATCTGCAGTGATTTGGGAGCCCCCAAATTAAAGTCTGTCACTGTTTCTATTCAAAGACGCTTACTCCTTGGAAGAAAAGTTATGACCAACCTAGATAGCATGTTGAAAAGCAGAGACATTACTTTGCCAACAAAGGTCCGTCTAGCCAAGGCTATGGTTTTTCCAGTGGTCATGTATGGATGTGAGAGTTGGACTGTGAAGAAAGCTGAGTGCCAAAGAATTGATGCTTTTGAACTGTGGTGTTGGAGAAGACTCTTGAGAGTCCCTTGGACTGCAAGGAGATCCAACCAGTCCATTCTGAAGGAGATCAGCCCTGGGATTTCTTTGGAAGGAATGATGCTAAAGCTGAAACTCCAGTACTTTGGCCACTTCATGCAAAGAGTTGACTCACTGGAAAAGACTCTGATGCTGGGAGGGATTGGGGGCAGGAGGAGAAGGGGACAACAGAGGATGAGATGGCTGGATGGCATCACTGACTCGATGGACATGAGTCTGAGTGAACTCCAGGAGTTGGTGATAGACAGGGAGGTCTGGCGTGTTGTGATTCATGGGGTTGCAAAGAGTTGGACAGGACTGAATGACTGAACTGAACTGTTTCTATTGCTTCCTTGTCTATTTGCCATGACGTGATGGGACCAGATGCCATGATCTTAGTTTTCTGAATGTTGAGTTTTAAGCCAACTTTTTCACTCTCCACTTTCACTTTCATCAAAAGACTCTTTCATTTTTCTTCACTTTCTGCCACAAGGGTGGTGTCATCTGCATATCTGAGGTTATTGAGGTTATTGATATTTCTCCCAGCAATCTTGATTCCAGCTTGTGCTTCTTCCAGCCTGGCATTTCTCATGATGTACTCTGCATATAAGTTAATTAAGCAGGGTGACAATATACAGCCTTTATGTACTCCTTTCCCGATTTGGAACCCGTCTGTTGTTCCATGTCCAGTTCTAACTGTTGCTTCCTGACCTGCATACAAATTTCTCAGGAGGCAGGTAAGGTGATCTGGTATTCCCACCTCTTTAAGAATTTTTCACAGTTTGTTGTGATCTACACAGTCAAAGGCGTTACTGACTAGATAACCAGGTTTTCATAAAAGTAGATGTCTCAGAGACAGACAGGTGGAAGAGATGGAAAGGTGTGGGGAAAGGGTGTGGTGTTCCATGCCCTCCCCAGATAGGCCACCCTCCCCAAATCTCCATGTATTCACCAGCTCAGAAGCTCTCCAAACTGCATTCTTCTGGGTGTTTATGGAGGCTTTATTACCTCGGGCTGAATGATTAATTAATTCACTGGGCATGGGTGATTGATGTAACCTCCAGCCCCTCTTTTTCCTGGAGGTTAAGGGAGGGGTGGGATTGAAAGTTCCAATCCTCTAATCACACAATAGACTGCGCAGGCAACCAACTCCCATTCTTAGGTGCTTTCCAGGAGTCAGATTATTAACATGACAAGAGACACCTTGATTGCACTCAGCACTTAGGAAATACCAACAGTTTTAGGAGCTCTCTGCCAGAAAGGGAAGATCACATATATATTTTTTACTTACAAATCATGGTATCACACATATGAGAAATGGAATTGCTGGCGTTGTTCAGTCGCTAAGTCATGTCTGACTCTTTGTGACCCCAGGAACTGTAACACACCAGGCTTCCCTGTCCTTCACTATCTCCCACAGTGTGCTCAAACTCATGTCCATTGAGTCAGTGATGTCATCCAACTGTCTCATCCTCAGTAGTCCCCTTCTTCTCCTGCCTTCAATCTTCCCTAGCATCAGTCTTTTCCAATGAATCAGCTCTTTACATCAGGTAGCCAAAGTATTGGAGATTCAGCATCAGTCCTTCCAATGAATATTCAGGACTGATTTCCTTTAGGATTGACTGGTGGGATCGCCTTGCAGTCCAAGGGATTCTCAAGAGTCTTCTCCAGCACCGCAATTCAAAAGCATCAGTTCTCTGGGGTTCAGCCTTCTTTATGGTCCAACTCTCATATCTGTAAACGACTACTGGAAAAACCATAGCTTTGACTATAGAGATCTTTGTCAGCAAAGTGATGTCTCTGCTTTTTATTACAATGTCTAGGTTTGTTATGGGCTTCCCTGGTGGCTCAGAGGTTAAAACGCCTGCCTCCAATGCGGGAGACCTGAGTTTGATCCCTGGGTCGGGAAGATCCCCTGGAGAAGGAAATGGTAACCCACTCTAGTATTCCTGCCTGGAAAATCCCATGGACGGAGAAGCCTGGTAGGCTACAGTCCATAGCTTTCCTTCCAAGGAGCAAGTATCTCTTAATTTCATGGCTATGGTCATTGTCCGCAGTGATTTATTTCTTGCCGTGTTAGTAAACGAGGATGTCACAGTCACCAGCAATTGCAGCCACCGTGGATGATGAGCCAATGAGCTCTGAGGGAACTCAGAAAGGAAAGAATACCTGCCATCTAGTAGCCATCTGACTGCAGTCAGTCCCTGCAGCCACTCCATATGATGAGCCCTGAGGAACTCAGGATGTGAAAACAGGATATTGGCCAGTGAAGGTGTTAGTAGCTCAGTCATGTCAGATTCTTTGTGACCTCATGGATTGTAGCCCACCAGCCTCCTCTGTCTATGGGTTCTCCAGGCGAGAATATTGGAGTGGGTAGCCATTCTCTTCTCCAGGGGATCTTCCTGACTCAGGGGTCAAGGGCAGGTCTCCTGCATTGCAGGTGAGGCGAATTCTTTACTGACTGAGCCAGCAAGGAAGCCCCCAGATAGCTGAGGTGCAAATCAAAGGGAAGATTTCAGTGAGCCCAGACTCACATCTTTCATACACAGAGAAGCACTACATTTCTGAACTTGAGATATCTGCTTTCTTTAACAGTAATCTTTTGTTGTTCCTTACTACCTGCCCTTTGTTGCAGAACTCCTATATATTCTAGCTCCTTCCCTCACCTCCTCAGAGCAGTTTCTCTGAGATATCTGAAATGCTATCTCCCAGGCTGCAGGCCTCATTTTGGCCCCAATAAAACTTAACTGGTAACTATCATGTTGTGTAAAAATTTTTTAACATATGCCTATGTGTGTATATATACAGTCACATTTATAAAATATATCAAATATACTGTATATATCAAACTTTTGATCCACAATTGGTTGGTCAGAGGATGCAAATCCGTGGATATGCGCCAACTGCATCTACAAGTTTGCTTGCACTGAGTTGAGGTATACAGTACTTTTCTTAACATGTGACATGGTAAAAAAGTATGTTTGAAAATCCCTGCTTTGGGTGATATTTTTCTTCTATACTGCATAAGATTCTTGTCAAAAGCCCATAGTTCTAAGTGTTCACTTTTGTGGAGTTCAGATTGTAAAAAAGAAATATTGGGGTTGATTGGTCTGTCATAGCACATGTCCTAATTCATTTGAATCAGTAAGTTGATAGTGGCCCAGAAGCAAAACTAGAAAATTCTGTGATGTCATTAAGCTCAAGCAAAGAACAATTATTCTTAACTGTTATTTTAACCTGGTTCAAAAGCAACAAAGTGACGCACAGCTGAGAGCAAGGTCTGTGCCAACCCATACTGAAGACTAATCCTCTAACTGATTCTGATACCACCAGACTCCAGAACCACTCAGGTCATTGACTTTCAGTTAGATGTTGATTGAAAAGACTGATGAGGAAGCAAAAACTTCTTTGCCATGTTTTCTAAAGATTTCTCCTTATTTATAAGAACCCCTTTTGTGTTTTTGGTTCACCCTTGCCCCTGTGAATGAAAAATGTTGCCAGCCATATAAGCAAACTAAGGATGCTGTGGCCATTAAGCCATCAGCCACTACAGCCTGAGGGGAGTCAGGATGGGAAAAGAGAGGATTCTGACCAGAGAGAGCTAAGGTGCATATCAAAGGAATGATGTCAATGAGTCCTGCTCACGCATCTTCACAGAAAAAATGCTAAATTCATCAACGTGAGATGTCTAGTTTTCTTTAACAGTAATCTTTTGAAGTTCCAGACTATCTGGCCTTTGATGCAAAATTTCTCTATATCCTGACTCCTCGCCTACCTCTTGGGAGCAGTGTCTCTGAGCAGAGAGGTTTTCTCTTGGGCTTGAAGTCCTCAGAAAGTCTGCTGAATAAGACATAATTCTCAATTTTTTTAGGTGCATTTTTTTAGTTGACATCCCCCAGGGGTTGGTTTCATTTCATATATGAAAGAGATTTTAAAGTCAACTTGACTCTGAATATTTATATTTTTAGCAGAATCATTTATATACTGAGTCTATAAAAAGCTCTTTAATGTTATTAAAGCAAATTGAAAGAGATCCAGGAGTATACAGAGGTAAATTTGCCCTGAAAAACTCTCTGTAAATAAAAGGTTTGTAAATTGATTATTTTTCCATTGTTTCATTGCTTACGAGCCCCTGACATTTTAACTTCATGCCTCTCAACCAGCCCTTTGTTTTCTTCAAGAAGCTAATGATAAAGAATTCTGATGTGACTAACCACTCTCTAAGCTATTTGACAGAACTGAATTTTCTTTTATCGTGACTGCTAAAAATGAAGACAAAACTATATTCAGTTACTGCACTGTGGTTAGAACTGCTTGTCTCTTGGCCCAAAGCTTTACACAAGTGCAGAAGTACAGGAGTATGTTATGAAGAAGACTTGTGAAGTGATTTGGTAGAGATCAACAGGAATAAAGACTAAGTTCTGCTTGTGAACATAATAAGCTAAGTATCTTTTGTATTTCTTATGAGCACAGGCAAAGGCCAGGCTGAATCCCTGATGGATGTAAAAGAAGCAGACATAGATTGAAAAGCAGGGAGAGCTGAATTTTGCATCTGACTCTATACATCATCAATTACCCTTGATCAGCATGACTTCCTCAGAAGTTTCCATGGGAATGACATTCATTAAGCGTTTTAACTTCTGAGAATAGTTTGCTCTGTTTCTGAACTATGGAGCTGAATACTGCAGATGAAAAGAGAGGAAACTTTCAGAGGGTGAGAGCAACCTTTCTTTCCCCCCAAATACAAACACTACTGCTTATTTCTCACAATCTCTCAGTCTCCAGAAAAGGGTATGGTCCTTTGACAGTTTTAAGACCTTCAACAGGTTAGCACAGCATCACTGTCAGATGTCTCCTCCAGCAGAACGCATTACCCACCTGCCAGGTGGTGAGTGGTTCTGTATCTCATGTTTCCATTTTGTTTTCACAATAAACCTACGAACTAGAAGTTGTTATTCTTATATTAAATAGGCTAGTTAAGCTAGATCTTCTTTTCTAACTCACTCATTTCTGTCCAACTCCAAAGTCTTAATACTGCCTTATGCTCCCACTTGAGAGCAGTTTACTTCTATCTGTCATGATGCTCTGTGCTACCAAATAACAATTCAGAAATTTCAAAGAACAAACGCAAAATGATATTTATATCTTAAAATCATAAACTGTCCCTATATAATTATGTATTTGTTGAAAGGCCAGTTTTTTCACATAGCTGTTATTTATAAGCTGTACAAAAAGATGCAACATTCTACATTATTACTCAAAAATTTTATTAAACACCTCATATTCTAACAAGTTATCATACTAGTGCCCACTGTTGAAAAAATTATTAGATGATTTTTTTTTTAAGGCTGAATTTTTTGCTTACTCTTCAGGAAATAATTTTAGGAGGGACTGTTGTTCAAAAACACTCAAACAATGTCATAACTAGTACAGAAATTATATCATCTGGGTTCACCTTTAAGGTGAAATACTTCTTTCTGAAAAAACTGGAAGCAAGTGTAGGCTCACCACTACTGAGTACCCAAGCTAAATAAGTACTGTATGTCTTACTTCTTGTACTGTAGATGATAAACCCTTTCATCTCTGAGATTATGTGTACTCAGCAGTGGGCTCAATATATAAAACAAACTTGATAGCATGTGTAGGCAGAAATTGGAAACCAAGAAGAAAATTAAGTTACCGGTATGCCTAAAAATTTCAAATGCTTGTAACTATAAAATCTTTCTCTATTTTTTGTATTAGAGAATTTATGCCCTTCCTGGTGAAAAAAAAATTATGAAAAATACTCTCAAAGTCCTTAGTGCTAAATTTTCACATGAAAAGTCAGAAAATAGAATCGGAAAGAGGTCGAATGTTTCATAATATTAAATGATTATTCTCCTTAGACTTGCTTTTCAAGATACTGGTCACTAAAAAGAACAGTTAGAGTAAAACTAGACATAATAGACCCCCCACCCCGATATAACCATGACCATCTGACAGTGACATATTTCAGAGAAAGGGGTAGATGATAAGAACAGGCTGTCAGTTTAAATATCTTGTGAAAGTAGTCCCTAAACGTCAAATGTTTCCTTGAGGTCAATGCACGCTGTGTATTGTCCTACTGGTATACTTCTAGAGATTGAAACTTGGTATAAAGAATGGTAATCCTGAATCCCTATAAAATACTTTATCAGGAAAAAAAAGGAGAGAGAGAGAGACTTGGTCATCTTTACTGTAATGAAATATGCTATAATATCTTGAAGTCATTTTTTAAATTGAAGTAGAGTTGATTTAACAGTGTTGTGTGAATTCTGGTATACAGCAAAGTAATTCAGTTATATATATAATATATTCTTTTACATTATGGTTTATCTTGGGATATTGAATATAGTTCCCTGTGCTATGCAGTAGGACCTTGTTGTTTATCCATTCTATGTATAATAGTTTGTGCCTGCTAACCCCAAACTCCCGTTCCATCCCTCCTCCACCCGTGCCCTACCCCTTGCTGTTGGCAACGGCAAGTCTGTTTCCTATGGCTGTGCGTCTGTTTCACAGATAGGTTCACTTGTGCCATGTCTTAGATTCCACATATAAGGGATATCATAGTGTATTTTTCTTTTTCTGACCTACTCTCTAGGTCCATCCATGTTGCTGTAAGTGTCACTATTTCACTCTTTTTTCGGGGGGGAGCTTAGTAGCATTCCACTGTATGTATGTATCACATCTTCCTTATCCATTCACCTATCAGTGGACATTTATGTTGTTGCCATGTCTTGGCTATTCTGAATAGTGATGCTATGAACATAGGGGTGCATGTATCTTTTTGAATTGTAGTTTTGTTCAGATATATACCGAGAAGTGGGATTGCTGGTTCATATGACGACTCTCCTTTAAGTTTTCTGAGGAAACTTGATGCTGTTTTCCATAGTGACTTCACCAACTTAAATTCCCACTGTGTAGGAGGGCTCCCTTTTCTCCACAGCCTCTCTAGTATTTGTTATTTGTAGACTTTAAAATGATGGCCATTCTGACCACTGTGAGGTGGTACCTCATTGTAGTTTTGATTTGCATTCCTCTAATGATTAGCCAGGAAGCAACAGTTAGAACTGGACATGGAACAACAGACTGGTTCCAAATAGGAAAAGGAGTACGTCAAGGCTGTCTATTGTCATCCTGCTTATTTAACTTATATGCAGAGTACATCATGAGAAACACTGGGCTAGAAGAAGCACAAGCTGGAATCAAGTTTGCCGGGAGAAACATCAATAACCTCAGATATGCAGATGACACCACCCTTATGGCAGAAAGTGAAGAGGAACTAAAAAGCCTCTTGATGAAAGTGAAAGTGGAGAGTGAAAAGTTGGCTTAAAGCTCAACATTCAGAAAACGAAGATCATGGTATCTGGTCCCATCACTTCATGGGAAATAGATGGGGAAACAGTGGAGACAGTGTCAGACTTTATTTTTTTGGGCTCCAATATCACTGCAGATGGTGATTGCAGCCATGAAATTAAAAGATGCTTACTCCTTGGAAGGAAAGTTATGACCAACCTGCTGCTGCTGCTAAGTTGCTTCAGTCGTGTTCGACTCTGTGTGACCCCATAGATGGCAGCCCACCAGGCTCCCCCATCCCTGAGATTCTCCAGGCAAGAACACTGGAGTGGGTTGCCATTTCCTTCTCCAATGCATGAAAGTGAAAAGTGAGAGGGAAGTCACTCAGTCGTGTCCGACTCTTCACAACCCCATGGACTGCAGCCCACCAGGCTCCCCCATCCCTGGGATTCTCCAGGCAAGAGCATATTAAAAAGCAGAGACATTACTTTGCCAACAAAGGTCCGTCTATTCAAGACTATGGTTTTTCCAGTGGTCATGTATGGATGTGAGAGTTGGACTGTGAAGAAAGCTGAGCGCCGAAGAATTGATCCTTTTGAATTGTGTTGTTGGAGAAGACTCTTGAGAGTCTCTTGGACTGCAAGGAGATCCAACTAGTCCATTCTGAAGGAGATCAGTCCTGGGTGTTCATTGGAAGGACTGATATTGAAGCTGAAACACCAATACTTTGGCTACCTCATGCAAAGAGTTGACTCATTGGAAAAGACTCTAATGCTGGGAGGGATTGGGGGCAGGAGGAGAAGGGGACGACAGAGGATGAGATGGCTGGATGGCATCACCGACTCAATGGACACGAGTTTGGGTAAATTCCGGGAGTTGGTGATGGACAGGGAGGCCTGGCGTGCTGCGATTCATGGGGTCGCAGAGTCAGACACAACTGAGCAACTGAAATGAACTGAACTGAACTGAATGATTAGTGATGTTGAGCATCCTTTCATGTGCCTCTTGGTATGTTGTCTTTGGAGAAATGTCTATTTAGGTCTTCTGTCCGTCTATTGATTGGGTTATTTTTGAATGTTATTAAGTTAAATGAGCTGTATATTTTGGAGATTAAGCCCTTGTTGGTAGCGTCATTTCTAAGTATTTTCTCCCAAGCTATAGGTTGTCTTTTCATTTTGTTTGTGGTTTCCTTTGCTGCACAAAAGCTGGTAAGTTTGATTAGGTCCCATCTGCTTATTTTTGCTTTTATTTCTATTGCTTTGGGAGACTGACCTAAGAAAACATTGGTATGATTTATGTCAGAGTGTGTTTTGCCTATGTTCTAGTCTAGGAGTTTTATGGTCTCGAGTCTTATATTTAAGTCATTAAGGCATTTTGAGTTTATTTTTATGTATGGTGTGAGAGTGTGTTCCAACTTTATGGATATACATGTGGCTGTCCAACTTTTCCAACACCACGTTCTGAAGAGACTGTCTTTTCCCCATTGTATATTCTTACCTTATTTATTAAAGATTAATTGACTATAAGTGTGTGGGTTTACTTTTGGTTTCTCTACTCTGTTCCATTGATCTATATGTTTTTATGCCAATACCACACTGTTTTGATTACTGTAGCTTTGTAGTATTCTCTGAAGTGTGGGACGGTTATGCCTCCTGCTTTGTTCTTTTTCCTCAGGATTGCTTTTGCAATTCTGGGTCTTTTACAGTTCCATATAAATTGAATTATTTGCTCTAGTTCTCTGAAAAACGTAATGGGTAATTTGATAGGGATTGCACTAAATCTGTAGATTGCCTTGTATAGTATGGTCATTTTGACATTTTAATTCTAATTCAGCAACATGGGATATTTTCCCATTTCTTTAACTCATCTTCAGTATCCTTTATTAATGTTTTATAGTTCTCAGTATATAAATCTTTCACTTCCTTGGTCAGGTTTATTGAAGTCATTTTTAATATAAATGGTTAAAAAGCATTTTTCTTAGATTAACTAAAATTTATTCCAGAAAAAAAAATCAACCAGAGCATCCTTCATTCCCCTAATTGAGAGGCTCTCTCATTAACAGCCTATTTTGGGGGAGGGCTAAAGGGTGGGTGAGGAGGGTGGGGGAGGGGTGGCAGTGATGGTGGGGGTCTGGAGCTTCCCACAGCAAGAGTTAACTAACAGTTCCTACAGTTGAGATTAAAGTCTTCCTCTTCTGGAGCTACGGCAGGTGAAAGAAGCCTGTCACTATCATCCATTACATTTTCTGTGAGATGCAAAATGATTCAACAAACAACAACAGTGCACTTTGTCTCATTATGAAGTTACTATTGTTTGTTATTGACAACCTCAAGCTGAAAAATCAGAGCAGTACAAGGATATTTACTAAAACCAGGGCCATGGGATATGGGGTAATTTGAGGTTTAAAACAAAACAAAGCAAAACAGAATACCTATTCCCATGAAGCAAGTACAAAAGTCCAAATCTAGCTCACAAGTGTATCTAGTCTCTGGGAGAAAATATGTTGAATGACATCATGGGTCTGGCTTTTTCCTACTGTGTAACCAGCCCTGGCATAATCGCCAGAACCCAAGATTTAAAAGGCACAAATTCTCCTTTTGCAGCATTTCAGGACCACAGCAGCTTCTGACAAGAGCACAGGCATGTGCCCACAGCCCACGGAATGATGTAATCCAGGCTCTCTTGGACTGATGCTGCATCTGGAAAATGGGAAGAAGGGGGTGTAATGACTAACCTCCACTCAGTGTTTTTAATTGCATACCCGAACACATCTCTCCAACATGGGTGATGTATTCATTTACAAACTGTATACATGTTATTATACTAATAAATTATGCACATAATAAAACTTCTACAAGTAGAATTTTTAAATACAAATATGTAAAGCAAATTTCTCCTACTTTCTGGCTGTATCTCCATGGATTGTTTTGAATAATCTCCAGAGGGCACACATCTACCCTGTTCCCACTGAGTCAAGTACAGGCTAACCTGTGCTTTCTTTCAAATCTACAAGTCTGCTGATTAACAACTATCCTGATGTCTTTAATTGTTAGGAATAGGATGAGGCAATACTTGAAAAAGATACCACATTTTCTCAAGAACAATATTTCTAGAGGCTGTGTGCAATGGTGAAAAAGAATTTTCCTGGTATCTAAGCTGTTTGTCATATTGTGGAAAACATTCTGCTCAAAACAAAGTTAAAGCCAGTTTGAGAGCAGCCAGTAAAACAGATTTAGGGTTATGCAAGATTAATCACTGCAGATGGTGATTGTAGCCATGAAATTAAAAGATGCTTACTCCTTGGAAGGAAAGTTATGACCAACCTAGATAGCATATTCAAAAGCAGAGACATTACTTTGCTAACAAAGTTCCATCTAGTCAAGGCTATGGTTTTTCCAGTAATCATGTACGGATGTGAGAGTTGGACTGTGAAGAAAGTTGAGCACTGAAGAATTGATGCTTTTGAATTGTGGTGTTGGAGAAGACTCTTGAGAGTCCCTTGGACTGCAAGGAAATCCAACCAGTCCATTCTAAAGATCAGTCCTGGGTGTTCTTTGGAAGGAATGATGCTAAAGCTGAAACTCCAGTACTTTGGCCACCTCATGCGAAGTTGACTCATTGGAAAACACTCTGATGCTGGGAGGGATTGGGGACAGAAGGAGAAGGGGACGACAGAGGATGAGATGGCTAGATGGCATCACCAACTTGATGGACTTGAGTGAACTCCGGGAGTTGGTGATGGACAGGGAGGCCTGGCGTGCTACAATTCATGGGGTCGCAAAGAGTTGGACACGACTGAGAGACTGAACTGAACTGAACTGAAGATTTTAATACAAGTTAAAAAAAAAAAAACTACTGGATAGGCATGGGACTAACGTGTGGAATTACTCAACTTTTACTTTAAAAGTAATTTTTGGTTAATTATATATGATAGTTTAAAATGTATATATTTTGGGTTATATCAAATCAGAGCACTTTCCACAGCATATTCATTTGGATATTTCATAAAATATACACAACAAAATAGCAGATTGGTATATACATATAGTCATGAAAGAACATTTATATTACTTCAACAGTTAAGTCAAATAATAAGATAAATATTTTAAAACAATGGGTGTTTTATTTATAAACTAAAGAATATTTTGTTTTCTCCTGGGCTCATTCCAGTTCCACCTTCTGTAGTCTTAGCTGTGTTTCAAAGTCCCCCTCTAATTTTATTTCCTTCTCTATTATTTTGAAATCTGTCCTCACTATAGTCAGAACTAGTCACTTCCCTCTAGTCCACATGTTGTATGTTGTGGCATTTGGAATCATCAGCCTGAAAAATAATATTAGCTATTTTGCCCCGGATCACAGTTTGTAGATGGCAGATCAAAGAAGAGCTCAAGTCTGACTGACTGCAGAGTCCAAACACTTCTGCAGACAGCATGTTATGAAGTATTGTCACTACACTGGGATCCCTTAAGGCCTGGCGTGGTAGCATTGTAGCATCAAACCATCTGACCACTAATGTATCATTAACCATCTATTGTGTTTTGGGAAGAGTCAAAGAAGAACAAAAATTTTAGACATAGAATATAATATAAGCACATTCTCTCAAGTAATGAATTTCTTTTATTTTCAGTATCTCTCCACCTAAATTGTATTCTCTTGTTTCCTAATATTTTTCTCTAGAATAGTACACTATTGTAATCCCTGACTTTTCCTCCATATTCCTTTCCATATTTTTTCCTTAAAAAAACTGACAAAAATATATTTTAAAGAATATAATTTTCAAGTGCCAATGCAATGACTTTTAAAACTATACATTAATATGTATATAATGTGAATACGTATACTCAAAGTAGCTCTTTTTGCATTTAACATTTCAAATTACCAGACATTTGTGATTCCTCATTTTGTATATGGTACTATGCTAGAAGCGGCAAGACCATGCCAGGCCTTTGTGGACCCAAATCTAGTCATTGTATTTCATAAATACTAGATGTTAGTATTTGAAAAAAGAACATCTCTTTTAGGGAGATATAATTTAACCCACAAGTTTCCAACAGAAATGTGTTTAAGAGAGAGTAGAGTTTATTTACATGATTATTTTTATTATTATCACTTTCCCCTACTGACTGTAATGTGTATTAAACACTTTGATTCCTCTTTAGCAGGAGCTGAAAGACTACAGCCTACATGTGAATTACACCCAATCACCTGTTTTGATAAGACTCATCAACTGAAAATAGATTTTTAAAAGATACTAAACAAATCAAAAGAAGAATATTTTATAACATGTGAAATGTATATAAAAGCCCAAGATAGGTGCCCATAAATATTGTTCTATCATATCATAATCACTCATTTATTTATCTTCCATGGCTACTTTTGTGCGGCAATGACAGAGTTGAGTAAATGCAACAGAGACTGCAGGCCCAGAAAACCTAAAATATTTACTGTCTATCTCTTTACAGAAAAAGTTTGCCAACCTCTGACTGACAGTGATGAAAGGGAAAAGGGGAGGAATATAAAATTATAGATATGAATGCACAGAGAATTCTCCAGTGAGTACATGAATTTATATTTAAAAGACTTTTGAAAAAAATATGAAAAGAAATATGAGGGAAAGATTCAGAAGAAGGAAGGAATAATTTTGAGAAGCAGCAAGAAATATATGAAAATGTCAGTGAGGCTAAAAGCCCATAAGATTCTGAAGCTTGTGAAAACTATTAACAGCAAGAAAAATGACTCTTATAAGTAAAGGAAACAAGAATGGTGTGTAAAAATGCCACTGGGGTGAATGGTACAATGCTACTGAATAGAGAAAGTTAAGTCGATTACTTAACTCTCTAACTGTTAACTTCTTAAGTATGTTTCTGTCTTTTCTATGAAGATTCATCATCACTTGTAAAGAATAAAATTAGTGGTAATAAGAAGAAATGGAAATTAACACAGTAAAATAGTGAAAAATACTCATCTGCTCTTGTTTATTTTCAGGCTTGGGTGAACAATAATCTCAGGATATCAAAGGATATAATCTCAGTCCACCAGGAAGTTCTTGGTAATCTTTAGGAGTTTGGAGAGAATTGAAAAGGTGCTTAAAATATAGGATTAGATTAAAAATCTAAAAAAAAAAAAAAAAGAGAGAGAGACTGAAAACTATGGGATCAAGAGCTTGCTATGACTCCCAGTAAAACTCTAGAATAAATTGTTGAGTCTTTAAGAACTGAGAAAGGAAAACTGGGATTAGGAAGATAAAAGATTTATTAAGAAAATCACACCAGAAAAACCTCATATCAGTTTTAGATAGGATTACAATATATACGGAGGAGGTAATGGCACCCCACTCCAGTATTCTTGCCTGGAAAATCCCATGGACAGAAGAGCCTTGTAGGCTGGAGTCCATAGGGTCACTAAGAGTAGGACATGACTGAGCGACTTCACTTTCACTTTTCACTTTCATGCATTAGAGAAGGAAGTGGCAACCCACTCCAGTGTTCTTGCCTGGAGAATCCCAGGGACGGGGGAGCCTGATGGGCTGCCGTCTATGGGGTCGCACATAGTTGGACACGACTGAAGTGACTTAGCAGCAGCAGCAGCATAATATATAGAGTCCTTTGACAGATTCTCTCCAAATATCATCTGTAGAAGATTTAGAAGGGATGATGTTTGCAGTTATTAAGAGGTATCATCAGTGCACTTGTGTGGATTTATAATTAAAGTACTTGATTAATGATATTCTTCGATGTGCTGATTAATGAATTAAGGAAATTAATGAATTTCTCATTAATTCAGCATTCATTCATTCATTCATTAATTCTCCAGGATTTATATTATTATCTTATTTCTTTCTCTTTTTTACCAATGAATTGGTCAATGGTATTGCTGCACAACGCTTAAATTTGCAGAAACTCAGTAACTGCAAGGAATAGCTAGAATGTCTCATGGTAAAGACAAGATGCAAATAAGATCTTCAGTGCATGCGTGCTAAGTCGCTTCAGTCGTGTCTGACTCTTTGCAACCCCATGGACTGTAGCCCACCAGGGTCCTCTGTCCATGAGATTTTCCAGGCAAGGATACTGGAGTGGGTTGCCATGCCCATCTCCAAGATCTTCAGAACCTAAAGCAAATCTTATAATTAAATGCCAAACAAAACAAAGCAAAACATGAACAACAAAACCAAAAACAAACAAGTAAAACAAAATTGTGGTTCTGAAAACCAGTTGCACATTAGAGTTAGAGGTTTTAATTGGTTTTGGGTACAGGCTGAGTATTTTTAAGAGGCATTTCAGTTGATTCTAAGTTCAGTCAGAGCTGAGAATCATTTGGAATACACTAACTGTGAAAGATAAGGAGGGAGTGACAAGTGGAATAACCACAGTCCAGTACAAGGTATGGAAATGTTTAGAGGATTCTGTGAACTGTAAAATCAATGAAGCGATGGTGAGATGGGACAACCAAAGAAGCTAAAATGACCATTAATTATAAATATTGAATAGAATTAGGAAATAGTAAAAGTAACTCCCATTTTTCCGGCAATTACTCTTGTATCAGGCACAGTAAAAAGGACTTTAAATGCATTATACAGTCATCCTCAATTTGCAGTGGAGAAAACTGAAGTTTAGTGAGGTTAAGTAACTTATCTAAATCACCCAGCTAGCATCTAGTGTGGCAAGGGCTTAATGAATGCTATATAGTAGTAAACTGAGGAGTGCGTGGAGAGACTAATTGTATCAGGAATTTATTAGAAAGGGAAATCTAAGTGATATTTTAATGAAGAACTGGTGTTGAAGTGAATATAGATAATGAATATAGAAAAATAGAAAATTTAAATATTTTCCCAAGATTTTCCATCTAAGAGCTGGGATATTTGTAGGACCTATGAGAAGAAATGCCGTGGTAGGCAAGAGGGCTCATTTTTTGGAGAAAAATCATTTTGGCTTTTAATAATAGTTATTATTTATAAAGTAGCTGTGCCAAGCATTTTACACTCATCTCATACAACCCTAGGTACTATTAGCATTATTCTATTTTAAAGGAGTTGTCCAGATGATGGATTCAGTGCTATATTCGGGATCTGAACCTAGGTCTTTGTGAGTTAGAGCCTACATTCTGAATCAACTGGCTATATGTATAACATATTGAATGTAATGTAACTGTGCAATATCTAAGCAGAAATGTGCCAGAACCACTGGAAATATGGGAGTAGAATACAGACAAAATAATTGATTATATGTTCAGAAAACTAATAGCTTATAAATAGATCTATTTATTTTTAACTATTTAATTGAAGTATAGTTGATTTAGAATGTGTTCATTTCTTCTGTACAGCAAAGTAATTCAATAATACATACATGTATATAGATTCTTTTCATATTCTTTTCCATCATGATTTGTCACAGGATATTGAATATAGTTGGGTTTCCAGGTGGCACTAGTGGCAGAGGATTTGCCTGCCAATGCAGGAGATGAGGATTTGATCCCTGGGTCAGGAAGATCCCCTAGAGTAGGAAATGGCAACCCGCACCAATATTCTTGCCTGAAAAATTCCATGGACAGAGGAGACTGGTAGGCTACAGTCCACGGGGTTGCAAAGAATCATACACAACTGGGCGACTAACCACACACACTGAATATAGCTCACTGTGCTTACAGTAGGATGTTGTTTATTCCCTCTCTATATAATAGCTTACATCTGCTAACCTCAATCTCCCAATCCATCCCTCCCCCACCTCTCTCCCCCTCTACCTCTCCCCCTTGACAACCACGTTTGTTCTCTATATGTCTGTGAGTCTGTTTTCTGTTTTGTAGATGTTCATTTGTGTCATATTTCAGATTCCACATTAAATGATATCATGTGGTATTTGTCTTTACTTTCACTAAAGGAAAGGTATGTCTTTTACTTCACTAGGTCCATCCATGTTGCTGCAAATGGCGTTATTTCACTCTTTTTATGGCTGAGTAATATTCCATTGTATATACATCTTCTTTATCCATTCATCTGTCAACAGATATTTAGGTTATTGCTTGTGTCTTTGGCTATTGTTAACAGTGCTGCTATGAACACAGGAGTGCCTGTATCTTTTTGAGTTATAGTTTTTTCTATGTATATGCCCAGCAGTGGGATTGCTGGATGATATGGCAACTCTTGTGACTTTCCTTGTGGCTCAGCTGGTAAAGAATCCTCCTACAATGTGGGAGACCTGGGTTTGATCCCTAGGTTGGGAAGATCCCCTGGAGAAGGGAAAGGCTACCCACTCTAGTATTCTGGCCTGGAGAATTCTGTGGACTGTATAGTCCACGGGGCTGCGAAGAGTCCGACACAAATGAGCAACTTTCACACACACGGCAACTCTATATTCTTTTTTATATTTTTTAAAATTTTAATTGGAGGCTAATTACTTTACAATATTGTGGTAGGAACTCCGATAATGTTTCCATATAGTGGCTTCACCAATTTACATTCCTACCAACAGTGCAGGAGGGTTCCCTTTTTTCTACACCCTCTGGAGCATTTGTTATCTGTAGACATTTTAATGATGCCTGTTCTGACTGTTGTGAGGTGATACCTCATTGTAATTTCGATTTGCATTTCTCTAATAATTAGCAGTGTTGAGCATCTTTTCTTTTGCCTATTGGCAACCTGTAGGTCTTCTTTGGAAAAGTGTCTATGTAGATCTCCTATCCATTTTTCGATTGGGTAGTTTTTGTTGTTGAACTGTATGACCTGTTTGTATATTTTGGAAATTAAGCCCTTATCAGTTGTACCATTTGCAAATATTTTCTCCCAATCTATAGGGTGCCTTTTCATTTTGTTTATGGTTTCCTTTGCTGTACAATAGTTTGTAAGTTTCATTAGGTTTCATTTGTTTATTTTTGTTTCTACTTCTGTTGCCTTGGGAGACTATACTAAGTAATTTTAAGCAAAGCATTAGCACATAAACATCTTTGTCATAAATATAGTATACAAAATGTATAAAACTATAGGTAGTATCTATCCATCATTTATAATATATATATGAAATATATACTCTTTTTATACAATTCCTTGCTGCTCCTTTGGAGGAAAAATCTCTTGCTTTTTGTCATGATAATACTGTTATTTTTCTTATGCCTCAAGTCAAACAAAAGAAGACTAAAGTTACTTTGACTCTTGTATTCTAAATATGTTTGTTTTTAAATAACTTGGCTTCTGTTTTTATCATTATTTTTGCATCTTTACTGAGATGTAATTGACATTTGATAAACATACATTTAAAGTGCATGCTTTGATGAGTTCTGACATGTGAAATCATTACTGCAATTAAAAAACATTTTCATCAATACCAAGACTGTCCTGGAACCCTTAATAATCTGTCCCTGTCTCCACACTCATTCCTAGGCAACCACTGATCTGCTCTGTGTCCCTACAGATAGGTTTTCAATTACTAAAATTATGTAAAAATAGACTCATAGATTATGTATGTTTTTTTCTCTGACTTATTTCACTCAGAATGATGATTCAGAGACTCATCCATGGGTGTGTATTAATGTTTTGCTCCTCTTTATCTCTATGACGTATTCCACTGTATGGATAGAACACAATGCGCTTATCTGTTCTCTTGTTGACAAATATTTGGGTAGTTTCCAGTCTAGCATGACAAATAAATCTGGTAAGACAAAATCATGTTCTTGTCTTTGTGTAGACATATGCTTTCATTTCTTTTGGGTAGACACCCAGGAGTGGAATACCTGAGTTATATGTAGATTACTTTAGCTTTTAAGAAACTGCCAAACTGTTCTATACCAGCAGTGCATGAGTTCCTGTTCCGCCATATCCTCACCAACACTTGGTAAGATCACTCTTTTTGATTTTAACTATCCTAATAAACATGTAGTGATGTCTCATGTAGCTTTATCTTTCCCTGATACTAATGATATGGAGCATCTTTTCATTTATTTGTCATCCTGTAGCTTCTTCAGTGAAGTGTCTTTCAAATCTTTTTGCTATTTTTAAGCATAGATTTCTGTCTTCTTATTATGGAGTTATATGAGTTCTAAATACAAGTCCTTTGTCAAATAAATGTTCTGCAAATATTTTTTCCTGTGTTAAGCTTTGGTTATACTGTTAAAAGTAATAGTTTGCCTCAATCAATAAACATTTTCTTCTAAACCACTTCTAGGTTGCACCATATCTTAAATGTTAATAACTACATCCATTATAACAAAGCTCTCACACTTACAAATTGATGAAAAATTTTATTGAATTCTCCATGAAGTACAAAGAGAGTTTACTTGGTCACATAGAAAAGTCTGTATTTTCCAAAATGATAAGAGCAAAAAATATATTTTATGATTGGCATTTTTTCTAGAAGGTGATATTTTTACCATTTTATCTGATAGTATAAGTAATAATAATGGACTAATTTCATTGTATAAATACTCATTGCTGAGAGAATCTCAGTACCACTTCATTAAATTCGTTTTCACTAAAATAAATAATTTTCTCCTGCCTCAATTTTATTTTTTCTGATTTTTTTCCAATTCCTGATTCTGTGGGTTCATGATTTCTCTTTAGTCTTTCACACCTTTTTCCCCTCCTCAAATTAAAACTTTCACTTGGTAGTAAGCAGATTATCTTTTAAAGTAACAGGACAAGTCATCGTCAGCAAACATCTGTATTTATAGCAAAATGCAGCATTTGCTGAATTCTAGCCCTTTCTTCTGCATCCTTCTGCCAAAACTGATAACCAGCTTTACATTTATAAAGTTCTATTTTTAGTTGTCTGAAAATCCTGGACAGTGCCTTTATAAGTTCATATCAGAAAATGTTATAATTTTAAAATGCCAGATGGTGGTCAATATTACTATAAAAGTCAAAAGTGAAAAAGAAATGGAAGATATTCCAAGTGAAGAAACTTTGTGACTTAATCTTTGTGATTTTATCTAATGATGTAAACATATTTCTATCTCTAAAAGAGTAATTCCTTCACAGAATGACAATTAAATTTGATCTAGAGTGCCACTAAAAATTAAGAACTTCTATCAGTTATATAGAAGACAGTAGATTATAGGAAAAACTCTAGTTGTTGGGGTGTTTTCAATCAAATGGAAATAAACCTTAAGTGTTGTATAGCATTTACTTCCTTTTGCATCTAAGTTGAATTCAGTACTGACAAATGATCTGTAATAGGAAGTATTTTGTCTCTGTTCATTTGTGTGCAAAGCTGTCTATGCTAAGTCGCTTCAGTCGTGTCTGACTCTGTGCGAACCCATAGATGGCAGCCCACCAGGCTCTGCCGTCCCTGGGATTCTCCAGGCAAGAACACTGGAGTGGGTTGCCATTTCCTTCTCCAATGCATGAAAGTGAAAAGTAAAAGTGAAGCCGCCCAGTTGTGTCCGACCCTCAGTGACCCCATGCTGCTGCTAAGTCACTTCAGTCGTGTCCGACTTTGTGCGACCCCATAGACGGCAGCCCACCAGGCTCCCCAGTCCCTGGGATTCTCCAGGCAAGAACACTGGAGTGGGTTGCCATTTCCTTCTCCAATGCATGAAAGTGAAAAGTGAAAGGGAAATCGCTCAGTCGTGTCTGACCCTTAGCATGGACTGCAGCCTACCAGGCTCCTCCATCCATGGGATTTTCCAGGCAAGAGTACTACTGGAGTGGGGTGCCACTGCCTTCTCCGGTACTGAAACACAAATCAGAACTGCCCTTTACCTCCCTTATTAACAGATCAGCTTTGACATTCAACAATTATATTTCAAAAATTAATAACTAGTTGAAAAAATAGCTCTATTTTCCTTAGTTCCTTTAACTCAATTTACAGTAAATGTAAGTAAGTACAGAACTCAATTTACAGCAAATGTATGACGTAAGTACTACAGTTCACATTTACTTGGCATAAGGCTGTACTAAGATAAATGTCAACTAAACTTATTCTCTACCAAGACTCTCTTCTTCCACATCACCAGTTCAGCATTCAGTTCAAAAAAAATTAGCAACGGAACAATGATTACCAAAATATGTTTTATGGTACTCTTTCCCTTGAGATGGTAATAGGCAGGACCTTAAGAAATTCTATGCTTGAATATATCAGGTGGCTGCAGACTTTTATTTGTCAGCTTGGGCTACCATAACAAAATTCCATAGAGCTCTCTTTCTAGCTTGCAGGTGACTACCTTCTTTCTGTGTCTTCATATGGCAGAGAGAGAGGGCACTCAAGCCAACTTATCAATAATTTGGAGGGAGTTGTTTAGTTTGCCCACTGGAGACATGTGCATCCTTGACACACTAAATGGAGGGCACTGGAAGGATAATGGTAACAAAGTCACTTCTATAAGGGGTGACTGCCACCCACTCTTGGTGGGTATCTTTAAGAACAAGAGGGAATGCAGCTGCTTTAATGCAATATCCCTCTCTCGCCTCCATTTCTCTTCTGCCCTCCTCAAATAGCTATAGATTAATAAGTGGCCAACCAAAGGATAAATAATCTGAAGCTTTGGGGTACCTATATGAACTTTTTCTCTCTTGTTTTGTTTTCCGATTACTGCTTTCTGATGCACTCTGTCAAATATTTTCCTTCATCTGGAATAACACCTTGGGCAAACCTCAAAGCTTTCCAAGTCCTTCTCTTCATACAGAGAGACTCATTTTCTCTGAGTGGCTTTCTTTTGTTTTCTTGTTTGGGTTTTTCTTTTTCGATTTTTGAGTGGGACGAGGAGGAAAGACTCATCACTCTGTGAACTTAATAACCACATTTCTCCTTGAATCTTCTCTTCCCAAGGTGGTCCTGATATAGACAGGAGGGTGTGTCTGGCACAGTGTAGACTCAGTAAATGAGAAACAAGCTAAACTACTGGTTTATATTTGAAGAACCTCCCAACAGCTAGAAAGACCCTATTTGTTTAAAAATCAAATTTCTTGCCTCAGTTTTGCATTGTAACTACTAACCAAAAAGAAAATTCTAAGAAGATAGCCTTATCTAGACTTATTTTCTTTTGCACTTATCATTAATTTAGCATTTACAGATTCTTAAAGCAAAACATTTTCCCACTGTTGAGTGACAAGCTATACTCAGTGATATACAAATCAATCCTCTAAGTGGTCAAGAATACAAAATAAAATTAAGTACTATTGAGTGCCTACTATGAATTTGTCACAGGGTAAGAACTTGAATGGAGCAGAAGTGATTTAAAGTTGGTATAAAAATAAATAAATAAATAAAGTTGGTATAAACTCTAGGAACTTACACTGTAGCTGGAGGCTAGCATATAAACATGATGATTGGTTCAAGATCTTAGAAAGGGAGACAGGGGAGGTGAGAGGCATTCCAGTATAGATGTTTGGAGGCATGGGTTCTGAAGCAACACTATCTGAGTTTTAATCCTGATTGCTCTTCACTGCTATCTCTTGTCAAGTTTCTTAACCTCTCTGTGTCTCTCATACTTAAAAAGCAGATTCCTATAAGCAGAATTCCTGAGCAATTCCTACATTACAATAGTAGGAGAAAGATCAGAAAGGATTAGGGACAGATGAAGGAAGTCACTGATTGCAAACATTTGGACTTTATTCAGTAGCAGAGACCCAGGGAACTTATAAAATTGGTGCGGAGCACCACAAAAACAAAGTTTTGGCAAACTAAACTGGTTAGGTAGGACGGTTTGGGATAGGGACAAGACAGAGAATATAATAATAATAATAGTCAACTTTCATAAGATGCTTTGCATGACCTTTGCAAGTGCAAAAAAATTAGCTATTATTATGTTCAGACAATGTGCTGAGCACTTTATATGGGATATTTCTATGGACTGAATTCTGCCCCTCCTCTTCAAATCCATATGTTGAAGCCCTAACCTCCAGTATGACAGTATATGGAGATAGGGCATTTAAAGAAGTAATTAAGGTTAAATGAGGATAAAACATGGGGCCCTATGATTCGTGTCCATATGACAAAGAGATAGGAGAATGTAGGTGCATAGAGAAAAGGCTACGTGAGGCCACAGTGAGAAGGTGGCTGTCTACAAGCCAAGGCCTGGGAGAAACCAACCTTACTGGCTCCCTGACCTTGGACTTACAGCCTCTACAACTGTTGCGAAAATAAATTTCTCTTGTTTAAGTCACCCAATTTTGTTATGGCAATTCTGGCAGACTAAGACAATGGCTCATTTGACCCTTAAACTAGCCCTATGGAGAAATAGTCTGTCCATCATTGTGTCACCATTGAAGAAACAGAGGCTCAGAGAGCTTAAAATGAATTGCCTAAGACAGTTAATAAGGAGCAGTAAACAGAATTTAAATTTAAGCTGTCTTACTACAAATATTATAGTTCAGTTGTAAATTGATAAATGAAAGAATTTATACACATAAAAGGCAGATACATGACTTACTAGATTTATGAGACTTATTAGAGTTCTTAGATTCAGGCTAAAAAAAGGGGGATTATCACTAAATTATTGAGATTTTAGGCCTTGGGGTTCACACAAGTTAAATGAGTAGCTTGTGTGTGATGTGTGGTGTGTGTATAGTTTATATTAAATACTCTGAAAAGGTTGTTTAGAGCAGAAAGGAATTATGGCTTAAGTACTCATGGACCTAGTAATAGCAGACTTGAGTAAAATGAGGGAAGAGATATGGTACTACTGCGGAGGAAAGCAGTATTAAAGAATACAAAATGGTAAACAAGTAATGAGATGATATTTAAATGTGAATGATGAGAACAGATAATGTTTCATCTATTTTGTTATTGCCTATGTCTGTCTTTCCTAAGACACTAAATTAACATTTGGTGATACAGGAAAGAACGGTAGAGAAATGTTGAGATTTAACACTCGGAAGAAGTCATTAAAATTTTTTTCTCCCAACAGGAGCAATAACAGATTGAGACAGAATTTTCCTCGTCTCTTAACTAGGCTTTCTCTCTCTTCTTACTTAGGAAGGCCTTTTAGCTAGCTTCAATTCGAATGAAGGCGATAAAAACTTGGCCACCTTCACACGTGATTTGGTATCTGATACCCGATTGCTGTCTGTGCGTTTTAAGCAACAATGAAATAGCCGCCGGATTGTCAATTCCACAAATGCTGCAGAGGGTAACCGTTTAGTAATTCTAAACAAAAGGAGTAAGCCCCGAATACAATCATCGGTCATGGTCGTTGGTTTTATTACGCCCTTCTAGCTTTAGGGGTCTGGTTCTTCAATGCACGTTGAGAGACCCAGCAGAAGCACTGGTTGCTTTCTGAGAATGAGGGAACTATCCCATTCCTGGATTAGTGTTAGAAGTCGCTACTAGGCCTCTGCCAAGAATTGAGCCGCAATGCGCCTGCCCAGACCGCAGCAGCCTAGCTCTGCATACACCCCATAACATCAAAAACAGCTGTACGAGAAAATTCGAACCTGCAGCAGCAACCTCGCCCGCCGCGCTCCAAAGGTTTCAGCCAGCGCGGCTGCCTTGCCAGACTACAAATCCCAGCATTCACTCCTCACACGGGAGCCAATAAGGAAGCTACAAATTTCTTCAGCCAATCATACCCTAACCCAGTATAACATGCCGACTGAATTATGGGGTTTGTGGTTTTCACGTGGCAACATTACACCATCGTGTTTAAGGCGATGTAGGCCCCGCGTCTGATTCCAAACGAAAGCTCCTTCTAATAATTATTCCGTTGGTGCCCCAGGCTAACCTGTTAATTAGCTTTATTCCCAGGCCTTGTGCGCCTTAAAAATCGTAAACTTTTTTTCTTACTGTCGTACAGGAAACAAGATTTTTCGGATGAAGGCATCCTCATCCTACTGGCCACCCGGTCCTTTAACCGTCGCTTTTAAATCTCGCGAGATCAGCTCCTTTGGGTATAGGCAGGCCTCTGAAGGGCGGATCACGTGTAGATTGACATGGGCCTCAGCCAACAGGATTGCCCTTCATCTGGCGTCTCCACAGCGTGCGTGGGGAGACCTCCGTGAACCCTGACCTTAGCTTTCCGTAGCGCCCGCGTCTACCGTGCCCGCCCCCGGAGCGAAGGAGGCGGGTTTTGGCCTCTTGCCCTAGGGAACGAGTGCGGAGGGAGTGGAAGTGTCCAACTCTTCGGAGAGGCCCTGCTGTACTCCACGCTGCTCATGAGCCCGTTCTCCGGCGAGCAGCGCCGTCGTTAGGCCGGCCCCTTAGCCTCTGCTTCCCCCGGGACAGGCCCACGCCTTGCCGGGGAGGGGGCAGCCTGTCGAGGCGCCTCCCTAGTCAGCGTCTGCGTCGCGCTGCGACCCTGGAAGCGGGAGCTGCCGCGAGCGAGAGGAGGAGCCCCAGCGGCGGCGGGCAGCAGCACCAGCAACGCCGGCGGGCGGGATTGAGGCCGTCAACATGGCGAGCGCCTCGTACCACATCTCCAATTTGCTGGAAAAAATGACGTCCAGCGACAAGGACTTCAGGTGAGGCCGAAATCCGACCCTCAGTCCGCCTCGGCGGGCGTCCCCCATCCGCGGCCCTGGCCCTCACACAGGCCTTGCCCCACCCCTTTGGCCTTAACTGGTTCCTCGGCTTTCCCGACGCCTCCAGGCCACCCTCCGCTCCCCGATCCCAGCAGGCCCCTTTCCTCGCCCACCTTCTAGCCCCCTCCCCCCGTTATTTCCTCTAGGCCGTTGCCCATCTCGGTCATAGGCCCCTTCTGCGTCCCCCACCGCATGCTCTACCCTCCCAGGACGTGACTTCGCGTCCCAGGTAGCGTGAAGGGGCGAGATCACGCACCGCTGTGGGCAAGGGAGTCACTCTAGGCTTGGAGACGTGGAGGCCAGGCCTGCCCGAGGCGCTAGGCCTCCCTGCTCGTGGGGCCCGAGCTGCTGCTGCTGCTGCCCACGCGGGGTCCCAGCTGCGTCTCCTTTCCCGCAGATGTGAGCAGGCCTAGGTGCATTCTGCTTGAACGATTTGCTTTTCCTCCCAAGTCTTCGGGGTTGTGTTATAAACTTTTTCTTTGGATTATCCCTTTAGTGAAGGTGGTAAGAAGGTGGAGGGGGAACTGGGATGGTGGAAACTTGACTCCTAGAGTTTTCCCGCCAGCATCTCTTGTCATTTTTCCTTGGCAGGTAAAAACCCAAGCAGGAACTCAGGGTTTCAGTCTTATTTCCTTTTATTCAAAATTACTGCCAGAAAGTTGAATTGCTGAACCTTAAATAAAAAAGTAGAGGGAACAAATGGATCTTACTGAAA
Organism: Budorcas taxicolor; assembly: GCF_023091745.1. NCBI lineage: Eukaryota > Metazoa > Chordata > Mammalia > Artiodactyla > Bovidae > Budorcas > Budorcas taxicolor. The sequence goes on along the minus strand of NC_068914.1, from coordinate 91,019,700 downwards.
GGAGTTTTCTAATATGGGGGCGGTGAATATGAAGGTTTGTTATACAGTTCTGTTCCTGGAGACTTGTGCTGTTGGTTCCAGACCTTGGTCACATGCATATTGAAGAATTGTTATATTTTCACAGATTATGTTGGTTTTTTCCTCTTTTCTGTTTTGCACAGTAGTAATTGCTACATTCCTTGCTTCCCGCCTTCTATTCCATCACGAATTAAATAAGCTCCCGATCTGAAGCGGGTTTTTATGTTTTTTGATACTTGTTTTGTTTTCTAGTGGTTGTATTTTCTGTGTATTTTAAAGGGAAGAACAAATAGTCTTCAATTTGAATTTTGGTCGGAGGGTTTTTTCTTTTGTATGAACAGTACGTTTTAAAACCTGAAAACACACCCAAACCTTAGGTCCTGGGGGAACATTTTTCTGTTTGTTAAAGAATCATGAAAAATGTAATAATCGTGTTGCTAGTTAAATTGGTATGCTGGTATATTAAGAGAGCCAATGAAATACATTTTGGTTCTGTGGCTTCAAAGCCAAGAATGATTTTCAAAAAGTTTTGCTACCTAGGCAGTTTTTAAGTATTGCATTCAAAACTTTTAAAATTAGTTTCCTCATAATAAATATTTTAGTGTTTTGGAAAGAGACGATTATTTGGGGTATTTTTAGGTTTGTGAGTTTTAGTGTGAAAATAAAAATTATTGGGGGAAATAAAAGTTGTTTGTTCCTTAAAGGATTAGAATGTTGTTTCCCTTTGGAGCTTTGCTTGCTTTCAGTGCAAGCCATTGAAAATACAGAAATCAAGTCATGTGATAATACTGCATATGTGATATTGACCAAAGCCTCCTTACATTTTTTGTAAAAGAATCTAATACATATATGCTTGAGGGTTTTTTACAAATTATATGGAAGAGTAATACTCAGTGTGGAACTTGATAAGGGTTATCTACCAGTTTGGGCTTGAATAAATCAAAACATTGCTTGGAGGATTACTTAATCTCCTAAAAATGATATCTTTCTAATAGTTGGTGAATATTATAGAAGATATGCCTAGGAACAGTAAGTGCCTTTCAGTAATTTGTCATAAAGCTATTCTTGATAACTATATTTTTAAGACCTGTGATACGCTCACACCCTTTAGTAATAGACAAGACTTTGAAACCAAAGCACTAGGTATGTTAAATAACTGACATGTAAGAGATTAATTAAAACAGCATTTGCGGTCAAGTACAAGATTTTTCTGTATTTGAATAGGTGTGTTCCATTTTAAAATGATGCTCTCTAATTTCTCTTTAGAAGTTTATATACTTGTTTATTTTGCTGGAAATACCACAGTTGTAGTCACATTTTTAAAAATACCTAATGCTAGAAGGATCTTGAGGACAAGATTAATTAGCATTATAGAAGATCTTAACGTATGCAGACTACTTTACCTTGTGCCAAGGGGAAAAGAAAACTACATCCAAAAGGAAAAAAAAAAATCATTTTCCTCATGGTGGAATCCAAAGAGAATATGACCACTAGTCACAAATACAGGTTCTCGTCCTGTAGGATTCTTTGTTGTAAACTATCTGATATCTTGGGCAGGCTACTTTGAGATTAAATTTTTGCTTTTGAGAAACTTGGATATGGATGATTACAAAAGGTCCCTTACAGGCCCAGATTTTCAGCTCTCTGAATAACAACATAGTTTTTTAATGTGAAGGGGGTAAATAAATGGATGCAGGCTTCTAAACTTTAGAATCTTTTTTTTGTTGTTGTTGTAGGACTTAAATTATAGGCTCAGATTCATTGGGAGAGAAAACCAAAACCTAGTGTCCTTTTTCTTTCATGTTTTAGCATTCTGTATTCTTTGAAGATGGGATGGTAAGGCTTAGTGCTTGGTGATTATGTAGATAAGAGAAGAAAACTTTAATATGCACAAATAAAGCAAATGCTTCGCTTATAAATATTAATCCTGAATATTCAGTGGCTTGAGGTAACTAATGATATTCTGCTTTTATTTTCATGTATTTCACCACCAACTGAATTAAAGTATTCCAGGGAATCAAAAGCTAAACAAAATTTTTACCACTGTTTTATCTCTCTGTACGTAATAGTTAATACTTACTGTGGACTTTATACACTTATCCTTACAACTTTAGTAAAGTGGACACAAGCAGTCTCTGTTACGGTTGAGGAAACTTCCATCCTGCAGTAAGTGCTTGCCCAAGGTCAGTTTGACAGCAGCAGATCTAGGATTTCCAGATACCCTCACGGCATAAACTCTCAACTGCCATACTCTACTTCACCAAGGTTTTTACCAGGGGACATTAAGAACAAAACCTTAAATTTCAGTTCTAAGTTAGGCTTATGGAATATTTTGTGCTAAAAGACACTTTAAATTCCCTAAGAGGGACTCCAAAAAGTTGAAGATTAGTGCTTGCCTTCAGTATTACCTGCATGCTTGTTGAATGGTTAAGACATTTGTGAAAAGATAAGGAACCCAGGGCTATATGTAGCTTTCAGGCCTTCGTGGCAGAGAACATGAAAGCAAGGAGATTCACCTGCAAGGTGTGATCTGAGCTAGGTCTTGAAGTTCTAGTTAGAGAAAATGAGTACAGGTGTGAGAGCACTCTACACAAAACACCACTCAGGGAGAGAGTATAAATAATCTTGTTAGACACGGCAGGGACCTTGTCTTATTGAGCTGAATCCTCCACTTAATTTAGGGCCTTGGTCCTGGGAGTTCTCAATAGATAACTTGTTTTAGTTGAATTGGATTTTAATTCCAGAGTTAAAAAAAAAAAAAGGATTGGGAAAGTTTCTTTAAGAAATCATTGTAAAATCTACCCAAATTATTTGATGCGATCTTAAAATAATTCACTGCATTTTAGAATTTCCCAGCTTGATAATGGTTTGTCACCAAATTAATTTATGTGTTTTGACTATTGGAAAATATTTGCCCTTGAAAACTGTTTAAAGTGCTAATAAAAATATCAGGCCTGTTATGGAATCATCAGCTTTCAGAGTTGGAAGGGACCTTACAGATCCTGTAATAGCTGAAAGTACTGTGTGGGCATTTACAATAATGTGTTATGGGAAGATTGAGGGCAGGAGAAGAAGGGGGCAACAAAGGATGAGATGGTTGGATAGCATCACTGACTCAGTGGACATGAGTTTGAGCAAACTCCAGGAAATAGTAAGGGACGGGGAAGCCTGGCATGCAGCAGTCCATGGCGTCTCAAAGATCAAACATAACTGAGCAACTGAATGACAACAGTTATAACAGGAGAGGCTCTTCTGCTTGTGCTTGAAGAAAAGTAGGTTTAATCAGAAGAAATAGATTTGTAGAGATTTAAGAAGGTGACTTCTGAGCATTTTCTAAGTACTTTGCCTGTTGATGGCAGTAATTTACATGATTTCAGTTAATGTGATTTGGAGGGAGGTGTGGATGCAGGTACTGCTAACACTCATTATCAGCAATAGTTAGGTCTCACCACTGAAAAAGAGGAGAAAGGGACCTCATTGAGGAAACTGGGAAGAAGAAACCTGACTAAAAATGAGTTTTATTTACATGAACAATATTAAGACTGTCCCAAGTTGATTCATGACTAAGAGAAGTAATGAGAAAAGGTGAGATAGCGGTGGGGTGTGTATGAAATCTTTGAAAGGTAGTTTGTTCATTGGGAGATGCAGTTTGCCAGTAGCCTTTAAATCTCTGTTGGAAGCAAGGGTAAACTTGTGTTTGTGTATTAGAAGTGTTGTGAAAACCACTCACTGTACAGTACAGAGTATCTCTTTCTACCATTATTTCTGCCTCTCCGCATTGGATTTATTTAAGATGAGTAAGTTTACTTCTCAGGTAACTTTCAGTTCGGTAGAATAAGCCAAGTGTGTTCAGTTGCAGTCTCTGACTGTCTAGCTTATAACTTTTTGTGCAGAGCCTTGGCACAGTTTCTAATGATGGTAGCACCAAAATATTTGAGTAAATGAGATGACACTGCCTGCAGGTTAATCCACCTGGGACTTCCATAGAAGTCTGCTTGTTAACAGGTTCCTCCTCTCCCACCTTAAAACTTATTTTTTCTTATTTTGTCTTGTTAATGTTACCATCCACCAAATGTCCCAGTTGATATCACCATTTCTTCTTTACTTTAGTTCCCTGATGAGTATTTCTCAAATTAGTCTCCTTATCTCAGGCCTCTTTTTAATGCAGTATGTTGGTAGTTCTTCTATTAGAATTTTCTTCCTAACTATCACAGCTGATCATTGCCTTCTGCATTGCCTCCCATAGATGAGATAAACTCCTAAGAGGTTGCCCACCTAAGCTGACTGAAATTACTCTCCCTCAAATTGATAACAATCTCCAGGTAACTTAGTGGGTGATTTCTTTGCTCTTTTATTTCGTATGTAAACACTGTTTACCATTTTTTCCTTCTTGAAATTTTCATATGTATAGGTGTCCCTCCCACAGGTTTGGGTTTGTTACCCTTTGTCTCAGTAAGAGGTTGTTAGTAGCTATTTGGATAATTTTGGTAAGGTCTCCCAGGGACAGAGGAGCCTGGTAGGAGGCCGTCTACGAAGCGATTTAGCAGCAGCAGCAGCAAGGAGGCAGGGGTTTGTTTGCTTTAGAGTGGATGTTGTCAGAAAGGGGCAATTCGATCACTTGACATCTTAATAAATGTTATAAGGAGGCACGGTAAAGCAGAGGAACAGCTATTGTAAAGCAGAAGTTGCAGTCACTCTTTTAGTTAGGAGGATGTTTGGTATTTTGTGTTGCTAAGTGAGCTTGCCTGAAATGGATGTTCTGTGTGATTATATATAGGAAAACAATATCCTTTCACTGTAAGATAAGATCTGTTGATCTGTTTGGATTATTCATTTGGATATTTTAATTGGAGTTTAGATATGAACCTCAGAACTCAGTTCAGAACCTCAGAACTACACTCCAGTTCCTGGACTGTAGAGGCTACTGGCCCCCCTTTCTCAGCATCTCTCCATTCCCCCCAAATCTTCATTTTTTTGGCCAAGAGCAGATGAAGTTGGTCTTCAGGGCAGTAATTCATGATGTTGACGGCTTCACTTTTGCTGGGATTTTGTTGATTAGGATCAGAGGAGTGGCCATTCAGTGTAGTCTGTAGTGGAACTAGGCTTGTTAATTCTCTCTCCCTCTGATGTAAGATGAGTGATTGAACCATCTAATGTGTGATGGTGGTTATTCAATAACATTAAGACTGGACAGGATACATACCCGCTGTAACACCAAAATCCTGTGTTTTCCCTCCTATTTCTTTGTACTTAACTCATCTGTTACTACCCCCATATCTAATCCATTTCAAAAGTCTGTTAATTTTTAATCTTGTAAATCTCAAATAGGGTTGTTTCTTGTTTTACAGTAGTTACTTGTCTAATATGTATTTCTTCGGGAAGACGCATCATGACCTTCTTGTGTGCTATCAGGGACAGTAGATAGCGCTTCAGCACTGCACCCGGAGGGGTCATTCTAAACAGCAGAACTACCAACAAAAAGCACAGACATGCAAAAAAAAAAAAAAGTGGCACCAGGTAGACTGAGAAGAGGGTGCTTGTTTACAGTGTGAGAGATGAAATAAGGCAGACCATCACCTTGTGCATTGTCAGCTGGGAGTGTGTGCGGATGCGTGCTTTGGGTGCTGCAAATGTTTCGTGGTTCTTCACAAGTCTGCAAATGACATGAAAGCATTGGAGAGTTGATTTGGGGGTTACAACACATTTTACTTTGCTAATAATGAGACTTGGCTGTACGTCCATTTTTCCATCTCCATTGACTGTCATAAGTCTAATTCCAGCTGCAGTAGCTCTCCTTACTCTTCTCCATTCAGTCTGCTAAATGAAGTTTGATTCTCTTCAAACTACTTTCCATAGTGTAACTAGAGTAATACTTGGAAAATGTTAATGTGATCATTCCACTTACTCTTCATCTCTACCTCAGATGCTTTTCGGTAGCTTCCCATCACTTTTATAATAAAGACTAGAATCTTAGTAAGGTCTTCAAATCTTTTTAATCTTTTGGCCCTTGCTTACTTGGTTATAACCTCCCCACTCTCCACACACAGTTCCTGTTCATGTTTAGGATCTCAGTCTTTTCTGATATACAACTTTCTTTCCAGTCTAGCGCATGTTATTTTGTTATCCCATTGTCTTTATATCATGTTCCTTTCCTTCATAGCATTTATCTCAGTTCATAACTACATATGATGTAAGTACTCATATATGTAGTTTAAAAAAGTTATTATGCCTCAATTCGATTGTTATGTAAGCTTCTAGGTAGCAGGAAGCACCTGTGTTTGCTTTTGCTAGCCCTTGTAGGTGTATGCTAGCACCTAGCATAGTACCTGACAAATAAAAGGTTCTCAGGACATAGTGAATGAGTATATACAGCCTTTCCCATCTTAACCTCAGCCTGTGTTTCCATCTTCCCGTTAGGTTTCCCTGTGTCTCACACACTGAATTGCTTCTCACTCTGGGGTGCTATGCTCCTCCCCAGCACCACCGCCATGCACACAGATTTAAAATCCCAAACCAGCTTTCTCCATGGAAACCCCTCTCAAACCTTTGAAATCCAAACTGTCAATTCTTTGGTGTGGTCATTGCCACACACCCTTGAGTATTTTTAAAAGTTTGTGTGAGATTTGTCGAATTTACCTGTTTGTCTGCCATGTGAGATGAAAAGTTCAGAGGAGGGACTGGGTCTGAGTTTATCATTTCAGCCCTTAGTGCCATAGCTAAAGCAATAAATGTGTAAAAGACATTTTACAAATTTGCTTCTCAGTCTGCCATGGATAGCTTTCAAACTGGTCAAACAACTTCTTTTTAAGATTTATAGTGCAGACTTTTTAACACATTAACAGAGGGAACTTTCTGGTTTCAGGGTCACAATTAAAAAGTAATTCTTACTATCGCAATCTAGTTTTCTGATTTTTAAAAATATCTATTGCTAATTTTGCTGATGCTCATTTCAGCTTTTAAAAATGTTTAACTAGATTTTTGAAATCAATAAACTTCTTTATTAGAAGTATAAGTTCTTTGAGGGTCCTTTGCTCATAATCCAACCTTTGTAGCATAACAGGCAGTGAATAAATAAATGGTAAGGAATCTTTGTACCAGTAGTTTCTTCAGAACTATAAAATAACTTTTTATTGGGATGATATGCTTTTTTAAATTCAAATTGATGATCCCTGTGTTTTCTCTTCAACCATATGATTAACATTTCGGAGATCCTTAGGGGTTCCTAACTGATATGCCTGTCTAATGGATTTTATCCAAGTAAAATAATTGGTGAAGATGCTTTTCATGCTTTATGTGCAGAAGTGCGTGCATGGTTCTATTCAGTTGATTTTTTCTTTTTAACTTTCTGGACTGTTACCTGATTTTAAATTCATTTTTTTCATCATGTAAAATGGGAAGGGGCTTCCAGTTAGGAGAACTGTGTTAATTTCAAAAGGCACAGGCTTAATTTACCTGTGTTATCCCAATTTGACCATATGCTTTTCTTTTTAAGCAGTTTCACAAGACTTGATAAGAATTATGCTTGTGTGTAGTTTAAAACTTTGTCCTTTGGCAGTGGTTCTTAAGGAAAGGAGGCTAGATGTCTGGTGGAACAGCTTTCTGCTTCAAAACATCCTTTTGAAAATACACTTGATTCTGGTGGTGGGAGTTGGGATGGAGGTGAGAGTTTGCATTTTGTAGTTTTCCCAGTGGTTTGTAATATGAGCTGCCCAGTCTGACACTACAGCATTACACAGGAAGGTATTCTTAATGTTAAAGACTTCCTAGATAAAATTCAAATCACACGCAAAGTAAAAGTAAAGAGGCACTTTTCTTCCCCTAAAAGCCTTGATGCAATTATAGTTGACCCCAGAACTATGGGTCTGAACTACACGCGTCCACTTAACATGGGAAAATTTTTCATTAAATGTATACCACATATACTACATAATCTGGATTGGTTGAATCTGCAGATGGAGAACTGTGCAGATGTGGATGTTGAATGTAAAGTTACACATGGATTTTTGATGAGATGTGGAGGGCTGTGGCGGGGGCGCGGTACGTCGGGAGGATTGAAGCCTTTAATGCCCACGTTGCTCAAGGGTCAGCTTGAGTGTACTGAATGAGTGTTCATTGAAGGTCCTGTCAGTAAATTTGAAATCAAGGCTAACCTGAGGAAAATAAAGCCAAGGATACCTTATTTAAAAGAGTACATCAGGACTTAGATACAAGTGATAGCATTGGATTTGAAAACTGATTTTTATTAATGCTTAAAAATTTTAATTACTGACAAATTTTAATCTTATTAGGTTTATGGCTACAAATGATTTGATGACAGAACTGCAGAAAGATTCCATCAAGTTGGATGATGATAGTGAAAGAAAGGTAGTGAAAATGATTTTGAAGTTACTGGAAGATAAAAATGGAGAGGTACAGAATTTAGCTGTCAAATGGTAAGTTGTTTTTTACTTGCTTCCTACCACCTCAACTTTTAAAAAGTTCAGTATGGTAACTGGTAAATTTTCTTAGTTTTGTTCTATGTCTTTGTGGAGTGTTTTAGACTTTGCGGGTAACTTGACTTAGCATTTGTACTTGGTACGTAGACACATATTCTTATATGTAGTTTCTATATTGGCTAGAACAATAGTATTTATATCTTATGAAACTTTAGAAAGAGTAGTTCTCTTACTTACTCGGCCAGATTTTTTAGCTAGGTTGAAAGGCCTACTTACTGTATATTCCAAGGCGGGGTGAAGTTTAAGAACCAATGATAAGGGAAGTAAAAAATAATAAGACTTAGTAAAGGATAGCAGCAGTTAAAACTATAGGTCACTTAACACTGATGATATAATAGTTACAAAGAATTCCCGTTACCTTGAAGAATGGTGCATTGAGAGCATCTTTTAGATGTGATATTGACAGCTGGGGAGAGAATTTGAGTTCTTAGTAAATTGTATTAATGCACCTTTTAAATTTATGCATATCAAATATTAGAGATCCTTAAAAATTTACATGGTAAGTTATTGGTAAGTACAACCTTTAGCTTCCTATAAAGTTAAATTATAGAATTTAATCTCATTTTGTATGACATATAATATTTGGTATTGATTTAAATAGAGCATTCTCATTGTTACTTTTGAATTTTCTTATAAAGGCTTTAAATTTATTTTAGGCTAAGGATTTACGCATCTGTAAAAACAGGCAAAGTGTGAGAAATCATTGGTCAGCATAGAGTTTTCTAGATATGTAATACAGCTTTCTTTAACTCGGAACATTTGCAAGTTTAAAATAAAATGGGTCTTCAAAAAAAATAAGTTGCAGAATAGAGCCAATGGGTCTGGTTTTACTTCAGTAGTTATTTTCATCTTTTATTTTGATATGTGCTTATTATTAACAAACAAAATTTTGTCTAACATATGTGCTGAGCAATTACTAGCCTTTAAAAATGATAATAAAAAGTAGGTTTTGTCCCAGATTGAGAGATACACAGATCTTGATTCACTTGAGTATGAATCTTGTTAGAAACCTGAGCTTTTGATGATCTCTTATACTTAAAATTTAACAGGTTGGGGGGGAAATGACATATATTTAGTAATATAAGAAAGAAATTAAGATAGAAACAAAAGTAATATATTAGGAGATAAAACTCAAGAACTGATTCTAGGAGGAGGGAAAGTCCTAATAGATAAATTACTAAGTAGCTTTATCAAGAAGTTGAAAAATTTATCAAAGAACTCATCACCCAAAAGAAACTCCTGCCCCAAAATCTTTTCACATACTCTTTGAAACTTCAAACAGCAGATAATTCCAGTACAGATAGTTCTAGAATTATTTCAGAACATAAAGTATTAAAACCTTTTAAACAAAATACTGATAACAAATTTTGACTAAATATAACACTAAAAGAGAAGATTACACATCAGTTTCATTTAAATGTTCAAAATAAAATCAGTAGTATATTAAGTGCAGTTTACCATGACCAAGTGAATTTCATCCTGAGTATAAGGACAATTTAATATTATGTGCTTTATTAATACTTTTATTTCATCATATTAATAGATCAGGGGGAAAAAACTATCTGGTTAGTTGTCAAGGTACTGATGAGATTCAACTTGTGTTCTTCATTTAAAAGAAAAAAATAAAATCCAACACCTAGACTGCTTAATATAAGTAGAGGGATGAAATACTTTCTGAAAACTGGCATCATATTTAATGTCAGGGTGAAGAACAGGTCAGAGATGCTTTATATCATTAAAGTGAATTCATCACTTGTTTCAAGTAAAGCATAACAAGAAATCCTTAGGTCCTTTTTTAAAAAGTGCACAAACACATTTATACCTCAACCCAAAAGCCAGTAAATTACCAGACACTTTCACACTAAAGGCAGGAACACGAGTGTCTCTCTTCATTAGATTTCTTTTGAAGGCATTAGCTACTGTAAGACAAGGGGGAGGAAACTAAGACATAAAAGAATTTAAAAGGTCACAGGCAAAAACAAGTCAATCAAGAAAAGAGAATAAAAAATTTAGTGAGGGAGTGTGCTGTAAAATTAATGAACAAAAATCAGCCTTCATATCAGCAAATAAAACAGAAGATATGGAAGCAAATGTCCATTTATTATGCAACAGAAAGACAAAATGCCTAGCAGTAAATGTAACATGTTACAGTGGTGACTTTGGGTGAGGATATTGTATGGTTTAAAGTAAGTGTATAATTTTATCTTTTAAAAAACTATTATAGGAGAAAAACTTTAAAATACTCTTGACCAATAGCAAAAATGTACTTGTGAACAAATGGCAAGACATCTCAGGTCCCTGGATAGAATAACTCAACAGAGTTATTAGTTCTGGGTTATTTTAATGCTAACTTAACTCGAAAAATCAGTAAGTTTTTCCCACAAGCTAGACAAGTTGATTCTAAAGGGCATTTTGGTATGAAGAGCAAAGAAGGGCAGGATATTTGCTTGATAGACCACAAAAGCCCTGAAAATCGCTGGACTTGGAGATGTGTTGGTTAACCCTGCTTGATATGGAAACATACTGTTATGTTTATCTAATGGATGAAAGCAGTGAGGTAGTGACACAGTAATAGAACAGCAGTGGGAAATAGGGTGGAAACTACACGATGCAGTTGGCAGCATCATGAGAAAAGTTGAACCATGTAAAAAAAAAACTGGATTACTATTTGGAAAACATAAAATTGTATCCTTACCTCACAACTTCTTACTAGATGTCAACATTGTTCACCTTAAGTTGGTTTTATTTTGGATATATTAGTGTTTTGTGACTTTTTGCTGCTGATTAGTAGTTCATTGATATCATTTTAGGGTTTGGCTATTGTGCATAAAGGTAGAGGGAACATTCTTGTATGAATCTCAGGACATGTGTCTTTATTTCTTAGGAAGAATGAAATTGCTGTTGTCTATTTGGTGGCACTAGTGGTAAAGAACCTACCTGCTAATGCAGGAGACGTAACAGACGCGGGTTCAATCCCTGCGTGGGGGAAAATCCCGTGGAGGAGGAAATGGCAGCCCACTCCAGTATTCTTGCCTGGAGAATCCCGTGGACATAGGAGCCTGACAGGCCATAGTCCGTTGGGTTGCAAAGAGTCGAATGTGACTGAAGCGACTTAGCATGCGTGAACATTTAGATTTTTAAGAAACTGATAATTGTTTTCCAAAGTATTTGTACCATTTTACATGAAAGTACAGTTGTTCCACGTTATCATCAACGGTTGGTAATGGCTACGACTCTCAGCACTGCAGATGGTTTCCCTCCCATGGATGAAACCTGTGCCCCCTGCAGTGGAAGCATGGAGTCCTAACTGCTGGGTTGCCAGAAGTCCTGGTTATGTTGCTCTTTATCTCTTCCAGGTGGTGTATAGGTGTAGTTTTAATTTCCATTTCTCTGAATGACTACTGATCTTTAATGCTGTTTTGTTTGTTTATTGCCATTTATTTTTTTGTGGACTTTCCCCACTTTTTAAAATTGAGGTTGTCTTTTTATTGCTGAATTGTAGTTCATTTATTCTGGGTATATGTCCTTTTGTGCATATATAAGTATTTTCTCACAATTTGATCTTAAAATTTTAATTTACTTTAAAATTTAGTTTGACTTAATTTATAAATTCATTTCAGCTTTTATGGTTATTGCTTTCTGTGTTCTTAGAAATCTGTTTATATTATGTTGTAAAGATTGTCCCTTGTTTTCTAAAAACTTTATAGTTTCAGCTTTTATTTTTAGTCCTGTGATCTATCTTGAATTAATTTTTATGAAGTAGAAATTGAAGTTATTATTATTTTTTTTTTTTCCATATGGACATCCAGTTGTTGAAGCACCATTTATTGAAAGCATCTTCCTTTCTGTGCTGTCAGTTTTGGCATCTCCGTCAAAAGTCAATTGAAATAAAAGTCTATTTCCAGACTCTGTTATGTTCCACTGGTCTATTTGTCTATTCTAATGCCAATGCCATATTGTTTTGTTAGCGTAGCTCAGGCTTTTTCAGGCTTGGTGCGCTTCAGTTTTGGGGCCAGGTAATTCTTTGTTATGAGGAACTATCTTGTATGTTCCATGTATTGTTGGATATTTAGCAGTTTCTCAGCTTTTACCCACTATTTTTGCCAGTAGCATTCTTTCATCCCTCAGTGGGGGCAACCAAAAATGTCTCCAGACAGTGCCAAATTTTTGTTGAAGGGCAAAAATCTCCCTTGGTTGAGAAACACTGGTACAGATCTGTAGAAATCTGAAGTAAGGTCATTTTTCTTTTCTCAAGAGTATTTTGAGTTTTTAAGTTCTTTGTATTTCATGTAAATTTTAGAATCAGGTTCTCAGGTTCTGTTTTAAAAATAAGCTTGCTCAAATTTTGGTTGAAATTGTGTTGAAGCTATAGAAATATTTGAAGAGGATCAGCAATTACAATAATACTAAATCTTTTAACCGTTAATTGCAGTGTCTCATAATTATTTCAGTACTTTCTGTTCATTCCTTGGGATATTCTACCTTAACAATTGTTGTCAGTGAATATCCCCCTCTTTTAATCCTGATTTTGGTAATTTGTTTTCTCTCTTTTCCCCTCAATTCATTTAATCAAGGATTTACCATATTTACTAATCTTATCAAAGAACTGACTTCAAAGTTTGTTCATTTTCCCTATTGTGTGTTGCCTTATTTTACTGATTGCTGCTGCTGCTTCTTTTTTTTTTTTTTTTACTATTTTTCTCTCCGCTTATTTTTTCCTTTCCTAATTCTTAAACATTTAAAGGTATATTTTCTCCAAGTAGTTTGTGATTATTTTTTTTTATCATTCAGTTTGAAGCATTTTTAATCTCCATTGTGATTATTCTTTGATTTACCAGTTATTTAGAAGCAATTTCCAAATATTTATCTGGATGTTTATTTTTAATGGTTTCTGACTTAATTGCATATGATCAGAGAATCATACTCTTTAAGATTTCAGAGAGGTTTATTTTGTTTGTTTTGGTTTGTATTGTTCTGTCTACTCATTGAGATTGGTTTTATGATTCATCATATGATAGCTCAGTTGGTAAAGAATTTGCATGCAAAGCAGGAGACCGTTTTCGATTCCTGGGTTGGAAGATCCCCTGGAGAAGGGATAGGCTACGCACTCCAGTATTCTGGCCTGGAGAATTCCATGAACTGTATAGTCCATCGGGTCACAAAGAGTTGGACATGACTGAGTGACTTTCACTGTGGTGGATGCTCCCTGTGTATATGTGAAAGTGTTTCCTACAGAAGTTGAATATGGTATATTATAAATGTCAGGTCAAGGTAGTGTTGTTCAGATTTATATATCCTTTGTGATTTTTTTTTCTTGATATTAAATACTGAGAGGAGTGTTGAAAATTTCAACTATCATTGTTTATCTGTTTTTCTCTTTAATAATGGCAATTTTTGCTTCATGTATTTTAAAGCTGTATGATTAGAGGCATACATATTTATAATTATGTCTTCTTATGTTAATATAGCTGCCCCAGTTTTGTTTTTAAATTAGTATTTGCATAGTGCATCTTTTTTCTATTACTTTCAGCTTTTAATCTGTTTTTATTTTTAAATTATGTGTCTTGTAGACAGCAGATGGTTGAGTCTTGCTTTTTTCCTTCTATTCAGTTTCATAATTTCTTCCCTTTGATGGCATTGTTTTTTTAGTTCATTGTTTATTGTAAATATTGATGTAGGAAGCTTTCAGCATGCCATTTTGCCTTTTTTCTATTTGTTTCTTTTGTTGTTGGTTTTTATTTTTGCAAATCCATTTTTATTTTTTTGGCTGCTCTGGGCCTTCATTGCTGTGAGAGGGCTTTCTCTAGTTGTGGTAAGTAGGGGCTACTCTAGTTGTGGTACACAGGTTTCTCACTGAGGGTGGGTTCTCTTGTTGCAGAACTCAGGCTCAGTAGTTGTGGCGCATGGGCTTAGTTGCCCCATGGCATGTGAAATCTTCCTGGAGCAGGGATTGAACCCATGTCCCCTGCATTGGCAGCCAGAGTCTTAACCACTGGACCAACAGAGAAATCCCTGTTGGTATTTTTATACCTTTTTTGGGACAACAGTTCTCGAAGTTTTTATATACCTTTTTTATACCACTTTTTTAATACCTTTTTTGGGGCAACAGTTCTCAAAGTTTGAGTTGGGGTCCCTGAAAAGTGACCCTGAAAAGTTTAAAACTAATATGAGTAATGACTAAGTCAGGCAATTCTTTTGACATCTCATCTCTTTAGTGTGTATTGTATTCATTCTAGCATCTGATCCTTCCATTTGAAATGCTCTTTTTTCTAACTATATCCCATAAATGCAAGTACCTAAAATTTGTTTCTGAAGTGCGGTCTCCTGTCTGTAAATAAATACTAACTTTGCATTTAAAAGTTATCTTTTTTTTTTTTTTCAGTTGCACAGAGTAGTGAATGCCTTCAGTTAATTTCTAAAATAGTTATGTGAGTTCCTTGCCTCACCAACCATATGGTAAATTTTTGAAGATCAGGGCCATTTTTGTTATTCAGTACAGTCTTGAGTACAGTGGCTCTTCAGTGGATAGTCATGTCCCAGGTATTACCTATGTGCTAAATTCTGTGGGAAGGACACAGGAGGAGAGCTTGCCTTTATCCTCAACCAGTGGACTTACATGCAGTGCTAAAATAATAGCAGTATGAGATACTAATATGAAAGGCGTATTCAAGATGCTTTGGAAGCATGGAGAGGTTCTGACTTGTTTGGTTTCTGCAACTGATTACTTGATGCTTAAAACAAGAAAATAAAAGATATAAATTCTTGGACTTATGAATTGAATGAAGTTGGTGTTAGATGGTAGGAAGAGAGGATCACAGTTGGCAAAATGTGATATGTTGGGTGGAATTTCTATTGCAGGTAAATCATCGGATTCTTGTTAGGAACAGACTCCTAATTAGCTTTTTTATTATTATAGGATGTGTATTTGAAGGGTTTGCCAAGGGTGGGGGTCAGGTGAAAGCATCTTGAATTTCATGATACTATGAAGAAAATAAATGGGAAGAAATTGGAAACTGCAAGAAGCTTATTAACCAACAATTTTTTATACTCTTTTTTGTATATTTGTTTTCTCTCTTTCTGTTTTTTTATCTAGGTTAAATTTTTTTTTTCTTTTTGTGTTACAGTCTTGGCCCTTTAGTGAGTAAAGTGAAAGAATACCAAGTAGAGACAATTGTAGATACCCTCTGCACTAACATGCTTTCTGATAAAGAACAACTTCGAGATATTTCGAGTATTGGCCTCAAAACAGTAATTGGAGAACTTCCTCCAGCTTCCAGTGGTAAGCAAGAGTGTTTTTTCCTTCTGTTTCCCTTTTATAAATGGAAGTGTTTCTCTAGTTTTTTTTTTCTCCTGGTCACAGAGAGAGAAAGATGTATTTACCCCTGAAGATCTTGTAAACATCCCTTCGAACAGTGAAGGGAAAAAAGTCTAGAGTCTTATTTTTGCTTAAAAACAAATTCAGTTATTTTGATTGAATTTAAGTATTTCTTTGGAGTGCCAGTTCTGAAAAATTTTGATGTTGGAACTTGATTTTATATCATTGCATGTACAGTGACTTGCAGAAAAGAGTTAAACCAGTGTATGCATGAGAGAAAAGATAACCAAAATCATGAGTTATTTTGATTAGCTTTCCATTTTCAGTATTAATTTCGCTTTGCATTAGAATTTATGGTGTAAAACAACACTATTAAGATAGCTATGAAAGATTTCAGTTTACTAGTATCTTTAGTACAGGCTGAGCCTTTTATAACTACTTACAATTTTAAAAAGTTTAAAACAGTTACAGTTAATGAATTTGTCAAGTAATTAGCTTTTGATCTCCAACAGAAATTTTTATGTAAGTTTTAGAATTGGTCTTCACTACTAAGCTGTTGGCTTAAATTAACAGTCTAAAGTTACTGTCTCATCTGCAAATGGAGTGCAATTACTATTCCATGGAAAGATGTATATTGGTAAAAATGTAGTCTTAGTATGTAGTTTTCATTCATTTACTTAATATTTATTAATCACTGTGCTATCACGCTAGATGATGCATGTGTACTGTTTCACTTTGTCCAAACATCAATCATGTGAGAGGTCTTAATAATGTAGATTGTTGATAAGAGAATTCAAATTCAGGGAGATTAGGTCAGTTCATCCAAAGTTTTGATTACCTTGTTGGGTGAAGAAGATTCATACCCATTATTTTCTGTATCATGTCATTGTTACTTTACCCTTACTGAATTAGTTACTTCAAAAACATTTCACCAACTGTGAGCATGTTATTTATAATTGTATTCAGTTCAGTTGCTCAGTCAAGTCCGACTCTTTGTGATCTCATGGACTGCAGCATGCCAGGCTTCCTTTCCATCACCAACTCCTGAAGCTTGCTGAAACTCATGTCCATCGATTTGGTGATGCCATCCAACCATCTCATCCTCTGTTGTCCTCTTCTCCTCCTGCCTTCAGTCTTTCCCAACATCAGGGTTTTTCCATTGAGTCAGTTCTTTTCATCAGGCGGCCAAAGTCTGGAGTTTCAGCTTCAGCATCAGTCCTTCTAATGAACATTCAGGACTGATTTCCTTTAAGATTGACTGGTTTGATCTCCTTGCAGTCCAAGGGACTCTCGTGTTTTCTCCAACCCCCCAGTTTAAAAGCATCAATTCTTTGGCGGTCAGCTTTCTTCATACTTCCAACTCTTACATCCATACATGACGACTGGAAAAATCAAAGATTTGACTAGACGGACCTTTGTTGGCAAAGTAATGTCTCTGCTTTTTAATATGCTGTCTAGGTTGGTCATAACTTTTCTTCCAAGGAGCAAGTGTCCTTTTATTAGTTATATTATAATTGTCCTCATTTTTTCCCTCTCATTAAATAAAACATGTTTGTTTTTAGCTGATTTCTGGCTCTAACAGGAATTCTGTTAACCATGCAGATTTTTACTTTCACAATTTCTTTTTCCTTTTTTTCCTCTCTCTGGTCAGTAACAATACAGATCTACTTTAAAATATTAATAACCTTTATTGATGAGTCTCCTGGAACAACATTTCTACTTAGATTGGAAAGGATCTCATTAGGTTACTACTAAAGATGACTCAAGTAGAGAAAAATGTTATTTGCTTTCCAGTTTAGAGGTGTAAACATTACAGCTGCTAATAGCTCCATAGCCAGCATTCCCACTGGTGCACAGAAATAGTTGTGCAGTATGAGTTTACTGAATTGATATTGTTTTCCCTGTTTCATGCACTCTTCTGCAGTTATCTCCAATTCTTGTTTATGTCTAATAACTTATTTTATTGAAAAACAGTCTATTTTGAAACATTTTTCTGATATGGATCTCTTGAGTCAGTTTTTAAATCAAGTTTAGAGTTGCTGAGTATTTAATAACTAGAATGAATTTAAGGTGGAATTCAACATACTTGCCTAGAAATTATTATGGTTCCTTTTTCGTGCAGGCTCTGCATTAGCTGCTAATGTATGTAAAAAGATTACTGGGCGTCTTACCAGTGCAATAGCAAAGCAGGAAGATGTCTCTGTTCAGCTAGAAGCCTTGGATATTATGGCTGATATGTTAAGCAGGTAAACATGACTGTGGTTTCTATTACTTATATACAGATATTTGCATTTATTAACACTTTCTGATAAATATAATAAAACTTGGTCAAATTATTAATATTTAAATTGTTTTATAAATGTGTGGTTAGGGGTGAGGGAAGAAAAAAGCTAATTATACTTATGTAATATTACATAGCAAGCATATTTTTTGTAGCTTGAAAAATAATAAAATTTGTAATTTAAATATTTCAGCACAGTTTTTATATTTTGTTTTACCCTTTATTTTCTTGAATATAGTCATCATTATTTGTGGCTAATTCACTTGAACTTGAAAATAATCAAGTGCCTTCATGTGGTACAAATACACAGTAAAAGCGAAGAGCTATCCTAGCACACAAAAAGCTTATACTTCACTATAGGAGATAAGACAAATGGCTGTAATGTAAGGCAGAGCTGGACTAAATATTAACGCAGAGTACAGTGTATTTTGACATTTAAAATGGAAGGAGCCACGAAAGTTTGCTATGGAAACCACATCTGGATTTGGTTTTGCAAAGTGGTTAGAACACAGGTGTATGTGCTTAAGGATAAAATATATCAGAATATATGAGTAGTCTTGAGTTGGGAAGCATTATTATTCCAGAACATAGAATGAATAGAAGGTAGTCAGAGATCATTCTGATTGATTGGAGGCTTATCAATTTGATAAGTAGTGAAAATTCAGTTAGACCTTTTGTCCTATGTGTGACTTGATCACTAGCACTGTACTGGCCAGGACACAGATATTTGACTGCTGTTGAGTCATTGAACTGCACATGTGAAATGATTCGAGAGAGAGAGGAGTTGAACCAACACAGTGGTTGAAACTGAGTGTATAGATTTGTAGAGAAAAGACAATAGGGAGAAGTAATCAAGAGATGGTCAGAGGGCAGAAATTGTAGTAGTTCTTGGACATCTTGAATTTATTTGTTTCCTTCTTATTTTATTTTAAGGCAAGGAGGACTTCTTGTTAATTTCCATCCTTCAATTCTGACCTGTCTGCTCCCCCAGTTGACCAGCCCTAGACTTGCAGTGAGGAAAAGAACCATTATTGCTCTTGGCCATCTGGTTATGAGCTGTGGAAATATAGTTTTTGTCGATCTTATTGAACATCTGTTGTCAGAGTTGTCCAAAAATGATTCCATGTCAACCACAAGAACCTACATACAATGTATTGCTGCTATTAGTAGGCAAGCTGGTCATAGAATAGGTAAGAAATATTTATATAATTAAAATTTTTCTTTAAAACATATTAATGAATATTTATAAGAACCAATATGCTTTTCTTAGGTGAATACCTTGAGAAGATAATTCCTTTGGTGGTAAAATTTTGTAATGTAGATGACGATGAATTAAGAGAGTACTGCATTCAAGCCTTTGAATCATTTG
Source organism: Budorcas taxicolor (assembly GCF_023091745.1). Classification (NCBI taxonomy): domain Eukaryota; kingdom Metazoa; phylum Chordata; class Mammalia; order Artiodactyla; family Bovidae; genus Budorcas; species Budorcas taxicolor. The sequence goes on along the minus strand of NC_068914.1, from coordinate 91,000,222 downwards.
TGAGAAGGCAAGTTTTTAAGATCTCTATTTTTCAAATAAAATTTTTTCTTAAGAATAGAATAATAATGAAGATCTAGATTTGGTGGGTGAGGAAAAATGAATTATTTTATTCACAGCTGGATTAAATTTTGGATTTCAGATGTTTTAATTAAGTTTTAAATAATAAGTGATAACAATACAGTATTTGAAGTGAATATCATCTTAGTTTTAAAATACAGTTGTCACATTTATTTTGAAATGTTTCCTCCTTACTGTGAGAACTTAAAGAACTTGGGAAAAGTATATATAATTGTGTTTCAGTTGTCTTACTGTGGTTTACCAGAACAAATTAATTATCTGGTCAGAAATATATACTAGTGAATTTTGTATCTCTTCAACAATTTTTGAGATCTGTTACATCCATTTTGCTAGGGCAGTGATTCTCAGTTTGAAAACCTTGGTTCTAATAATAACTGCATTTATGTGTGAGAAGATCATACTGGCTAAGTAGCGAGATTGTTGGGTTTTTTCCCCCACTCCTGGCTAGAATTGACAGCGTTGTAGCACAGTGTTTTGTGACTTGACTGTTGCTATTTGTAGTAATAGTAAGGAGTTTGCACTCATGGTTTTTGATAAATAGCTTCATAGTCATATAAAATTGCTAAAAATTGTGGGGTTCATTTCTATCCTTTTAATTGAGAAATACTTATTCTTGGGCATTTATTATACATTCTGTCTTCTGAACATTAAAGTTATAAGACCTAAATTAATGTACCCTACCATTTTCACCAGTAATGCTAGTTACTGCAGAATACATTTGTTTGGCCTTTGTGTTACAGTTGTATGTTGAAAAGATAGACTGTGTACAGATCTCTCTTTGTATGTCCCCACACTAACCATGTCATACCATTTATTATAAGAATCATCCTGACTTCAAAGGTGTTACAATGGGGGTGGTAGGAGGGAAGAGTTCATCTTAAAATTGATTAAAAAAGAGTAATTTGAAAAGTAAATCTCTTTTAAAACACGAAGTTAGTGAGAGGGAAAGATGAAGGATCTTAGGTATTGAAAAGGCTGGAGACCACTTTTCCAATGTTACATTAAAGGGAAGACAGAATCTGGTAATAAAGTTGACAGATACTGAATCAAGAAGATGAGTACAATTATTCAAGGTAGCTTTTGTTTTTTCTACAGATGTCCTAAGGAAGTGTATCCCCATGTTACAACTATTATAAATATATGTCTTAAGTATCTTACTTATGATCCTAATTATAATTATGATGATGAAGATGAAGATGAAAATGCCATGGATGCAGACGGTGGTGATGATGACGACCAAGGTATTTCAAATTAAGTAGGATTTGTTATATTTTCATTAAGGAACTAATTATAGATGGAGATGATTCTTAGCCCCAAAATGTACTGTTTGTTTGCTTGCTTATAATAGTGAAAGTGGAAATAACCACAATATTCAGCAAGAGCAAGTTGATTTAATTATGGGGCATCCAGGTATTGAACTGTATGCAATATTTTCAAAATCATGTTCTAGGTAAACATTTCTTAAAGCAGTTAATAAGTTGAATGAAAAGTAGATAGCAAAATTACTCTGCCCCAATTTAATTTTTTAAAATAAGCTGAAAAAAATGTTACTGTTTTTCTCTTGGAAAGCACTTATCATTGATTACACAGTGTTTTTGTAAGGAGGGAAATGAATCCTATTTTTAAAATTGTACCTATAGATATCTATAACATATTCCTAGCAGTTTGGTTTGTTTTATACATAGTTACTTTTAATGAGAAATTTTAAGTATTATTTGAGGCTCCACTTAACTTTCATGAATAATCCAAGTATTTCTGAGGTTCCTGAGATTGATGTCGTTGTGCTGAGATTTGTGGTATTTACTGTGGAAAGGAGTAACACTTCAAGGGCACAAGGTTGCTCATGTGTAGTTGTCTCTTTTCTGTTAAAAGAACCATAATAGTAATGTTTAAATAAGTTACTGGGTGTATGTGTTGGTGGATTTCCTGTTAATTATACTTTTAAGTTTGATTCTTTGAATGAATTTAGGTAATGCCTTTGCTCTAAAGTCTGTAATTTCATCCATCTTAAAAAAAAAAAGATACAAAAACGCTCTCTTAATCTCATTTTAGACTCTTAACAGATACTGCTCAGTTTCTCTGCACTATAACAGAACTCCTCAAAAGAATAAATGCTCTCCAACTCCTTTTTCCCCCTTTTCTTTTGAATCCAGTCTTGCAGTGATTGCTAGTGACCTCAGATGTTTGACTCTGCTTGTTCCTCAGTTTTCAGCAGCATTTCTTTATTTAACTGCCACAATATCACATTCTCCTGGTTTTAGTCCTGTCTTTGTGATTACTCCTTCTCTGTCCCTATGCCGATTGCTCTTCATCACCCTGATCACTCAACTGTGGAGTATTTCTGAGCTTAGTTCTTGACTTCTCTGTTATGTTTTTATAATCTTGTTGATCTCATCTAGTCTTTTGGCTTTAATATCAGTATGCTGAAAACCCAAACTTTATCCCAGATCTTTCCTGTTAATTCTAGGTTCATATATGCAAAACTGCTTAATTGATATACTGCCTAGATGTCCAGAATATCTTCCCACCCTTCCTCCACTGTTGGTTATTAACTTGTTTCTTGTTTAGACTTCTCCATCTCAGAATAGCACCTCTATTCTCCTTAGTTTCTCAGGCCAAAAACTTTGGAGTTATACCTGATCACTTTTACATACCACCCTCATCCAGTCTCCCATCTCAGGACTTTCCCATACCGCATACTCTTATTTCCCTTTTTATTATTCTTACTTTCTTCATTACACCTAATCATTTTCTGATACCTAATATTTTTTATCATAGTGTTATTGTAACTTATATAACCATAATTTTAGTTACTAGGCTATTTAATTTTTATAACTTTTTCAATAAAGTATATTTCTATAAAGTTATTCCCATAGTTTGGTTGCCATTGGAAATTTTTCTTTCACTTATTTGCTTTAAATAGTCTACTTGATAGTGCCCTGTAATTTTTCTTCAAATCAGATGCCTTGATTTAGCAGTATTTGGTATAAGAGAGACGGAATTGTTAATACTTAAGCTTAGAATATTGTTTTTTATTATTATTTTTTAGAATATTGTTTTAATGTTTAGCAGGAGTTTGGAGAAGCTAGTGCTCTATTCTGTGGACAGAATTTTATTGTTATAACTGAGAAAGTGTAGCTTCTTTAAACTGTATTAAGATAGTATTTTGATAAGTTGATAACAGATATGCATATTTGTTCCTAATAGCCCATCAAGAAATTTAATGGAAAGCCATGTAGCCACAAAGAAAGCTAATATCAGGATTCTTTTTTCTCCCCTGAAAAATTTGTTTCACAGTGTGATATGCCATTGGTGATCATTATTTTTATGGTTTATCTTATAAACTCCCCAGTTGTTTTATTTTCCTGTAGTGTCAAGTGAATCTTTTGAATTGAACTTCTATTCATATTATTTAAAAGGCTGGGACATTTACACATATTTGTAATCTGAAGATGTTTAATGTGTTAATAAATGATAGTTAAGAAGCAGCTCATTATCCATCAATGAGAAAATGTTCAACAAATTAAAAACACAATCAGATCATTTTTCTTTAGAGGTTTATGGGTAGATTTTTAAATAAACTCTGCTTCTGGTTTATAGACTAGCTCTTTTTAAACCTGTCTCTGTGTATCTTAAAAGTTAGAAAATTATCTTAGTTATGAGTATCAATTTACTTTCTGTATTAAACTTTTCATATGATTAATAGTCTTAACATTAAAACTTCTCTTTAGGGAGTGACGATGAATACAGTGACGATGATGACATGAGTTGGAAAGTGAGACGTGCAGCTGCTAAGTGCTTGGATGCTGTAGTTAGCACAAGGCATGAAATGCTTCCAGAATTCTACAAGACCGTCTCTCCTGCACTGATATCCAGATTTAAAGAGCGTGAAGAGAATGTAAAAGCAGATGTATTTCATGCGTACCTTTCTCTTTTGAAGCAAACTCGTCCTGTGCAAAGTTGGCTGTGTGACCCTGACGCGATGGAACAGGGAGAAACACCTTTAACAATGCTTCAGAGTCAGGTCAGTTTAAAGTGTGGTTTTGGAAGTCCTGCTAGTAAATGTGATTTTTTTTTAAATGGTGGTTTTGTATGGAAATAGGAGTTCCAGAATAGCTTTAGAGAAACATTTCTGGGATATGTTTGTATAATAGTTTATGGATCCTCATATAACATTACTTATAATTTATTCTGATTGAAGTTTTCTTGATTTTTCTTGGCTGAACAGTATTAATTTTAAGATTCAATAAAATATCTTTATCTTTGATGTATTAATGGAGAAATCTTAGGCAGTAGCATTGGACTACTTGTGTTCATAGCTTCTCTCTCTTCTAATTTAGAGAAATTAGGACTTTGTGTATGTGTGTGTGTAGTCTTGGACAAGTTATTTAGACATTTTATTAAGCCTCAGTTTTCTCATTTGTAGTAATGGTTTACTGTCTACCCAAGGTGGAAATGATATGCTCTGTTTAAACATATGGTGAAGCCTGCCACACAGGCTTTATATGCCACATATTATTATTGATGTTGATTTTATATCCCACCTATTATTGATAAAATACATATTTTTTCACTTTAGCACATCTTTTTTAGAATCTAAATATTAGGTATTTATAGTCCCCATTTACTGAATATTTAATAATATTCACATTAGGCATTTTCCTATCTTATATGTAATCTCTAAAGCAGCCCCATGGGGTACATGTATGTCCATTTTTATGGATTACAGAAGAGATCTTGAGAGAGACTAAACAACTAAACCAGGAGAAGGGATGTACGTGTCGTAGCTATCTTGTTTTAAGTAGTAAAAATTTTAAAAGACTGTGGCGAACTTAAAGGTGAACACTGAAGACAAATTGTAGAAGAAAAAGTGTATCCAAGACGTAAGGAATTGACTAAGTATATAAAAAGCAGATAAAAATCACAAAAAATTTTGATGGTGCTAAGATGAATTAATTAGATAGGTGTTTTCTTTTGCCTCTAGTTCTCACATCATTGTTCAATATGGTATGTGTCTATATCCTGCTATCCTTAAGACTTATTAGCAAATACCCTGTTTAGGTTTCACTAACATTAGAAAGTACAGAAGCGATGTCTTTGACTCATATTCCTGCTGCTTGTAACTACATTTGAAGTGAGGTTGATTTCATTGTAAGAGCCAACGAAAAGCAAAAACAAGGACCCATTTAATGGTTTCTTTTCCGTAATTTGTCTTTTTTCCTGTAATTGCTTATATGTGCTATTTAAGTTTATAAATTATGTTCCTAAAGTTTTGGTTGAAAATTATTATTTAGATTTCTATTTAGTCTTGTGCATTTCATAAGTAAAATTAATCAAGGAAGACTATTCTGTTGTTCTGTAGAAAGCTAATGATAGCTTTTCTCTATTTATCAGTATCAAGCAAATATAGTTACAAGAGAACATGCGTAGTAAATGCAACAAAGTTTGTATCGAACAAATTGTTAGCGGTTAGCAGAATTAGGAATTTGACCAGAAAAATTCTTCCATTCATCCCCACCTCTTGTAATTTGTGTTAAGTGAACTGAGGAAGTACCAGTAACTGAACCAGCTAATGAGCACTTGATAATTGCAGGTTCCAAACATTGTTAAAGCTCTGCACAAACAGATGAAAGAGAAAAGTGTGAAGACCCGACAGTGTTGTTTTAACATGTTAACTGAACTGGTAAATGTATTACCCGGGGCCCTAACACAACACATTCCTGTACTTGTACCAGGTATGCAAGAAATAGTAAATCATTTTCGGGATTTATTAAGACGTAGATAAGCTTAAATAATTGTTTTCTTGAGAAGGATGATTTGTGACAACTTAATTGGCACATGGAACTAACTTTTTAATAGGAAAATTGAATATCTAAAGTTAAAAGTAAAAAGTTTAAAACGATACCCTAAAATATTTTACTTTAATATTTATCACAGGTTGTGGAATTTCTGTTACTTTAGAGATAACATAAAGTGGAAGCTTTAGCAGTCTTTTAGGGATTAGTTTTATATTTTTGCTTTCATAAAGTTGTCATTCATAAAAACATTGGATTTTTCTTTTCTGGTTGGGTTTTTAGGAATCATTTTCTCACTGAATGATAAATCAAGCTCATCAAATTTGAAGATCGATGCTTTGTCCTGTCTATATGTAATCCTCTGTAACCACTCTCCTCAAGTCTTCCATCCTCACGTTCAAGCTTTGGTCCCCCCAGTGGTGGCTTGTGTTGGAGACCCATTTTACAAGATTACATCTGAAGCTCTTCTTGTTACTCAACAACTTGTCAAAGTAATTCGTCCTTTAGATCAGCCTTCCTCATTTGATGCAACTCCTTACATCAAAGATCTATTTACCTGTACCATTAAGAGGTTAAAAGCAGCTGACATTGATCAGGAAGTCAAGGAAAGGGCTATTTCCTGTATGGGACAAATTATTTGCAACCTTGGAGACAATTTGGGCTCTGACTTGCCTAATACACTTCAGATTTTCTTGGAGAGACTGAAGAATGAGATTACACGGTTAACTACAGTGAAGGCGTTGACACTGATTGCTGGGTCCCCTTTGAAGATAGATTTGAGGCCTGTCCTGGGAGAAGGGGTTCCTATCCTTGCCTCATTTCTCAGGAAAAACCAGAGAGCTTTAAAACTGGGTACCCTTTCTGCTCTAGATATTCTAATTAAAAACTATAGTGACAGCTTGACTGCTGCCATGATTGATGCAGTTCTAGATGAGCTCCCACCTCTTATCAGTGAAAGTGATATGCATGTTTCACAGATGGCTATCAGTTTTCTAACCACACTAGCAAAAGTGTATCCCTCCTCCCTTTCGAAGATAAGTGGATCCATTCTCAATGAACTTATTGGACTTGTTAGATCACCTTTATTGCAAGGGGGAGCTCTTAGCGCCATGCTAGACTTTTTCCAAGCTCTGGTTGTTACTGGAACGAATAATCTAGGATATATGGATTTGTTGCGCATGCTCACTGGCCCAGTTTATTCTCAGAGCACAGCTCTTACTCATAAGCAGTCTTATTATTCCATTGCCAAATGTGTAGCTGCTCTTACTCGAGCATGCCCTAAAGAAGGACCAGCTGTAGTAGGTCAGTTTATTCAAGATGTGAAGAACTCAAGGTCTACAGATTCAATTCGTCTCTTAGCTCTACTGTCTCTTGGAGAAGTTGGGCATCATATTGATCTAAGTGGGCAGCTGGAACTAAAGTCTGTCATATTAGAAGCCTTCTCATCTCCTAGTGAAGAAGTAAAGTCAGCTGCATCGTATGCATTAGGCAGCATCAGCGTGGGCAACCTTCCTGAGTACCTGCCGTTTGTCTTACAAGAGATAACCAGTCAACCCAAAAGGCAGTATCTACTGCTTCATTCCTTGAAGGAAATTATTAGCTCTGCATCAGTGGTGGGCCTTAAACCGTATGTTGAAAACATCTGGGCCTTACTGCTAAAGCACTGTGAGTGTGCAGAAGAAGGAACCAGAAATGTTGTTGCTGAATGTCTAGGCAAACTCACTTTAATTGATCCAGAAACTCTCCTTCCACGACTTAAGGGGTATTTAATATCAGGTGGGTACCTAGATTTTCTTACTTAAGAAAATTTTTATTTTTAAAATTTTTTGACTGGAGAAAAATGGCTTTACAGTATTGTGTTGATTTCTGCTGTACGACAACATGAATCAGTCATAATTTTATATATATATATATTCCCTCCTTGTTGAGCCTCCCTCCCCTCCCCCCAAAAATTCTTACTAGTATTTGGTTGCCTGGAAAGATGGCTAATGCTGTATCTTGTTACCTGTTCAAATGACATTTTGTTGTTTAAAAGAATTAAGAGTGTAGTTAGATAATGATTAAATAAATCTGGTGTCATTTCTAGTGTTCAGTATATTTTACTGTTACTCTTTTGTCTTAATGTTGAAAAGATAGATGTCTCTTGAATTAATAAAGCCAGAGTACTATGCTTGTATTAAATACAGTACTAAAATTGGTGAACTAAGTTCAAATGAAAGATTCTGGGAACAGTTTTAAGATTTACCAGTGTCAACCCTTATTATCCAAGGAGAAGGTAAAAATGGCCATTCATTCTTAGAAATTGCTTCCATTTTTAATAAAAAATTTGACAATCTTATCTGCTGATGTGGTTAAACCAGTTCCCTTTTAGGAGGGGTAGATCCTTCACTGCTGGTTTCTCAGGCTGCCTCCTTCTTGGATGAAATTGTTCCTTTTGAGATCTAGTGAGATTATATTTCACAAAATGAATAAACTTTGCTCCATTAGTATTCTGAGGGAAAGAAGAAATGCCCTTCTTGATCACAGAGAATTTTAAGGAATTACAGACACTGATATTACTTGAAGTGGTCTGAAAATGATAAAGGTGTCCATGGATTTTAGCGGTTAAAAACTGTAGACTTAAAATTTATTTTTAATTAGGTTCATCATATGCCCGAAGCTCAGTGGTTACAGCTGTGAAGTTTACTATTTCTGATCATCCACAGCCTATTGATCCACTATTAAAGAACTGCATAGGTAAGTGGAAATGAAGATGAAAATACTGCCTAAATAGTTAGTAGTTAATTATCAAAACCTGAATTATTTCAGTAGCTAAATATATCGCCAAGGAACTAAAATACTTTGAAGGGTCTGGTAATTGTTTCATTAAAAACATAATTTTGCAAATAATTGAAATTAGGTAAATATGCTAGGATGTCTTTAAAGTCAATTGCACATTTGATAATAGTGTTTCAGGAATGACCTAAAGTAAACTAATGGGTAAAGGGAAATGTTATATGATCTGACCAGTCTGAAGTTCTTCCTAGTTGTAAATGAATCTCATTTGAGTTGTGATGGCCGAATTTTCTGTTGTTATTTATATCCCTCTAACTCCCAAGGGGCTCTATGGAAGCTTTTAAATTTAAGGTGGAAATTTAAGACTAAAAAAGATAATTCTTGAGCTATTTAGCCCTGTCAGCCTAAGAGGAGATACACAAGAAAGCAAAAGGTCATCTCTTTATTATTTTTCATGATTTCATAACTTCCTGTGTTGTTTTCATCATCAGTTTACCTAGAGTCTTTAGTAACTAAACTCTTGGTGTTTTCTTGACAAAAGAATGGGAATATCAGCAGAAAGGATAGAGGGGTGTATGCATAGAAACTTAGCAGCTTCATGCCATTCTGCAGTGGACCAGAAGGGGCAAAAACACAGTCTAAAAGAACTACACAAAGGGATTATTAGTTCAGAGTAAGAGGGACATAGAGGATAAATGGATGACAATGTTGAGACGTAGAGATAATTCATTGGATGTCTCTGTCAGAAGATCCTTGCCTTTGTTCTCCTCCCCTCTTTTTTCTTTGTTTACTCTCATTTTTGGCATTGTACAAGATACAACAAAGGAAGAGACCTGTGCCAGATCTCTAGAGACATCAGTCAGCAAGTGTGCATCACTGGTGTAGTTACTCAGTTAGGTGATGATCATTCTGGTTGTTTAAAATTGAAATTCCTAGACCAAGTTGTTGGGGACCACTGATCCTAGATTGTGTCACCATTTGTCCATAATGATAGGAGTACTTTAGGAGCTTTACTTAAATGCAATTTACCATCATAGTAATTCTAAACAGATAGAGCTGAGGAGCTTTAAATTCTTTTTGAACACAAGCTATCTCTTAACCTTTTTTGTAGTCAGAACTTTCCTGGGTGGTCCGTCTTGAGGTTACCCAGTCCATGATGTTTGAAGCATTTTTTTCATCTCCCATTTTATCAGATTGCTGTTGTGATACATTTAAGTCTTCTGGCACCTTTTCCCCACCATGTATTCTAAAAGATTACTTATCATCATATTGATGAATAGCTGTGAATGAATACATGTACCAGACACTGTGTTCAGTAATGTACATGCTATTTATTCTGTTCTGTGGCCCTAAAGTTTATAATTCTCATTTTATAAACTGGGAAACTGAGGCTCTTGCCTATGATAAATTGCTAGAAGTCAGTCTTACAGTTGACAAGTGAAGCAGTTTGGATCACCATCTGTGTGACTCCAAAGATCTGCGCACTATATTTCCTCCATGTGTAAGAACAGTCACACTTACATCTGTGTTTAGAGTGGCTGGGGACTTTCTCTAGCTTTTTGTCTTATGTTAGGCTTCAGTTTCCTTCTTTTCTACTCTTAGACCTCTTGTCAATTTATACATTTTTTGTTAAAGATAAAAATTAGCTTTTGGAGGCACATTTCTCTGTCATCTGATAAACTGTTTACTTGTTAACAGTATTCCAGCAGTGGATCTGTGCCCACCCTTGTTTATGTTTTGAACTCAGGTTTTAAGATTTCACCTTTGGGATGTAAACTATAGCATACATGTAATGTAAACTTCATATGAGCGTAAATTTGACTTGCCCACAGCTGTACCCCAGTGCCTTATGCCATAAATGCTCAACAAGTACTTTTTGAATGAAAAAAGATTCCACCTCTGTTGGTGGTTTTTTTAGTGTGGATACTAATTTTGAACTTTAAGGAGAGTCATTCACGTTACTAGTTCTTGTGGTTGCTGACTCCATCACTTCTCTTTGCCACCCACCTTTTTTATCAACTATCTATGAAAGCAATTGGGAGCTTTAGGGGCCCTCACTCCTGTGTTTAAAGGTTCTGAGAATAGGTTTATCAATTAAATGCACTCAGATTCAGACATGATGGTTTAACTGTTGTCAAAAGAAATTATATAGTTCACTTAGTATTTCATCATATTTCATGATCCACGTTGAAGAAATAGCAATAATACCAACACTAGTAAAATAACAGTATAATGCATATTTAATTTTAAGCTTGCCATATAACTATGTTGCTTCTCTTTGACTTCTTCAGGTGATTTCCTAAAAACATTAGAAGACCCAGATTTAAATGTAAGAAGAGTAGCTTTGGTCACATTCAACTCAGCAGCACATAATAAGCCATCATTAATAAGGGATCTTCTGGATACTGTTCTTCCACATCTTTATAATGAAACAAAAGTTAGAAAGGAGCTTATAAGAGAGGTACGTTAGATCACACTGTTTACCTAAGCTTGTCTTTTACTTTCTAGAATATTTACATATCTTTGTATTTCAACAGGTAGAAATGGGTCCATTTAAGCATACAGTTGATGACGGCCTGGATATTAGAAAGGCAGCTTTTGAGTGTATGTACACGCTTCTAGATAGTTGTCTGGATAGACTTGATATCTTTGAATTTCTTAATCATGTTGAAGATGGTTTGAAGGACCATTATGACATTAAGGTGAGATGTTTGTGCCTGTTGATAAAATGTTTTAGAAGAATACTTTTTGCTAGTGACTTTCACCTTTGTAATTTATGCTTGTTATTCAGTGAGAATGATTGGTTTACTTGTCATGATTTTATTGTGTTAGAAACTCTCTAATATGCAAACAAAGTAGCAGTGCAGTGTAATAACATCAGTTGACATATAGGAAAGTCCAGAAACCTTTCATTGGCGGAGGAAGTCAGAATCAGAGTGTTGTTAAAGGATGTTATACACAAAGCTATCTGTAGACGCAACCACAGAGAAATTATACCGCCTCTTAGGCTTAGAGCATGAACTTTGCTTATAGTTCCTTTTTATCTTCCTATTTAAAATGTGAACTATAAAAGGGTGATTTGAAAAATCTTTTACTCACGGCCTTTGGTCAAGCAGGGCAAAAGTGGTAGTTGAGCAGTAATTCGGCCATACTATCAGAACTCTTACTTTGATGTTTCCATAATGTAATATGGAATAACCTGATTCTCCCAGAATTCAATGAAAAGAGCCCTGAAAGAATAGGATCCTTCTACAATTTATAGTCTTAAGATAAAAGACTATTGGTTATTGGACTTTAATGGATTAATCGGAATAAGCAGGCTCTTTGGTTTTGTTTTTTTTGTTTGTTGTTTAGAAAAATCTAAGACAGTAGAAACTTGTTATAAAGCTTTTCTTCTAGTTATTTTCTCACTCATTGATTTTTTCCATTTGGTCCACATGAACTTTTTGAAAAACAGTTTATGACCCTATCCCAATGAGTGAAGTGAAAAAACCAAAAAAAAATAAATTGGAAAGCTCCCCAGCTCTAGCTCATGTGCAGTCAAGATTGAGAATCACTTTTCTAGTTCTGTACTCTCAGACCATATGATAGATAACTTTAGTACTTGTAGCTAAAATTTCTTAGATTTGAACTCTGTGTGATTCCAAATGGCAGACTACATAAAAATGAAACTTTGTGGCACAGGCTAGTCATTTTCTTTTAAAAACTTTGTCAGAATTTGAGATTTGTCTTTAGAAAATAAACTCAGAATCTAAATTTTGTCTTTTTTATTCATAATAGATGCTTACATTTTTAATGTTGGTGAGACTCTCTACGCTTTGTCCAAGTGCGGTACTGCAGAGGTTGGACCGACTTGTCGAGCCATTACGTGCCACGTGTACAACTAAGGTAATATTGATGCTGTTGATTTAGGCCAGACTTGGTATGTTCAGGATTCTCAGTTGATTCTGTACTGTGGTTTTCCAAATTTAACTGTGCTGGCATCCTGTGTAGCAGTTGGCTTCAAAAATTAACTTATTAAATGTGGATGTTTTAGAAAGCTTACCACTGTTAAATGCTATTCTTAAAAGTTTGTTGTAACAGTGTGACGCATTTTTAAAGTACTGATATGGGTAAAGTGATAGGTCCACAAAAGAGGAGAAAATGTTTAATTCTGTTGGAGGCGGCAAATGGGGGTGGGAGTCATAGAAGGCTTCATATATGCACATGACAGTATTTAAAATGGACCTTGAAAAAAATCAGGATTATTTTTAAGTTCAGAAAGTGAAGCAAGACTTTTCATACAAAAATGATTATATGAATTAAGGCACAGAGATTTCAGTACATGACATGTTTGAAGAATAATGAACAAATATGGTAACATCAAACAGTAGTTTGATGGAGGACAAAGTAGGACTTGCTAAGCAGATCCCACTCTGGTTTTTATAATGGGCTTTGTATAAAATATTCCCTTAAAAGGAGACAGCTATTGCTAAAAAAGTTTCAAAACACCTCTGCTTGAAGAATAATGTGTCTTTTGGATCTGTTCAAGAGTAGCTTTGCTTTATTTTTATGTGCTTAGATTTTATTGGTATAAGAGCTGCCTTTTATAGCATGTAATATAAATTTACTCAATGTTCCAGGTAAAAGCAAACTCAGTAAAGCAGGAGTTTGAAAAGCAAGATGAACTAAAGCGATCTGCCATGAGAGCAGTGGCAGCACTGCTAACCATTCCAGAAGCAGAGAAGAGTCCACTGATGAGTGAATTCCAGTCACAGATCAGTTCTAACCCTGAGCTGGCAGCCATCTTTGAAAGTATCCAAAAAGATTCATCATCCACTAACTTGGAATCAATGGACACTAGTTAGATATTTGTTCAACCTGGGGACCATTATATTGACCATATGATGCACTGATTTGGCAGGTTAATCATAAGACATGAAAAGAGAAGTATTTAAAAGCTTCACAATGTTCCACTTTTTTTTCCCTTCATGGAGACAGTTTGACTTTCTTCCATTGTTGTTTTTGTAGCATTTATTTCAGAAATATGTATTTCCATAATCCAGAGGTTGTAAAACCACTGATGTTCTAGTGGTTAGGGCAACATTTAAAATGACAACTAAACGTTAGGATTGATGGAGATAGGGTCCAGTATATTTACCCTGTAATGTTTAGGATTAAAATGTTAAAATTTTGTGACCATGAATTTCTTTTATAAATTTTCTCTTATTTAAAAATCAAAAATTCTGCAAGACAAAAATCATGTTTCTTTTTCTTGTGTAACTTTGTTTCAGCAACATAAATTGATTTTTTAGCTGGCAGACAAGAATTATCTGTGTAAGACTTGTTACATTTCAGAGGGGTTGGCAGTTTGAGAGAGACAATAGGGTATCATTTTTTAAGTATGGGGATTAACAATATCCCTGTTGCGCACACTAATTTTGCATGAGCAAGTTTGCAAATATGTATTGTCTGTAAAGCAGCATGTGCAGATTATTCATAATACAAAAGTTAAAATAAGTATTATTGTATTAGTGCAATTTTCAGATATTTATTTTTGCACAGAAAACACATATCTGGAGAGAGAGGGGAGTAAATTTTTGAAATTTTGGTTTTCTTAATGCCAGTGTGAATTTGCAGGTGTTTTCAGCAAATCAAGTCAAAATAACAATTTGCCACTTTTTCTATTATAAATTTAAATTTGAATATTTAAGTACTCAGTTTTTCTCGGTTACCCATTTGTGTGTGTGCGTTTCCCCTTAGAAATTCGTAGCCAGATTTTTCTTTGATTTCCTTTGGACCTCTACATTCCGTATCTAATGATTCTAATAACTGTGTGCTTGTGAATTTTATTTTTTCTAAAATTCTGAAGCTGGCTGTCACAGGTTTGTTAGCTAATAATAGTATTTTCTTTTAGTTGAGTTAGATTTTTTTCCCCCCTTTCTTCTAGAGCTAATTTACATATTGTATTTGGTAAGTGTTGACTACTCCTGATGAAAGGGTCTGTGCTTGGGGGGAAGCAAAGCTTTGCAGTACCTTATACTGTAGTTAAAATTTTATTTAACATATCCTTCAGTGAGCTCCTTTCACACTGTAGCCTATTCCTTCAAATTTGTGGTGCTCCTGTAACAGTAAGAACTAACTTCTGAAATAAAAGACATCTCCTAATGCTGTGCAAACATAGTTTACATGTATTGAAGGAGGCAGTTGTTAAATTGAGTGACAAGTTTTAAGCATTCAGATATTTGAAAACTGCACCCTTTATTTTTGAAACTGTGAATTGGAAATATTTTTCCTGCTGTTTGACTTACCTGCTTTAACATGCAAATATGAGGTGATTTTAATTATAACATACTGCGGTTATTAGACGAACAGCTTAACTTCAAGTATTCAGATGATCGTGCATAAGACTTCATTACCAGTAAGGATTTTGATTAGTATGTGGACATGAAACGTTACATGAAGTTGGTGCTGTTTCAGAGTGTGTGGCAGGTGATAATCATACTATAATTTGCAGAAAACTGTAATAGAAATTTATTTCAAGCTGTTAGTGTATTATGTACTATGCATTACCGTGGTACAGATGTTGTGGATATATTTTAAGTATTTGGTTTCACGGTTTCACAATAAATTACAATACTGTAGGCTCTAGGACCAAGTAGGAGACTGATATGCATATGTTGTGTGAATGTCTTAGTTAATTGAAGTTAAATCCAAACTCTCTTCACATATTGGATTTCACACCTTCAGTTTTTTTAACTTCTAAAATGCTTGTAGTTTTTTGTTTTTTGAGTCTCGCAAAATGGCTCATTTTTCTAATATAGCTGAAATTCTCTTTTAACAAAAGAGGTTCTGCTCTTTTCTAGTAGTCGATATGATTTGTGTTTATATATATGATATATATATTATAATGTATATATTCACATATATAACAAAATTAGTAAAAGAAGAATACTCAAATTTTAAATGCTGAGTCATACTGATCAAGTTCATATTTCTCATGGTGATGTCCTGGTACTGGAATGGAAGGTGTGCGGTTCAGTCACAGTCTGTCACTTATACTGCTCACTGGTCTTTTAATTATTAGGAAGTTCTGCTTAGCAGTTCTGCACATGATGGTTCCTCAGGAGAATAAAACAGCTGTTCACTGATGAGGACATTTAAATTGTTTAGATTTAGCCAAGTTCTTTTTAAAGACAGCTCAATATGGGTTGTTTTTAAGTTGCTACATTATGAAACTAAGGCAGAAAGGAAATTTGGTATGGCAAAGCGCAACCTAAAAATTTAAAGTCAGCAGCACTGCATGGTAATTTTTAAAATGTGGTCATATATTAATTAATGATATCTAAAGTTGCTTAACCATTCAGAATGCTTCACAAATTGGAGTATGGAGACTTCAACAAATGTTTGATATTTACATAATTTTTATATAACCATAAATAACCAGGCCACTTTTTTGTTTTTGCACTTTTGTTGGGTAAATGATAAATAACATGGGCATATCTAACCGGTTTTAAAGGCATATTCTGATACCTTTTATATCTAACTCAATTTCAGATATATGAATATGATTATATAGATAGGCATGTTGAAGTTTAATGAAATACACATGATCCTCAGTCAGAAAATTCAGTTAACTAGTTAGTAATCCTTTTAAGGTATATTTAACCACATGACAAAGTAATATAGTAATGCGTGACAATTTTTTAAAAGTTGAAGTAACATTTTCTGCCGAGGTAAAAAATTCTACCAAAAACTTACGTTGTAAAAGTTAACTGCCAGTCTCTAGATATAGTATACTTAGTAAATATTTTTATATTAAAGAGCTTTAAAATTTCAGGAGATGTTGATTCTAGCTCTTAAATTAAATCCTAATTTTTAAATTACTGCCACTCCAGAGTCGCACGTGTTTTTGAAATTTTAATTTATCCTTTGTGAAATGGAAACAACAACAACAATAGTAACAATAGTAACAACAACAACAACAATAGTAACAATAGTAACAACAGTTCCATTTTACTGTTTGGGAAGAGGATATTCTGGTTTTAGTGGATTTTTTTTTTTTTCTAGTTAAGTAAAACTCCTGATACCTTTGGCTACAAAATGGAACACATTGGAAGTAATCATGTGGCAAGCTAGAAAAGTTGACCATATGTGGTCATTTTCTTAAGAAAGATGCACACTGAAATTACTTATTTTCCCTTTATAGTACAGTAAGTTGCTGATTTTCCTATTAATACTAGAAAAATAAGATTTTGTGAACACCTGTAATTTAGTCAAGAGTTATCAGCAATATATTTTTGCTGTTTATAACTTTCAAAGTTAGCTCTTAATTGAAAATGGAATTTTTCACAAAAATCAACTTCAATTAAAACTAATGGGAGTATTGCAGATAATTTTACTTTGTTAGACTTTGAAATGTTAATGTGTCAGAATGCTTTTTAGTGGAGGAAGTGTGGATACCCTGACCTCTTTGTACTTTTTAGTTCTGATCTTAAATGATTATTAGTGATTACTTTGGCAAATTGAATTGTTTCACTTAAGTTTTAGATGAGAAAAGGCTATCTGAAATTTCTTTCTAAATTAGAATGTGTTGGAATTAGTGTATTTAACCATTATCAGTAACTTAGTGGTTGATGCACATTTATTTTATTCTAGAATGTTCTCTCACAGGGAAATTCTGAAGAATTATATTATGGAACTGGTTAATGTATGATACCATGATGACCTCATGATTTAATAGCCTGTAATAATCCTGTTACTTTGAAAAGCTGTTTCACTTGTTTCATAGACATTTCACTTTTAATATAAACCCAACTGCTTACTTAGGTCAGGGCAGCTAAATGTGTGTGATGGTATCTTACTGTAACCCTAATGCATTATTGTTAAGAAACCAAATGTGTACTTTACTTGGAATCCTTACCATCCATGAACTAAATTAGGCATTCCTAAAAGGTCTAGAAATAAACTGTTAGTTTCTTATTCTAGAAATCAGTTTAGACTTCAGTAGAAAAATGCATGTTCTTTTAAGATCAGGATTTCTCAGCCTAGTACTGACATTTTGGACCGAATAATTCTGTGTCATGGGGGCTGCCCTGTGCATTGTAAAATAACAACATCCCTGAGCTCTACCCACTTAGATACCTGTAGTACCATCAACAACTCTCAGTTGTGACAACCAAAATTGTTTCCAGAATTTGCCAAATGTCCCCACGGGAGTAGGGAAAGGGGGGGAGAGTGCAAAATTGCCCCAGTTAAGAACCACTATTATCGAGAGCTTTCTCTTGTGAGCTATAACCAACTGAGATTCTGTACACACAGAAGTTTTCATTCTTGGTATCAGTTCATCTTCCTAACTAAATTTAAGTACACTGTACTGTTTTCAATATTTTCTTCCACTAAATTAATTAGAACTATCATGATCTAGTGAAAATGTTTCTATTCTATATTACTACCTCCTCTGATTTAAATGGATGGTCTTTATTAAACCACTTAATATACTGGCTTTTTTTTTTTTTTCCTGGCTGTAAAGTGCTTCCTCATGCTGAAAGAAATAGGAGTATAAAAGGGGCTTCTACTGTACCAGGTGATGTGAGGCAGTGAGTGCTTTGCAGTTGATGTACTATATAAAAGGGCAAGTAGTACACTTTACTTGGGTTCTTAAAAGTTGGAGTTTCAAAATTACTCATTTATATTCTCTTCAAGAGAACAATCTAGTTCAAGAAAGTAAATACAATGAACAAAGACTTGCTTTCCAGTATAGGTAATTTCCTGTTTAGCTGTAATATTTAAAGACATGCCAAATAGTGATTTTGGGGGAGTATAATTTCAAAATTATATATTTGAACTTCGAAAATAAACCTGACTGGCACATTTTTCTATATTTCTAGGATTAGTTGATGTTTGCAGACAATAAAATCCTTGTGAATAAAGACTGGTTGGTGGGAGGCAAGTGGCAGAAAAACTATCACAAATCAGATTGCTTGTTCTTTGAAACAAGATCATTGAGTTGAGTCTTTCAAATTTCTGAACCATTTTAGTCCCTCTTAGCAGAATTGGCATAAACAAAAATAAAAGTTAATTTCCTTTTACATGATGTTTTTTGAAGTATTCATGAGGCTGATTGGTCAACAGTTTTAGTAAGTTCAGAACGCTTGTTTTGGAACCTTGAAAATTCAGTCTTTAAAACCTACATTTAAAGATGTAGAAATTTGTTTCAGCATCAGTTGCATTTGCAGAGGACCATGTATGTACCAGGAGGACACACCCCACTGCTGGTCTGTACTGCTATAGCCCCTGCTCACAGTGTTCAAGATTTATGTAAAACTTACTATCATGCCTTCATCCTTCTAAGTGGATCAAAATTAATTACCTTTTCCCCTCCTTTGCCTTGGTACTAATACTCTCCAGTGCTTGCCACTGGAGACAGTACGGGGAAAACGTGTATGTGTATGATTGTGGCACAGGTTCCTGGTCTCGGGTTGAGGACAAACCCAAGCCAAGGAAGTCATGTACTCCATGTAGTGAGAACAGAATTAGCAAAAGCATAGAGACGAGGTTTTAGAAGCTGAATATGGCTGTAGTGTGGAATATGAGTTAGAGGCTAGGATGGGCAGATTTTATAGACGGCTTTGTAAACATTTTGGATTTAATTTCAGGGGTGAGGTGATGGCAAACCTAGAAATACTTAGGTGCACTTTAGAGAATGGATTGGAAGGAACATAAGACATTTGTTAATGAGTTAAGACATTAATAGAATAAACTTTAGGAAAGGGAATGTTGTGCTGAACCAGTATAAATATGGAGGAGCACTCAGGGTGTTTGAAATAAAATTGACAGGACAGCAGTTGATTGGTTGCTGGGAATAAGCACAGTTAGTTATATTATGCTGCAATACAAACAGTCCCCAAAATAGGTGGTAGAATACATAATTATTCTACGTAGTATTGTGGATAGCACAGGGTTAGCACCTCATGGGGACCCTGGATGATCAGGCTGCCACTGGGAATGTGAGTTGCTGTGGCAGAGGCAAAGAGAGAAGTGAGTCATTTCTGTCACCTAGTGCTTTCCCATGGGCAAGAAGTCATAAGGTCATATCTAACAGCTAAATACTTGTTCATGAGGCATTGGTGAGAATAGTCAGCTCTGTTGAGCTGTGGAGGGACCTTTTTTGACAGGCAAAATGTGGGCAGAAGAGTTAGGTCATGGTAAACAACTCACAATTAGATGTTCCTACCTATTCTTACAAGTTTTTTCTATCACCCCGCCACTCAGTTGCTTCTAAGCGCTTTCTCCACTCACTGGGTCCTCACCATCTTTTCCATATCTTCTACAACCATCTTCACACCTTCCGGAGTGACAACTTTTGTTACTGGCTGTGGCTCCCAGGCCCATAGGAAATGGATCATCTACCTCAAGCATTTTTTTTTTTTAATCTTCACATTGCAAGTTGTATACAAAAACAGCAGTTTCCTAGAAGTGCCAGCAATTTTTATGTTTTCTGAAATTAATTATGTAGGTACCATTCAATATTGTTTTTGGTTTTGATCAACCTTTATCTCTGCTACCACTCTTAAGGCTACAAGCTTAGATATTTTCATCCAGAGCTCTTTGAAGTTAAACTCTATCTTACTCTTAACTGCAATCTCCTGTTCATCAAGGTCTGCCTTCACTTGCTCTAAATTGACTTTTGACCTCAGAGTCCTGTGATCTATATTTCCCACCATTTTCTGTTTCTTTTAGCCTTTTGTTTACCTAATCTGGATCTCCTGGGTTTTGTAAATGATTTATTCATAAAATACTTGTCCATCTATTGCATCTAGGGATGCCCCGTCTCCCATTCCTTATATCTTTAAGTATTACACTTAACCCTGTCTCCCCCCAGTGGATTACCATTAACATCATTTTGTCAATAAAATTTAGGCCATTTTCTAGTCCTTCCAACCTGAGAATCTCATATCCATTGCCATCTTTACATCCTCATCTCAGAGGTTGAGTTGGTTGTCCTTCTCCCAGAGCCTACCTTCCTCCGGCCTGTCCTAGAAAAAAGAAAAGTAAGTGAAAGTCACTCAGTTGTGTCTGACTGTTTGCGACCCCATGGACTATACAGTCCATGAAATTCTCCAGGCTAGAATACTGGAGTGGGTAGCCTTTCCCTTTTGCAGGTGATCTTCCCAACCTAGAGATGAAACCCAGGGCTCCCGCGTTGCAGGCAGATTCTTTGCCTGATGAGCCACAAGGGAAGCCCTCATCCTGTCCCAGGTTTTGGTTAAATCAGTCCTCCTCCTCTTCCCTTTATCTTCAGTACCACTAACACTAGTTCCATCTGCTGGACCCTCAAAAATACCCTGAAATCTCATCTAAAAAGACTTAAATGTTTTTTATTGTATCTTCTACAAGATACTATCTCTGTAGAGAACTGGATATGCTTTCCTGATTTTTTTGTGTTTTCACTTTACTCTGGCTCTCATCCCTCTATAGGTGATCATTACAAACCAATTACAGTGAAGTCTTGGATGCCAAAATGGCCTTCAGTCTTTTTCTTACCTGAACTCAAATTAATATCAGTATTGTTGATCACTCCCTCCATGAGACTGACTAACTGTTGCCTTGGCTTCTAGGATGTTATCGTCTTCCGGAGGCTTCCTAATACCTACGAGGCCACTGTATCTTACTTTTGCTAAAATATTATTCACTAGGCCCTTCAGTTCACGTCTTCTCATTATATATAATCCTGCCTGGATCATCTCATCCATTTCTCATGGTTTACATGTTGATTTCTAAATCTGTAAACCTTAGTCCTGTATTTCAGACTTATATCAGATCACTTACTGGACAACCCCATACAGGTATCTCAAACACAGGATAGCTAAACCTGAACTCCGCATCTTCCCCTGGTTTCCCTGTCTTTCTCTCTTTGCTGTTGGCAACCCATTTATCCAACCACTCAAGCTAGAAATCTTAACACAAGTTTGGAGGCAAAAAGTGGTAAATAACAAAGAATATAAAGATGCTGCCAGACATCTGGCTTTTAATCTTGGCTCAATAGTAGCTATTTGACTTTGGTAAATTACTTAGCCTCAATTTCTTCATTTAAAAGTAGCTACCTTATTGGTTTAAATAGGAATACTTGTAAAGTACTTAAAACTGTCTGGTACCTAGTTAGTGTTATATAATTGTTAACTCTTAATAACTTCTGCTAATTTGATTTGCTAAATATTTCTCAGGTCCATCCCCAGTACTGTGTGTTCAAGACCTCATTTCCTCATCTGTTGATTGGATGACTGCAGACGCTTCTTAATTGGTATTTTGGTTCACTCAGGAAACTAATTTCTTAAGAACTTAGCTAGGTCCTGCCAGGCCTGTAAAGGCAGGTGAGAGAACATACTTGACATAAAGAAGTGCTGGTTACCAGGAGAAAACTGACATAATAAACACCACAGAATTCTACAGTATAAGAATTATATTGGTAACAATGGAGGGTGTGATCCATTCTACATGGAGCAGGAAGGGTTCTTGGAAGAGATGGAATGTCTTGAGATAAGAGGTATTTTACCTTGGAAGAGTTGTTTTCAAGTGAGTGCATCACAGTAACCATGAGGGCTTGTTAAAATGGATCGCTGGGCCCTCCAGAGAGTCTGGTTCCGTAGGTTGCAGTGGGGCCCAATAATTTGCTTTTTTATTTTTTGTCCTTTACATTTGCAGTCCTGATGCCTTCTCAGACCACATTTTGGGACCCACTGCCTTAGGATACCCAGAGAGCATTCATTCCCAAGGCCGCTCAACTGCCAAGACCATGGTCTTGACCATTCATAGTCTTGGGCTATATCCTTCAATGACTCCTTTTTGCCTGTAGGGCAAGTACGAGTTCTAGATCTGGATACTGTCAGCCCCTTTAGCCTCAGCATCTGTCACGCGTAAGACCTTTATCCTCAGGCAAGGGTGAAATATTTCTCTCAGCCACCATGCTGCTCCTAACCTTTATACCGCTGCTCAAGCTATACCTTTTGCCTGGATATCTTGCCTTTTCTTCATTTTATATGTTGTCAGTCACTAAGTTGTGTCCAGCTCTGCGATCCCGTGGATTGTAGCCTGCCAGGTCTCTCTGTCCATGGGATTTCCCAGGCAAGAATACTGAAGTGGGTTGCCATTTCCTTCTCCAGGGATTCTTCCCAGACCAGGGATTGAACCTGTGTCTCCTGCATTAGCAGGTGAATTCTTTACCACTGAGCCACCAGGGAAGCCCTTCCTTTATGAAGTTGACTGCTATCCTGTAGGCTGAATCAAGGACTCCAGAAGCCTCCCATGATGCCAGTTGACAAGGACATAATCAAGGGGCCAGCTCCCAACTTTAGAGCTTGTTTTCCCTTTTGTGCATGTAATACAGTCCAAATTTCTTTAGAAAGCACCTCTCTTTTAACATTGTGCAAACATTGCCGAGTGGGGGAGGATGGGTGGGAGGAGCTGAGTGGGCTAATTGTTCATAGACAGCCCTTTATGTAAAACAGTACTGCCAACAACCTTGTCCCACTCTGTACCCAATGTCTCACAGGTTCGAGTCCTTTCTAGAGCTTGACTGGACGGAAAGGATCCCTGCTTTTCTGGTTTGTAACTTTTCTAATGCCTCCTTGCTTCTTGTCTTCTAGGAATTTTTCGGAATTTCTGAGCTACGTGGGCCTTCCCTTCTGCTCTATATATTATTTTGGATTTATTTTCATTCACAGATGTTTACTGTCATTTCAGTAGAATTTGGAGACAATAAATAGCACATTAAGTTGGTCTGCCATGGAGCTTCTGTTTTTTTTAATCTTCTCTAATATTTTAATGAGAAACATTTTAAAATAGATGCTAAAGAGTTTAGGCTCTCAACTTGGGTTCACATCTGACCATCCCATCCCTTAGTTGTGGGACTTTGGGGAACTTGTTAATATCTTTGTTCTCCCATCTGTAAAATAGATATGTACCAGCCTCAAAGAATTGTTAAGAAGGTTAACATACATAAAGAAGATGAAACACAGTAAGCACTCATGTATATGGATAAATATGTTAAATCATGAATGACTGACTATAGGAGCTTAATAGTCCACTCTGTTTTTTCTTATGCTATTTTTGATGATTGATTGGGCTTTTTCTAAAGAGGGAGAGGGATGTTCTAAAACGTACATTGAGAGAAACTTTTTAGCCACTTTTGAAAACATTAGGATGCTTCAGTATTAGAAACTGTCAGCATAAACTAATTTTATTTTTTGGCTGCACTGGGTCTCTCTCTAGTTGTGGTGAAGGAGCTTCTCGTGGCAGCCGCCTTTAGTTGCAGTGTGCAGAGCGTGAGCTCTAGAGCACATGGGCTCAGTTGCCCTATGGCATGTGGAATCTCAGTTTCCCAACCAGGGGTTATACCCACGTCTCCTGCACTTTGACCACCTGATGTGAAGAACTGACTCATTTAAAAAGAACCTGATGCTGGGAAGGATTGAAGGCGGGAGGAGAAGGGGACGACAGAGGATGTGATGGTCGGATGGCAACACCAACTCAATGGACGGGAGTTTGAGTAAACTCCGGGAGTTGGTGATGGACAGGGAGGCCTGGAGTGCTGCAGTCCATGGTGTTGCAGAGAGTCAGACGCAACTGAACTGAACTGAACTACATTGGAAGGCAGATTCTTAACGACCGAACCACCGGGCAAGTCCCTAAACTATTATATTATTGTTGTGTGTGCTCAGTTGTGTCTGATTCTTTGTGACCCCAAGGACTGTAGCCCACCAGGCCCTTTTGTCCATGGGATTTCCCAGGCAAGAATACTGGAGTGGGTTGCCATTTCCTACCCCAGGGGATCTTCCCGACTGAGGGAGTGAACCCATGTCTCCTGCATTGTCAGCAGATTCTTTACCACTGTGCCACCTGGGCTTCCTAAACTTAAACTGAAGACTGGTTGTTGTTGCTAAGTCACTTCAGTCGTGTCCAACTCTGTGTGACCCCATAGACAGCAGCCCACCAGGCTCCCCTGTCCCTAGGATCCTCCAGCAAGAACACTGGAGTGGGTTGCCATTTCCCTCTCCAATGCATGAAAGCGAAAAGTGAAAGTGAAGTCACTCAGTCGTGTCCAATTTAGTGACCCCATGGTCTGCAGCCTACCAGGCTCCTCTATCCATGGGATTTTCCAGGCAAGAGTACTGGAGTGGATTGCCATTGCCTTCTCTGGAAGACTGGTTAGCAAAAACCAATAAATAGTATCCTAAATGGTGAAACATTAAGCTAATTTGATTTAAAGTCAGTGCTGGACTGCCAACATTATTGTATATTTGGAGATTAAAAAAAAGGATATGAATTAAATACAGGAGGACAGTCCAAGATGCCAACACAGGAAGATCCTGGACTCAGCTCTTCCCACTGACCTGCCAAGGCTGCAGCTACATATGGAACCATTTCCTCCGAAAGAGACCTGAAAACTAGTGGAACAGCTCCTTCACATGGCAAATGAAAAAAGGGCCACAATAGAGTGGGTAGGAGAGGCTGAGACATGGTTTCACCATCAATCCATCCTTGGAAACGGAGGAAACTCAAACCTGGAGCTCCTCCCTGAGGCACCCCACATCAGGCACCCCAACTTTGGAGACCTGGACTTGTTACAAGCCTCCCAAATACCTGGCTTTGAAAACCAGTGAGGCTGCACGAGACACAAAGGGCTGTTTTGCACAGAATCACTCATCCCAGGGCCCAGCGAAAAAGCAGTTGTTTGAGAGTGCCCAGGCTTTATGTGACAGAGAATTGCCAGCTAATCTTGCAGCAACCACCAGAGAGGCAGGGACCTACAGGGACACAGGCCCTGGCGGGTGCCAGTTCTTTTCTTTCTTTTTCTTCAGTGGGTGCCGTCCTCACCTCCTCTGTCTAGCTTGCTCCGTGACACCAGTATCTCCCAGAAGGGAGCCTTTACTCACATCTGATGCCCCAGTTTTCTGTGGCTGGCACTCAAAGGATACTCTGATCACGACTATAGAGGCCAGGGTGGGGCTTGAATTCCTGATTCCCATGGGACTGTGACAGTCAGAGAGTTCTTGGCAGACTACTGTCCCCAGGACACTCAGACTGAAGAATACCCTGTCTTTCTGAGAAAGAGGCCAAAGGAGCAGGCTTCTAGGCTAATACTTTTAGAGGCCATGGAGGTGCTCTTGGGGAACAGAGGCTGGTAGACCCAATCTTTGTGCTCTTGGCCTTGCTTCAGCTCCCAGAGAGCAGCTTAGGCCCTTATCTGGTGCCCTCCTTCGTGCAGCTGCTTCTAGGGGACATTTCTACGTGGCCTGGTTCTGGTGGCCAGCAGGGCTTATGCTCAAAGGTCTCATAGGAGTGTAACCAACACAAAGTTCTGTAAAAGCTACCAAGAGGCAAAGAATCCAGGAGCTCATTCTGTGCAGAAGGCCCATCATCATTGCAGCCGTAGGGGCAGGCTTCTAGTTAGATGCACACACATTAAAGGGCTGAAAGTAAACCTTTGCGGAGGCCTGGGAAGGTGAGCACTATCTTTGTATTCTCCCTCTGCCCAGCTCCAGAGCAGAAGTACCTCCTGGAAGGGAGCTCTTACACATGTCTGATGTCCTGGATTTTATGGCAGGTGTGCCTGGTTTGTATGCCCAGGAGCCAGACTTTGAACCCATGGATCTGGTGGACAAGGGGGCTTATATTCCTGGGTCTCCTGGGACTATCCAGTCAGAGAGAGAGTGCTCAGCAGAGCATTGCACGGACGGCGGACTGAAACATAGCCCTAGTGTTTCTGTGAAAGGCCTGTTTGCTCGTCCCAGAGTTTTGGCCTAAGAGGCAGGGTTCAGGTTTGACACACATCGAGCAGGTCTACAGAGATGCTCTCAGGGAACTTAAGGATGCCACCTTTGTACTTTCCCTCTGCCTTGCTACAGCTGACCAGTATCTCTCAGAAAGAAGCTTATCTACTTTTTAGCCCAGGGCACACCTCTGAATCACTGGGCCTTGTGGCCAGGAGGGCTGCATTTATGGTTCCACAGGATTGCATTTATTTGCATGCTTTAAAGCTGCAGCCCGAATGTCTGGCCTCCAATTAGCGTGCATCTAGGTGCTGAGCCAGAACTCCACCCTTTTAGCCCATCCACAGTGAGAGTGATTAAAAATAAAATAAGATTGTTTGGACAGTCACAAAGGTTCTAGAGACAACCAAGAGCTAAGGCAAGATTGAATGATAAGTTCATCTAATACACTTGACCACTCCTTCAGGACTGGGAGAGAGAACTGCTTCATCTAATACATAGAAACCAACACAGAGACTCAAGAAAAATGAAGACATAAAAGAATATGTTCTAAATAACAAAAACATCGGGAAAAATTTATGAAACAAATAATGTACTTGATGAACAGTTCGAAGAAATGATTATGAGAATGCTCACTGAATTTGAGGGAAAAATTGATGAACACAGAAATTCAACAAAAGATAAGTATCAAGTAATAGAGCTGAAGAATATAGTAACTACTGAAAAATATGTTATAGGGATTCAGTACAGACTAGCCGAAGCAGAAGAAGGGATTAGTCAATTTGAAAACAGCATGGAGCTCACCTAACAGAGCAGCAAAAGGAGAAAAAGAATAAAGTGAAGATAGCTTAAGGAAGTTATGGGTCAACATCAAGTAGACCAATGAATTATATTATACAAGGACCCAGAATGAGAAGAGAGAAGACGACAGATCACTTATTTGAAAAAATAATGACTGAAAGCTTCCCTGACTTGGGGAAGGATACAGACATCTAGATCCAAGGAGCCCAGAAAGTTCCAAATAAGAATCCAAAGAAACCCCTATCAAGACACATTATAATTAAAGTGTCAAAAGTTAAAGACAAGGAGAATATATTAAACTTAAAAGGAAAAACAATTTGTTACATACAAGGAACCCTTCATAACAGTCAGCAGACTTTTCACCAGAAAATTTGCAGGCCAGAAGGGATTGACATGATATATTCAGAATGCTTGAAAACAACCTTACAGGCAACCCCACAAAGCTATGATTTAGAAGTGGAGAGAGTTTTTCAGACAAAGGAGAGGAATTCACCACTAAACCAACCTTATCATAAATGTTAAAAGGGACTTTATGCTGAAAAGAAGGGCACTACTAATTATTGACAGGAAAATACATGAGAGTAAATTTCACTGATAAAAGTAAGTATAAAATTAGTGGATGAATCACTTATAAAACTAGTGTAAAGTTTGACAGATAAAAGTAGTAAAATCAAAATCGGGGAATACACAAGATAAAAGGATGGAAAGTATAATACTGAAAACAAAATGTGGAGGGGGAGCAAAAATTTTGAGCTTTAGAATGCATTCAAACTTATTAACTTAGATAAGACTTTTTCTTATCTAAGAAAAGACAAAGACTAAAATACAGGTTATATGTAAACTTCATGGTAATCACAAAGTGAAAACCTATGGCAGATATACAAAAGAGAAAGAAAGGAATTTAAGTTTACCACGAAAGAAAGTCACCAAACTATTATACAAAGAAATAGAGTGGAAGAACAAAGGAACAGAGAGAAATAACAAAACACCCAGAAAACAGTTAACAAAATGGGAATAAGCACGTGCCACCAATAATTAAATATAAATGAAATAAATTCTTCCATCAAAAGATAAAGCAGGAACTTCCCAGGTGGTTCAGTGGCTGAGACTCCACACTCTTAATGTGAGGAGCCTAGGTTTGATTCCTGGTCAGGGAACTAGACCCCGCATGCTGCAACTAAAACTCAGTGCAGCCAAATAAATAAAAATCTTCTTAAAAGATAAAGCAGTTGAATGGATTTTTTAAAAACCTATCTACATGCTGCCAATAGACTCACTTCAGATATAAGGACATACACAGACTGAAAGTGAAGGGTTGGAAAAAGGTGTTCAATGCCAATGAAAACTGAAAGAAAGCTGAGGTTAGGGTTGCTTATATCAGACAAAAAGACTTTAAAACAGAGACTCTGACAAGAGACAAAGAAGGGCATGACATAATGATAAAGCATCAATTCAACAAGAGAATATAAATTTGGAATATTTATGTGCCAACCTAGGAGCACCTAAATATATGAAGTAAATATTAACAGACCTAAAAAGATAAAAATACAGTAATAGTAGGGGACCTTAATATTCCATTTATATCAATGGATATATCATCCAGATACATCAGAAGAAACATCAACTTGAAATTACATGTTAGACCAGATGAACTTGACATACATAGAACATCTTATCCCAAAGCAGCACAATAGACATTTTTCTCAAGTACATGTGGAACATTTTCCAAGATAGATCATATGTTAGGTCCCTGGTAGCTCAGACTTAAGCGTCTGCCTACATTGTGGGAGACCTGGGTTCAGTCCCTGGGTTGGGAAGGTCTCCTGGAGAAGGAAATGGCAACCTACTCCAGTATTCTTGCCTGAAAAGTCCTATGGACAGAGGAGCCTGGTAGGCTACAGTCCATGGGGTTGCAAAGAGTTGGACATGACTGAGTGACTTCACTTTCACTTTGGGCCACAAAAAAATCTAAATAAATTTAAGAAGCTTGAAATAATATCAGATGTCTTTTTCAACCACAATAGTATTAAACTAGAAATTATATAAAGAAAACAAGAAAATTGACAAATAGGGATTAAACTGAACACTCCTGAATAACCAATGGGTCAAAGAAGAAATAAAAAAATTTTTAAAAATATCTTAAGGCAAATGAAAATGGAACTAAAACATACCAAAACTTATGGGATACAGCAAAAGCAGTTCTAAGAAGGAAGTTTGTAGCAATAAATATCTACCTCAAGAAACAAGTCTCAAACAGCCTAGCTTAATGCTAGAAAAAGAAGAACAAATGAAGCCCAAAGTTAGAAGGAAGGAAATAAAGATTAGAGCAGAGTTAAATGAAATAGAGACTAAAAGACAATAAAAAGGATCACAGAAACTAAGAGCTATTTCTTTAAAAATAGAAAAATAAATGGACAAATTTTAGCTAGATTAGCTGAGAAAAAAAGAACTCAAAATCAGAATGGAAAGAGATTTTATAATGGATAACAGAAATACAAAGGATTATAGTAGCCATTATACGCCGATAAATTGGACAACTGAGGAGAGACAGATAAATTCCTAGAAACATACAATGTCTAATGACTGAATTATAATGAAATAAGAAATGTGAACCAACTGAGAATAAGGAGATTGAATCAGTAATCAAAAACCTACCAACAAACACAAGTCCAAGACCAGATAGCTGCCCTGGTAAATTCTATGAATTTTAGCACACATTGAAAGAATTAACACAAATTCTTCTCAGACTGTTTCAAAAAAAAAAAAAAAAAACTCTTCCAAACTTATTTTATGAGGCCTGAATTTAGAACCAGACAAGGATACCACAAGAAAATTATAGGCCAATATCCCTGATGAACGTAGATTTTAAAACTTTCAGCAAAATATCAGCAAAGCAAATCAGCTATTAAAAGAATCATACACCACAATCACTTGGGATTTATCCGAAGAATACAAGGATAGTTCTACATCAGCAAATAAGTAAATGTGATATGGACATTAACAAATTGAAAGATAAAAATCACATGATCATCTCAATAGAAGCAGAAAAATATTTAACAAAATGCAACATCCGTTTATGATTAAGAAAAAGACTCAACAAAGCAAGTATAGAGGGACTGTACCTCAACATAATAAAGGCCATATATGACAAGCCCATAGCTAACATCATATTCAACAGTGAAAGGCTGAAATCTTCACCAAGATCAGGACTAAGACAAGAATCAGGACCAAGACAATCACTACTTTTACTCAACATAGAATTCCTAGCCAGAACAATTAGGCACAAAAAATGAAAGGCATCCAACCTAGAAAGAAAAAAGTAAAGCTATCCTATGTGCAGATGACGGGCTTCCCTTGGGTAGCTCAGCTGGTAAAGAATCTGCCTGCAATGCAGAAGACCCCAGTTTGATTCCTGGGTTGGGAAGATCCCCTGGAGAAGGGATAGGCTACCCACTCCAGTATTCTCGGGCTTCCCTGATGGCTCAGATGGTAAATAATCTACCTGCAATGCAGGGGAGACCTGGGTTCAATCCCTGGGTTGGGAATACCCCTGGAGAAGGGAAAGGCTACCCACGCCAGTATTCTGGTCTGGAGAATCCCTACAGATAGAGGAGCCTGGTGGACTACAGTCCATTGGGTCACAAAGAGTTGGACACGACTAAATGACTAAGCACAGCACAGCAGCATAAGCAGATGACATGATACTGTATGTAGATACCCTAAGAACTCTGCCAAAAAACTGTTAGAATTCAGTAGAGTTGCAGAATATAAAATCTAATACTTGTTATGTTTCTATATGCTAATAATAAACTATCAGGAGATGAAATTAAGAAAATATCATTTACAGTTGCATCAGAACAACAAAATAGCTAAGAACAAATTAAACCAAGGAGGTGTAAGACCTGTATGTTGAAAAATACAAGGCATTAATGAAAGAAATTGAGGGAGACACAAGTAAATGCAAAGCTATTTTATGCTCATGGATTGGAAGAATATTGTTAAAATGTCCATGCTACCCAAACTATAGATTTAATTCCAATGGCATTTTTTTACCAAAATAGAACAAATAATCCTAAAATTTGTCTGGAATTATAGAAAACTCTGAATAGCCAAAGCAATCTTCAGAAAGAAGAATAAAACTGGAGGCACCATGCTCCCTGATTTCAAGCTGCATTACAAACCTGTGATGTTTAAAGGAGTACGTCAAGGAAAGGAGTACATCAAGGCTGTATATTGTCACCCTGCTTATTTAACTTACATGGAGAATGAAAGTGAAAGTCGCTCAGTCATGTCTGACTCTTTGTGACCCCATGGTCAATATAGTCCATGGAATTCTCTAGGCCAGAATACTGGAGTAGGTAGCCTTTCCCTTCTTGAGGGGATCTTCCCAACCCAGGGACTGAACTCAGGTCTCCTGCATTGCAGGTGGATTCTTTACCAGCTGAGCCACAAGGGAAGCCTTAGATAGAGAGTACATCATGCAAAATGCTTGGCTGGATGAAGCACAAGCTGGAACCAAGATTGCTGGGAGAAATATCAATTACCTCAAATATGCAGATGACACCACCCTTATGGCAGAAAGTGAAGAGGGATTAAAGAGGCTCTTAATGAAGGTGAAAGGAGAGTGAAAGAGCTGGGTTAAAACTTAACATTCAAAAAACTAAGATAATGGCATCCGATCCCATCACTTCATGTCAAAGAGACAGGCAAGTAATGGAAATAGTGACAGACTTTATTTTCTTGGGCTCCAAAATCACTGAAAATGGTGACTGCAGCCATGAAATTGAAAGACACGTGCTCCTTGGAAGAAAAGCTATGACAAACTTAGACAGCGTATTAAAAAGCAGAGACATTACTTTGCTGACAGAGGTCCAGATAGCCAAAACTATAGTTTTTCCAGTAGTCATGTATGGATGTGAGTTGAACCATAAAGAAGGCTGAGACTGAAGAATTGATGCTTTTGAACTGTGTTGTTGGAGAAGGCTCTTGAGAGTCCCTTGGACTGCAAGGAGATCAAACCAGTCAATCCGAAAGGAAATCAATCCTGAATATTCACTGGAAGGACTGATGCTGAAGCGGAAACTCCAACACTTTGGCCACCTAATGAGAAGAAATGACTCATTGGAAAAGACCCTGATGCTGGGAAAGACTGAAGGCAGGAGGAAAAGGGGACAACAGATGACAAGATAGTTGGATGGCATCACTGTCTCAATGGACATGGGTTTGAGCAAGCTCCAGGAGATGTGAAGGACAGGAAAGCCTAGTGTGCTGCAGTCCATGGGGTTGCAAAGTGTTGGACAGAACTGAGCGACTGAACAACAACATAATATATAAAACTGTAAGGTATTGATATAAAAGCACACACATAGACCTTGGAACAGAAGAGAGAACCCTGATATAAACCCCAACATATATGTAAAATAATTTATGACAAAACAGCCAAGAATATATCATGGAGAAAGGACAGTCTCTTCAATAAATGATGTTGGGAAAATTAGACAGCCATGTGCAAAAGAACTGGACATGGAAAAACAGACTGGTTCCAAATAGGAAAAGGAGTGCATCAAGGCTGTATGTTGTCATCCTGCTTATTTAACTTATATGCAGAGTACATCATGAGAAATGCTGGGCTGGAGGAAGCACAAGCTGGAATCAAGATTGCCGGGAGAAATATCAATAACCTCAGATATGCAGATGACACCACCCTTATGGCAGAAAGTGAAAAAGAACTAAAGAGCCTCTTGATAGTGAAAGAGGAGAGTGAAAAATTTGGCTTAAAGTTCAACATTCAGGAAACAAAGATCATAGCATCTGGTCCCATCACTTCATGAGAAATAGATGGGGACACAGTGGAAACAGTGGCTGACTTTATTTTTCTGGGCTCCAAAATCACTGCAGATGGTGATTGCAGCCATGAAATTAAAAGATGCTTACTCCTTGGAAGGAAAGTTATGACCAACCTAGACAGCATATTAAAAAGCAGAGACATTACTTTGTCAACAAAGGTCCGTCTAGTCAAAGCTATGGTTTTTCCAGTCGTCATGTATGGATATGAGAGTTGGACTATAAAGAAAGCTGAATGCCGAAGAATTGATGCTTTTGAGCTGTGGTGTTGGAGAAGATTCTTGAGAGTCCCTTGGACTGCAAGGACATCCAACCGAGTCCATCTTAAAGCAGATCAGTCCTCGGTGTTCATTGGAAGGACTGATGCTGAGGCTGAAACGCCAATACTTTGGTACCTCACGCGAAGAGTTGACTCGTTGGAAAAGACCCTGATGCTGGGAAAGATTGAGGGCAGGAGGAGAAGGGGATGACAGAGGATGAGATGGTTGGATGGCATCACTGACTCAATGAACATGGGTTTGGGTGGACTCCAGGAGTTGGTGATGGACAGGGAGGCCTGGAGTGCTGTAGTTCATGGGGTCACAAAGAGACAGGACTGAGCAACTGAATGGAACTGATAAAAAAGAATGAAACTGGACCACTATTTTATACTGTTCACAAAATTAACTCAAAATGGATTAAAGTTTTGATTGTAAGACCTGAAATTATAAAACTCCTAAAACAAAACATAGGCAGTAAGCACTTTGATATAGGTCTTCAGGTTGATTTTTTTGAGCCTAAAATATGCAAAAGAAAGGCACCAAAAGAAAAAACAAATTTGAACAAGTGGCACCACATCAAATGAAAAACCTTCACAGCCAAGAATCCATCAACAAAATGAGAAGATAATCAATAGAATAGGAAGAAATAGTTGTAAATCCTATTTCTGACAAAGGGTTAATATCCAAAATGTATAAAGAATTTTAAATCAATAGTAAAAAAAATGCCATACAATTAAAAAACAGGCAGAATATGTGAATAGACATTTTCTTCATAGAAGATATACAGATGGACTATAGGCAAATGAAAAGATGTTCAGCATTACTAATCATCAGGGAAGTGCAAATCAAAACTACAATGCAATATCACCTGTTAGAATGGCTATTATCAAAAAGTTACGAAATAGCAAGTACTGACAAGGATACAGAGAAAAGGGAATCCCTGTGCACTGTTGGTAGGAATGTGGATTGTTATAGCCACTGTGGAAAGCCGTATGGAGTTTTCTCACAAAATTAAAAGGTGAACTACCATATGATCCAGCAATATTATTTCTGGGTATTTATCAGAAGAAAATGAAAACACTAAGCAAAATATATTGAATTCCATGTTGAATGCAGCATTACTTACAACAGGCAAGATATGGAAACAATTTAAGTGTCCATTGATGGATGAATGTAAAAGAAATTTTGAAATACACACATAGAAATATTATTCACCCATTAAAAGAATCAAATCTTGCCATTTGCAACAACATGGACAGACCTCCAAGGGCATTATGAGAACTGTAATAGACTGAGAAAAACAAATTCTCTATACAGTCTCACATGTGAAATCTAAAGTTAGAAAAACCAGGCACATAGATACAGAAAACAGATTCGTGGTTGCCAAAGGTTGAGGGGTGGGAGAGATGGGTTAACTGTGGTTTGTTTAGTTACTTCTAAACGAGATGTTCTGTTCTTTCCTTTTTGGTTTGTTTTGACCACTTTAAAATGTCCCCCTGATAAGTATAAGATATTCACCTTAACTCCTCAGTGGCCATCTCTAGGATTTGAGTCAGGATCAGTAAGGGTCAGATGGTCTCTAAAGTTTCCCTGTTCTTTTTTGAACTCCTTCCTTCCTTCCTATGCTCCATCTGCCTGCCAGCCCTTCAACACTCTGCTCTGCCTCACCAGGGAACCATACTTCAGGAGAGCTATGTAGCCAGGTGGTTATTGCACTGTTATCCATCATTCAAAGAAAATTATGTACCCATTCTTTATCCTGAACATTATTTCTTTTGCAAATTACCTTAATTATCTTTTAAGCTTATTAATGTGCATTTTACTAATGAGTCACTGCTTAATGAACCATTCTATTTTTAATCTGAAAATAATGATGATGGACTCTAGGTCCTAGGAGTCATGATTATACTATTGCTGACTCTCCTACACCCTGAGGGTGAGAAGTTGGGAACTGGATCTCTGGAGCATAATATTCTCAAGCATATTCTCCTTTATTCTCATGTCGGGATGGCACAGGCAATCTTCAGATTTCTAACAGATACCTTGTTTCTCTAAGCTATAAACCTGCTTAATAGTTAAGATTTGAAAACGCCTTTAAAATTGTGTTTTGGGAAAGAATTCTGACATCCTTGGCAGCTAACTCAGTTTTAACAGACTTAAAATATGCTTTACAATGGCAGTGACACATATTGCAAAACAAAAATCCAAAC
This sequence comes from Budorcas taxicolor, assembly GCF_023091745.1. Lineage (NCBI taxonomy): Eukaryota > Metazoa > Chordata > Mammalia > Artiodactyla > Bovidae > Budorcas > Budorcas taxicolor. Next base: position 90,964,709 of record NC_068914.1, on the reverse strand, counting down.
AACAGAGACTTAAAGAAAATAAAAATCTCCTGTACTCAGGATTGGAAAAATGGATGCAGTAAAAAGTCAGCTATGCCTGTATCGCCTATTATTATTTTTGAAGATTCAAATTTGTTTTTGATGGACTACTTTGATTTAGGTGTGGCAAAACTGCCAGGTGTGTCAGCATTTTATTTTCATGACTGCGATAATAGCTTTAGGTATAGGAATATGAGAGTAATAAACAATTCTAATTATGAAGGAAATGAAGTAATCAATGGGGATAAAAAGGAATTTTCTCTAGAAGTAAACTTTATCCTGAACTATCCTGGAAATAGTTTATGTCACTCAATATGATATTAACTCTTAGAATTAGTATGTTTAACATAGTAATGAAGAATGGAGAAAGAACATTATTTAATATGTGATATTTAAAAGTTAAATGAAGTATTTTCTACATAAAGGAATTCTAGAATATGATAGTCCTATGATATTGGTATAATGTTTCAAAATCTAAGGAATCTTAAGGCTGTTTCAGAATGCTTGTAGACTTCTTAAAATTCTTTTATAGATCTCTATACATTTTTTGATTTTCTGAGGTTAATTTTTCCTTTAAGGAAATGATACAAAAGTGAAAGTGAAGTCGCTCAGTCATGTCCAACTCTTTGTAACCCTATGGATTGTAGCCCTTGGAATTTTCCAGGCAAATGATACTAGGCTATAAAGAAATGACTTAAAAGAAAAAAAATGAGTCACAACGTTGCTTATATTTAAAATTCCACGACTCCACAAGATTAGTTCAGTCACTCAGTTGTGTCCAATTCTTTGCAACCCCATGGACTGCAGCACCCCAGGCTTCCCTGATCATCACCAACTCCTGGAGGTTGCTCAGACTCATGTCCATCGAGTCAGTGATGCCATCCAACCATCTCATCCTCTGTCGTCCCCCTTTCGTCCTGTTCTCAATCTTTTCCAACATCAGGATCTTTTCCAATGAGTCAGCTCTTTGCATCAGGTCGCCAAAGTATAGGGCTAAAAAAAATCTAACTGAAATGAAACTTTGTGGAGGAGGACAATATCCTATGTTATTTATTTCACTGAAGCGTTTAAATGGCATTTGAAAATGATCAACTTTAATCAAAAGTTACCATGAGCATCTAGATGTAAAAGAATGAGGCTAGAACATTTTCTCATCCCATTTACAAATTTAAACTCAAAATGGATTAAAGACCAGTGTAAGACCAAAAGCCATAACACTCCTAGAAGAAACCAGTGGAACACAGTTTCCACGCCGCTGCCATCCTTCTGGTGGGGTTTACTCTGTCTCCTTACTCCTCAATACAGCAGACAAAGGCTGTTTCCCTGGAACCACACTGAGCTGTGACCTCCATCCAGGTACCCGAAGAGCCTGTCTGTGCTCCTGCCCAGCTCTGCCTCTCCCAGGGGAGCTGGTGGGGGCAGGGAAGGAAGACAAGGCTCGGGGTCTTCTCCACTATGGGCCTGCCGTCAGGGCCAGGCCTCTGGCCTGGAGCGCGAGAACACAGGCCACCACCAGCATCCTCGTTCACAGCAGAACGGCAACCAACTCTACCTCCAGACATTTAACCAAATGTCTACCAGCCTCCGTGGCTTTCACCAGATCCCGCCCACATCAGGTAAGGTGATAACATGCCTAAAGACCACCTTGGATACAAATTGTAGCAATATCTTTGTTGTTGTTGTTGAGTCGCTAAGTTGTGTCCAACTCTTTGGGACCCCATGGACTGTAGCCTGCCAGGCTTCTCTGTCCATGGAATTCTTCAGGCAAGAATACTGGAGTGGATTGCAATTTTCTTCTCCAGGGGATCTTCCTGATGCAGGGATCAAACCAGCATCTTCTGCACTGGTAGGCAGATTCTTTATTGCTGAGCCACCAGGGAAGCCCAGCAATATCTTTGGGAATATCCTAAGGCAAAGGAAATAAAAGTTTTTGCTTTTATAAACAAATAGGGTCTAATTAGACTTTTGCACAAAGGAATCTGTCAACAAAGCAAGAAGAACCTACTGAATGGGAGAAAATAATTGCAAACAATTGATAAAGAGTTAATATTCAAACTATATAAACAGCTCATACAATATCAAACATCTCATAAAATATCAAACAGCTCAACTCAATATATATATTTTAAAAAGCCCAGCCCAATTAAAAAATGGGCAGAACCCTTGAATAGACATTTTTTCTCAAAGAAGGCATACAAAGCCATTAGGCACTTGAAAAGATATTCAATATTACTAGCCAGAGAAATGTAAATCAAAACCACAATGAGATACTACCTCACATCTGTCAGAATACTTATCATTAAAAAGACCAAAAAATGACAAATATTGGTGAGGATGCAGAAAAAAGGGGACCCTTGTACACTGCCAGTGAGGATGTAAGTTGGTGTAGCCATTGTGGAAAACAGTAAAGATGTTCCTCAAAAAACTAAATAGAACTGCCATCTGACCCAGTAATTCCATCTCTGAGTATATATTTGAAGAAAACAAAAACGCTAATTAGGAAAGATATGGACTTCCCTGGTGGCTCAGATGGCTAAGCGTCTGTCTACAATGCGGGAGACCTGGGTTCAATCCCTGGGTCGGGAAGATCCCCTGGAGAAGAAAATGGCAATCCACTCCAGTACTATTGCCTGGAAAATCCCATGGACAGAGGAGCCTGGTAGGCTACATGTAGTCCATGGGGTCACAGAGTCAGACACAACTGAGCGACTTCACTTCATAAGCACCCAAACATTCTTAGCAGCACTATTTACAATAGCCAAGATATGGAAGCAACCTAAGTGACCATCAGCAGATGAATGGACAAAGATGTGGTGTATATAACACATACAGATATATACACATACACGTATAATGGAATATTAGTCATTAATAAAAAGAACAAAATCTTGCCATTTCCAACAATGTGGATGAACTGAGAGGGTGTAATGCTTAGTGAAATAAGGCAGAGGAAGACAAGTACTTCATGTTGTCACTTACATGTGAAATCTAAAAGATAAAAGGAATGAATAAATAAATATAACAAAGCAGAAACAGACTGAAAAATTAGTGCTTGCCAGAGAACAAACTAGTGGTTGCCAGTGGGAAGAGGGAAAGGGAGGATAGGAGCAAGGGATTAAGTACAAACTACTGTGCATAAAGTGAGCTACAAAGATATACTGTACAGGGAATATAGTCAATATTTTATACTAATTTTAAATAGAAAATAATCTAAAAATGTTGAGTCACCACATTGTACATCTGGGACAAATACATTGTAAATCAACTATCCTTCAATAAAAATCAAATCAAGTCCCTCCCATCAATAGAGCACCCAGCTTCCCTATCAGATGAGAACCCTGCAACAAAACACTCTAACAAAGGCAGTTATTGTCAGCTAATGCAGGATCAGAACCCACCCTGGCTGCCTTCCCTCACCTCCTCCATTGCAATGACTTGGACTTATGGTTGGGTTTCTCAAACTTCCTATTTCCAATCATGCTCTCCTGGGGAAAATCATACGTCTATGCTGGTGAATTTATAACCGAACCCTGTACAGGTTTCTAGAAAATGCATCCCATATTTATCCTTGGAGCCTTGGCAAGAGAGTCATCAGTTTGGGGGAGATCTTGAAATGGAGCAGGACCCTGTGGTCCTTGCGTCCCCACAGTGTCCTCTGCCTGCATATTGTCTGTCGAAAACTCTAGCCAAAGCATAAATTTAATCATAGAAATGAGAAATACAGAAACAAAGGAACAGTCAGAGGAGATTAAATAATAATAATGTAGTCATTAAGCATAGTCGAGGACCTTTAGTTCTTTCTCAAGATAGATAATATTCTGAGCCATATCTTGTGAGTGGTCTTATTGGTACCAAAACAGCAGGTGGAGAAGTTAACTATATGGTGAACAGACTGTACCCAGGACATGAGCTGCCACGATTCCAAGAATTGATCACCAAGAAATGGGAACAATGACCCTGGAACTGAAGATTAACTGTACCTAAAACAACGAAGATGATGCTGATTAGACCACTGATGACCGATTTGAAGATGACTGTTGGAGATGACTGTGTTGTTTCTGCGTGTAGCCGCCCCACCCCAACTCTGTAAAAACTCTCACCCCTTGTTTGTCAGGGTTGGAGAGTTGCCCTTTGGACAGATGTCCGCCACCCTCTGCCTCCCCAGTTGCCGGCATCTGAAATAAAGCAAACTTTCTTTTCCACCAGCCTGGTCTGTTTACTGGCTTTTGAGTGGTGAGCAGTGGACCCCACACACTCCCTTCGTCAACAATCTTACATAACAATGTTGCACGTGTGTGTGTGTGTGTTAGCTGCTCAGTTGTGTCTGACTCTTTGTGACTCCACGGACTATAGCCTACCAGGCTCCTCTGTCCATGGGGTTTTCCAGGCAGGAATACTGGAGTGGGTTGCCAGTCCCTTCTCCAGGGGATCTTTCCAACCCAGCGATCTAACCCAGGTCTCCCACATTGTAGGAATCATCTGAGCCACCAGGAAGCCCAAACATGTTACACATAGTACAGGTTAAATGTTTCCTTGGATTGAAAAAGCAAAGCATAGACAGCAAAGCAAGAAGTAGGAAAAAGAGGCACATTTCAGCATGACTTCCTTTTTCTCTGTTCCTTATCCTTTTTGCTGGTATTGCCATCTGCCTTGTCAGACAATCTGAAATCTACATTCTCTTATGTGTCCATCTCTAAGCATATGTGCTCACTATCACTTCTTAATTTTACTTCCTAGAAATACTTCTTGATTTCCCTTTTAGTCTCTGGACTAATTAGCTGTGTGTGTGCTCAGTCACTCAGTCATGTCCTCCAAGTCTTTGCAAGCCCATGGACTGTAGTCCACCAGGCTCCCCTGTCCGTGGGATTTCCCAGGCAACAATATTGGAGTAGGTTGCTATGCCTTCCCTCCAGGGGTTCTTCCTGACCCAGGGATCAAACACTTGTCTCCTGTGTCTCCTGCATTGACAGGTGAATTCTTTATCACAGAGCCACCTGGGAAACCCTGGACTGATTAGGTATCAATCTCCTAACTGGTTTCTTGATTCTCACAGCAGTGGGGAGGACAGACTGGGAGAGGAAAGAAATCAATGTTGTCTTCCTAAAGTAAGAATACTCAATTACATTAATCCCTCTTTCAAAAGCATGCAGTGATTCTCCACTTTTGTTGTTGTTCAGTTGCCAAGTCATGTCTGACTCTTTCTGACCCTCTGGACTGCAGCACACCAGGCCTCTCAGTCCCTCACCATCTCCTGGAGTTTGCCCATAGATTCTTCACCACCTAGAGATAAATACAAATCTTTAGGTTTTCTTTCTTTCTTTCTTTTTCTTTTCCTGTCTTTAATAAGCTACCTGCATCTCCTTGTCCTGTCCTATCCCCTACGTCTCCAAATCTAGATGATTTAGTCTTGAATGTTCCATGCTGGTCTACGTGTTTTCATAGACTATTACTTCTTTTGGATGCCCTTCTTGCAATTTACCTTGCTCCTGGTGGACTCACATTCATCATCACACCTGAGGTGCCACGTCCCCTTGAAAAGTTTCCCCAATTCCCCTTAACAGTTAGTTGCTGTCTTTACTGTTTTCCTGTAGGCATATTCTTCATTCAGCATGTGCTTTTTGAGTGCTCAACACATTTAGGGCATTAAGGTACAAAAATAAAATAGATATAGCCCCTGACCTCAGAGATCTCCATCTCATGGGGATGCTTAAACTTAGTCTTAAAAAAAAAATAATATAGTAGGTAAATGTGTTTCAGTCATGCAGTAGCTATTTGCCTTACTTAGGGTAATAGTCCCTGGTATTCATCAGGGGATCTATCTCTGCCATTCTTGGTTCTTGTGTCCTTGGGGAACAGTGGGATAGGAACATAGGTAACCAATATCTAAGCCAATAAATGCTTTCTGCTTCTCTGGGCACAGCAATTGGGTCAGGGCTGGCCATGTGACTTAAGTCAATCAGAACTGCTTAGATGCCTAGGAGGAGATATTCTCTCATGCTAGCTGGACTCAAACCTCAAGAATATGAGGTGGGAATTAACCACAGCCACTTTGGCAGTGCAATGACTCCGAAAATCAGGTCAACGCATATTAAAAAGCAGGGGTAAGCAGAGAGATGAAAGAAATCAAAGTCTCAGTGACAAGTTCTGGGCCATGAATCCAGTTGTTCCTGAAGCCAGCTTACCCTGGAAATTCAGCTCCATTCTCTTTACACACCAAAGTCGGCTTTAGTGGTTTTTTCCTCCTGCTTGTATCCAATAGACTCTTAATTTAAACAACAATATTTTTCATGTGGAAAATGGAAGTAATGTAAAGTGAAATAGCATATGTGGGGATATGGAGAAATAAAAGAGAAAGCTGAATTACAGGATGAGGAATGAGGGGAAGGGGAACCAGACAGGATCAATTTAATGGACTCAGTGAAAATCGACAAGGCCCTGAAGTAAAAACTAAACAGACTGAAGAATCAATAACTTTTCTGGAAGAGAGGCAAGGACACTGGGCAAGCCACTGCCCCGACGATTGCAGAGACAGGCGGATCTGGGGAGTCCTGACTTATCGGAACAGAGAGGAGTGGAAACCGCTGCAGGAACCAAGGGTGGGGAAGAAACGCCTGAACTGTAATTGACAGAGACTCAGTGTGGACAAGCCTGAGAGTTAAAAACTCCTAGAGGACTTGGGCATAGAGGGGGCTCCCACTTTTGCAGAGCTCCACCAGGTTCTCACAGTAGATCCTGGAGAAGAAAGAATCTCTGTAGACCTTCCAGCAAGGCGAGGGGAATGGAGCCATTTTGAAATACACCAGAGCACTCAGTTTTTCAGAAGCCCTGTCCTCAGGGGAAACTAGTTATCCAGAGCCTAACCTGCTGAGGTATTCTTATCAGAGCCTAAATGAGCTGGGGGAAGGGATATACTCAACTCTAGCAGGCTCTAGCCTTCCACATGGAAGAAGGGAAATACCTAACGTCAGCCCAATCTATCCATCCTGTCCCACCCAAAAAAAAACTGAGAAACACATGTGAGGTTCACAATCCAGAGGCACATACAGACTCACAGAAAGGCTGAGATCTAATCATATTACTATAGAATGTTCCCCACTCCACCTCACAACCACATTTCTAAAGGCTTTGGAGAGACGGTGAGTAATTTTAGTGAAAATGTGGATGTAAATAGTAAATGTGATAAGAGCAAAAATGGAAATCGGAAGTATAGACCACCCTATAAAAATCAGTCAAAACCAGCCCTAAGAAGAGGAGAAACCAGTATGTTGTATACCTAAAACCTATATAATACTGTACATCAACTATATCTCAATTAAAAAAATTTTTTTAAAGAAAGGACAGAGATTAGATGTCAGAGGTTTCTGTTTGAGATAGTAAGGAATTAAGCAGCTTTATATGATAAACAGGAAAAAAGTAGTTAGGGAGAATATCTTAGGCATCTCATATTAACATACAGTTGGCCCTCCGTATCTGAGGATATGGAAACTCCTGATAGAAGGGCTGACTGTAAGGGACTCTTATCCATGGGGCTCCTGGTACCAATCTACCCACAGACCAAGGGACGACTATATACAGTTTCAACTGCTCACCAGACATGCTGCAGGTTCATGTGATTTTGTTGTAATGTTCCATGTTTCTTAAATGTGGGAGAGTTTTAACTGGTAAGGGTACCCAGCTGGTGGCAAAGTGGTACTCAGCCACAGGTAATGTCTTTTAATGCCCATTAAGGAACCGAAGGGATCATTGCAGAGTTTATGTTTGCTTTCATCCTGCAGGGTGAAATTATATGGTTAGTGAAGTCAAAGGCAGAGTTTTAATAGTATTTGGCGGGAGGGACCCAGGAAAGCCTGAGGGAGATATAGGGACCAATAGAAGATGGTAAAACAAAGGATCACATCATGATTGGGGTGCAGGGGGCTAGCGATGAATAGAGGGAGCTCTTGGCTTAGTTTTGGCCTAAAAGGAGTCTCCTAGCTGCCCTCAAACATACATCCAAAGTTTGGAATCTTTTATCACTTCTGCCTGGCCCCCGGTGGAGGAAATTTTATTAGTGACCAACAGGTTGGGGCATATGATGGGAAACATGGAGGCTACTGGGCCTCAGGGACAGCCCTGACTCAGACTGTTGCTCCTATAGAGAGTGAACAGGGGCTAAGGATTAATGTTCAGTGCAAGTGGATATTTAAAACCTGTTAATAAACTTGTCCCTTTGAGTATTATTGGATTCTGACTCATCAGATTTTACCCCTCCTCCTCTCTTAAGAGTGTCTGGGAAGGGCATTTAGGTATTCCTCCTCTTACAAATGGGGGCTTCCCTGGTGGCTGAGTGGTAAAGAATATGCCTGCCAATGCAGGAGACTTAGGTTCTATCCTTGGATCCAAAAGAGCCACTGGAGAAGGGCATGGCAAACCACTCTTGTATTCTTGCCTGAAAAATCCCACTGACAGAGAAGCCTGGCAGGCTACAGTCCATGGGGTCACAAAGAGTCAGACACAGCTGAGTACACACGCACAGCACAATGGTAATCACGGATGTGGGGATTTGAGGAGTCTAGAAGCATCTCCCAAGACATGAGTTGAATTTATGCTATTTATCCATTAATGTATGTCCAGCAGTGATAATTAGCTGAAGATACTTTGTTTAAGCTTGTTTAAGAATGGCCACATTCATTCCTTTGCTCATGTTTGGCTTTACAAGTCTTAAACCTATGGGCAGGGTGATGCAAATAAACAAAGGATGATGACTTGATGGTTAAAACAGGTGAAAACAAAGCCCTTAGAGCCTTACCCATAGGCTCTGACTTCTAAGTTGAAGGGAACAATCGTTAGAACAAGAGATTGAGAAGTGCTTTCATTTAAGCTGCACTCTCTAGCAGCTTAAATGTCTACCCGTATCATATCTTCTGTTTCAAGGCTGCCTATGTGTCACCCATGGTCACATCCTATTAAAATTGGAAATGGAAGAGCTTTTGAAGACTAGGACTAGTTTTGAATTCCTTATAAACAACAAAAGCCACTCTGCTTTATTACTGCATTAAAAATATTTTAATATCTAATTCCAAACGCAGGCTTAATTGCCCAGCTAGACTTTTGAGATTAATTACAAGTCCAGAGCTATCATTACATCTTGACTGGTTTCTCTGGTCAGGCGTAGTCTGCCTTTGTGCTTTTGACTCTCTGGTTTGAAAGGTTTTGAAGTTCTGCAGGAAATCTGTGCTGCTGCCTTCCCAGTGAGCTTCCAATTTTTTTTTTTTTTTAATGAGAGTCACTTGGGACATTGAGTTTATGAACCCAGAGCCCATGGTTTCATTGCTTATATGCTTCAAAACAGATATAAAAAACAGTTTAAGTGGAAATCACTTTAGAGGCAGAAATTTTGATTTCAATTTTCATTCAAAATTCATTCAATGAATAAAGATGTCTTGAGTGTTTCCTGTGTGCCTGGCACCTATAGGTAGTGGAGACACAGGAATGAACCAAATGACTCCCTGCTCTCAAGGTGCTTTGGTTTTAATGGAAGCAAGAGGAGTTGATGATCACAAATTAACACATAGTATATAACACATGGAGGGTGATAAGTGCTAAGAAAAATAAAGCAGAAAGGAGAGAGTTCTATTCTACATTGGATGTTGAGGGAAGGCTTCTCTGATAAGGTCATTCACGATCAGGGACCTGAAAGAAGTAAGGGAGCATGGGAGAGGAAGAGCATTTCAGTCCGAGGAAGCAGCAAATGCAAAGGCCCTGTGTGAGTGAAAAGGATGTTCCAAGAACAGCAAGGAAACCAGTGGGGCTGGAACAGAAGGAGTGAGGGAAGAGCAATGGGGCTCCCAAATTACTGCAGATGGTGACTGCAGCCACAAAGTTAAAAGATGCTTGCTACTTGGGAGGAAAGCTGTGACAAACCTAGATTGCATATTAAAAAGCAGAGACATCGCTTTGACAACAAAGGTCCATATAGTTAAAGCTATGGTTTTTCCAGTAGTCATGTATGGATGTGAGAGTTGGGCCATACGGTAGGCTGAGTGCTGAAGGAATGATGCTCTCAAATTGTGGTGCTGGAGAAGACTCTTGAGAGTTCCTTGGACAACAAGGAGAACATACAAGTCAATCATAAAGGAAATCAACTTTGAATATTCATTGGAAGGACTGAGACTGAAGCTGAAGCTCCGATACTTTGACCACATGATATGAAGAGCCAACTCATTGGAAAAGACTCTGATGCTGGGAAAGGTTGGAGGCAGGAGGAGAAGGGGACCACAGGATGAGATGGTTGGATGGCATCACCGACTTGATGGACATGAGTCTGAGCAAACTCCAGGAGATGGTGAAGGACAGGGAAGCCTGGCGTGCTGCAGTTCCTGGGGTTGCAGAGAGTGGGACATGACTTGATGACTGAACAACAAAGCCAGGGAAGAAGTTCAGGTTGGAAGATGTTAAGCTCTGGCACAGACTTCAGGTTTTAGGACTTCTAATGGGGAGAATATATTGGTTTCCTATTGCTGCCATGATGAATTACCACAAACTTAATGGCTTAGAATGATATAAATTAATTATTTTACAGTTCTGGAGGTCCGACATCCCAAGTGGGTCTTTCAGGGTAAACTAGTTTGCTGGGGCTGCCAAACCAAAGTACCACAATGAGGTGCCTTAAACAATAGAAATGCATTGTCCTATACTTCTGGAGGCTAAATGTCTGAGATCAAAGTGTCAACAGGTTGTTCTTTCTGAGGACTGTGAGCAACAATCTGTTGTAAGCCTCTCCCCCCAGTTCTGGTGGTTTGCTTGCATTCTTTGCCATCCCTTGGTTTGTAGCAGCATCACTCTGATCTCTGCTTCACCTTCTGCTTCACCTGACATTCTTCTTCCATGCATGTCTGTGTCTGAATTTTTCCTTTCTATAAATGTACCAGTCATATTGGAATAGGACTTATCCTAACGACCTCATTTGAAGCTGATTAGCTCTGCAAAGACCCTTTCTCTAAATAAGGCACCTTCTGAGGTACTGGGAGTTAGGACTCCAACATATTTTCAAGGGGAGACCCAATTCAATCTGTAACATGGTGTTAAAATCAAAGTGATAGCAGGGCTGCTTTTCTTCTGGGGACATTAGGAGAAAATTTTCTACCTTCTGGAGGCTCCCCACAAACCTTGGCTTATGGCCCCCTTCCAGTAATGGCACCCCTCCCTCTTTCTGTTGTCACATCCCCTCTGACTTCTGCCTCCTTCTTATAAAGACTCTTGTGATTACATCTGGAAAATCAAGGATTTTTATTTGTTTATTTGACTGTGTGGGCCTTGTGTGCGGTAGTTGTGGCCTGCAAACTCTTAGCTGGGGCATGTGAGATCTAGGGGTTGAACCTGGTTCTTACGCATTGGGAGAGAGAAGTCTTAGCCTCTGGACCACCAGGGAAGTTCCTAAGACACAGATATTTTTGCAAGGTCAGTATTCTGCCTACCTTACGGGGTTTTGAGCAGGGAAGTGGTATGAGCTGAACTGTATTTTAAAAGAATCACTCTGCCTGCTGTGTGGAGGAGGAAAAAAGTGTAAACCAGGAGACCCATTGGGACACTGCGGCAATGGTCCTAGTGAGAGATGATAGTGCCCAGGACCAGAAGTGAAGTGCTAAGTGGTCAAATTCTGGACTTTTTGCAGAAAGTGACTTGTCAATGGAATGCATGAGATGTGTAAGATGATAACAACAAATTTTTCCTTGCCTTTTTGCAGAATAACAATAACATTTGTTTATCACATTAAAGTTTTCAACAAGATTCTACATGAATTTTTTCATTAGAACTGCCTACAATAGTATTTTGTGTCATTATTGTTATACTCATTTTACAGAAGAGGGAGTTGAGGCTTAGGTGACTTCTAGGGATTTGACTTTTTGTACATTAGAATGATTTTTTGAAATTGACTGTTTTGATGCACTGATGGGTTTTAAGCACTGAAATTATTAGTAAGCTTATACTGGTAATAAAGGGAAAACAGATGTCCTTTGATGTTACCAATGTTTTATAAATAAATTCACTAATCCCAAAGCCAGAGAGAGTTCCATATTTAGTTTCAGTGAGGATTAAATGAGTTAATATAAAGGGTCTCAAACATTGTTGGCACATGTAAGCCCTGTATAATGTTAGCAATCGCTACAATTATTATTCACAATTTAGATCAGTACTTCCAAATGGTATTCAAAATAGCAATTTAGAAAAAAGCAAAACAAAACAAGGAAGCAAAGCAGAGGAAAATTTGTATTGCAAGTAACTGCAATAAACTAGTTGCTACAAACATTTAATTTAGTTCTGAGCATCCGGGCAGCTAGATTAAAAAAAAGAACAAAACATATTATATAATGTAGTTCTTGTTGATTTGTAATTTAAGTCAAACTAGAATGTCAGAAGAAAAAGAACTTTTCACGATGTGTTTCTTAGTTTCCCTTTTAGTTTGTTGGGTTGTTCCACGGGCCCTCCTCCACACCTTGGATTATAATGTAAAATTCTTTCACCATGTCAAAATATTATTTAAAATATAGGTACCTTGACTTCTTTCTTAAAAAAAAAGAAAGTAAAAGAAACAAGTTTTAATGAGATTTTAATCATAATTCAACATGCAGTTCCTCACAGGAGGGGCTTTGGAAATATGATTCTTTTTTGTCATTTGTAAGAGGGAGAACGGACTTTATGAAAAATACACACTGAGAAATGTGGATTTAGCATAAATCCCAGTGTTGACTTTTCATAAGTGTCTAGTCTCCCTCTTGTTGCCAGAGTGACTTTTAAAAACGTAAACCTGATCATGTTATTCCACTGCTTAAAATTCGTCTCCGACACTCCATTGCTCATTGCAGTGTTTTCAAGCTCATTTTTAGGCAGTGAACCATTCCTTCACATTAGAGCTTATATGGCAATCTAATGGGTGAAACAGATATAAGCTGAGCTGTTCTGGATGGACTGGGGGTGGGGGCCTGCCAGACTGCCTGCCTGCCTCTGTAGGCTGTACCCACCTCTCCCTCTTATGCTGTCCAGTGGTTTGAACAGTTAGGAAAGAGTCAGCACCCCTCAGAACCTATAAAATGTCTTCTTTCTGCCCTCATGTTTGCCATGTAATCTGCACTTCGGCTGAGCTTAGATGAGAAACTAGTTAATCAAGCAAACAATTTTTGAAGTGAAAATTGTTAAAAACTATTATAATGATTTGAACTTTCAATATATACTTATTAATCAACAAATTGGTTTTATGTTATTGTTGCCCATAAAAAAATCCCATTAAAATATGTTTTTAAAAGTCTCCCTACTGGATGAACAACAAGATCCTACTGTAGAGCACAGAAAACTATATTCAACATCCTGTGATAAACCGTAATGAAAAAGAATGTATAACTGAATCACTTTGCTATACAGCAGAAACTAACACAACATTGTAAATCAACTGTACTTTAAAAGTCTCTCCAAAAATATTAAGGCAGATATACTGATTCTCTAAATGTTAAATCTTCCTGACCCGCTGATCGCATTTGGGTCTCTTACGTCTCCTGCATTAGCAGCTGGGTTCTTTACCACTAGTACCACCTGGGAAGCCCCTTATGCCATGTTACTATATATTGATTACAGTCATCCCTCAGTATCCATGGAAGGAGGTCCCATATATACCAAAATCCAGGGATATTCAAGTCTGATAGGTGGTGACAGGACTGCCTGCCCTCTGTATCCATGGGTTTTGCATCCATGGATTCAATGAACGTTTGGCTCAAAATTTCAGTTGGTTGAATCCACAGATGCAGAACCCCTGGTTATTGAGAGCCCACTGTCATTTCTTCTGAATTCTATGACATGATGTTTCTCTTTCTCTCTTGTTCCTGCTTTTTCTTTGAATAAATAATGCGTTTATTCCAATATGGTCCTAAAATTCTATAAAATTGCTTATTATATTCAAAATTAGATTTTATGATGTATAAATTAGAGATTTGGGGCACCTTTAATTGACTTTTCTCTGAAGACTGTTTTTAATGAGAATATAGCTATTCTCTCTGCCACAGTTGAAGTATGTAGTAGTTCAGTTCGGTTTGGATGCTCAGTCATGTCCGACTCTTTGCGACCCCATGGACTGCAGCACGCCAGGCCTCCCTGTCCATCACCAACTCCTAGAGTTTACTCAAACTTGTGTCCATTGAGTTGGTGATGCCATCCAACCATCTCATCCTCTGTCATCCCCTTCTCCTCTTGCCTTCAATCTTTCCCAGCATCAGGGTCTTTTCCAATGAGTCAGTTCTTCACATCAGGTGGCCAAAGTATTGGTGTCTCAGCTTCAACATTAGTCCTTCCAATGAACATTCAGGACTAATTTCCTTTAGGATGGACTGGTTGGATCTCCTTGCAGTCCAAGGGACTCTGAAGAGTCAAGCATCAGTTCTTCGGTGGTCAACTTTCTTTATAGTCCAACTCTCACATCCATACATGACTACTGGAAAAACCATAGCCTTGACTAGATGGACCTTTGTTGGCAAAGTAACATCTCTGCTTTTTAATATGCTGTCTAGGTTGGTCGTAACTTTTCTTCTAAGGAGTAAGCGTCTTTTTATTTCATGGCTGCAGTATGTAGAAGTATGTAGTAAGATCAGAGCAAATTCTGCTAAATGGAGGAAGTTCTCAATTCTATTTTTTTTATATATTAAAATGAGTAAAAAGTTTGGCCCAGATATTTTTGGTTCAATCTAGAATATCCTTTTTTTGACATGTGTTTTTATAAGACAAGACTTATCAAAAAGGCTGTCCAAATTTAAATGTCACAAAAGTGTAGGTTTCTCAACTCTATTCCAATCTATTCTGAAACAGAATGCCAGTTTATCCAATTAAAAATAGGAACTCCATCAAAATATCTATCCCAAGTTGAGATTTTCCAAATTTCAATTATGGACCTTAAAAATAAAATCCTGTATACTGTTTAAATTTTTATTGCTATACATTTGTTAACTTCCTTGCTTTGGTAGGGACAAATTTCATTGCTTCTCTGTTTATAAACTCGGTTTTCAAAAACTTTAATTCCTTAAAACATTTCACAAGCTGATGTTTTTTTGATCTTCCATTTGTCAAAATATCTCAATTCCAATATTTTAGAATAAAATGCAAACAAAATGTAGAGAATTTGTTTATAGAAACATCTAATACCATTGTAGGCTGCTCAAGTTGCTTAGTGACTTATTTGGGATTTCCCTGGTGGTGCAGTGGATAAGTATCTGCCTGCCAGTGCGGGGGCCATGGATTCGATCCCTGGTCTGGCAAGACTCCACATGCTACGGAGCAACTAAGCCCCTGGGCCATAGCCCCTGCGCCCGCATGCTGCAGCCACTGCGGCCCTCGTGCCTAGAGCCTGTGCTTCACCAGAAGAGCCACCACAGCGAGAAGCCTGCTCACTGCAACAAAGTGTGACCTGCCTGTCACAGCTAGAGAAAGCCCACACACAGCAATGAACACCCAGCACAGCCAAAGAATAAGTAAAAAAATTTTTAATAACTTTAAATCCAGCTGATAACAGACAACAGAGAAAACAGTGCCATGCTACAATACTGTTTTTATTCAACACCAGCTTCATCACAACAGGTTTCTAGGTCAGTTATTTTAATTATGTAAACAGGCAGACCTCACTCACCTATTGTACTTCACTTTATTGTGCTTCACAGATACTGCCTATTTTATAGGTTAAAGGTTTGTGGCAACTCGGCATCATCACCGTTTTCCAACAGCGTTTGCTAACTTTGTGCTCTGTGTCATATTTTGGTGATTCTCACAATGTTTCATTCTGGCAATTTACCATTATTATTGTATTTGCCAGGGAGATCTCTCATCAGTGGTCTTTGATATTACTATTGCAAAAAGATTATGACTTGCTGAAAGCTCTGATGATGGTATTTTTTAGCAATGAAGTATTTCTAAATTAATGTACATTTATTATGATGCAATGCTCTTGTGCACTTAAGAGGCTACAACATAGTGTAAGTATAACTTTTTATATTCACAGGGAAATAAAAAACATTGTTTGACTCCCTTACTGTAATATTTACTTCATTGCAGTGGTCTGGAACTGAACCCTCAATATCTCCGAGGTGTGACTAGTTATATGGCATATGTAAAAGCCACCCTATTTTCATTAGCAGATTATAGAAATGTATTTTGGATGGATTTATATATTATATATGAATTACCTGTGAGTGTTCCATGGATTTCCTAATTTAACAAATATTGTTTTTACCACAATCTTGATTTTAGGCTCCTGGCCTCCAGAGCTGTGAGAGAATAAATTTCTGTAGTTTCAAGTCATAAAATTTATGGTAATTTGTTTCAGCCACCTCAGGAAACAAATACATATATTTTTGTTGTTGTCTAGACACTAAGTGGTGTTGCCACTTTTTTGATCCCATGGACTGTAGCTCCTCTGTCCATGGGATTTCCCAGGGAAGAATACTGGAGTGGGTTGCCATTTCCTTCTCCAGGGGATATTCCTGACCCAGAGATCAAACTCGGGTCTCCTGCATTGGCAGGCAGGTTTTTTACTACTGTGCCGCCAGGGAAACCCGACGTATATCTTTATAATAGTACTTATCACGTGTGACTATAGCGTCTCCTCCACTAAACCATAACTTTCCTAAAGACAGTTTATCTATCTGTGCATCTCTGGCTTTCATCATACTGCTTGGAGCAGACATTCGATTTTTGGTTGAATTAATAAATGATGCTAATTCATTAAGAGTAAGGACTTGGAAAAGTATAAATATACTTTTAAATGTATACTTGAAAAGGATAAATTTCTTTCATTAAAATTAATACAGCTTATAAACCTTCATTTCCACTGGGTATGGTAAACTCAATCCTTCGAATTCAATGTAACTTGGTCTATTCAGGTTTAAGTCTGTGTCTCTTTCAGAATTCTCTACCAGTTTCCTCAGAGGTAGCTCAGAGTGTCCATGTACCTAGGGGCCTGCAATAGACTGAATGTTTGTGTCTCCAAAAAATCCTATGTTGAAACCTAACCTCCAATGAATGTGTTAGGAGGTGGGGCTTAGGGAGGTGATGAGGTCACGAGGATGGAGCCCTCATGAATGGGATTAGTGTTCTTATAAAAAAAGACGCCAGAAAGCTCTCTCACCCATTTGGCCAGGTGAGGACCCAGCCAGAAGACTGTCATCCACAAGGAAGTGGGTCTTCACCAGACACAAATCTGTTGGAACCTTGATCTTGAACTTTCCAACCTCCAGAATTGTGAGAAATAAACTTCTATTGTTTATAAGTTCCCAGTCAACAGCATGTTGTTGTAGCAGACTGAAGGGATTGTGACAGGGCCCATTCATCCTGCTGGCATGGAAGTCAGTCCATTCTGTGTCCTGACTTGTCCTCGAGGAGGTGTGTCGCTCTCTGCCTGACCCTTGGACATCAGCTCTTACAGCCATTCCTTCCCTGGAATTGACAGGGACCTTGCTGAGACAACAGGTTGTCATGACCACTCCCTTCACTTGGACAGGCTCTTAGGAACGGCTGACTGGTTCTCAGCCACTCTGCACACTTCTCAGACAGCTTGGGAACACAGGCAATGAGACTTAGTGGGACTTCCCTCAGGCCAACAGCCTATACATCTTCTCTATCTGTTGCTGCCAGATTAAATGTGAATGTCTCCATAAGGTTGGTACACTTCTGGACAACACTCCGAGAAGCTGGGCACTGTCCCATCAGTGCTGGGATCCTCCCCAGCTTTGCTGGGGTTTCTACATCTCTGCTCTCAGGACTCTCAGATTGTGACCTCAAGGGAAGACTCATTCTCAGGGAACCTCCAGCTTATTTATGCTGTCATAGACTCTGATTTTCTCTTTTCTACTCTTTATTTTTTCAAACTCTTATTTTTATTTGGGGTATAAGATAGCAACTGCTATTGTCACATTGTGGGGTTTACTGTAAAGTCTTTGCCCAAGGTCTGCTAGGATTTGGCTTGTGGTATTTAAGGCTCAGTTTCTTAGAACTAAAAAAAAAAACAAAAACAAGACAGAAAAATCAACTCCCTTCCTCTAGGAAAACAATACACAAAGCCATTCTTTCTCAATTTCCTGGCCTTTATAATTGGAAGAAAAGCTATGACCAACCTAGACAGCATATTAAAAAGCAGAGATGTTACTTTGCCAACAAAGGTACACCTAATCAAAGCTATGGTTTTTCCAGTAGTCATGTATGGATGTGAGAGTTGGACTATAAAGAAGACTGACAGCTGAAGAATTGATGCTTTTGAAGTGTGGTGTTGGAGAAGACTCTTGAGAGTCCCTTGGACTTCAAGGAGATCCAACCAGTCCATCCTAAAGGAGATCAGTCCTGAATATTCATTGGAAGGACTGATGTTGAAGCTGAAACTCCAATAGTTTGGCCACGTGATGGAAAGAACTTACTCACTGGAAAAGACCCTGATGTTGGGAAAGATGGAAGGTGAGAGGAGAAGGGGACGACAGAGGATGAGATGGTTGGATGGCATTACCGACTCAATGGACACGAGTTTGAGTAAGCTTCAGGAGTTGGTGAGGGACAGGGAGGCCTGGCGTGCTGCTGTCCATGGGGTCACAAAGAGTTGGACACGACTGAGTGACTGGACTGAACTGAACTGATAATTGGAAGGCGTGGTTTTTTACAATTCAGGGTAGTACATACAGAAAATTCTAGCTGCAACCTGAGTGTGGGCATGTGAGACTGGGAGCAGTGGTAGAGATGAGAGGAAATGCAAAAATATATACAGTTCAATATTAAAATATTAACATGGTGAAAGTGTAGTATTAAGAGAATACAAAGTAAAATAATTAATTGGGGACTTAAAAAAAAGAAGCCTTTTCTGAAAAAAATAAAAGTGTTAAACCACTTAAACCAAGTGTTAATGATGAATTAATAGAAATTGGTGTTTTAAACTATGATATGTGTTATATTCTGACCTTTATATATGCCCTGTCCCTGTTGATCATCAAAATTGGTCAAAGGAGTAACTGATACTTCATAATATACAATATTGAGATTAAAAAATAATACTGGAAACCACATTTTCTGTTGTTCAGTCACTAAGTTGTATCTGACCCTTTGCATCCTCATGGACTGCAGTGCACCAGGCTTCCCTGTCCTTCACCATCTCCCAGAGTTTGCTCAAATTCAGGTCCACTGAGACGGCAATACTATCTAACCATCTCATCCTCTGCAGCCCCCTTATTCTTTTGTGTGCAGTCTTTCCCAGCATCAGGGTCTTTTCCAATGAGTTGGCTCTTCCCATCAGGTGGCCAAAGTATTGGAGCTTCAGCTTTACTCCTTCCAATGAATATTCAGGGTTGATTTCCTTTAGAATGGACTGATTTGATCTCCTTGCTGTCCAAGGGACTCTCAAGAGTCTTCTCCAGCACCACAATTTGAAAGTATTAATTCTTAAGCTCTCAGTCTTCTTTATGGTCCAACTCTTACATCCATACGTGACTACTGGAAAAACCATAGCTTTGACTAGACAGACCATTTTCCTGCAAAATGATAGCTCTGCTTTTTAATATGCTGTCTGCTGCTGCTGCTATCTAGGTTGGTCATATTTTTTCTTCCAAGGAATAAGTGTCTTTTAATTTCATACTGAGTTTTATTTTTTTTATTTTTTTATTTATATAACAATGTCTACTTTTATTTTTCACATTTGTTTCTTACATTTTAGCACCTTTCATTTGCTTATACAGAGAAAAGTACAAATAATAATTTAAAGAAAAAATAAAAATGACAATTTGGGGGGAATTGATAACAAATTTCAGAGAAGGCAATGGCACCCCACTCCAGTACTCTGAGTTTTAAACCAACTTTTTCACCCTCCTATTTTACACTCATCAAGAGGTTCTTTAGTTCCTTTTCACTTTTTGCCATTAGAGTGGTGTCATCTGCATATCTGAACTTGTTGATATTTCTCCCAGCAATCTTGATTCCAGCCTGTAATTCATCCAGTCCAGCCTTTCTCATTATGTACTCTGCATATAAGTTAAATAAGCATGGTTACAATATACAGCCTTGTTATACTCCTTTCCCAATTTGGAACCAGTCTGTCATTCCATGTCTGGTTCTAACTGTTGCTTCTTGACCTACATACAGGTTTCTCAGGAGGCAGGTAAGGTGGTCTGGTATTCCCATCTCTTTAAGATTTCTCCACAGTTTGTTGTGATCCACACAGTCAAAGGCTTCAGCATAGTCAATGAAGCAGAAATAGATGTTATTTTATGGAATTCCCTTGCTTTCTAAATGATCAGTGAATGTTGGCAATTTGATCTCTGGTTCCTCTGCCTTTTCTAAACCCAGCTTGTACATCTGAAAGTTCTACATATCAAGTCTTTATTCTAACCAGCTCAATATTCTTTCTGACACTGATCTCAATGCACCCTATTTGAGAGATGGAGTTTCCCTCTGTTACATGGTCTTCAAAAGTTAAGGAATCTGCCTGAATGTCCTTTTTCCCTTGAACAAAATAATGGTGACTTCATAAAATCAGCCAGAAATTTAAAATATAAGGTAATTAATTAACTTGTACCCTGGAAACAAAACAGAACTTTTATAGCAAAGATGACTTTAGGAGAAAAAATAACAAGGCCTAGGTTTTTAGTGAGTTGAGTTGGGAGAGAAGGGCAAGTGTTGATAGCCATGCTGAGGCTATGACTGAAAAACTGAGAATCATACAATACCCGAGTGTCAACTGTATGCCTGGCACAGTGCTGTGTGACCCCATGTTCAAGAAGACTGGTCACACGACTCCAGATGTCCTATGTGTTGCTGGACTTCAGGGAGAGTCAGCAGTTCTCCAGGGTGGCCTGGGAAAGCTACGGAGTTGTAACCTGCTTCAATTAAATGTTTATTCTTGATGGGTCTAAAACTTTGGCTGATGGAAAATGGAACTGTCTAGAACACCAGACAGATGACAAGAGGGAGGGAAGAAAGGATGTGGTCACATCTTTCTGCCTATCTGAACTGTCCAGTCTGCCCATGGTGCTGTGTGCCAGTGGAAAGCAGGCCCTTCCCTAGTGTCTCAGCCATCAGGAGTGGCCACCATCTGGCAAACATTTGCAGAGCGCTTGCTATGTGTTACGTTAAACGCTGAGTGCTGGGTACAGAGTCAAGCTATTTTTAATAAATATTTGTTTATTTTTGGCTGCTCCGGGCCTACGTTGCTGCATATGGGCTTTCTTTAGATGTGGTGAGTGGATGCTGCTTCTCTAGAGCTGAGCTCCAAAGCACAGGCTCAGTAGTCGTGGCATGCGGGGCTTACTTGCCCTGGATTTTGGGTAAGTGAATAAGTGAAAGTCGCTCAGTTGTGTCTGACTTCTTGTGACCCCATGGACTGTACAGTCCATGGAATTCTCCAGGCCAGAATACTGGAGTGGGGAATTGTTCCTTTCTCCAAGGGATCTTCCCAGCCCAAAGATCGAACCCAGCTCTCCCACATTGCAGGTGGATTCTTTACGAGCTGAGCCACCAGGGAAGTCCAAGAATACTGCAGTGGGCAGCCTATCCCTTCTCCAGCAGATCTTCCCAATCCAGGAATTGAACCTGAGTCTACTGCATTTGGGTGGATTCTTTACCAGCTGAGCTACCAGGGAAGTTTCACTTGCCCTGTGTCATGTGAAATCTTCCCAGACCAGGGATCAAACCCTGTCCTCTCCATTAGCGGGCAGACCCTTAATCACGGGACCACCAGGGAAGTCCCAGAGTCAAACTCTTAATCGCTCCCCAGAATTAATGTATAGCTTGTGGGAGGGGAGATAATCTTACTAACGTGGCAGTGCTGTGACAGAGGTCTAAACAGGGTCTTTGAGGAGCATAGAGGTGTCAGGGACTCCAGACTGCCTGGAGAAGGCAGCTCCTGGGCTGAAGTTTAAAGGACAGATAGGTATTATCCAAACTGTCAGAGGAAAGGCGTAAGAGGTAGAAGCAAGAGCACATAAGAAGCATAGGGACCCAAGGAAACTTGGCATGTTCGGGGAAAACCTTTCAAGTGGTTCTGCATGCTGACAGTTGAGTTTGTGGTGGGAGCTGAGAAATTGCCTAAAATCAACTGATTAGAGACTGGTGAAATCTGCAGGGAAAGGACCAGGGGCAGTTGTGATGTGTTTTTGAAACTTCCGAAATGAATTTTATGAAGGTGGCCAGCCTCTCAGTTTCCTTTGGTATCATCTTACTGACAACTTAGAGCATGGCTATCTTATTTTGATGAGAGACTGTAGGAACCTGAAAGATAACTGCTGAATTGATAGTATCAAAACCCTCTATGTATCTAATAACCAGTGGAGCTCTATGGGTTTGTCATAAAACACAAACTATGCTAGAGTTCAGATAGCAGAAAGATTCGGGAAAGGATTCCAAACTTCTAGAGCATCAAAGCAACCAAGACTCCGACAGTGAGGGAGGAAGAGGAATGAAGAGGAGGAAAGGATGGACTTAAAAGATCTCAAAATTTGATGTGGTCCATGAAGCATTTCAAATTTCTCGATATTTATGAAGACTGGACTTCTGACCCCAAATGTGGGTTCACTGGGAGGTTAAAATGCTGTAATTCTGTTGTTGGTGATGTTGCGTAGGCAGTTCCTGCCCCAGGAAGTTTGGCAGTAACAAGGGTTATTTCTCCTCTTAGCTATCAGCTTTAGAAAGAATTCTCATGTGGTGATTAACTCTACCAAGTTACTACAGTAAGTATCATTTACATGAGATACATTGTAAAGAGACTGAAGGTTAGGGTCTAAGACAGCAACTTTTCTATTGAACCATGACGCTTTTATTTTCAGTTTCCTTTCAATTATGGCTAGCGTGGGAACACAGAAGCAACCATATTTGGTTTTTTGGGGAATAGGAGTTAAACCTTTTAGATATTCTTCTCAGTACTTTTCACAGGGTAGACCCTCAAGAGAAGCTGATTTAAAAAAAAAAAGCCTGACGTATTTCAATACTGAGTTCAAACCTGACATCTTCTAAAAGAGGCCATCAGGTATCACCAGCAAATCACTTTCATCAGTTCTTTAAGAAGAGCCTCTTCTAGCTGTAAAATCCAAAAACTGTGTTCCATTTTCGTGTTTTATGAATAAGCTTAATCGGTATTCAGAAAGGAAATCAGCAATCTCTGGTTACTTTAGGACATTGCGACATTGTCTAAGCTGTAAAACTCCCCCAAAGTCAGGGCAGTGGGGCAGGATGGGGGCCAAATACTTAGAGAGAATAGATGGTTTAAACTGTCCCTCCTGATGATTAGTGGGAGTTGACCTTAGGCTATCCCCTCACGGTATGAATATAACTTGTGATTAGGATCTGTAAGTGGTTGGGCTAAAGTCCTTTCTCCTCTAAAGTTTTATGATTTTTTTACACTCATTGCATGAGGATATTGATGGAAAATACATAATGATCAAAATAAAAGTGTGTTTTAAAATAATAGTTTTAAATGTTTCACAATGATCTTTTGTTGTTATGTAAACCAATCCTGAGAAATAAAGACTGACAGTATATAGTAGAGAAAGTCCATCACTCCAATTCATTTGGCTGTGTTTGTGCCATACGTGTAAATAAGTCCAACACAAGCTAGCCTGGGGAATAAGAGTTAATCTGGAAAAAATACTTAATCTCATTAATAATGTCTTAAAATCCTTAGAACCCTTTTGCCAAATTCTATGACTTAAGAAGCCAAGATAAAGATGATTACTTTCAAAGCTGAGTGTGGAAGTTATTCTTTTAGCGTCTCTCTGTGTTCCTGCAGTACTTTTGAGTCTTGCAAAATGAGCTCTCATACCTCTTTACGAATGAGAAGTCAGATCTTCTCTGGGGACTGACAACTCTAAAAGCTCATTACTCATTTGTTTGATGTTATCTCTGGCTCTCAAGTAACCGAGGCTGGAGTTCTGAACATTTGCCTTTGAGCTTTCTTGGTTGCCCAAGATTATGTTGGAATACCCCTTCATCTGGAAGAGGATACAAGCATGTGTCTTCAGCGACAGCAGTGTTTACTTTCTTGAGAATTAAAGAAAATTATCTTTATTAAAGCCTGAAGTCCTACAGTGCCTTTTTGTGTTCTTGGTCTTTTCTTCCAGGAGATGGCGATAGAACACCATAAATATCAAATTACACTATGCAAGAGCTTTGCCCCTTGAGGTCTTCTATTGTCTAGCCTATGACCAATGTGGATTATTATTCAAGATTTGGGTCATGTGTGAGCTATTTCACTGCCATAGTTAACTTCAATGCCATCGGTAAAGAAAGGACGGGAATACTTTCAGGTTAGTTACTCACTTCTTTTTCTATATTTTTTCCTTTTTTGAGTTTGTGTTGAGTGGAGAAAATAAATAGGATGGTCTCCAGTTGAGAGGTTCTAGGTTTTACTAGCTCTGTTGTGGGTGGGGCTTTTGAACCTACAGTGATTGCTTTTGTAGTAAATCAGTATGGCAGCAACGCCGTTTCCTAGCAATATGAAGATACTACAGGCTCTACTGATTTCGCAGGTAGCACAATGGTACAGAATTTGCCTGCCAATTCAGGAGACACAAGAGATGTGGGTTTGATCCCTAGGTCAGGAAGATTCCCTGGAGGTGGAAATGACAGCCCACTCCAGTATTCTTGCCTGGAAAATTTCATGGACAGAGGAGCCTGGTGGGCTACAATCCATGGGGTCTCAAAGAGTTGGACACAGCTGACCATGCACCGTACATACACAGGCTCTATTAGAAACTAATTTTTATAATACTCTCTGGTGTTCTTCACTGTTTATGTTTAGCACCTTTTGAAGTATTCAAGTTGGCACTTGACAATCCTCCTTCCTGTTTAAGGGATGTCTGCCAAGGAACAATTTCAGATGACCTTGATTGGACAATGGAAATTTCATATCCTGCTTGTCCATCTACCAGTTGACTTTCGGTATCCTTATTAGGAGAGAGAAGATGTTATCCCCAAGAGCTGCCTGCAGTGAACTACCTTTCACAGTGATCTAATCTGAAAATATCCATTGTTTGATTACCTTGGAGAATTTGCTAAAATAAAAAGTCTTTGGTTTAGCAAAAACTATTTCAAACAGAACTGGAATAGGTATGCAAAAGGAAAGTCGTTGGAGGGTTACACATCAGAGACTAGAAGAAGTGAGAGAATGGATATCTAGAGTAGGCCAGCCTGGCAACCAACAATGGGAAATTTCTATAACATGGCACCAAAGGCTTTTTTTATCCACACAAAATATAATTGTATGGTAGTACTCCACAGTTGAAAAGTGGAAAAGAGAAATGCTTAATTCTTGGCCAGTACTTTTTAGATGTTCTTTCACTGAAAGTTTTACACTGGAGAAGTTTTTTTTTTTAAAGAAAAAATATTGATTTTTTTCAAAGTATATATAGGTAGAGTGGCAACCAAGATAGTGGAGTAGGAAGACCCTGAACTCACCTCCTTCCATGGGCACACCAAAATACAACTACTTACAGAGCAACTATCTATGAGAATAAGATAAAGACTAGCAGAAAAGATTCTCCACAACTAAAGACATAAAGAAGGAAACAACCAGATAGGTAGAAGGGTGGAGATGTGAGGCAGTCAGTTCTCCCTGGGTTGAAAGAAAGGGAAAGTGAAAGTCCTGTCCAACTCTTTGCGATCCCATGGACTATACAGTCCATGGAATCCAGGCTAGAATACTGGAGTGGGTAACCTTTCCCTTCTCCAGGGGATCTTCCCAACCCAGGGATCAAACCCAGGTCTCCTGCATTGCAGGTGGATTCTTTACCAACTGAGCTATCAGGGAAGCCCTCTCCCTGGGTTGGAGAACCATAAAAGAGAGGAATATCATGATCATAGAGATTCTTCCCAAGGAGCAAGGGTCTGAGCCCCATATTGGGCACCCCCGCTGGGAGTCTTGCATTCAGGGAAATGACTCCCTAAAACATTTGGCTTAGAAAACCAGTAGGGTTCATTTTTGGGAGAGCTGAAGGGCTATAGGAAACAGAGATTCTGCTCTTAAAGGGTATGTGCAAAATCTCATATGCTCTGAGTCCCAGCACAGTGGCAGCAGTTTGAAAGGAGTCTGGGTCAAACCTACTTAGAGAGACTCCCAGAGATGCAGGAAGTAACTGGGGCACGTCTAGAGGTGTAGACATTGGCATCAGCTATTTTGGAGAGCCTCTTTTAGCACTGTAACACTAGGACAGGCAGTGCCATTTTGGAACCGTCCCTCGCTGTACTGTAAGCAAAAGGATCTGGCCCCACCCAAGAGTGAGCTGGCACAGCTCCAAGCCATACCCCCCCAAACTTCACGGACAACTACTCTGGTACCTGGCTCCACCCATTTGTGTTTGACACCAGCCCCACATCCTTCCAGGCCACATAGACAGCCACTTGGGAAGCCTACCCCACCCTCTATCAGGCCTGCAGTTACTGCATGAGTCATGACCACTTAGCCAACTTGGCTGAGAGTCAGCCTTCCCTGCCAGTGTACCCACGGTAGTCAGACCTGTCACAACAAAAGGACACATGCAGCTGGCATAGGGGGCACCCCTAGAGCATATATCTCTGGTGGTCACGGGAGCATGCTGCTGGACCCATAGGCTGTGTCCTGCATAAGGCCAAGAGCAGGACACATATCGGATCTAACTAAATATATAGACATAAACACAGAGAACTGGGCAACATAAAGAGACAGGAATATGTTCCAAATGAAGGCACATAATCCTTTTTTGAGGTTAACCTGAAAAAAAGAGCTAGAGGAAGTAGAGACAATAAAGAATTCAAGGTGATGATCATAAAGATGCTTAGGAGAAAACTGGATGAACACAGTGAGAATGTTCATAAAGAGAGAATAAAAAGGAACTAAATAGAGCTGAAGAGTTCAATAACTGAATTGAAAAATACAATAGAACGGCTCAACAGCAGACTAGATGGAGCAGAAGAATAAATCAGTAACTGGGAAGACAGGACGGTGAAATTCACCCAAACAGAGCAGCAGAAAGAAAACAGAATTTTAGAAAGTTACGACAACTTAAGAGACATATGGAACAACATCAAGCAAAATAATATTTGCATCAAAGAGGTCCCAGAAAGATAAAAGGGGCTGAAAGCTTATTTGAAGAAATAATAGCTGAAAAATTCCCTAACCTAGGGAAAGAAACATACACAGGTCCAGGAAACAAAGAGAGTCCCAAATGGGATCAACTAAAAGAGGTCGATACCAAGAAACATTATAACTAAAATGGCAAAATTTAATATGCTGAGAGAATCTTAAAAACAGAAAGGGAAAAGCAACTAATGCTCCCATAAGACTGTCTGCTCACTTCTCAGGTGAAACTTTGCAGACCAGAAGGGAGTGGCATGATATATTCAAAGTGCTGAAATACTCCACTTAGCAAGGCTCTCATTCATATTTGAAGGAAAGATAAAGAGCTTTACAGACAAGCAAAAGCGAAAAGATTTCAGCACCACCAAACCAGCTTTATGGGAAGTGCTAAGAAAACCACTCTAAACAGAGAAGGAACTAAAAATATGAAAATTATAAAAGGAAAAAATGTCACTGGTAAAGGCAAACATACACAGTAAAACTAGTCAAAAATTACAGGCCAATATCACTGATGAACATAGACACAAAAACCCTCAACAAAATAGTAGCAAACAGAATTCAATAATACATTTAAAAGATCATATACCATGACCAAGTGGGATTTATCCCAGAGTTGCAAGGATGCATCAATATCTACCAATCAATGTGATAAATCACATTAACAAATTGAAGAGTAAAAATTACATCATGATCTCAAGAGATATAGAAAAAGCTCTTGTCAAAATTCAATATTCATTTATATTCAACATTCTCAACAAAGTGGATCTATAAGGAACATACTTTAACATACAAAGGCCATATGTGACAAGCCCACAGCCAACGTCATACTCAATGGTGAAAAGCTGAAAGCACTTCCTCTAGAATTAGAGATTAGTGATAAGACAAGGATACTCCCTTTCACCACTTTTATTCAGCACAGTATTATAAATCCTAGCCACAACAATCAGACAAGAAAAAAAAAAATAAAAAGGGAAAACAAATTGGAAATGAATAAGTAAAACCCTCCCTGTTTGTAGTTGACATTATAT
Organism: Budorcas taxicolor; assembly: GCF_023091745.1. Lineage (NCBI taxonomy): Eukaryota > Metazoa > Chordata > Mammalia > Artiodactyla > Bovidae > Budorcas > Budorcas taxicolor. The sequence goes on along the minus strand of NC_068914.1, from coordinate 90,936,578 downwards.
ATAAAATACTCCAAAGATGCTACCAAAAATATTAGAACTAATAAATGAATTCAGTAATGTTCCAGGTTATAAACTTAATATACAGAAAGTTGTTACATTTCTATACACTAACAACAAATATCAGAAAGTGAAATTAAGAAAATAATCCCATTTACCATTACATCAAAGAGAATAAAATACCTAAGAGTAAATCTAACCAAAAAGGTAAATAACTTGTACTCTGAAAACCAAGACACTGACAAAAGACGCTGAAGATGACACACTCCCAGTGCAAGGGGCCCTGCTTCCATCTCTGGGGAGATCCCACATGCCACAGCTAAGAGTTCATATGCCACAAATAAAAACCCTGCCTGCTGCAACTAGGACCTGGTGCAGCCAATTAAATAAATTAATAGATAAATATTAAAAAAGAAAAAATATCCTTTGAGAAGGACATACTTGTATAAGAGGGAGCATGTAGTGGAAATAATATATTAAAATGTAAATGAATTATTTTTCATACCTCTTTCCCTTAACTCAAGATCATTTTTTCCTGCAGCCTTTCTGTCAGCGTGACTCCCAGGAGAGTGATGGGTATAAATAACACTTCGAGGGAGAAGGAAATAATCTGCGATAAGGCCCTGTCAAATAGGACCAAGAAGTAAAAGAAAATTCTTCTGATTTGAAGAGGAGTTGGAGAGATGGGAGGGAGGCAGAGCAGGAGTGGGGAGAATGAGATGCCCAAGTCCTTGCTTCATTCTGCTTTCTTAGGGGTGAACCACAATAAGGCTTGAGCTATAGAAACATTTGTGTAAGCCTGAAGGAACATGGTGAAGTGAGTGGCCAAGTTCCACAGGCATAGTCTAGGGGAGGCTGCAGGCGTCTAGAAATCCTGTAGTTAAACTGGCACTATTTGCAACCATTTTGGAAAACAATGTGGAGATTCCTTAAAAAGCTAGAAATTGAGTTGCCATATGATTCAGCAATCCCACGCCTGGGCATATAACAGAGAAAACCATAATTTGAAAGACACAGTGTTCACAGCAGCACTATTTGTAATAGGAAGAACACGGAAGCAACCTAAATGTCCATTGACAGAGGAATGAATAAAGATGTGTGTGGGTACACAATGGAATACTACTTAACTATAAAAAAAAGAATGAAATAATACCATTTGCAGCAACATGGATAGACCTAGAAATTATACTAAGTGAAGTAAGCCAGACAGAGAAATACAAATATCAGAGAGGTGCTGGAAGTGAAGGGAAGTGAAGTTGTGTCCGACTCTTTGCGACCCCATGGACTGTAGCCTATTGGGCTCCTCCGTCCATGGGATTTTCCAGGCAAGAGTACTGGAGTGGGGTGCCATTTACTTCTCTAGAGGATCTTCCCGACCCAGGGATGGAACCTGGGTCTCCCGCATTGTAGGCAGACGCTTTACTGTCTGAGCCACAAGGGAAGCCCGAGGTGCTAGAAGAATTTTAAAAAGTAGGGGAAGGTGAGGTAAACCTGAGATTAACCACTTATATGTGGAATCACTTATATGATATCACCTATATGTGGAATCTAAAAATTGACAAATGAACTTATTTACAAAACAGAAATAGGCTCACAGACATAAAAAAAAAAAAAACAACTTATGGTTACCAAAAGGGAGAGTGGTGGGGGAGGGATGAATTAGAGGCTTGGGATTAATAGATACATACTACTATATATAAAATAATCAACAAGGTCCTATTGTATAGTACAGGGAACTATATTCCATATGTTGAATAAACCATAATGGAAGAGTCTGAAAAAATATATATATAATATATATATAACTGAGTCACTTTGCTGTACTCCAGAAATTAATATATTGTAAACGAACTATATTTCAGTTAAAAAAATAAAAAACAATTGGCACCATATCCAAAATAGAGAGAGAATAATACAGTGGAATGGTGTGATGGAATGAAGAAAGGGAGAGAGAGAGTCCTGAGGCCACAGGGAACCACAGCTTGTAGGAGATCTCAGAGCCCCTGTATGCCCTGATGATGGGATTTGGAGCTGCTCAGAGCCCAGGGAATCGGAGGCAGAGGCTTGGCAGCAGAAGAAATAAGTGCAGAATCTGAGCACCCATCAACTGGAGGCAAATGGCTGAAATCACAGACTGTAGTAGCAGATGTCACCTCAATGCCCCTTAAGGCCAGAAGAGATGTAAAGGACATCAGAGGACATTGTGGATGATCAAATAAGACCATCCATCCTTCAAACACCAGCAAAAACCTGGAGAGGATGCAAATAAACATTATTGAGATATTTTTGCTTTGGTCAAATTCAAGTCAAGAAACCAGAACCTGTGACAGGTAGTAGCAGTTGTTCATCAAGGACACTAGTTAGAGAGGTGTTAGAGGAGTTTAAAAAGTGGAGGGGAAGGTGATGTAACCCTGAGATTAACCAAGGCAAGAAGCCACACTCTCTCTTAGGGTTTCACAAGATGTTCAATTCAACTACTCAGTATTTCTTAAAGCCCTGGTGTGCCAGGGTCCAGCCCAGTGGATCCAGGGAATTCGAAGGTGGGGATGGCGTTGGCATCCTTGGAAAAATACATATTTAATCACAGATATATAGAAAGATTAGAAACGGAGAGTGTAGTAGGAAAATTAGTGGAGAAAAAGAGGCTGAATAACTTGGTTTACGTGGAATAGCATCTATGCTCCAGATGGGAATTCAGCCAGAAAAACGGGGAGCAAGAAAGAAATGACACGGGGGAATCAGTCTTTCCAGAAACTGATCCAATTGCTTTATTTTTGGGTTTGCTTATATACCTTTTGTTACACATAGGGATGAATACAGAGTCACACGGGGGTCGGCAGTCCTGACCTTTATCAAAATCAGGTGTTTCAAATAAAAAGGTCTTAGGGATTTTACATCATCTTCTGGCCATGAGACCTGCTGACATTTTATGATCCTTTCTTTCTGATAACCAAAAAACTTATTTTTTCCAGGGGTGTTTTTTCTTAAACCAGGCACCACCCTCCAAATAAAGTTACATTCCTATAGGGTGAGGGTGTAGTGAGTTACAATAAAGAAAGGAATTTATTTAACCCTAGGTTAACATGATTAATCTTAAAGGTTAATACTTATTTCTCCTATATGCTTGAAGGTTAATACTTATTTCTCCTAAATGCTAGTTATATTCATTATAAGGGCAGGGAACATGGAGATTTAGCAGCAAACATCAACCCAACAAATGAAAAGCCTTTCACCAATGTTCCCCTTAAGATCTATTTAGTCTTAAGATAGTGATAAAGTTACATTTTTACATAGCAAGGACACAGTGATTTATAACAAAGTACAGTGATCTATTACAAAAGAGAAAATTCATTAACTCAAAAATCTAGTATTGCTAACCTTAAAAACTACTATATTTCCTTTTCTATATTCCAAATACATTGATTAATATATTCCCAGGTGCCTAAGGATATGGAGGCCTGGCGGCATTCATTGACTCAACAATGAGAAAAGCCCTATGCTAATTAAGACTCTCAAAATACTCCAAAACTTCCTGTGCTGTTTATGGTTGAAAGGTTGTCACACAAGCTAGTCTGTCAGCAGAGAAGTTTGACCTGAGACACACTTGTCACACTGAGGGCAGGGAATTAGCAGTAATTATTGGCAGGACAAATGAAAAAACCCTTCACCAATATAATTTCTAATCAACCCACTATACTAATAATTTCTAACTTCCCGAAAGAATTTGCCTTTAGTAAGTCTAAAACATCTAGTGCCTCTCAGATTGGGAGGCTGTAAACAATCACATGTGGCCGGACAAACCTATACAGGCGGGCTAGATAACCTTCAGAGGAGTCCGTAAGCTGAAACACTCTTGTCATGCCCAGGAATTTTTATTGCCTTGGAGCTGCACGTTTACTCCTTCTCCGAGAGAACCGGTTATGGGGGAGAGCCCCCCGTAAAGTCAGAGGTGTAGGTGAGAGCATAAAACAGACTCTGGTTTTGGGGTAGATGCTCGGGAACAGGGGGTTTCCTGAAGCTTGATCACACGTTTGCGTATGCCAAGCCTCCTTCCTCATGACCTTTGCCATGGGCGGAGTTCCTCACGCTGGCCCCTGGCACTGGTGGGCAAGCAACAAAGAAGATAATGGAGATATTGGAGGAATAAAGGAGTTCAATCCAAAAAAGGGAGTGCCTGTGCAAAGTTTGACCTAACTGGTAAGTCAAGGGTGGTCGGTAGCAGCCAGTGAAAATGCTGAGAACAGGGGCCAACAGAGTGTGGTCTTGGAGCGTGGCATCAGCTTGCTTAGTCTGGGGTGGCCCAGGGCCCGAGGTGTTGCCCCACCCCAGGAAACTGAGGACTTGGGCTTAGCACCCTTATCTCAAATGCGTAGGAGAACCAGTTGTGTTTGTTCATATTCATGAAGGATCAAGCTCTCTGGGAGGCCCTTCTTATTTTAAACCACCTAGGGGGTCTGGCACCAGCATTTCTGGAGGTGCTGTTGATGTTGGCAATTCTTAGTCCTCCAACACATTTTCCCAGAGGGTATCCGTGAAGCCCTAATTGAGGCAAGGAGTGAAGAGGCTTTAAGGAAACATTCTCACTGTACTTCTGAGGAGTGAGGGTTTATTTTCTGGGAGTGATACTTCAAGAAGAAATGCTGGAGTCCAAGAATTGGTTCTTGTTTCCCCTGATATCTCTCCTAACTCCATCTAAAGGGAAGACAAGTCTAAGCAAAGGTCTTCTAGTACTTTCTGGGAAAACTTTTCCATCATTTTATTTCCTGCTTGGAGCTATGAGAATTATAAGGGGGAAAAAGTCTTTAGATATAAGAGAAACAAAAGGAAGCAATAGTTTTATAAATGGTAATAGATTTTCCTACAGCATTGATGTGAAGATACTATCTCTTGCACTCTAAAAGCCAAGGTCACAGACTTTATTTTAGGGAAAATTCTAAGTGATTAATTATTCAAAAGTCGCTCATTTTAATGAATTATCTAGGCTTTCAAATTTCCTCATTTCTCTACTCCTTAAGATCTGTCCTCTTTAAAATCTCCACCAGTGTTGGAGCCATAATTATGCGTTTGAAAGAGTGTATTATGTTCTAGTATCTGTAAAACTGCTGACTTTCTTACTTATTAACATTTTTGATAAAATAATTGAGATAAGACAGGTTGAAAAAGATGGCCAAAAGTGAAATTCAAGTATTATTCCTGGATTTCATCATTCTGGGTGTATTCTCGCATCTATGATTGTAATGCAAACAATTCCTAGTTTCTGGAAGTTAAATTAGTTTTGCAACTTGTAATTCAGTCATTTCTCACCTAAAACATATTCTTTTATTACAAATTCCTGGGACTTCCCAGATGGTTTAGTGTTTAGGACTCCATGCTTCTACTGCAGGGGGCGTGGGTTCCATTCCTGGTCCGGGAAATAAAATCCCACGTGCTGCGTAGTATGGCCAAAATAAAAACAAACAGACAAAATCCTCAAATTCCTACCCTAGGACCAAAAAACCTATTGAAGTTTTTCAAATTTTTCTGTGAGATAAAACTTTGATATTGATACTTCTGACTGACATTTCTTAGTCACAGTGATGATACTGAGCGAGTAAAAAGCATCACCAAGGGGTATCCAGACGAAATGGTTCCAAAGTATGAGTCTTTCCCCACAAAGGAAGCCCCACTGAGTAACTAACTACACAGTCCATTGTGCCAGCAAGGACCCCTGAGCAGTTTAAACGCCATAATTTAAGGAGTGTGGGTCCCAAGTCTGTCCTGGACTCTAAATGCCTCTCCCACACAAAAGAATTTTTTCTGTTTATTTGTTGCCTAAAATCATGCTGATTTGTTTTTCTTTTGAATTAATGCCCTAGGCTTTTTTTAGGGGGGAGCTCCTTGCAGCTTGAGGGAATCTCAGTTCCCCAAAGAGGGTTTGAATCCAGGCCCCCAGCAGTGGAAGCAGAGTCTTAACCACTGGGCCGCCAGAACTTTAAAAAACCTTGGGTTTTTAAAAAAGAAAAAGGTAACTGTCTCTGGGCAGGTTAAATGGTGAGTGCCAAATAAGAACTGATTTCCAGTGACCAGAAGGCTTCTTGGAGATTATAATGCACGCCAATGAAGGACATTGGAACCTCTATAGAGTTGGAGAAAGGGTGCCAAGATACATTTGAGCAGCATGGGATAGCAACAGGCTTATTAGAAATTTCCCCCCAGAACTCAGCCTGTCTTTGATTCAACTTCTACTTCCATAAAGGATATTCTTCATTTGCAGAATCAGTAAAAATTTCTTTGGGAATCCCATTTTCAATAAATTGAATGAATGTTTATTAAACCACCGCTATGGGCTAGATATTGAGTTAGGTGATACTGGCATTTAATGAGCACCTATTATATGACATGAGTTTTGCCTACCTTATTTCACTTGATCTCCTCATCAACCCATTGTGCAGGTGATGAATCTAAACCCAGGGAAGGCTAGCTGCTAGGGAGGGAGTGGCAGAGCTGGAATTCAAATCCATGAGCCTTGAACTTCTAGATACCACATTTCTGAGATTTTATTTGCTCTGGATACTAGAAGAGAGCTAATATTGTGGCTTAAAAAAAGTTGGTTTAAAATTCAACATTCAGAAAATGAAGATCATGGCATCTGGTCCCATCACTTCATGGAAAATAGATGGGGGAACAGTAGAAACAATGGCTGATTTTGGGCTCCAAAATCACTGCATATGGTTACTGTAGCCATGAAGTTAAAAGACACTTGCTCCTTGGAAGAAAAGTTATGACCAACTTATACAGCATATTAAAAAACAGAGACATTACTTTGCCAACAAAAGTCCATCTAGTCAAGGCTATGGTTTTTCCAGTAGTCATGTATGGATGTGAGAGTTGGACTATAAAGAAGGCTGAGTGCCAAAGAATTGATGCTTTTGAACTGTGGTGTTGAAAAAGACTCTTGAGAGTCCCTTGGACTGCAAGGAGATCCAGCCAGTCCATCCTAAAGGAAATCAGTCCTGAATATTCATTGGAAGGACTAATGTTGAAGCTGAAACTCCAATACATTGGCCACCTGATGTGAAGAACTGACTCATTGGAAAAGACCCTGATGCTGAGAAAGATTGAAGGTGGGAGGAGAAGTGGATGACAGAGGATGAGATGGCTGGATGGCATCACCGACTCGATGCACATGAGTCTGAGTAAACTCTGGGAGTTGGTGAGGGACAGGGAGGCCTGGCGTTCTGCAGTCCATGCGGTCGCAGCGAGTTGGACACGACTGAGCGACTGAACTGAAATATTGTGGCATAATGGAATCATCTTTTTTTTTTGTCATAGCACACATATATGTCTATTTTTATTAAATATTCTATCAAATGTTTTTCCACAGTGCTTATTCCAATTTTCACTCCCACCAGCAGTGTACGAGAACTCCAGTTGCTCCGTGTCCTTGCATATATGTGGTATTGTCAGTATTTTCTTTTTAATTGAGATATAATCAACATTTCTCATTTGTTTCAGGTGTACAAATGATGATTCAATATATGTATATATTATGAAATGATCATCACAATAAAACTAGCTAACATCCATCATAACACATAATTACAAATCACTTTTTTCAGGGATCATTGGACTATAGAACGTATGGGGTTTTAAGAAAAACATTGAATAATTACATGATGGGGAACTATGATGCCAGGGCTCACCTGAGTAAAATTATCTAGCATCTCCCTAGAGTAAAATTATCTTCTGTAATAAGGTCAAGTGAATTGTATAGATGCAGATAACATGGACATGGGGTATGAGAGATTGCAGAACTCATAGCTGATATATATACATGCTACTATTTAAAAACACTGAGAGACATTTTGTTAAAATATTGAAGAATATATTTTTACAAGCAAATATACTTAATGAAGCTATAGTTCCATTAAGTGGAGTCTGAAGAACCCATATTTCAGAACAAGCCTGACAAAAGACTAATACTTTTATGTAATTGAAGTCATTTTTTACTTTTTCCATGATAACTTCAGTGTGTCAGTACACAATAGGAAAAACTTTATTCCCTGCTAATTGGAATGTGTAATTCTGAAAGAGGCATATATCATCTTAATTAGAAATACGGTTTATGATGTTGTGATAATGGCTTTTGGTTTAGTAATTTGGAGCAAGTTAATGTAGAGTAGAGAGCAGAAACCTGACCCTGGCTTGCTCCTGGTTCTGGTCTGTTAGCCCACATGGTTAATTCAGCTTCCAAGAATAAGGCAGCTCTGCCTTCAGGTGAAGAGTGTGGGCTGGCAGAAAGCAAGTTCATGAAGGAGGGAAGTAGTGTCATGTTACCGAGTCCTTCTCCTTTCCCTTGTCTTTCTTTTTTAAAAATTGGAGTATATGCTTCATTGACTATGCTAAAGCCTTTGACTGTGTGGATCACAATAAACTATGGAAAACTCTTAATGGGAATACCAGACCAACCACCTTACCTGCCTCTTGTGAAACCTGCATGCAAGTCAAGGAGCAACAGTCAGAATCAGACATGGAACCATGGGCTGGTTCAAAATTGGGAAAGGAATATGTCAAGGCTGTATATTGTCACTCTGCTTATTTAAATTATTTGCAGAGTACATCATGCGGAATGCTGGGCTGGATGAAACACAAGCTGGAATGAAGATTGCCAGGCGCAACATCAATAACCTCAGATATGCAGATGATACCATCCTGAAGGCAGAAAGCAAAGAGGAACTAAAGAGCCTCTTGATGAAGGTGAAAGAGCAGAGTGAAAAAGCTGGGTTAAAACTCAACATTCAAAAAACTAAGATCATGGCATACAGTCTCACCACTTTATCGCAAACAGATGGGGAAAAAAGGGAAACAATGACAGACTTTATTTTCTTGGGCTACAAAATCACTGAGGACAGTGACTGCAACCATGAAATTAAAAGATGCTTGCTCCTTGGAAAAAAGCTATGACAAACCTAGACAATGTATTAAAAAGCAGAGACATCACTTTGCTAACAAAGGTCCATATAGTCAAAGCCTTGGTGTACCATGAAGAAGGCTGAGTGCAAAAGAATTGATGCTTTTCAATTGCAGTGCTGGAGAAGACTCTTCAAAGTCCCTTGGACAGCAAGGAGATCAAACCAGTCAATCCTAAAGGAAATTAACACTGAATATTCATTGGACGGACCTATGCTGCAGCTCCAATACTTTGGTCACCTGATGCCAAGAGCCAACTCATTGGAAAACACGTTGATGCTGGGAAAGATTGAGAGCAGGAGAAGGGGGCGACAGAGGATGAGATGTTAGATGACATTACTGACTCAATGGACTTAGTTTGAGTAAACTCTGGGAGAGAGTGAAGGACAGGGGAGCCTGGCGTGCTGTAGTCTATGGGGTGGCAAAGAGTCAGAAATGAGTTAGTGACTGAACTATGAACAACAAAGAGCTGATTTTCAATGTTGTGTTAAAGTCTGCTGTATAGCAGTGTGACTCAGTTAAACACATATACCTATTCTTTTTTTTAATATTCTTTTCCATTATAGTTTGTCCCAGGAGACTGCATAGTTTCCTGTGCTGTATATAGTAGGACCTTGTTGTCTATCCATTCTAATTGTAATCGTTTGCATCTACCAACCCCAAACTCCCAGTCCATCCATCTTCCTCCCAGCCACACTTGCTAACTACAAATCTGTCCTTTTATGTCTGTGAGTCTGTTTCTCTTTTGTAGATAGGTTCATTGTGCCATATTGTAGATTCCACGTATAAGTGATATCATATGGTATTTGTCTTCCCTTTCTGACTTACTTTGAAAAATGGGCAGAGGACCTTAATAGATATTTCTCCAAAGAAGACATTCAGATGGTCAGTAGGCAGGTGAAAAGATGCTCAACATCACTAATTATTAGAGAAATGCAAATCAAAATTACTTCACATTGGTCAGAATGGCCATCATTAAAAATCTGCAAATAACAAATGGGGAAAGAGTGTGGAGAAAAGGGAACCCTCTTACACTGTTGGTAGGGATGTAAGTTGGTGCAGCCACTGTGGAAAACAGTATGAAAGCTTCTCAAAAAACTAAAAATAGAATTACCAAATGATCCAGCAGTCTCACTCCTGAGCATATTCCTGGACATAACTATAATTCAAAAATAATACAGAGTAGCCCTGTGTTCATAGCAGCGCTATTCACAATACCCAAGACACGGAAACAGTTTTTCCTGTTCTGAGCTGTGCCACTGCCTCTTGGTGTGCCCTCATAAGTGGCCAGGGCCCTCGAGGAATCCATGAGTTTACCAGTCACTGTTATTCAAGCTACCCCAGGCCCAGAAGTGCCTGCTGCTGTCTCTCGTCTTTCACTGCACTCAAACTCTCTCTCACTGAGATATGTGGCTTCCACCCAGTTCGGAGGAAAAGACTAGACTACATCTAAAACCCAGATGGAAGGGTGAGGGGTGTGTTGACTGGCCTCACTCACTCAGCCTAGGGGAGCTGCATGGGCAGAGATCCAGCTCTGCTTTCTCCAGGGTGCTCGGCCCCTTTCTTTGCTAAGAGACGCCATTGCTCCTACTGTATACCCTGCAGAGACTGTGTCAGCCCAGAGAGGGCCTGTGTAATTCATCCACCAGAGGGACTCTTCCTTTTTGTTCTTAACAAAAGGCACCATGCAGCTGGCTGTGGCTGTGCCTAAAGTAATTATTATTGCAGTGACTAGACCTTCAAAGATTTCATTTCAAAGTACCCCTATATATATTATCTCATTTGAAAATTACAATAATTCAGTGACTTAAAATGAGTCCAGAAACCATTTATCTCTGTGGTGTAGATGAAGAAGGTGAGATTGAAATTGCATGAATTTTCAAAGGTGTCAGATTTTGATCTTGAATTCTGTGCTTGTAACTTTATATTCATTGTTTTTACTTTTGTTGGAATTGTGAAAGACTAATTATATTTTTTAAACTTTTTATTATGAAACTGTGCATACATATATGAAAATACAGAGATGAGAATAATGAACTCTCATATAGCTATTATCCAGATTCAACAATGACTAGATTTGGCTGCACCTATAAGTAAATCCTGAGCATCATGACTTTTTACCTTATGTATTTCAATTTTCATAGCTTAAAAACATAAAAATATTCTTGTATGGCCATAATGTCATTATCACACCTAACAAAATTAATAGCAATTTCTTGGTACTATTTAATAACCAATTCATATTCAGATTACCCCATTTGCCTAAAACAAATTCTTCCACAGGTGTATGTTCAAATCAGGATCCAAATAAACTTTTATCCCACCTCTAATCAGCTTTCTTTCTTCATTTTTAACTTTATTGCTGCCTTCTTTCTCATTTAAAACCTACTCCAATATTAACCACTTTAAAACACACATTCACACACACATACACACACACACACATTCACACACACACATATACACAAATGCATGTGTTCAGCTATTGTCCTATGTCTGTTTTTACCTTATCAACCAAGCTCTACAAAACAGTGGCCTGCAACTGCTTATTCATTTATTCATGCAACAACACTGGTTAACTGTCATGTGCCAAGTCTGTGGGAGAGTTTGAGAAAACAGAACCCAAAGTCAGTTTCCATAACCCCCCAAAGTTTTCTGTTGTCCTTTTGCAATTTCTACCCCCTATCCCTGCAGGTCCCACACGCATCCTTAGGCAATTAGCAGTCTGTTTTCTGTCACTACAGATAAGCCTGCATTTCAAAATTGCATATAAATGGAATCGTATAGTATATGTTCTTTTGTGTCTGGCTTCCCTTACTCATATCATCAATCCTGAGACTTACCCACGTTGTGCTGAAAATATTGCAATATATACACCACCATGTGTTTACCTATTCTAGTAGACATTTGAGTTGTTTCTAGCTTTCAGCAATTACAAATAAAACCACTCTGAACCCTTGTGGACAAGTCTTTGTACGGACATATGCTTTCCTTTCTCTTGAACAAATACTTAGGAGTGGAATGCCGAGATGTGTGCTGTGCTTAGTCACAGCACAGGCTCTGCCAGGCTCCTCTGACCATGGGGATTCTCTTCCAGGGAATCTCCCCAACCCAGGGATCAAACCCAGGTCTCCTGCATTGCAGGTGGATTCTTTACCATCTGAGCCACCAGGGAAGCCCAGTGGTATATGTTTATTTAAAAACTGTTAGACTATTTTTCCAGGTGGTGCTAGTGGGAAAGAACCCATCTGCCAATGCAGGAGATGTAAAAGACCCCGGTTTGAACCCTGGGTCGGGAAGATCCCTTGGAGGAGGAAATGGAAACCCACTCTAGTATTCTTGCCTGGAAAATCCCATGGATGGCGGAGTCTGGTGGGCTACTGTCTGTGGGGTCGCAAAGAGTTGGACATGACTGAAGTGACTTAGCACACAAACACAGCACCTAGTAGAATGCCTGCATTATGATTGTTGTTATTAGACATGTTCTTTGAGGAAAAGAAAATTTTGTTTGAAGATGATAGTCACTTTTCCTTAGCATTGCCAAGGACACTGGGGACTGAAAACAGTACAAAGTCCAAATTCTTGAGATGTTCAAATGATTATACTGTTCATTTTTTGTATGTTGTATTTGCCACTGGAGAATTAGAGATAGCATCAAGCATGGCCTTTGTCTTTGAAAAAAACTGATAAGACACATATTTGGGAAACAGCAGAGATAGTTTTGAGGTAGCACTGCAAGGTGAGGCAAGTTTTGTTCATTCAGAAAACAGTTTTTCAAGAAGCAGGTATATACCAGATGCTGTGCTGTGTGCTGGAGATAAGTAGGGATTAAGGTTAAAAGCGGGGGATGGGGTTGGGGATTGAGAACAGACATTAAAACAAATAGGTGTAAAGCCATGTTGTCTTCCAACCACTTTTATATGTTCCACCACTCAATGCTGACTTTTTGTGGTAAATTATCTCTAAATGGAGTGTTATTTCTTCCTGTATTCTAAAAAGTATGTATTTTAGATAATTCTAACTTTAGTAAAAAAAGTAGTTACATATAATCTCTTTGATTCACTAAAGTTTTTCTTCATATTTTATTGTTTTTTTTTTTTTTTCTTGTGAAGGATACCATTTGGGTTTAGGCTTGTGATATTGAACACGAGGGAAAGCAATTGGAGACAGAATATAGGATGCCACTTGCTTCCCTGACTGATTTGATAGCAGCAGTGGCAGAATATTCATTTTCACTGTATTAGGCAATGCTAGCCATTAAAACAAACATGCCCTCAAATGCACAGGCTCTTTATTTAGAGCTTCCATTTCCTTCTCACATATAAGCATAAATATGATAATAACAATGAAATTTTGTATATTTGTCTTAGGGTTTCTATACAGAAACTATGTGTATTGACATACCTTACAAGCCAGAGTGCTAACGAAGTGTTAGTATCAGTAGCAGACTCAGAGGTAGCAAGCAGCAGTAATAGTTACCATGACTCTTATCAAAATGGCAATAAATCACCTTTTAGTTTCTGAACTTAGGGAAGTTATCAGAATGCAAAGTTGAAAAATAAATCTGATGATCTTATTCCTCTTCTCAATACAGAAGTGGTTTAACTTCTTTAAGGAGTCTGCGTTTGGTGAGAATTAATGGCTTGGTCCAGAGAAAGCCTGGGGTAATGAGAAAACTCTTCTCCATTCATTCACCTCACTTTGTTTATAGTAGAAGATGCCCTTGAGAACACTATACTGGATGCTGGACATTTATCTTCCCTTTTGTTTATTACTAGGTATTACTTATGCTATATCTGTTTATTTTTCTTCAGTGGCCTCTGAATAAATTTGTATTTTTATAATGTGTGGCACTTAATAGTTTTAACTATAACCAATTTGTAAAAGTTTGTTGAATGATTAAGTTCTTTTGCAGTGGCTATCAAATGTGAGTATCAGGGGTGGGTCTATTTAATATGCAATCTAATTAAAATTTCAGATTGGAGGGCCAACCATTATAGACTCTGATTCAGTAGGTCTGGGGTAGGGTTATTAATCAGGTATACTTATTAAATTTTTCTGCTTGATTAGCCTTTTAATTATATGTTCTCGGATTCATTTTTAGGGCTACTTAGAGATTTTAGTGTGCATTTCTGAATAATTATAAAATGACTTTCATAAATTTTACCCAAACAGTGCAAGTATTTTCTAACTTCACATACTACCTGTTGCACTTGGTAAGTTCCACAAGATGTTATGAATGTTTTAAAGCAATAACTATGACTTTGTATTTACTTTTTATTGTTTTCCACTTCTTTAGCTCCCATCTGGGGTTGTTTCTCTATACTCTGAACAACTTCCTTTAGAAGATCTTACAATGCCAGGCTACTGGTGACAGATTCTCTCAGCTTTTGTCTAAAATCATCTTATTTCACTTTAATTTTTAAAGGGTATTCACTGGGTATAGTATTTTAAGTTAGCAGTTTTTCTTGTATCTCCTTCCCAGCCCCACCTCCCCAAAAAGTGAAAGTCAAAGTGTTAGCTGCTCAGTCGTGTCTGACTCTTTGAAACCCCATAGACTGTAACCCACCAGGCTCCTCTGTCCATGGAATTCCTCAGGCAGGAATACTGGAGTGAATAGCCATTCCCTTCGATTGAAGTCAGGTCGCCTGAACTGCAGGCAGATTCTTTACCATCTGAGCCACTAGGGAAGCCCTCCATCCTGACCCCAACTTATTTATATTAAAAAGATGTAATTTCATTGTCTTATTCTAAATTCTTATGAGGGCAGATGAAACTGTTTGAACTTAGGTATGCTGCTGCTACTGCTGCTAAGTCGCTTCAGTCGTGTCCGACTCTGTGCGACCCCATAGACGGCAGCCCACCGGGCTCCCCCATCCCTGGGATTCTCCAGGCAAGAACACTGGCGTGGGTTGCCCTTTCCTTCTCCAATGCATGAAGATGAAAAGTGAAAGGGAAGTCGCTCAGTCGTGTCTGACTCTTAGCGACCTCATGGACTGCAGCCTACCAGGCTTCTCCCTCCATGGGATTTTCCAGGCAAGAGTACTGTAGTGGGGTGGGTGGGGTCTACATACTTCTTAAAACATCTGAAACTTAAGACACTCCTTAAAGGTCATAATCCTGTGTATTTCCATGTAAAGCCATTCTTCACTGGATTTGTGTTTTTGTGCCTTCTTGGAGCCAGAGGGTCCTCTATTTCTTTTGAAATGCCCCAAAGTGTCCTTTACTATATTTTATTCATAAATGCTATTCATAGCCACAATTTGCAGAATGTAAATGAACTGCATTTTTAACAGTCCTAGATTTTGCTCGTCCTAAGCAATCTCTGTGGCCCTTACTCTGCTCTAGGAGTTCTGAGCACACACCGACAGCACACAGTGCCATTAGCTCATTCAGCCTTTGCACATAATTTCATACCTGACTAGAACGAGATTGTCTTTTATAGAAGTATTGACCCATAGCAGCAGCAGCATCTGTCTGTGAGTGTGTTGAACTCTAAATTGGAATTTTAATGCTAATAATTAACTAGAATAATATCTCACTTGGACAGAAGCCATTTAATTCTCTCCTGTGAGCTAAAGTATTATTTGGGTAACTATCAAGGGCAAGGCAGTAAAAGGAAAATGTTACAATATTTTCACAGGAAGGTGGAAGAAGAAATTCAGACTTTATAAAAATCTTTCTTAAAAATAATGGTGATTCTGAAATGGTATGAATGTAAAATGATCTTGCTACTAAAATACTATCCCAACTTTGTGACGTATTTAAGCCAGATGAGTACTAAAGAAATAATATTGGTTCTTACATCTGTATAGCTAATACAGACTTGGTGGATTTTTAATAGATTTCAAGGGAATCTATAGAAATGAAATATACAAGTTTTATTTAAGCCCAGTATCAATAACTTTCTAATATTTTATAAGAATGCTTGATAAATTCCCACATTGATTTTCCCTTCTGGTAGGGGTAACTTTAAATGAAGAGCCTAACAACGATGGAAATGCTAAAAATGAAAGAGAAAAGAGTAAGAAAAGATCTGTGTAACCCTTAACTAATATAATCAACTGGGTGGTAGAGGTCACACTGGGACTTGAAGCTGGGCATGAAGATTTATTAAGAATATACCAAAGCCAGAGGCTTTCCCTTGATATCTTATTTAATTAGTTACCAACTGTCTCTGTGTATATATGACCTATTATCAACGTATATAAAATAGGATCGATATCTATGTATAACAGGATCTGTGCATCTATCTCATATCTGTGTCTGTATCTGTCTCTGTTATCTTGGAGACAGCCCATACTCTTGTCTAGTTTTTTATGATCACAGAATGTGGGCAAAGAAGCAAATATTGCTTCTCATGAGTAATGCTTTTTGCCAACGTGTCAGCTTATATTAGTTTTTTGATATTTCCGTTTGTTTGACAAGTTATTTGAAACGCTTCTTGACTGGTTTAGACAGGATGCCTTGGTCGTATGAGAACACGTGCAGTTTCTTCTTTCACTGGGCACTGGCAGGGGCTGTCACCTTGCAGTGACACCTCGCAGCCTTCCTAGTCGTGGCTACTGAGGGTTTTTAGGAAGCTTCCTCCTAGGGTTAGCATTGAGATTACAGAACCAGACTGACAGTGGTGGACATAGGAGGTGACAGGAACCCAATTAATAAACTGAACATAAAAAAATGGTCTCTAAGCTCTGGAAGCAGGGCCAGGTGGTGATGACAGAGACAAATGTGCTTTGTTTGTCCTCTGCATGCGGGCCTTGCCCTATGCTAACAGCCGCCTCCTTGCATTCTTTCCTCTCCCATTTTTCTTTTTCAAGCAGTGTTATTTGAATCCATACAGTGAGAGGTGGTTTTACAGCTTAGAGCATCTCAGGAATACAAAGTTGCAGAGGTGGGATGTGTGTGGCCAATGAGATTTATTTTTTGAGACAGATTATACAAAGCAATTTATTTGGTGATCATTTGATTCTGATGATGTAAACTTGTAGATAAATATGAAAATTAGGAGTGCCTGATTTTGCCTATGTTGCATGAAGGCTTCTGCCAGTTCTATTTAATAGTTATAATAATAACAGGTACAATTTGTGAGTGTTCACCATAGGCAAGGCACTGTGCTAAACTTATTACACTATTTTATTATAACACCATTTTTATGATGTTATTGAAAATGTTATTATGCTCAGTTAAAGATAAAGAAATTGACATTTGGAGAGCTTAAGTGATGCAAAAGCACACAGCTGCTAAATAGCAGAGCTGGGATTAGAGGTTGGGTCCACCTGACTTGGAGGTCCATGCCCTTGGGCACAGTGTCATTTGTCTGCGATTTTATGGTAGACAGAGAATGTGAACCAAGGTGTGCCTAACCTGCAAGTTGTTCATTTTCATGTTCCAGGTCACTGGCAGAACCAGAAATGGAGTCCAGATTTTAGTGTCTTGGCCCATTGACAGCTATTGGCTGATTTTGATTCTTTGAAGAGTTTATTTTGCACCATTTCAAAAAATAACATCTGAAGTAAATCATGTGCCAATAGAAGTTTTTAAAAAACTGCACACAGAATGCCAAACATGCATTTGATTTCTATATAGTCCACTCTAGTGAACAGAAATGCAGGAACTTAGGGCCATGCCCACCCCCGAACCATCTTAGCCCGATACCAACATCATGTCAACACACAGAGGGCAGTTCAGAGCCTATGCAGTCTCCATATCACTGGCTACTGGTTTTATCACAAAGGGAAACCTCAGTGGCAAGGCAGGCCACATTCAGTTCCAGAGTAGACCCATTTGTCTTCCTAACCTTTCCGTCATCAGGGAGGTGAAGCTGCTTCACGCATGGCTGCTGCTTGCAAGGGCAGCTGATTAGTATCAGCACCAATAAGCCAAATCCTATTTAATTGTGCTACTATACGGTCAGCTCTTTCAAACTGCACTTAGAACCTATGGTTGAGAGACATTAAACATCATGTGTTTTTGTCATGTCACCAGTTATAAATGGTTCCCAGGTTCTGAAGGAAATGGTTGAAGAAAATAAACTCTGGCTTCCTTAAGGTCTATCATAGCTGTTCATTGGCATTTCTGACTGAATATCCTTGATTTCCACTGCAAGATTTTATAAAAACGATATTGTACCCATTCCTGGAGCTTTTACAAGGCATTTAAAACTTTCCAATATTCATCATAGGTACTTAAAAGTCACTTCTAAAATTAGGTTTCTCTCTTGTAAAAGTTAGGCTTAATGGAGTCAAATCCATCTGACAGAATTTTAAAGCTTTCCTTTCACTTCCTCAAACCTACTGGCTTTATGTTAAATGAGCATGCATTTCTGGGACGAAATAAGTTTCCTGTACGTTAATGTGTAAACGGCAGAAAAATTTCACACCATTAGATGCTCAAAATGACCTTTATCCTATAATAAATATGGATCTCAGTTTTTGAGTAAATATGGACTTTACGGATCCATCTCTGCATCCTAGTGAATAGGAGTGAAAAGGTGAGAAATCAAATCAAAGATAATGAGGATTAGGAAACCAAATAGGGCACAGGATTAAGAAAACATGAATTTCTCATTGGAGATTAGTGCATTAATTTCCTATTGCCACTGTAGCAGATTTCCACTATCATGGTAACTTAGAATAATACCTATTTATTTTCTCTCAATTTTGTAGGTTGGAAGCCAAGCAAGTTTGCCTTAGGGTTGCAAATGCTGAAATCAGATTGTCAGCAGGGCTCCATTCCTTACCGGAGGCTCTTGGGGGAGAATTCCTCTGCCTGCCCCAGCTTTGTTTTGGTTGTTGAGTAAATTCAGTTCCTTGTTGTTGAAGAACTGAGGTCCTCATTTTATTGCTGGCTGCCCACTGGAGGTTGTTGTCAACTAGTAAAAGGCAGTTATGTTTCCTGACTCTTGGCTCTCTTTGTACATAAAAACGAACCAAAGTGGGTCAAATCTCATCACACTTCTTTAAAAAAATAAATACTTATATTTATTTATTTGGCTGTGCAAAGTCTTAGTTGAGGCATGTGGGATCTAACCTAACCTAACCAGGGATTGAACTTGAGTCCTCAGTATTGGAGGCATGGCATCTTAGCCACTGGACCACCAGGGACATCCCCTCATCACATTTCCTATCTCTCAGACCTCTTCTTCCTGCCTCATCTTTCATCTTCTTCTTCCTTTACATCCCTCTGACTACTGCCTGAGAAATATTTCTGCTTTAAGGGCTCAAGTGATTAGATTGGATTTATCCAGATAATCTGGGATAATCTCCCTAATTTAAGATCTGTAACCTTAATTACAGACAGAATGAAATCAACAATCACAGAAAACTAACCAAACTGATCACATGGACCACAGCCTTGTCTAACTCAGTGAAACAATGAGCCATGCTGTGTATGGCCACCCAAAACAGACGGGTCATGGTGGAGGGTTCTGACAAAACCAAAACATGGTCCACTGGAGAAGGAATGGTAAACAACTTCAGTATTCTTGCCTTGAGAACCCTAATAATAATATGAAAAGGCAAAAAGATATGACATTGAAAGATAACTCCCCAGGTCAGTAGGTGCCCAATATGCTACTGGAGAAGAGTAGAGAAAGAACTCCAGAAAGAATGAAAAGGCTAAGCCAAAGCAAAAACAACACCCAGTTGTGGATGTGACTGGCAATGGAGGTAAAGACTGATGCTGTAAAGAATAACATTGCTTAGTAACCTGGAATGTTAGGTCCATGAAACAAGGTAAATTGGAAGTGGTCAAATAGGAGATCACAAGAGTAAACATCAACATTTTAGGAATCAGTGAACTAAAATGAACCGGAATGGATAAATTTAATTCAGATGACCACTATATCTATTACTGTGGGTAAGAATCCCTTAGAAGAAATGGAGTAGCCCTCATAGACAACAAAAGAGCCTGAAATGCAGTACTTGGTTGCAGTGCCAAAAACGACAGAATGATCTCTGTTCATTTTCAAGGCAAACCATTCAATAACACAGTAATCCAAGTCTATGCCACAATCACTAATGCCGAAGAAGCTGAAGTTGAATGGTTCTATGAGGACCTACATGACCTTCTAGAACTAACACCCCAAAAAGGTGTCCATTTCATTATAGGGGACTGGAATGCAAAAGTAGGAAGTCAAGAAATACCTAGAGTAACAGGCAAGTTTGGTCTTGGAGTACAAAATGAAGCAGGACAAAGGGTAACAGAGTTTTTCCGTGAGAACAAACTGATCATAGCAAACACCCTCTTCTAACAACACAAGAGATGACTCTACACAGGGATACCACCAGATGGTCAATACCAACATCAGGTTGATTACATTCTTTGTAGCCAAAAATGGAGAAGCTCTATACAGTCAGCAAAAATGAGACCAGGAGCTGACTGGTGGCTCAGATCATGAAGTCCTTATTACAAAATTCAGACTTAAATTGAAGAAAGTAGGGAAAACCACTAAACAATTCAGGTATGACCTAAATCAAATCCCTTACAATTATAGAGTAGAAGTGATAAATAGATTCAAGGGATTAGATCTGATAGAGTGCCTGAAGAACTATGGATGGAGGTTTAAAACATTGTACAGGAGGCAGTGATCAAAATCAACCCTAAGAAAAAGAAATGCAAAAAGCAAAATTGTTGTTTGAGGAGGCCTTACAAATAGCTGAGAAAATAAAGAAATGGAAGGCAAAGGAGAAAAGCAAAGATATATCTGTCTGAATGAAGAGTTCCAAGGAATAGCAAGGAGAGGTAAGAAGGCCTTCCTAAACGATAAATGCAAAGAAATAGAGGAAGACAATAGAATGGGAAAGACTAGAGATCTCTTCAAAAAAATCAGAGATACCAAGGGAACATTTCATGCAAAGATGGGCACAATAAAGGACAGAAATGGGAGGCACCTAACAGAAGCAGAAGATACTAAGAAGAGGTGGCAAGAATACACAGAAGAACTACACACACAAAAATCTTAATGACCCAGATAACCACGATGGTGTTGTCATTAACCTAGAGCTAGAACCCTGAAGTGTGAAGTCAAGTTGGTCTTAGGAAGCATTACTATGGGAAAAGCTAGTGCAGTGATGGAATTCCAGCTGAACTATTTCAAATCCTAAAAGATGATGCTATGAAAGTGCTGTACCCAGTATGCCAGCAAATTTGGAAAACAGCAGAGGCCACAGGACTGGAAAAAGGTCAGTTTTCTTTCCGATCCCAAAGAAAGGCAATGCCAAAGAATGTTCAAACTACCACACAGTTGCACTCATCTCACATTCTAGCAAAGGAATGCTCAAAATTCCCCAAGCTAGGCTTCAACAGTATGTGAACCAAGAACTTCCAAATGTTCAAGATGGATTTAGAAAAGGTAGAGGAACCAGAGATCAAATTGCCAACATCTGCTGGATCATAGAAAAAGCAAGAGAATTCCAGAAAGACA
Organism: Budorcas taxicolor; assembly: GCF_023091745.1. Classification (NCBI taxonomy): domain Eukaryota; kingdom Metazoa; phylum Chordata; class Mammalia; order Artiodactyla; family Bovidae; genus Budorcas; species Budorcas taxicolor. The sequence continues at coordinate 90,915,205 of NC_068914.1, read as the reverse complement.
TCTACTTCTGCTTCATTGACTATGCCAAAGCCTTTGACTGTGTGGATCACAACAAACTGTAGAAAATTCTTAAAGAGATGGGAATACCAGACCACCTGATTGCCTCCTGAGAAATCTGTATGCAGGTGAAGAAGCATACAGACATGGAATAACAGACTGGTTCCAAATTGGGAAAGGAGTACATCAATGCTATATATTGTTACCCTGCTTATTTAACTTATATGCCAAGTACATCATGCAAAATGCTGGGCTGGATGAAGCACAAGCTGGAATCAAGATTGCTGGGAGAAATATCAATAACTCAGATATGTAGATGATACCACTCTAATGACAGAAAGTGAAGAGGAACTAAAGAGCCTCTTGATGACAGTGAAAGAGGAGAGTGAAAAAGCTGGTTTAAAACTCAACATTCCAAAAAATGAAGATCATGGCATCTGGTCCCATCACTTCATGGCAAATAGATGGGGAAACAATGGAAACAGTGACAGACTATTTTCTTGGGCTCCAAAAATCACTGCTGATGGTGAATGCAGCCATGAAATTAAAAGACACTTGCTCCTTGGAAGAAAACCTATGACAACCTAGACAGAGACATTACTTCATCAACAAAGGTCTGTATAGTCAAAGCTATGCTTTATCTAGTAGTCATGTATAGATGTGAGAGTTGGACCATAAAGAAGAATTGATGCTTTTGAACTGTGGGGTTAGAGAAGACTCTTGAGAGTCCCTTGGATTGCAAGGAGATAAAACCAGTCATTCCTAAAGGAAATCAACCTCATGTATTCATTGGAAGGTTTAATGCTGAAGTTCCAATACTTTGGCCACCTAATGTGAAGAACTGACTCATTGGAAAAGACCCTGATGCTGGGAAAGATTGAAGGCAGGAGGAGAAGGGGATGACAGAGGATGAGATGGTTGGATGACATCACCAACTTGATGGACATGAGTTTGAGCAAGCTCTGGGAGTTGGTGATGGATAGGAAACCAGGCGTGCTGCAGTCCATGAAGTTGCAATGACTGAGCAACTGAACTGAACCTTAATTACATCTTTGTGATTTCTATATAGCAGTACCTGGATTTGTATTTGATTGTGTAATCTTGGGGAGACCTGTTTAGAACTCTACTCCAGAAATGAATGCAGCAGAGGCCACTCATTGGGAACTGGCCAGATGTGGGTGGATGGTGAGTTTTGATTTAGAATTCCACATTACTGCTGACTTATATTTTTTGTTCCTGAAAACAAGACTATCATGAACCCCGTGGCCAGCACATAATAGATTTTTAATATGGTAACCAAATGAAATGTACATAATTACTGACATAAGGAATCACTTTGCGTGATTCCTTTCCAAATCAGAAAGTTTCTCTGGGGATGGTGTTTTCATAGTCACTAGATAAATGTTGGAGGAGGTCATTGAGAGGACATGACTGCCAGTTGGCCCCTGAGCTGGTCCTGGGCAATGGAAGGCTCCTAACCTCCTCCTCTGTCCTTGGAATGTATGTTCTACCCACTTTTCCCACAGTGGAAACTGTTTTCTAGGACTCAGCCTTGAGTGAGCAATGTAGTGTTGAGGTCATCTGGGTGTTATTCATGACTATACCTGGTTAAGACTTCCTCTTGTCAAGTTTTTTTAAATAGAGCTTTTTTTAAAGGTAATTGTATTTATTTATTTATTTATTTATTTTATTTTTGGTCTGAGGCATTTTTAAGTTTTTACTTTACAATACTGTATTGGTTTTGCCATACATTGACATGAATCCACCAAGGGTGTACATGAGTTCCCAATCCTGAACCCCCCTCCCACCTCTCTCCCCTTATCATCTCTCTGGGTCATCCCAGTGCACTAGCCCCAAGCCTCCTGTATTGAACCTAGACTGGCGATTCATTTCTTACATGATAGTATACATGTTTCAATGCCATTCTCCCAAATCATCCCACCCTCTCCCTCTCCCACAGAATCCAAAAGACTATTCTATACATCTGTGTCTCTTTTGCTGTCTTGCATACAGGGTTATCATTACCATCTTTCTAAATTCCATATATATGTGTTAGTATACTGTATTGGTGTTTTTCTTTCTGGCTTACTTCACTCTGTATAATGGGCTCCAGTTTCATCCATCTCATTAGAATGGATTCAAATGTATTCTTTTTAATGGCTGAGTAATACTCCGTTGTGTATATGTACCACAGCTTTCTTATCCATTCCTCTGCTGATGGATATCTAGGTTGCTAAAAAGTCTTTATCGATTTTGTTACTATATTGTTGCTACTTTATGTTTTTTTGGCTGCAAGGTACATGGGATCTTTGCTCTCCAACCAGGGATTGAACCTGCACCCCTTATATTGGAAGGTGAAGTCTTAACCACTGGATCGCCAGTGAAATCCCTCCTCTTGTAAACTTTTAAGATTCTGGTGGGCAGGTGTGGAAATCTACTCATCCTGTAGTTGCCAAAGCCAAGCCTTGTATGTAAGTGTCCTTGCTCCCTTCCTTCCTTCCTTCCTTAAATCTGCCACCTACCAGACTGGAGTGGTCTGCCTCTCTCTTTCATCTCTCCTTGCCCTCTGTGCATGGGGACCAGTTTCAAAGCCCTCAAGTTTTGTCACCAACATTATATGAGACAACCCAAAGATAATCTTTCTTCATCTAACAATGCTGCTAGACACACCAAGACCCTAGAGCATATGTAGAGAATCAGCACTGCCTTTGCTCTCAGAATCCTGACTCCTAGTCTGGCAAAGTCCCCAGGGATAGAGTCAGAGCCGGAGATGTCTGTTTAGGAACTCACCTGGGGAGTGGGACCGAGAACTTGGAGACTCAGACCTAAGGATTTCTGGCAAGTTGAGTCTGAACCTCAAAGAAGGTGAAAGACAATAGTGAAGAAAGACTCCAGGGGCTGGTAATGAAAGTTTCTCTGGGGATGGTAGAGCATAAAGGAAAAGGGGACCTTGAGAGGTGGGAAGTTTCTCTGATGCTCCCCTGAAGACACCTGAGTGAATTTTGGGGTCAGATCTGGTGACTTTCCATTAGCCGTTTTCTGTAGGGAACAACTTTAGAAGTAGTATCAGTCCAATAGCCAGCAGTATTTTTATTGGCATCTGTAAAAATAGTTTTTCCTTCAACTGGAATATTAGATATAGGAGATGTATGTTGAAGAAAATCTATCATTTTAGACTGAGGATATTGATTAGAAAAAGTCCCTGAATAAGATGCAAGAGCTATCTGCCAATTTTCATTAAACTGTAAGCAATTAGAAATTTGGGTGGAAGTAAGTTGAGTAATAATTGTTTGAGGGTCACTTCCAATTAACTGAGTAATATGGCCTCAACCTTTCAAAATAAGGAAAGCAATTCTATCCATATAAGCAGTAAGCTTTTTTGTATAGTTATTGGGTAAAAATACCCACTCAATCAACCCTGCTGATTGAGCAATAACGCCAGTAGGAGAATAGGGAGTATGGAACACTATGAAATATATAGGTTGATCCTGTTGTAGATAAGTAAGAAACCCTTCATTTAACCGTTGCTCTACACAGTGTAATTCCTCTTTTGCTTGAGAAATAAGAGATCGAGGACTGTTAAGAGTAGTATCACCCTCCAAAGTAGAAAATAAATGATGCAATTGATGTGTAGGAATCCCTAACATGGGACGTAACCAGTTAATATCACCCAAAAGCTTCTGAAAATCATTAAGAGTTTTTAAATTATCTCGTCTAAATGGACCCAAATTTCTAATTGCTTACAGTTTAATGAAAATTGGCAGATAGCTCTTGCATCTTATTCAGGGACTTTTTCTAATCAATATCCTCAATCTAAAATGATAGATTTTCTTCAACATACATCTCCTATATCTAATATTCCAGTTGAAGGAAAAACTATTTTTACAGATGCCAATAAAAATACTGCTGGCTATTGGACTGATACTACTTCTAAAGTTGTTCCCTACAGTTTTCTATTTCATTAGTTTTCATCCTTGAAACCACATTATAAATCCACCTTATTCAACATACCAAACTGTAGGAAGGTTATCAGGGCTAACCTTGGCAACCTAGAAAATAACATGTTTGTAACCGAGCAGGACCCTTTGATGCCTTCTCAGAGCCGACCTCCTCCCTCCACCCATGACCTCCACCTGCCTCTTGTTTGCAGAAAAACTAGCCTCCTAGGCCTTCGTGGATTTTCAAAGTGTAAATTTAATCAGATAAGTGGGAAAACGCAAAAGCAAAGAAAAACCATCAAGCAAGAAATTAATTAAAAAAAATTCCTAACCCTAATAAATACCTAATGTCCTTGAAAAACAACGAAAGACAAAATAATGATAGTTTAGCCATTAAACAAAGTCAAAGACTTTAGTTTCTCCTCCAGGGATGTAGACAATATTTTTTTTCTTTTTTTTGAAGTTTGATTTAATATATTTTAATATATTTTTGGTGTTCCCTGTTGGCTCAGATGGTAAAGCATCTGCCTACATTGTGGGAGACCCAGGTTCAATCCTTGGGTCAGGAAGATCTCCTGGAGAAGGAAATAGTAACCCACTCCAGTATTCTTGCCTGGAAAATCCCACGGACCAAGAAGCCTGGTAGGCTACAGGCCATGGGGTCGCAAAGACTTGGACACGACTGAGCGGCTTCACTTCACTTAATATATTTATGAAAAAATACTTTTAACAGCTCTGGGTATTTACAGTATACACATAATGATAAAGGTAAGCCTATTTAAGCAAACAGGATATTCTGGATAATCAATGTACATTAGAATCAACATTTTGCAAAACATGAGTCCCAACCAGCAAAGATTCGCATTTAGCAGACAACCTCAGGTGACTCTGATATGTAAGCCTGGATGAGAAAGCCAGGAAAAGACCACAGGCTGCACAGACAGATGTGGGTTCATGAGGTGGCTTGGTAGCTAAGGAGCCTTGTGGTGAAGTTATTGATCCTCAGAGGACCTTGGTAATCTCATCTTGAAAGAGGATAACAATACTTATCCTGTTGATATGAAAATACTCATTTCATAATTACTTGGAAAACTTGACACCATGAGAATTATAATTCTGTTTTACATCTGTCATACAAAGTATATACATAGATTCATTTTTTTTTCTCCACATTTGTGTGTTTTGCAGTTTTTTTCTTGTAGCTGATTTCTAATCTAAGAGCCTGGAGGCTGGGAAAGATATTTGATTACAATTTCAATTTTCTTAAATTTACCGAGGCTTGTTTTGTGATCCAAGATGTGATCTATTGTGGAGAATGTTCTGTGTGTACTTGAGAAGAAAGTGTATTCTGCTGCTTTTGAATGGAATGTCCTATAAATATCAGTTAAGCCTATCTAGGCTATTATGTCATTTAAGGCCTGTTTCCTTACTAATTTTCGGCCTGGATGATCTGCCCATTTAGGTAAGTGGGGTGTTCAAGTCCCCCCAGTATTATTGTGTTACTGTCCATTTCTCCTTTAATGTCTGTCAATATTTGCTCTGTATTTTGAAGTTTGCCTTTACCAGTGGGCTTTCCCATTCGTAATTTTATTTCTGGTTTTGGCCTTTTCCACTTAGAGAAGTTCCTTTGGAGTTTACTGTAAAGCTGACTTGATGGTACTGAATTCTTAGCTTTTGCTTGTGTGTAAAGCTTTCTATTTCTCTGCCAAATCTGAACAAGAGCCTTGCTAGGTAGAGTATTCTTGGTTGTGGGTTTCTCCCTTTCATCCCTTTAAATATATCATGCCTTCTGGCTTGTAGAGTTTCTACTAAAAAATCAGCAGACAGTCTTAGGGGAGTCCCATGTATGTTATTTGTTGCTCTTCGCCTTGTTGCTTTCAATATTTTCTGTCTTTTATTTTTTTGCACATCTGACTACTCTGTGTCTCAGCACGTTCCTCCTTGGGCTTATCCTGTATGGGACTCTGTGCTGGGTGACTATTTCCTTTCCCATATTTCAGCTATTACCACTTCAAATATTTTCTCAGGCCCTTTCTTTCCCTCTTCTCCTTCTGTGACCCCACTGTAATGCAAATATTGGTGCATTTAATGTTTATCCTAGCAGTCTCTTCCATTCGTTGTCTCATTTATTCTGCTATTGATTCCTTCTATTGTTCATCTATTTGCTCTTTAGATCTTCTAGCTGTTCGTTAAATTGGTGCGTCTTCATTCTTTCTCCAGGTTTTTGGATCCTTTATGGTCACTACTCTGCACTCTTACAGATAGATTGGCCATCTCCACTTCACCTAACTGTTCTATGGGGGCTTTATCTTGTTCCCTTGTCTGGGACACATTCCTTTGCTGCCTCATTGTTTACATTTCTGTTTGTATTTTTATGTGTTTAGTAGCTTAGTTATGTTTCTCCATCTTAGAGAAGGGGCTCTCTGTAGGGGATGTCCTTTGTGTCCCAGCAGAGGGCCAGGGACCAGTTGGTCCCAGTGTAGATTCTGATCTGTGTTGTAAACTCAGTTCTGCAGAACTGTACTTTCCTTGCTTCTGACATCTGCTCCCTGGTGGGTGAGGCTAGTCTAAGGGCTTGGTGTAGGTTTTCTGGGTGGGAGAGGCTAGTGCCTCCTCCCTGGTGGGTGGAGCGGGGTCTTGACCCTTTGGTGGGCCAAGCTCTGTCAAGGGATGTGTCTAGAGGCGGCTGTGAGTCAGGAAGGCTGATGGACAAGGCCATTTCCCACCCTGTTGGTTGTCTGGCTTGAGGCGTCTCAGCACTGAAGCTTATAGGCTGCTGGGTGGGGTCCCAGTGCCAAGGACTTAAAATGTCTGACTCCACCCAGAGTTCACATAGGTCCCCACTGTATTGGCCACCATCTTTTATGATGCCAGAGAGCCACAGCCACCCTCACCCCCAAGGAGACCCTCCAAGACCAGAAGGTGGGTCTGGCTCAAGTTTCTGTGGAGTCTTGGCTTTTGCCCTGAGCACCTGTGTACGCCCTCCAAGGGTGGAGGTCTGTTTCCCTGGTCCTGGGGGGCTCCTGTAGTTAAGCCTTGCTGGCCTGCAAAGCCCAATGCTCTGGAGGCTCCTCCTCCCAATGACTGGACCCCTCGGCTGGGGAGCCTGGCATAGGGCTCAGCTTCCACTCCTGTGGGAGAAATTCTGTGATTTAATTTTTCTCCAGTCTGTGGGTTGTCCATCTGGGTGGTACGGGATCTGATTACACCGTGAGTGCACCCCTCCTATCACCTCTTGATTTCGTCTTCTTGCCTCTGGATGTAGACTTTTTTCGGTGTGCTCATGAGAGGAGAGTGAGCTCAAGTCCTACTCCACCATCTTGGCTGAAAATCTCTGTTCATGGTTCTGGAGGCTATAACACTGGCATCAAGGTGCTGTCGGGTTTCTGAGCCATATCCTTAAGTTGTTTTGCAGTTACACAAACCCCCACCAAGTGGAAGAATTTAACTGTATCCTGCCCACAAGCACATGAACCACAGACCAATTGGAACCAGAAGGTTGATAATGTTGATTCCTGATGACCTCACCACCAACCAATCAGAAGAATGTCCATGAGCTGGTCACGCACCCCACAACCTTCTCCCACACCCTGTCTATAAAAATCTTTCACTGATAACCACTGGGGAGTTCAGGGCTTTTCAGCAGTAGCTGCTCTACGTGCCTTGTCTGACACCTGCAATAAACACTGCACTTTCCTTTATGACAACCTTGTGTCAGTAGACTGGCTTTACTTCCTGTGGGCAAGCAGACATAAGTTTGGTTCAGTAACACATTTGCAAATGAACTTGACCCAAACTAATCTAGAGAAATAAATATTCACATGGTTTTGACTTACCTGACCAAGGGCTCTCATGGATTCTGGCTTAAGTAAGCTGAAATACAAAAATATAAAATTTTTTATATTCTAAAATATAAAAAAATTAGGGCATTCTTTCATCCAATATACATATATAATGTACTCTCTCTAGTTTAGTAAATCCCTTTTAAATTGCACTTCTCTGGACTTTGCTGGTGTCCAGTGGTTAGGACATCACCTTCCAGTGCAGGGGGTACAGGTTTGATCTCTGATCAGGGAGCTAAGATCCCACATACCTCAGGGCCAAAAACCCAAAATATAAAACAGAAGCAATGCTGTAATGAACTCAATAAAGGCTTTAAAATGGTTCACATAAAAAAATCTTAAAAAAAAAAACTAAAAATATTGCACTTTTCTTCCTCACTGGTAGTTTACAATGTGATTGATATGCCTTATAATGGCCTTGAGACACACCCATGACTTCTGAACTGTCAAAGAAAGACAAAAATATGCTCTGTTTGGGCACTAGGAATTATACATATAGTCTTTGGACAAGGGTACTTAATGTTCTGTACAGACACTGACATCTCTGACTTAACCAGAATGTTTGACAGAACACCCCTTTCCCTAATCGCATGTAAGCTCTAGATTACCACTGGGTTTTTGCATTCCCTCTTTGTTTTCCTTGCATGATCCCATGGAAAGATTTTCATGAAACATGGCAAGGAATTGGCCCAGGCTCAAAGACTCAGAGCAACCTGATGGTGAAGTGGAGGACTTGGTCTGCCCGACTCGGTCTCCCCAGGGGGCTGTGTCAATGACTGCCAAGCCAAGTGCCAGCAGGCAACTAGCAGCAGTACCAGCTGGAGGTCTGTCATCACAGGGATTGAAATTACATCTATAAAATAGTTAACACATTTTGAAGAAAATACATCATACTATACATTTTGGACTTAAACTCTTTCCTTTCAAATGCAGGCATTGCTACTTCCTAGCTTTGTAAATCTGGGTAAGTTTATCTCTCTGAGCTTCAGTTTTCTTATCTGTAGACTGGGGATAGTACTTCAAAGGGTTCATGTCAACATTAAATGACATAACTCATGACAAGTAATTGATATAGGAATCCCTTGGTAAGTCTTGGCTTTGATTATGCACAAATCCATCCATTCAGTGCTTATATTATATAGATTTGTCAGTAAACACCAGTAAGAATGATTGTCTGGTGGATAACTAGGTAAGGGAGAATTATAATTTAAGCAGAGACTTAATATAAGAACATTTTAATGTTCAAAATAGAAAAAAACTGGTGAGGTTGTTTTGACCCCTAGGACTTGGGTGCAATTGGAGAGCTGATCCATGTACCTTTTAATTCAAATGACCATCACCTGGACTGGGGGCAAACGAGCTAGGTATAAAGAATTTACTGAATTCCATCATGTGCTTGACTATACTGTCTCGTTTAATCTTTGCAATAATTCTTGGAAGTGGAGAATATTACAATCTATCTCCAGTTTACAGATGAGTTACGTATCAACTGAAAAAAAAATTCACAACCTAAAAGCTGAGCATTATGCCTTTAATGAGACTTTAAGCCCTGGAGGCAGCATCTCAGCCCTGAGAAAACTGCTCTGAGGAGGTGAGGAGAGGAGCCAGAATATATAGGAGTTTTACAACAAAGGCAAGAAGTTGGAACAGAAGACTTCAGTTAGTACAAGAAAACTAGATATCTCAAGTTAAGAAATCTAGTGCTTTTCTATGTATGGGAATATGCAAGGAGTCTGGGCTCACTGAAATCATTCCTTTGATACGTACCTCAGTTATCTGGGGCCAATACCCCATGTTCTTTCATCCAGCGTTTCCTCAGTGGCTGCAGTCTGATGGATGCTAGACAGCAAGCAGGTATTCTTTATTCCTTTCTGATTTCTGTCAGGATTTACCGTCTAACCCGCCGGTGGTGGCTGCATCATCCTTTGTTTACTAATACGGCAGGCAATATTTCCTTTCTCAAAACTGAAGTTGAGTACTTTTTGTTGTCACAGTCACATGCTACCAAAATGGTGGAATTGATATTCAAATTCCAGTTTAAGCCACACTGTGAGCAATGGATCACCAAGGTAGATTACCTTTGCTAGTGCTTGGACCCACCAGGAATGCCTACAAGTCAATCCTGCAGGAACTACAGAAGCAAAAAAGAGTCTTCCCACAGAAAAAGCCTGGCCATCCTGACCCAAAGATTAAGTTCACCTGGACACTCTCAGAGCCAGGCTATTCAGGCCTCTAAACCCTTTATTGTAATAGTATCCTCCTTTGTGTACTTAAGTAGAATAGAGAAGTATAAGGCAAGTAATTATAATCATAGGCATCATATATTGGCTTACTCTATGCTGGGTAGTACGGTCAGAACTTTTACTTACATTTTATCTTCACAAAGTAGATATTATTATTTCCTTATTATAGACGGACCAAGAGACTCAGAGAGGTTAAGGAATTTGCTCAAGGCACAGAGTACCTAAGCTGTAGGAATGAGAAAAGCTGTGTCTCTGGGATGCTAATATAGCACAATGGGAATCAGCAGTTGCTGTCAAATGAGAATTGCCTCTCTATCTCCAAACCTTGCAGATTCAGTCACAGAGACTTTGAGAGACTAAAGGTTTTCCCTGTGGGGAGGTGTGGGGAGAGAGGACTTGTGAAACCCAAATCACGAAGCACCTGAGTAATAGCATGGTGGGGGTAGTTTAGTAGCTAAATCATGTCCAACTCTTGTGACTCCACAGATTGTAGCCCACCAGCCTCCTCTGTCCATGGGATTTCCCAGGCAAAAATGCCAGAGTGGGTTGCCATTTCCTTCTCCAGGGAATCTTCCTGACCCAGGGATCAAACCCAGGTCTCCTGCATTGGCAGGCTACCACCGAGTCACCAGGGAAGCCAGGTGAATCCATTAAAAAGAATTCATAACTTACATAACAAGATGTTTACTATAAAAATATGCTCATATTTATGGAATTCTCTTTCATGTTTGATGAAATATTTTACATTTTCTCAGAAAGGCAGGAGAAAGAAATATCTAGAGAGAAAGGAAAAAAACATGACTTTTTTTAGCTTCCTTTGCAACTTGTCACCAGAGATATTTTTAAAATTTTCTTTTAAAGCTTGCCAATTGACAGAAGAAATTGTCATGAAAAATAAGAGTGAGGTTGAAAAGGACAGAATGTCAAAGCTGCTGACAAACACCATGCATCCAGTTCCCCCACACTCTCTCTGCGTAGTTCAATCAACAGGGCAATGGCATTTAAACTGTTTTTTTTCTTTGATGACTTTTTAAAAATCTTCACAAAACAGACCATGTTGATTCTTAAAACTTCATTACAGAAAGTATATTAATAGTAATGATAAGGGTGAAATTGACTTAAGGAAAAAAACCCTCCAAAAATGATGATTGATAAGAAGGGGGAATTGGCCAGCCTTTGGCATACGGCTAAGGTCTTGAAGCAACACCAGGAGAAAACTGCAGATATGTATGAAAGCAGATATTTTGGAGACTGGCAATTTTTAGCTCTTCTCTTTGATTGTAAGAATGTGGGTGGATTGTAATCCACCTGGGATGGGTGGAGAAGTCTCCTGCATTTTCAGTGTTTGCCTTTCTTGTCTCTCTGCTTTAACTCTTTTGTTTCTCTTGAACCAGAAACTTGTCTTCTAATCAGGAAAGGAAGCCTGGATGGTCATTATTATGATATCATTACATAATAATAATAGAAGCTACAGGGAATTCTCTGGAGGTCTAGTGGTTAAGAATTTGCCTGCCAATGCAGAGGGCATGGGTTTGATCAGTGGTCTAGGAAGATTCCACATTCAGAGGAGCAACAAAGCCTGGGCCACAGCTACTGAGCCTGTGCTTTAGAGCCCATGCTCTGCACAAGAGAAGCCACCACAGCGAAAAGCCCCGTGCACCATAACTAGAGAGCAGCCCCCGCTCTCCATAGCTAGAGAAAGACTGCACGCAGCAACAAAGACCCAGGGCCGTCAAAAATAAATAAAGAAATAGTACTATGAACTGCAGAGCACAATAAGTGTCAGATAGTATGCCAGGCCCCTTGATATATTATCTCGTTTTGGTCTCATCTGATAGGTGAGAAACCTTAAGTTTAGAGAGCTTAAAGGATGTGTCCAGGGTCGTGATGCTGGTGGGGACTGTGATCTGAGGCCGGACTTCACAATATGCTATCAGATCCAAGAACCCAGCCTCAGGAGTCAAATGACTTGGGTTTACCACTTACACCTGTGTAATTTGGGGCAAATTATATGACCCCTCCTTGCATCTGTTTCCTTATCTATTAAAAAATCGGTGGAAATAATACCTTCTGAGTTTACTCAATAAATGGCAACTATGACCGATATTCCAAAGCCCATGTTCTTGGCCAGTTCATCATGTACTAAATTCTGAGGTTACCTAGCCCTGACCATGACCCGTGTGTCTTGTTTTCTAACAGTTCACTGCCTGCTAGAACTTCTCATGCACACACCTTGTCTCAGTAGAATCCCGTTTCTTTAATTTGGGACTGTTCTGTTCTTTCTATGATGTTTAGCACACATAACAGGCATCAAGTCATGCTTAAAGACTTGAACTAATTTGTTGTAATTCAAAGAGGGACTTTGAATATTATGCCTGTGGTTTAAGTTAATAACTTTTCCATAAGCAGCTTTGAGGATACTTGTTTTAGGAAAGGTGGAGAAAGGAGTGCTTTCTGTAGTAGATCTTCCTAGATTCTTCCCTGTTTCCTGGGAGTGGGTGGTCTTGCCACAGAAAGGGATGTTGGGAATTGTACTAACACATACTTTTAATCGGAGAAGGCAATGGCACCCCACTCCAGTACTCTTGCCTGGCAAATCCCATGGATGGAGGAGCCTGGTGGGCTGCAGTCCATGGGGTCGCTAGGAGTTGGACACTACTGAGCGACTTCACTTTCACTTTTCACTTTCATGCATTGGAGAAGGAAATGGCAACCCACTCCAGTATTCTTGCCTGGTGAATCCCAGGGATGGGGGAGCCTGGTGGGCTGCCATCTATGGGGTCACACAGAGTCAGACACAACTGAAGTGACTTAGCAGCAGCAGCAGCAACAGCAGCATACTTTTAATATTCCTCAATACATGTCAAGTAGTTTTTACTTCTACATTTTTTTCTTTGGTTGAGATGCATTATCATAAACCCTGAAATAAAACCGAGTTACATGGTTACAGCAAAATAATTATATGGTCAGTTATTGCCATTCATGATTGAGAAAAACAAATGTTCATCAATTTCAGCCATCTTATCAATATAAATCACGTCACATAATGTTAAGATCCAGTGAAGTTTATTTGGGACAAAGCTGAAGCAATATAACCATGGAAAATAGGTGAATTAGTTAAAATTGTTTACAGTTTTTATTTCTGTTAAAGTATTTTTAGTAGTCAAATGCCAGGTAAATGTATCAGTTTTGCAGATTGCTGGTGATACCGAAAATTCAGATATATTGGGAGTAGAAATGTTAGACTAAGTGGCTATGTTTGACTTACCAGGTTTACTAAGGTAAATAAATCTTTAAGCAAGTGAGCTGTAGAGTCAGTTATTTTTACCTAATAGCCATATTTTAGTAATCCTTTAAATCCTTTTACAATAATCTTGCTGGAGGTGGTGCAAAATTCTTTGGACTAGAATTTAGGTTTTGAATAGTGGGTGGTAAACAGCTTTGAAACTCTTTTATGGTAAAAATGTGAATCTATGTGACTTTTTAAATCTTGTGTTTCTTAAAATACCTAAAACATTTTTCTCCTTATATTGCTTTTTGAAGATTCAGCACATAAAATTTTTTTCAGTAACTGCTTATATTTTTGCTTACATTATTCAATAATTAGAGACGCCAACATTAATTCCTTACATTTATTATGTGAGGCATTCTTTGTAAACTGATAATCCATTATGGAAATAAATTAGTTCTTGATGCATAGAACCTTAAGACCAGAGTGCTATAGAAACACATCATAAATTTTTTCTCCTTAGCACATTTAGAAAGCATTAAAATAAATGACAAAGAACTTAATAAATGTTTATGACTTTGGTTTATGCATGTGTGCTAATGGGATGAAAAACTAATCTGTCACTTGGCTCTTAACTGTGTTTAATTAGCCTGGATCATTTTATACTACACTGGGAATACCTTCTCTCCTTTTCACTTTCTGCCCAGGACAAACAAAGTAAAATAAACAGTAACAGGATCTAGTGACCTTATATTCCGGGTTGATGTAAATGCTGAGAAAAGCTGACTGTAGAAAACAAACCGGCAGCATCTGCCACTGGCGGCACGCTGAATGTCTCAGTGTCTGAACAGGCCATTTTAATCTTGGGCCACGTTTGCTTCTCTGTGTCACTGCCACCCTGCTTTATCTGTGATGTTGCATCACTGACGTCCTGAGAGAGGTGATGTCCTGAGAGAAGTGTCCAATATTTAGGCAGCAAGACTCACAGATTCACACGCCTATTTACAGGAAAGGACTTTATATTTTTATGTTTAAATTATGCAGCATTTTACAGTTTTCAAATGCTTTGCAATCATTATGTGTTGTTCACGTTACAAATTTGACAACCAAATTGTACTTGGTGGAGATAACTGGCTATATATTACGTGAAAGAGCAGTTCTGGTTCTTCTTTGATTTCAACTTTATTGAGCTGTAATTACCACAAAAGTTGTAAGATAAAGTATGCATTCTAGAGATTTGGTATATGTATACACTATGAAAGGATTTCCTTCATGTAGTTAATTAACACACCCATCACCTCACAGATTTATTTATTTTGGTGAGAGAATTTAGGTTCCACTCTCTTAGAAAATTTCAAAACGAAAGGGTATTATCAACTATAGTCACCATGTGTTGCATTAAATTGGAGAGCTTATTTATCTTACACCTGAAAGTTTGTACCCTTTTACCAACCTCTCCTGGAGAAGGAAATGGCAACCCACTCCAGTGTTCTTGCCTGGAAAATCCCATGGACGGAGGAGCCTGGTAGGCTGCAGTCCATGGGGTTGCCAAGAATCGGACACGACGGAGTGACTTCACTTTCACTTTTCACTTTCATGCATTGGAGAAGGAAATGGCAACCCACTCCAGTGTTCTTGCCTGGAGAATCCCAGGGACGGGGGAGCCTCATGTGCTGCCATCTCTGGGGTCGCACAGAGTCGGACACGACTGAAGCGACTTAGTAGCAGCAGCAGCAGCAGCAACCAACCTCTCCGTAACTGCTCTCACCAGCTCCTGACCACTTTTCAACTCTTTATTTCTATGAGCTTGGATTTTTTCTTTTTAGATTCCACATATAAGTGATACCAGGCAGTATTTATCTTTCTCTGTCAGGCTTATTAGCACGATGCTCTCAGGCATTATGTCCATGCATCATGTCACAAATGGCAGGATTTCCCTCTTTCTCATGTTCCATTGTGTGTGTGCGTGTGTGTGTGCGTATGTGTGTGTGTATGTCTATGCCACATCTTCTTTACCCATTCATTCACTGATGGACGCTTAGGTTGTTTCCATATTTTGGCTATTGTTAATAATACAGCAGTTCTCTTTTTAACAGGAGAAACCCAGAATTGCAGTGTTTGATAGGAAACAGATGTTCATTAACTGCTATATCAAATTACATATTAAAAGTGGACTTCTATCTTGGGCAATGAAGAAGGCAGTGGATCCTATCTTTTCAACCCAGATGTAAAAGGCTGGCTTTCCAGCATTCTGCTCCAGAAGAGACTTGGATCCAGACTGGAATTATTTTGGCCTCCTAACACCTGGGTTCTAGTTCTGGGTTAGGAAGCAGCTGATTGTGTCAGTTTAAGAAAGGAATTTAACCTCTTCTGGATTCATTTTTCTTCATAAAAAAGGAGAGGTTCCTTCCAGATCAGCAGCTTTCAGACTTTCCTGAGAAAAGATTCAGCACTTCCAAACCCTACATGATGCCCCACGAGCTCTTGGGCTAAGGGCAGCAATGAGGAGAGGTCTCCAAGACCTCCTGGTGAGAAACTCAGCTTCTGTTTGTTTTATTTTTCAGGCTTCTTTTGGGAGGAAGTGTCTTTCTTTGCTTAAAAATGTTGGAAAAACTGTCCAAGATGATAATTAGATCTTCGTCCAGTCTTTTAATTCTATACTTTAAACCATAGAATTAATTTGCAACATGAATAAAAATGTGTATAATTTTAAAAAGAGATGTCTTTAGAGAAACACTGTAGTTCTTGTCCATTTGTGTCTTGGAGTTTTATATATGATTGTGATTAATGGTCCACACTGCAGATGGGGAGGAGGGGGCAAGCTGATCGTTAAATTGCTATTCTCTGGGCTAATAGTGGCAGATTATATTTATGCCTCTGAATCTAATGATGCCAAACAGGCTACACTTGAGGTGATTCATTTTGAATTTAGTACATCTAAATCGTTCTTGTGGTTAAGAAGTCCCTGTCTTGAGTCAACTTTACTCTCTAGTTTACTTGGGAACATTTGGTTTTCTTAATCACAATAACCAATACATGGTGTTTTCTTAGTCTGAGAATTTTTTTTATTCTAAATTTCCTTATATATATATATATATATATATATATATATATATATTTCAAAAAAACTCACAAAGTTGGAGTTCCCTGGTAGTCCAGTGGTTAAGAACCTGCCTGGCAACCCCGGGGACACAAGTTTGATCCCTGGTCCAGGAAGATTCCACATGGGGCAGCCAACTAGGCCTGTGTGCTGCAAATACTGAGTCATTGGCTCTGGAGCCCTTGAGCTTCAGCTGCTGAAGCTCGAGCACGCTAAAGCCTGTGCTCTGTGATGAGAGAAGCCACTGGAACAAGAACTAGATGTGCAGCACATCTAGTGAGTAGCCCCTGCTCTGCTCACTGCCACCAGAGAAAGCCCGCCTGCAGAAACAAAGACCCAGCAAAGCCAAAAAATAATAAAAATATTTTTTCAAAACCCCAAGTTTTATTGCAATGGGGAGGGTGGAGAGAAGAAATGCAGATTTAACAAAAAGAAATTTATGATGCTCACATCCTAGTTTGGCAGTTGGTGCATCTATAAAGATGACCTGGAATGGGAGTCATTTGGCAGAGGCCCTTCTGAGAATCCCTTCTCTGGTTTGGAACGATGCGGTGCTCTGACCTAGATATGGTGCAGAGAGAGGCCAAAAAGACGGGGAGAGGGGAAGGGGCTTCTGTTTCATTTTCCTGCGGTCCTACATGCTCATGTCTGCCAGCTGACTTTTCACACTGCAGGACTCTAGAGTCCCCTGGTGACTTGAACGTATTTGTCTTGGTGTCTGTGGGAGGTGGCGGGGCAGCCTGCTTGTTTGTGCCATCACACTGCCCCCCTGTGCTCTCGCTCTCGTCCAGTAAACCTTGTCCTTTAAACCTATTAGTACTCTGCCCCATGAAACCTGCCCCTCAGTACAGGAGGGGCCTCAGGGCCAGGATTTTCTCTGCTTGAGCTTAGAAGGGCTTCTGCAGCCAATCATCAGGAAATGTCATTGCTGCTAAACAGGGACAATAAATCCCCAAGCTACCGGGCAATGCAATCTCCCTCAACATGGAAAAAGGTCAGGCTTGAACTGTAAATAAATTCCTGTCACACAGCAGCGTGTCTTTTCAGGTGGGGTAGTAAATCTTCCCGGAGATGAGCTACCACACACACCATAATTCTCTTCCTGTGGCCCTGGTCTTCATTAGTTAATTTTTCTACAACTGCTTTTCCATAAAGTTTGGGCATTAACATTCCCTTGATGTGTAAAGACCTCCCAGAATGCACAGCTTGGATGAAGTAGAGTAGGGGTGGTGGGCTCCAGAGGGATCTATACTCTAAACTGTAAACAGAATTCACAGAGTATAGACTCTAAAACCCCTTGACGGAAAGAAAATTTGAATTTACAGCCTGGCTGTATTTAAACGAAGAGAGAAAAATACTTGATGCTTCCATTGATCTACAAAATTCCTTAGAAATTTTTGTATCAAATCTTTTAGAATGCTGTAAATAAATAAATAAACCCAACATGTACACCCTATTACTCATCAGCTTTCTTTAACAGACCAGAGGTGAGTACTTGGAATCATATACCTACAGTTTCAATTCTGATTCTTTTGCCAGTTGATCAGTATTTATGAAGCCACCGAAGTATAAAGATACAAAGATGGATGAAGATGGCTGCTTTAAAGAATTCATAGCCTGGCTGGGTGGAGAAAGATACCCAAACAAATAATTAAAATATAATATGCTTGTGGTGCTATGGCAAAGTTTTCCCCCAATGGCAATAAGAGCACAGTGCAGGAAGCTACTGATGTCTGTGGAATTTGGAAAGGCTTTGCCAAGGAAGTGGTATCTGATCAGATTTTTGGAGAATAAATAGTTTTCCTCTAGGTAGAAAAATAAAGTTTTTGCAAAATAAAGTCTTCTCCTAGATAGCCAGATGAGCTATAGTACTTCATAGAAGTCTTCTGGCTTTGATCTCTGATTATAAAGGATTCCTTAAAGGCCAGTGCATTTTAGAACAAGCCTTTGTTTTTGATCTCTGCTTTTTTTCATTTGACAGAGTTAAGAATGACGTTTCTGAGTACAGGTCTTTCGTATGATCCAAGAACTACTGGAAGAAAGGAAGTCATTGAGGAGGCTGTTCATACTTCTCTTTGTTTCATACTTTGGCAACATTATTTTGTGGTTTTGTAGAGCAATTGATTCTTAAAATCTAAACTGAAATTTTAAAAAGTGCTCAGCATCAGTATAAAGTTATGAATCTCATGAAAGTGAAAGTGAAAGTCACTCAGTTGTGTCTGACTCTTTGCGACCCCATGGACTATACAATCCATGGAGTTCTCTAGGCCAGAATACTGGAGTGGGTAGCCTTTCCCTTCTCCAGAGGATCTTCCCAACCCAGGGATTAAACCCAGGTTTCCTGCATTGCAGGCGGACTCTTTACCTGCTGAGCCACAAGGGAAGCAATAAATTTTGTAACAATATACAAAAAGGAGAAGGTCACTAGGGAGTAGCATTCTGAGGTACAGGGACAGAGTGTTGCCTTATCAGAATCTGAGTTCTTATCATTGGCAAGTAGGATCATTACTAATTCTTGGGTCTCAAGTGAAATATGAGTCCAGGTCAATTACAGCCAGTTGTTTGAGCAGGGACTAAAATGTTTGTAGGATCTCAAGAGAACTGCTAAAATTAGCACTGAGAGGACACATGCATAGCAAGAACAACTGTGTCTTCTTTTCAAATAAGAAATTCTGTTGTGTACAAAATGGACTTCCAATAGGATGGAAGAAGCTAGGATGGATTTTTTTTTAAATTTTTATTTTTACTTTATTTTACTTTACAATACTGTATTGGTTTTGCCATACATTGACATGAATCTGCCACGGGTATACATGAGCTCCCAAACATGAACCCCCCTCCCACCTCCCACCCCACATCATCCCTCTGGATCATCCCCGTGCACCAGCCCCAAGCATCCTGCATCCTGCATCGAACATAGACCGGCACTTTGTTTCTTACATGATAGTATACATATTTCAATGCCATTCTCCCAAATCATCCCACCCTCTCCCTCTCCCTCAGAGTCCAAAAGTCCGCTCTACACATCTGTGTCTCTTTTGCTGTCTTGCATACAGGGTCATCATTACCATCTTTCTAAATTCCATATATATGTGTTAGTATACTGTATTGGTGTTTTTCTTTCTGGCTTACTTCACTCTGTATAATCGGCTCCAATTTCATCCATCTCATTAGAACTGATTCAAATGTATTCTTTTTAATGGCTGAGTAATACTCCATTGTGTATATGTACCTCAGCTTTCTTATCCATTCATCTGCTGATGGACACCTAGGTTGTTTCCATGTCCTGGCTATTATAAACAGTGTTGCGATGAACATTGGGGTACATGTGTCTCTTTCAGTTCTGGTTTCCTCGGTGTGTATGCCCAGCAGTGGGATTGCTGGGTCATAAGGCAGTTCTATTTCCAGTTTTTTAAGGAATCTCCACACTGTTCTCCATAGTGGCTGTATTAGTTTGCATTCCCACCAACAGTGTAAGAGGGTTCCCTTTTCTCCACACCCTCTCCAGCATTTATTGCTTGCAGACTTTTGGATCACAGCCATTCTGATCGGTGTGAAGTGGTACCTCATTGTGGTCTTGATTTGCATTTCTCTAATAATGAGTGACGTTGAGCATCTTTTCATGTGTTTGTTAGCCATCCATATGTCTTCTTCGGAGAAATGTCTATTTAGTTCTTTGGCCCATTTTATGATTGGGTCGTTTATTTTTCTGGAGTTGAGCTGCATAGGTTGCTTGTATATTTTGGAGATTAGTTGTTTGTCAGTTGCTTCATTTGCTATTATTTTCTCCCATTCAGAAGCTGTCTTTTTACCTTGCTTATATTTTCCTTTGTTGTGCAGAAGCTTTTAATTTTAATTAGATCCCATTTGTTTATTTTTGCTTTTATTTCCAGAATTCTGGGAGGTGGATCATAGAGGATCCTGCTGTGATTTATGTCGGAGGGTGTTTTGCCTATGTTCTCCTCTAGGAGTTTTATAGTTTCTGGTCTTACATTTAGATCTTTAATCCATTTTGAGTTTATTTTTGTGTGTGGTGTTAGAAAGTGATCTAGTTTCATCCGTTTGCACGTGGTTGACCAGTTTTCCCAGCACCACTTGTTAAAGAGATTGTCTTTACTCCATTGTATATTCTTGCCTCCTTTGTCGAAGATAAGGTGTCCATATGTGTGTGGATTTATCTCTGGGCTTTCTATCTTGTTCCATTGATCTATATTTCTGTCTTCATGCCAGTACCATACTGTCTTGATGACTGTGGCTTTGTAGTAGAGCCTGAAGTCAGGCAAGTTGATTCCTCCAGTTCCTGATGAACATAGATGCAAAAATCCTCAATAAAATTCTAGCAATCAGAATCCAACAACACATTAAAAATATCATACACCATGACCAAGTGGGCTTTATCCCAGGGATGCAAGGATTCTTCAGTATCCACAAATCAATCAATGTAATTCACCACATTAACAAATTGAAAAATAAAAGCCATATGATTATCTCAATAGATGCAGAGAAGGCCTTTGACAAAATTCAACATCCATTTATGATAAAAACTCTCCAGAAAGCAGGAATAGAAGGAACACACCTCAACATAATAAAAGCTATATATGACAAACCCACAGCAAACATTATCCTCAATGGTGAAAAATTGAAAGCATTTCCCCTAAAGTCAGGAACAAGACAAGGGTGCCCACTTTCACCGCTACTATTCAACATAGTTCTGGAAGTTTTGGCCACAGCAATCAGAGCAGAAAAAGAATTAAAAGGAATCCAAATTGGAAAAGAAGAAGTAAAACTCTCACTGTTTGCAGATGACATGATCCTCTACATAGAAAACCCTAAAGACTCCACCAGAAAATTACTAGAGCTAATCAATGAATATAGTAAAGTTGCAGGATATAAAATCAACACACAGAAATCCCTTGCATTCTTATACACTAATAATGAGAAAGTAGAAAAAGAAATTAAGGAAACAATTCCATTCACCATTGCAACAAAAAGAATAAAATACTTAGGAATATATCTACCTAAAGAAACTAAAAACCTATATATAGAAAACTATAAAACACTAATGAAAGAAATCAAAGAGGACACTAATAGATGGAGAAATATACCCTGTTCATGGATCGGAAGAATCAATATAGTGAAAATGAGTATACTACCCAAAGCAATCTACAGATTCAATGCAATTCCTATCAAGCTACCAGTGGTATTTTTCACAGAACTAGAACAAATAATTTCAAGATTTGTATGGAAATACAAAAAACCTCAAATAGCCAAAGCAATCTTGAGAAAGAAGAATGCACTGTGGGATGGATTTCTAAATGTTTCCTTCTCCCTCCTTTGATATTTTGATCTCAATGCAGGGGTGTATCCATGCACTCTATCAACAGATATAGATTGAATTATTTCTGTGTCATAAATGTTAGATTATTGTGTGAACAAGTAGGTCCCACACCTTTTGAAACTGCAGTCTAATTATATTCAAGTAAATAAAGACTATTTAGGTTGAAGGTTGGTGGACAGTAAATAAACAGGTGATGTGAGAGGTGATAACTCGGTGGTGGTCAGAGAAGGTATCTGAAGAGGTTACATATAAGTTGAAGCGTGCAGGATGAGCCATAAGAAGAGACAGGGAAGAGTATTCTAGGCAGATGAAGTAGTATATGCAAAGGCCCTGAGGCAGGAAAGAATTTAAATTGTTCAAGGAACAGAAAGAAACAGAGTGAGAAAGGGCAGGAGTGTAAGGAGATGAGCCCACTTATGTAGGGGGAGTCATGTGTCAGGAGTTCCAAGACCATGCCTGGGTTTCAGCAATTTGTTAGTAGGACTCTCAGGACTTAAATAGTCCTCAAGGCAAAAGTGTTCAAAGCAAAATTGGCACAGAGACATGTTAAACGGGGTGAAGTCTGGGGGAAATGAGGCACAAACTCCCAAGGGCTCTTTTCCAGTGAAACTGCACAGGCTGGCCTTGATCTCTCCAGCACCAAGTTGTGACCAGGACAGCTTCTTAGAGACTCAGTACCCAGGGTTTTTCCTGGGGACTGGTGGCATAGGCATATACTTTCCCTAGCATACACTAAAATTCTAGACTCTTCAGAGGAAAGCAGGTGTTCAGTCTGAACCACGTGGGTTTCACAGATTAGCACACTGAACCACTCTTATCAGTTCTGGGAACAATGGAAAGTCTCCTGGAAACCAAGTTCCCATATGTAGTGAGAGGACCATCTTGCAAGTTAGCCCTAATGATAGTAGTCTCAGGCCCACCATAGTAACTATGCAGGTGGTTTGCTTCATGGCAAAGGCACTGGCAGAAACTCTTCTGTGCTTTGTACAGTGCCATTGTGCTGGCCCATGACAGCTCTGACTCAGTCCCTCTGCAAATTGCCCAGGACATCTGGAGAGAAGCGTGGATAGAAATAGCTTTGCCTGGGCCACAGTACATCAGGAAGTGAGGCCTGATGGGACAAGTTCTTGGTTCACATGGGAATCAGGCTTCATGTGCTCTAGATGACTGATGTGTGAACTCTGAGTCGATTTCCATCTGCTGACTTGTGAAACTTGGCTAATCCTCACAAATAGAAATGGTCTCCCACTCTTTTAGATGCCCTTGATACTTCAAACTTGTCTATGGCCTTTATTTCACATTGTATGATCTTAGCTTTACTGGAGACAGAATAATTGTTCAGTAACTAAGTTGTGTCTGATTCTTTGTGACCCCATGGACTGCAGCATGTCAGGCTTCCCTGTCCTTCACCACCTCCCTGAGTGTGCTCAAACTCATGTCCATTGAATTGATGATGCCATCCAACCATCTCATCCCTTTTTCCTCCTGCCCTCAATCTTTCTCAGCATCAGGGTCTTCTCCAGTGAGTTGGTTCTTCACATCAGGTGGCCAAAGTGTTGGAGCTTCAGCTTCAGCATCAGTCCTTCCAATGAATACTCAGGGTTGATCTCCTTTAGGATTGACTGGTTTAATCTCCTTGCTGTCCAACGGACTCTCAAGAGTATTCTCCAGCACCACAGTTCAAAATCATCAGTCCTTTGGCATTCAGCTTTCTTTGTGGTCCAACTCTCACATCCATACATGACTACTAGAAAAACCATAGCTTTGACTATACAGACCTTTGTTGGCAAAGTGATGTCTCTGCTTTTTAAATTCCCTATGAAGGTTTATCATAGCTTTTCCTCCAAGGAGCAAGCATCTTTAAATTTTCTGGCTGCAGTCACTGTCTGCAGTGATTTTGGGCCTCAAGAAAATAAAGTCTGTCACTGTTTCCACTTTTTCCTCTCCTATTTGCCATAAAGTGATGGGACCCGATGCCATGATCTTACTTTTCTAAATGTTGAGTTTTAAACCAGCTATTTCACTCTTCTCTTTCACCCTCATCAAGAGGCTCTTCAATTCCTCTCTACTTTCTGCCATTAGAGTGGTATCCTCTGTGTATCTGAGGTTGTTAATGTTTCTCCCAGCAGACTTCATATTATTATATGAGTATTAACAGTCCTGTTACTCCTCTCAGCCCCAAGTAAAAGGGAAGGGCATCTGGTTGACAGGACAGTTTCCAGACCTGGACTAAAACTCACAGAGAGAATACAGTTGCAAAGGCTCAGAAAGTGTGGAATGGCTAGAAAGGGCCAAAAGCTCCTGAAAGAACAGCTTTAGTTTGAGATATTAGACTAATGTAAGGGGAGTTGAGAGAGAGAAAGAAAAGTCAGTCAGTTGCTAGAACTGGGACAGGCGGAAAGAGATTTGAAGGAAGCAGAGGAGGAACCTTAGGACAACTGCTTTGGGTCACACAATAAAATGAATTAAGTGCACCTTTGAAACATCTCAGTACGGTTATACATTTTCCAACATTAAAATATTCTCA
Source organism: Budorcas taxicolor (assembly GCF_023091745.1). Lineage (NCBI taxonomy): Eukaryota > Metazoa > Chordata > Mammalia > Artiodactyla > Bovidae > Budorcas > Budorcas taxicolor. The sequence continues at coordinate 90,890,991 of NC_068914.1, read as the reverse complement.
ATGTCAGCGGGCATGTTCAGTTCAGTTACCCAGTTGTGTCTGACTATTTGCTACCCTATGAACCACAGCACACCAGGCCTCCCTGTCCATCACCAATTCCTGGAGTCTACCCAAACTCATGTCCATTGAGCCGGTGATGCCATCCAACCATCTCATCCTCTGTCATATCCTTCTCCTCCTGCCTTCAGTCTTTCCCAACATCAGGGTCTTTTCAAATGAGTCAGCTCTTCACATCAGGTGGACAAAATATTGGAGTTTCAGCTTGAACATCAGTCCTTCCAATGAACACCCAGGACTGATTTCCTTTAGGGTGGACAGCTTGGATCTCCTTGCAGTTCAAGGGACTCTCAAGAGTCTTCTCCGACACCACAATTCAAAAGCATAAATTCTTTGGTGCTCAGCTTTCTTCACAGTCCAACTCTCACATCCATACATGACTACTGGAAAAAACATAGCCTTGACTAGATGGACCTTTGTTGACAAAATAATGTCTCTGCTTTTGAATATGCTATCTAGGTTGCTCATAACTTTTCTTCCAAGGAACAAGCATCTTTTAATGTCATGGCTGCAGTCACCATCTGCAGTGATTTTGGAGCCCCCCAAAATAAAGTCAGCCACTGTTTTCCTATCTATTTGCTATGAAGTGATGGGACTGGATGCCATGATCTTCGTTTTCTGAATGTTGAGTTTGAAGCCAACATTTTCACTCTCCTCTTTCACTTTCATCAAGAGGCTCTTTAGTTCTTCTTCACTTCCTGCCATGAGGGTGGTGTCATCTGCATATCTGAGGTTATTGATATTTCTCCTGGCAGTCTTGATTCAAACTTGTGCTTCATCCAGACAAGCATTTCTCATGATGTACTCCGCTGCTGCTGCTACTAAGACGCTTCAGTTGTGTCTGACTCTGTGCGACCCCATAGACGGCAGCCCACCAGGCTTCCCCATCCCTGGGATTCTCCAGGCAAGAACACTGGAGTGGGTTGCCATTTCCTTCTCCAATGCATGAAAGTGAAAAGTGAAAGTGAAGTCACTCAGTCATGTCCGACTCTTAGCGACCCCATGGACTGCAGCCTACCAGGCTCCTCAATCCATGGGATTTTCCAGGGAAGAGTACTGGAGTGGGGTGCCATTGCCTTCTCTGGATGTACTCTGCATATAAGTTAAATAAGCAGGGTGACAATATACAGCCTTGATGTACTCCTTTTCCTGTTTGGAACCAGTCTGTTATTCCATGTCCAGTTCTAATTGTTGCTTCCTGACCTGCATACAGGTTTCTCAAGAGGCAGGTCAGGTGGTCTGGTATTCCCATCTCTTTCAGAATTTTCCACAGTTTATTGTGATCCACACAGTCAAAGGCTTTGGCATAGTCAATAAAGCAGAAATAGATGTTTTTCTGGAACTCTCTTGCTTTTTCCATGATCCAGCGGATGTTGGCAATTTGATCTCTGGTTCCTCTGCCTTTTCTAAAACCAGCTTGAACATCTGGAACTTCATGGTTCACGTATTGCTGAAGCCTTGCTTGGAGAATTTTGAGCATTTGTTTACTAGTGTGTGAGATGAGTGCAACTGTGGGGTAGTTTGAGCATGCTTTGGCATTGCCTTTCTTTGGGATTGGAATGAAAACTGACCTTTTCCAGTCCTGTGGCCACTGCTGAGTTTTCCAAATGTGCTGGCATATTGAGTGAAGCACTTTCACAGCATCATCTTTCAGGATTTGAAATAGCTCAACTGGAATTTCATCACCTCCACTAGCTTTGTTTGTAGTGATACTTCCTAAGGCCCACTTGACTTCACATTCCAGGATGTCTGGCTCTAGGTGAGTGATCACACCATCATGATTATCGGGGTCATGAAGATCTTTTTTGTGCAGTTCTTCTGTGTATTCTTGCCACCTCTTCTTAATATCTTCTGCTTCTGTTAGGTCCATACCATTTCTGTCCTTTATCGAGCCCATCTTTGCATGATGGTATCTCTAATTTTCTTGAAGAGATCCTTGCTATTCTTTGGAATTCTGCATTCAAATGGGTATATCTTTCCTTTTTTCCTTTACTTTTTGCTTCTCTTCTTTTCATAGCTATTTGTAAGGCCTCCTTAGACAGCCATTTTGCTTTTTGCATTTCTTTTTCTTGGGGATGGTCTTGATCTCTGTCTCCTGTCCAATGTCGTGAACCTCCGTCCATAGTTCATCAGGCACTCTGTCTATCAGATCTAGTCCCTTAAATACAGCTGGTATGTAAGTGAATGTAATTCTGAAACGTGAAGTGGCCCAACTGTTGCATTAAGAACTGTTTTTTTCTATCACTTTCTGAAGGACAGAAAGTGTAAAGAGCACTTTGCACATAGTGACTACTAACAAAGATTTGAGTTAATGAATGAACACATGCCTATGTTAATTGACAAAATGATAGTGATGTTCTTTTGAAGTATCCCTAGTAGTTAGGCTGTTAGTAACACCAGGAAGAAAGGAGGAAAAAAAGAAGGAATTTTTCCAGGAGAAGCAAATAAGTTATATCAGATGCCAAACCATTTTTTCAATGAACAAGATTAAAGGTGAGAGAACAGAAGAGAGGCAAAATTTTTAGGCATAATTCTAAGCCTTTGAAATAATATAGCAACAAGACTTTGAATAGCTCAAGAAAAATCCCCAACAGATAGTCTAATCTGTTATATCAAAATTGAATTGCATCTTTTTGAACAAAGCAACAAAAACTTGTCTAAAGTAAAGTTACAGCTGGTGGTCTAAAGGAGACTTCAACATGATCAGAAAAATGGTCCGTATGGGTAGAGAACAGACATGTTCACACCAGGGGGAAAAGGGGAGGGTGGGAAAAATTGGGAGAGTGGCATTGACATACATAGACTACCATGTGTAAAATAGCCAGTGGGAAGCTGCCGCATAGCATAGGGAGCTCAGCTCAGTGCTCTGTGCTGACCTAGAGCGGTAGAATGAGGGGAGCAGTGGGTGGGAGAGAGGCTCAAGAGGGAGGGGATATATGCATATGTATAGCTGATTCACTTTGTTGTATAGCAGAAACTAACGCAACATCATAAAGCAGTTATACTCCAATAACAATTTTTTTTTAAAAAAAAAGGTCCTTATTGAGGCCCAACAACATGACTTTAAATTTTTTCATACAATTTTGTTATGAGTTGATGTCAAAATTTTATTTCACACTTCCTGCAAGCAAAGAGATACTATTGGCCAATTCAAAGACTTTCTTTTGGTAAGAATATCTTCGAAGAAAAGAGTTTGGCTAGATGATCTTGGTTTGACTGGACAGAATAAAAAGCAATAGCTGGTTGAATATTATTTGATTCCTGACAAACAGGCAGCTGAGAGTGTGGGTACCAAATTCCGAGAAGAGGCCTTAAGCTAATTAAAGTTTATCAGAAATTTGCTTAAGCATTTTTATTCAGGAATGATAGTTTTTTCCCAGAAGCAGCTTGTAAATAATCTTACAAAACAATTTTGTCCCAGATCATGTATGGAACATTTTTTTCCATGTTAATAAAGAAAGTGAAGTCACTTAGTCGTGTCTGACTCTTTGTGACCCCATGGACTGTAGCCTACCAGGCTCCTCTGTCCCTGGGATTCTCCAGGCAAGAATGCTGGAGTGGTTGCCATTTCCTTCTCCAGGGGATCTTCCCAACCCAGGGATTGAACCCTAGGTCTCCTGCATTGTGGGCAGATGCTTTACCATCTGAGCCACCAGAGAAGCTCAATAAAGAAAGTAGTTGATTCCCCCCCCCCCCCCCCCCCCCCATCTCTAATAGTTCAGAGGACACATGACAACTTCCTTTATGTCCAAAGATCTACATACACTGTGTATGTATGCATACTGCTCAGTGTTAGAAAAGAGTTTGGCTCTTTTCTAATAACTCTTTCCTCTGGACTATTAGAGTTGGGAAAAGAATGACTTTTGTCTCTACTGAGGGCCATGGAACTTCTCTGACTTCAAGATGTCATTATTAAGTACAAGTAGGCATGGAAAAGAAATGCAAAAAAGCAAAATGGCTGTCTGAGGAGGTCTTACAAATAGCTGTGAAAAGAAGAGAAGCAAAAAGCAAAGGAGAAAAGGAAAGATACAAGCATCTGAATGCAGAGTTCCAAAGAATAGCAAAGAGAGATAAGAAAGCCGTCCTCAGGGATCAATGCAAAGAAATAGAGGCAAACAACAGAATGGGAAAGACTAGAGATCTCTTCAAGAAAATTAGAGATACCAAGGGAACATTGCATGCAAAGATGGGCTCGATAAAGGACAGAAATGGTATGGACCTCACAGAAGCAGAAGATATTAAGAAAGGGTGGCAAGAATACACAGAAGAACTGCACAAAAAAGATCTTCACAACCAAGATAATCACGATGGTGTGATTACTCACCTAGAGCCAGACATCCTGGAATGTGAAGTCAAGTGGGCCTTAGAAAGCATCACTACAAACAAAGCTAGTGGAGGTGATGGAATTCCAGTTGAGCTATTTCAAATCCTGAAAGATGATGCTGTGAAAGTGCTTCACTCAATATGCCAGCACATTTGGAAAACTCAGCAGTGGCCACAGGACTGGAAAAGGTCAGTTTTCATTCCAATCCCAAAGAAAGGCAATGCCAAAGCATGCTCAAACTACCACACAATTGCACTCATCTCACACACTAGTAAACAAATGCTCAAAATTCTCCAAGCAAGGCTTCAGCAATACGTGAACCATGAAGTTCCAGATGTTCAAGCTGGTTTTAGAAAAGGCAGAGGAACCAGAGATCAAATTGCCAACATCCGCTGGATCATGGAAAAAGCAAGAGAGTTCCAGAAAAACATCTATTTCTGCTTTATTGACTATGCCAAAGCCTTTGACTGTGTGGATCACAATAAACTGTGGAAAATTCTGAAAGAGATGGGAATACCAGACCACCTGACCTGCCTCTTGAGAAACCTGTATGCAGGTCAGGAAGCAACAATTAGAACTGGACATGGAATAACAGACTGGTTCCAAACAGGAAAAGGAGTACGTCAAGGCTGTATATTGTCATCCTGCTTATTTAACTTATATGCAGAGTACATCATGAGAAATGCTGGACTGGAAGAAACACAAGCTGGAATCAAGATTCAATAACATATATGCCGATGACACACCCTTATGGCAGAAAGTGAAGAGGAACTAAAAAGCCTCTTGATGAAAGTGAAAGTGGAGAGTGAGAAAGTTGGCTTAAAGCTCAACATTCAGAAGTGAAGATCATGGCATCCGGTCCCATCACTTCGTGGGAAATAGATGGGGAAACAGTGTCAGACTTTATTTTTGGGGGCTCCAAAATCACTGCAGATGGTGACTGCAGCCATGACATTAAAAGACGCTTACTCCTTGGAAGAAAAGTTATGAGCAACCTAGATAGCATATTCAAAAGCAGAGACATTACTTTGCCGATAAAGTTCCATCTAGTCAAGCCTATGTTTTTTCCAGTGGTCATGTATGGATGTGAGAGTTGGACTGTGAAGACGGCTGAGTGCCAAAGAATTAATGCTTTTGAAGTGTGATGTTCGAGAAGACTCTTGAGAGTCCCTTGAACTGCAAGAAGATCCAACCAGTCCATTCTGAAGGAGATCAGCCCTGGGATTTCTTTGGAAGGAATGGTGCTAAAGCTGAAACTCCAGTACTTTGGCCACCTCATGCAAAGAGTTGACTCATTGGAAAAGACTTTGATGCTGGGAGGGATTGAGGGCAGGAGGAGAAGGGGATGACAGAGGATGAGATGGCTGGATGGCATCATGGACTCGATGGACGTGAATCTGAGTGAACTCTGGGAGTTGGTGATGGACAGGGAGGCCTGGCGTGCTGCGATTCATGGGGTTGCAAAGAGTCGGACATAACTGAGCAACTGAACTGAACTGAAATGAGGCACATTAGATTGACTACTTGCTGCAAGTTTCATTTTGATAGCTTTAAAATATACAAAATTAATTATAAGGAAGAGAGGTGCCTTATGAACCCAAAGGCTAACCCAAATGCAGCTAGGCCTTGGAATGTTGCAGTAGGTCTGGAAACCCATTGGGGATCCAGAGAGCACCCTCTCTGTTCTATCATTCTGCTTCCGTGTATTTGTTGTATTCTTTCTTGGGACTGGGCTTCCCTACTGGCTCAGATGGTAAAGCGTCTGCCTGGAATGTGGAAGACCTGGGGTTCGATCCCTGGGTTGGGAAGATCCCCTGGAGAAGGAAATGGCAATCCACTCAGTATTCTTGCCTGGAAAATCCCATGGACAGAGGAGCCTGGTAGGCTACAGTCCACGGGGTCACAAAGAGTTGGACATGACTGAGCGACTTCACTTATTTTCTTGGGATCAGCTTTTTCTGCTATTCAGTCCAGTGGAAAGTAGCAGCCACAGCTGCCAAGTCCACAAAGTCTAACTCTCTTTCTTGCTCCTGATTCCAGATTTCTGGGGTTGGGCCTGGGCTTCTGAGCTTGGAACATTCCTTTTCCACTAAACTGAGGCCAGCATTTGGGTCATGTCATAAAGAAAGTTCTGCTGGGTGCCCTCCCTGGTGCTTAGTTACTCAGTCGTGTCCGACTATTTGTGACCCCATAGACTGTAGCCTGCGAGGCTGCTCTGTCCATGGGGATTCTCCAAGCAAGAATACTGGAGTTGGTTGCCATGATCTCCTCCAGGGGATCTTCCAGACCCTGGAATCGAAGCAGAGTCTCTTGCTCCCCTCCATGTCTCTAGGGGTGCCCTCCCTCAGTTCAGTTCAGTTCATTTCAGTCGCTCAGTTGTGTCCGACTCTTTGCAACCCCATGAATCGCAGCACGCCAGGCCTCCCTGTCCATCACCAACTCCCAGAATTCACTCAGATTCACGTCCATCGAGTCAGTGATGCCATCCAGCCATCTCATCCTCTGTCATCCCCTTCTCCTCCTGCCCCCAATCCCTCCCAGCATCAAAGTCTTTTCCAATGAGTCAACTCTTTGCATGAGGTGGCCAAAGTACTGGAGTTTCAGCTTTAGCATCATTCCCTCCAAAGAAATCCCAGGACTGATCTCCTTTAGGATGGACTGGTTGGATCTCCTTGCAGTCCAAGGAACTCTCAAGAGTCTTATCCAACACCACACTTCAAAAACATCAGTTCTTCGGTGCTCAGCCTTCTTCACAGTCCAACTCTCACATCCATACATGACTACTGGAAAAACCATAGCCTTGACTAGACGGACCTTAGTCAGCAAAGTAATGTCTCTGCTTTTGAATATGCTATCTAGGTTGCTCATAACTTTTCTTCCAAGGAGTAAGCGTCTTTTAATGTCATGGCTGCAGTCACCATCTGCAGTGATTTTGGAGCCCCCAAAATAAAGTCTGACACTGTTTCCACTGTTTCCCCATCTATTTCCCATGAAGTGATGGGACCGGATGCCATGATCTTCATTTCTGAATGTTGAGCTTTAAGCCAACTTTCTCACTCTCCTCTTTCACTTTCATCAAGAGGCTCTTTAGTTTCTCTTCACTTTCTGCCATAAGGGTGTGTCATCTGCATATCTGAGGTTATTGATATTTCTCCCGCCAATCTTGATTCCAGCTTGTGTTTCTTCCAGTCCAGCATTTCTCATGATGTACTCTGCATAGAAGTTAAATAAGCAGGGTGACAATATACAGCCTTGACATACTCCTTTTCCTACTTGGAACCAGTCTGTTGTTCCATGTCCACCCTCCCTAGAGACTGGAAAATTCTTAAAGAAAGGATTACTATAAGTTGGGCTGGTATCCACCAAAATGACCTCAGGCTTGAAGAGAAACAGGTTATTATTTAAAAATTCAAAATAGCAAGAGAGAAACCCATCACTACTACCAGTCTCAGGAAACAAAAGGTTTAATCTTTACTCTGGAAGGTACCATAGGATGTAGATTTCTACAATGAATCCCATATCTAACCAATCACCAGAAACAGATTTAATGCTTTAAAAATAGACTTCCTGAGTCTTTCTCATGAGATCCTAATCCACCTGGCCTGGAATCTACCTTTAATTTTTTTCTTTTGAATTATGATAGTCAATCATATTTGACAGCAGCAGCAACAATGACTGACCAGCTTCACTTTCACTTTTCATTTTCATGCATTGGAGAAGGAAATGGCAACCCACTCCAGTGTTCTTGCCTGGAGAATCCCAGGGACAGGGGAGCCTGGTGGACTGCCGTCTATGGGGTCACACAGAGTCGGACACAACTGAAGTGACGCAGCAGCAGCAGCAACAGATCATATCACTGTATACTCTGGCCTCTGGATAGCAAAGAAATCTTATTTAAAGATTTTTTTAGGGAAAGATACTCATAATTACAATAATTCCTTCTTATTTTTGGCCTGAGAATCACTTATTTTATTTTATTTTTTAAAATAATTTATTTTAATTGGAGGCGAATTACATTACAATATTGTAGTGGTTTTGCCATACATTGACATGAATCAGCCATGGGTGTACATGTGCCCCCCATCCTGAACCCCCCTCCCACCTCCCTCCCTATCCCATCCGTCAGGGTCATCCCAGTGCACCAGCCCTGAACACCTTGTCTCATGCATCGAACCTGGACTGGTGATCTATTTCACGTATGATAATATGCATGTTTCAATGCTATTCTCTCAGATCATCCCACCCTCACCTTCTCCCACATAGTCCAAAAGACTGTTCTTTACATCTCTGTCTCTTTTGCTGTCGTGCATATAGGGTCGTCGTTACCATCTTTCTAAATTCCATATATATGCATTAATATACTGTATTGGTGCTTTTCTTTCTGACTTATTTCACTCTGTATAATAGGCTCCAGTTTCATCCACTTTATTAGAACTGATTCATATGCATTCTTTTTAATAGCTGAGTAATATTCCATTGTGTATATGTACCACAGCTTTCTTATCCATTCATTTGCTGATGGACATCTAGGTTGTTTCCATGTCCTGGCTATTGTAAATAGGAATCACTTTTTTTTATAACCTTATAAAGATTTCCATCTACAATGGAAACATACAAGGCATGTTTTGCCTTGAATTTATTCTATGCTTATTCTTTGCTAGTTTCTATCCAAACCCTTCTAGAACTTTATACATTTGCAATTCTGGAACTACAATCAGTGGAGTCATATATCATATAATATCATATATATTATTCAAATTGAACTATATGTACCTGGACAAAAACATTTCTTTTGCAAATATACTGGAGATTCTGCCAGATCACTGTCCAGTTCTCTTCTTCAGAGACTCAGACCATCCCAGCAGTCATTTTAATCTTCCTGATTAGTTCCAGCCTGGGTTTTATCTGGAGGATGTGCTGAGACTATGCTGGCACTTAGTGGCGCTATGAAAAGAAAATGTAGTTTGAGGGATGAATGCAATTTTGGGCAGCCAAGTTTAGTATAAGAGAAACAATACTGAACACTGACAGTTTGGCAAGGTCAAAGGCAGCAGCTGGGAAGAAGGGACAAGAGCTCAATTCATCAGAACAGGCTGGGCGTGGCAGGCAGGATGGTCCAGCACTGGGCAGGGAACACAGCAGATTTCCTGGAGTGTACTTCCACTGAAGCTGAGTGAAGTAGCGGGAAGGTTGGCTTTCTTAAAGGTAAGCATGTGGGACTGGGACAGATGCTGGGTGTCCCAGAAACTCACCATGTGGTTGTTCACTTTATGTACACACTTGCCTGATTTCCTGTATCTGTTACTGATTTCAGAACAGATTTTCTATTCTGTGGGCTTCCCTGGTGGCTCATACGGTAAAGAGTCTGCCTGCAATGTCAGAGACCTGGGTTTGACCCCTGGGTTGGGAAGATTCCCCTGGAGAGGGAAATGGCAATCCACTTCAGTATTCTTGACTGGAAAATCCTGTGGACTATTCTATAACTATCCCATGGACTGTTCTATAACTATTTCTATTTTATAACTTGCACACTCTATTATAACTTTCCTTGGACTTTTCTAGGTTATCTTTTCTTATCTTCACTATGGCATGTTAATCAGTCCTGTTGTACACTGTTCAATGATGCACCAGTCATTAGTGGAGGAGCTCAGTAATACTGACTTGACCATTAAATGCATTCTTCCTTTTCCAGAAAGTAGAGGCACAAATAAGTAGTGAGTGTAAAAACAAGAGGGGAGAGAAAATGAGGCTATAAATATGGACCTTTGTCAAAGGTATCTCATTGGAGTATAAGCAGTGAATTTGTGAGCACCATGCTTTGAGGGTAGTTCCAAGTTGGAATAGGCTTTGGAGGAAAATGATGGAAAATGTAAAGAACTGAAGAATTGGGGCCCATGTCTACAGATTGACTTAGAAGTTGAGAAGCCTGAGCGGTGAGGTCATGTGGCTGCATAATTTGAGGAAACATAGTGTTGAGGGTAGTCTTTGCAAAGATACAACACATCTTCTTGGAGCATTGTATTCAAGTGCTGGTGGTGAAGGGAAAATTATTTTCACGTGAATCAGTTGTAGTTGTATCATGGAGCAGAGTGCAACATTCTCACAAATTATAAAATTCAAGATTTAAAATAAACTTTACACTTTTGTTTGAACTGCTACAGGTTAGTTTTCTAAGCTCAGGATATACAAGTTTCATGTCTTCAGTTATTAGGAGATGTTCCAGTTTTTAACTACAACATGGAAGATAGTGACCAACTTTCTACTGGCCTGATAGAACTGGAATTTATAGGCTGCAGAGGGAGTTTTAACTTAAATACGAAGAAGAACTCTTATTGCAGATGATTAAAAATAAATCAAACTATCAAAATGATTTTAGAAACAAGATGGAAATTCCCTGGTGGTCCAGTGGTAAGAACTCAGTGCTTTCACTGCTGGGGCCCAGAATTGATCTCTGGTTGGCCACCTCATACGAAGAGTTGACTCATTGGAAAAGACTCTGACGCTGGGAGGGATTGGGGACAGGAGGAGAAGGGGACGACAGAGGATGAGATGGCTGGATGGCATCACTGACTCGATGGACGTGAGTTTGAGTTAACTCCGGGAGATGGTGATGCACAGGGAGGCCTGGCGTGCTGCGATTCATGGGGTCTCAAAGAGCAACTGAGCAACTGACACGGCTGAGCAACTGAACTGGACTGAACTGGGGAACTAAAATCCTGCCAGCCACAGCATGCAGCCAAAAAGAGAAACAGTTGGGAGTATATCCTTTACCTTAAATAAGAAAATAACATGGAGAGGAACTGATGTTGCCCTCCAAAGCCTTGGGGTAGACTTCTGTCTGAGACAGAATCTTGGGTGGGTATATGCTTCTTTCTTTCAATGAGCCTTCTTTGCTGAAGAGAAAACCTGGGTAATAGACCTTTTGCTGAGGATCTCAGAGGGCAGGAACCAGGCTGATATGTCCTCAGTGTTGTTATATTTAGACCTATCTGAAAGCAAATTATCAGAGTAGGACTCCTGAATATTTTCATACCAACTTCTCTGGTTCCATTTACAAAAATATAGTATGGGTTGAAGTGAAAAGCAAATATTGCACTCCTTCTCAGTCTCATCTTCCAAAAATAATTACTGATAATTTTTAAAAAATAAAACATTCCACAAATTTTATTTGTACTTTAAAGAGATATACACACGCATCATATCATTTACATTTCTTGAGCTTGCTTTTTTCATTTAAAATGT